>NC_132807.1:17241237-17856862 GCF_048594095.1 Paramormyrops kingsleyae
TGCGTCCATCTTGCTCTTATCTACAGAGAGCAAGTTGGGGAAGGCATGAAAAGAATTTTCCCACGGGGATCAATTAAAAAAAAAAGTATATATTATTATTATTTGTATGGACGGGCTGTTACTGAAATGGGCGGCGCGGTACCTTCTGGCTGGCCAGCTCCTCCCTGAGCTGAGCCAGTTCCTCCTGCAGACTCTGTAGGCGATGCTGCATCTCGGAGGCCTTGCTGCCGTTGCAGTCGGTCTGGCTGCTCTCTGCACTCCGGCTGGCCTTCATCATGTCTCGCAGGAAGGGCCGCCGGGGGCGTGATGCAGACTTCCCAAAGTCGAACGTGAACACGGAGCCCGTAGAGTCTAGATAGAAGCGAGTAGAGGTTAGCTTGGAAGCTGAGGGTGTCTAGGAAAAGCCTTTAAAATACCTGCCAGAAGCTAGCAGGAAGAGCCCCTTCCGGATGTTTCTGTGCACATCAAACAACTACCATCGCAGACTAAACTATAAATATGTTAGCATCTGTTAGCATCGTAGACTAAACAATACCACTTCATACAAGTCTTTAAAGTTGTGGTTTTATCTTTGCGTGAACTGAGCTTTTGATGCCGGGTTACTGATATCCGGAGATGAAAGAACACTCGTCAGCAGATCCGCTCATCACGAGAGCCCCTCCCCCAGGTGTCTGTGTGGCGGCAAAGCTCTCACATCTGTGGGAGTCTGGGGGGGGCTTCTTCGGGAGCTCCTGTATTTGCGTCGGCTCCTGCGAGTCCTTGCCAGGGGGGTCGACCATCTCCCACTCTTCCGCGGTGTAAAAGACACTGCGCCTACCTTCGCCCCCCCAGCCCTGCCGCAGCTGGGACATCGAGTTCCTGGTACCACGCAAAGAGAGCTTAGGAACATTCTGGGAGCACATGATTACATCACAGCAAACCTGACAGCACCTTCAAACTGGCTGCTGGTCCAGTGCATTCCATGACACTTACGCCAAACTGGTGAAGGCATCTGTTCTTCTGCAGTGAACGTGGTTACACACACGCAAAAACAACTGTTTAACACCTCAGTCTATACTAAAAATTTCAGAACATACAAAGACAGTGTTGACAGAGACATGGCGTGCACAATGAAACTACGGGGCGGGGGTGGGGGCATTTAACCTCATTTCATTTCTCACTCAAATGATATTTTAAATACTAATGGGGACACCCCCTGCCCGCCCCCCCCCCTTACCATTAAAGATTCAATTTTAAGCAGCATTATGTCATGCTGTCATTCCAGCACACAGATTAAATCCTTCCAGATGTGCAGAATCTGAGAGCCAAAATGCAGCACGATAAAATCCTCTCCCATCTCTCTGCCAAGGGGAACTGTTTGGCGAGTCTCATTCATGTACTGTCTGCTCCCGCCTCGCACAACCTAACTGCAATTCGGGGAGGGCGGAACGGGGTAAACAGGTTCCCCATGTCCTGGAAATATGCAGGACTCATGGGCAGAAGATGGGTTTGGCTGCTAGACACCAAAGCAGAGCACTGCAAGAACGTTCCTCTCCCATAATCCCCTGTGCTCTCACCTGAGCTCGAAGCCCAGCTGCCTGAAGGAGAAGTGGGTGCTGGCACTGCGAGTGGTGGACCCCCCTGGCAGGTCGTCCACGTTGGCATCCATGGAAAAATCACTGCGTACCCTCTCCATACTTTCGCTCGGCGCCTCTAGAGGAAAGCCATCTGCAGCCCAGGGAGAGAGCAAAGTCATAAGTGCTGCCACAGCGTGGATGGGGGGGGGGGGGGCGGATGAAGAGGACACCCTGCAGGCCTCGGGGACCACATGGGATGCTGGCAGGAGGAGGAGATTTGAGGAGGAGTCATGGGTGCCTGCCTTCTATTTAACGCTCATGAAATTAAATTATTATTATGCTTTATTTTGCCATCTGCACAGGTACACTGGAATGCTTCGATTCGCATATCCCATCATGCTCTCCTTTGAGACACACATATACAGGTGAGAGCGAGGCTTTGTGTCTGAGCACAGAGCCAGTTATTTATCCAGGGCCCTTGGACCATTTTGGGGAGGCAAGGGCCTCGCTAAAGGGCCCAGGAGAGATGCCACACACCCCCCCCCCACCCCCACCCCCCCCCCCCATGGCTGACAGTCTTATGCTTAGGCTAGAAGTACCACGTGGGAACAGAGAAAACATCTGGATTCAAGCAATGCTTCCAGCCTGGGTGAACCCAGAAAAAGACTAACATCTGCCGAAAGCCAAGGGAAACATGCAGCATTTTCTGACTAGAAAGCAACGGCAGAACTCTGACAGAAGCTGCCAGAAGACACCAGATCACATGATGTGTCAGCAGCAGATAAACTATCTCTCAGGCCCAGCTGGTATTAACACAGGATGCTCACAGGCCTGCACACAGACAGCACACACACACACACACACACACACACAGACAGACACATTCACCCATGCATACTCAGAGACAAACACCCATGCATTCACACAGACACACCCATACAGACACATAGACACACACACAGTTACACCCTCACAGTCGCTCACACATCACATAGACACACACGCACAGTCATACACAGACACAGTCACTCAGACTCACAGTCACACACACAGTCTCTCTCAGATACACAGTCACACACGTACCTGTGTTGCTGGCCACCAAGCCACTGTGTATCTGGGGCATGGTGGGCAAGTTCCAGCTGTCTCGGGTCCCCAACCCGCGCGCGGTGCTGAACTCCCAGCGCTTCTGCTGCAACTGGTGCAGCCAGTAGTGCATGACCTGCTGGCTGGGTGCCTGTGGGGGGTGGGGTAGATGAGTAAGTGACAGGCAACACAGCCCCTAATATATCATCGGGGATTGGGGCCAGGGTACAGTCGCGGGAGCTGCGGAAACCATGGCTGCATCCAGCATGGGTGGAACGAGGTTCAGGAGAAGTGAGGGAATGGCCTGGTCACTTGATCCCGGCCCCGCCCACCCAGGACTCACGGCCCCGCCCCCCCCCTGGACACACAGCCCCGCCCACCCATGACTCACTCACAGCTTGACACTCCTTACTAAACTCACACGGCGTGAAGTTTCAGCAGCGAAGTGGCAACAGTGTAAACAGCACATGAGTACAAAGCTCAAAGCAACTGGAATTTCACAGTCCAGAGCCAGAGGAAAGCGGCAGTGCTCTTTATAAACCCTGACCCTCTCTGTGTACTTTAACCATACACAGCAAATAGAGTACCCATGTCCTTCAAACATTCATGACTAACAATCCACATAAATGAAAGTAAAGTCCTCTACACAGATTTTAATCACATCACCCAGATGTTGTGTTTACCTCCTATTTTCAGTCCAAGATGCACCAAGTCACACAGGTGATTTTTAAAAGTCCTGCTTCTGTCACGCCACATCCTCGCTAATCATTAATATTTATCCTACATAGATGAATGAGGCACAGATACTTGTTAAATACACCTTGTGTCATTATAGGCGGCTGTCAATGGGAGACTTATGACAGATGGACTTCTTGCATTAATAGCCTCTCTGCGGGCATTAAATGCACAGGAAAAGTAACACTGTCTATCATCAGAGTCCAGTCAGACAGCCTGCCATTGTTTCCCTTGGGACCCTTATACATTCCCATCTGGGAGAGGAAAACATCTAAACCTTAAATAACTGTCATGCGGGGGAAGGAAGCGCAGCCCCGGCCTGGCCTTCAAACCACAGCAGACGTTACATCGTGCATTTGCGAATAAAAAGCCAAGCATGCCATCTGCAATCCCTGTCTGCGAGTCTTAGCGAATTACCAGCACACGACTGACAGTGGCAAATATATTTAAAAACAGACAAAAAGTATTTTAGGAAATGTAGGGTTTTGATAGAGGAAGGAAGATGCCGTTGGCATACTATAAAGAAGTAAAGAGAAGTACAGCAGCTTTCTGCTGTGAGGGCAGTGCACAGTCAATGAGAAAATGAAAACAAAAAGAGGACAAATTCCCAGGAGTTTAACAGGAGGTACTTCCCAAAACCCTGCAAGATGGCACCACATCAATACACCACCAGTCAAAAACTGTATTGCACTGCATTTCAGTACCTTTCATATTACTAATGATACACGCCTTTTAACTTAGTGTCATTAAATATCTTCCAATTCCTCGTCCCCAACATATTACCAAACAGCTTAATGTCCCCTTACGCTTTTCTGGTAGTAAAATAAAGCCAAATCTGCTGCTAGAAATGCATAAAACAGAAATATGCTGGGTCTCTATCAGACTCTGTCCGGTGACTTAGTGACCGGCTCCCGAGCCATGCATCATCATCATCATCATCATCATCTTCATGCCCCTCTTACCTTGAGCAGGATCTGCTTTCCAGCCGTCAGGATCTCAAACTGCCCCTCTTCGCCTTCAACATCATACCTCATGCAGGCGTCGCCGATGTCTATGTGCCCCATGGGCAGGGCGTCCTGGGGGGACTTGAAATAATACAAGTAGCATTTTCTGGGGTCGTAGACGAACCACAGCGGCTTGAATCCCCTCAGTGGTCCTTTGCCCGTAAGTTTATTTAGATAGCCGCACAATTTCGAGCCCTGTTCTTTTGTGCCCTCAAAGTCAACCACCTCGACAGATTTGCTGGCCGGAATCCGGCAATTCCGCTGACTGTTCTCTTCTCTCCCATTCCCTCCATGCATTTTCCGTAAACTTTTCTTCTTCTGCCTGCGACTACACCACTGTCTTTTCCATCCGCATGACTACTAGTCACTCGTCATCGCTGCGAGGCATCATGGGAAATGTAGTTTACAGGCAACGTGCGCAGTCGTAAAGAAAGGTTTAAATTTCTCTTTTAGTAGCTATATACCATATACGACATTCATCCAAATCGTGCAATTTGCACTTTCCCGCTATGTCTAATTTCAGTAGTCGAGCGGTTTTAAATGGCTTTACCAATCTGCATATATGTTTCAAAGATTTTCCTAATAAATCGTAGATGTGATCGCTTCATTTAACATAGTCATTTTGGCGAACAGCATTATGTGGATGTGTCTGTTGTGTTTTATCTACACGACGAGCTTTTCTGGCTCGGTAGCGTAGTGCTGAAAAAGGGCGTCTACCGAATAGACAAACGGCAAAGCGCCTATAGGTGGCGGCACTGTCACTACTTGCAGGGTTTTTCCCCCAGAGTCGAACAGTTTTTCCCTCCAAAATCACTTTTACTGACAAAGATAAATGAGTTACAAGGAACATAATCCATATATTGCATATGTAGCAGTGGAAATATTTTATTTCTTTTATATGTTTTTTTATATATATTTTATGAGTCAACTTCACTCAACTTTGAATGGTAATTGGTTATATAAATGAGTGAGTTAAATTATTATGTGGAGGGTTCAATAGCTCCGGGTTGCAGGTGGGGCTTAGCTTACAGTTACACCTTACGCACGCACCTTGTTGCGCTTCTGCGGCTCCTCAGAGGCACAGTGGGTGCTGTTGTGGGAGCGGGAGAAACTGCAGTTGACTACGTGTGTGTACAATCCCCATTCTGCTTTCGTGGTGCAGGTAGAATAAAATAAAACGAAGAATTGATCCCTCCATGCCTTGTTGCTGTCTCCGCCATTTCACATCTGCTACACATACAAAATATAGGACCTTGCCAGGGGTACATGCACAGATGCTTCAAAGAAAAACAAGAAAAAATATATCATTTGAAAGTCTCTAATAATCCTATATGTCTTCTGTGCTTTCTTGTTTTTGGACATTTAAATTACATGTATATATTGTTTGAACAAAAAACATAAAAGTTATGTTTAGTATTAATCCATTTTGATTTATGGAAATGAATCAGCCCTAGTACAAATAGTAATTGAATAACATATTTGTTTTGCTCTGTCAGTCCATCTAAAATAAAAAATGAAATCAAATAAGCCCATTATTATTACAAAGTTACTCAACTTGTCTTTAATAAAGTTTTTCATGTCTGTCCAAAACAATCGTGAATAAATACACAAAAAAAACAAGCGTAATATCCCACAACAATCACATGTGTTTACAATATATCTAACTTAAACCTTTTTAAAACCTGTTTCACTGGGTAAATTCTGTGTAACTGCATCAAACACCACAGCATATTCCTTAGGCTTAAAGCGTATTTGAAAATTTTCAAGAAATTCGTTATATGTTAACAATATAACAAAACGGGGGTATATATTTCATAAGAACAGAAGAAATTTACAAACGAGAGGAGGCCATTCGGCCCATCAGGCTCGTTTGGGGAAAACTTAACTAATAACTCAGAGTTGTTAAAATCTTATCTAGCTCTGATTTAAAGGAACCCAGGGTTTTAGCTTGCACTATACTAGTAGGAAGACTATTCCATATTCTAACTACACGTACGCTGTGTAAAGAAGTGTTTTCTTAAATTAAGCTTAACATTTCCACATACGGCCACGAGTTCTAGTATTTAAACTAATACAGTGGTACCTCGGTTCTCGAACTTGATCCGTTCCGGACTTCGGATCGAATCCTAAAAAGTTCTAGTTCTGATCGAATTTTTCCCATAAGAAATAATGGAAAACCAATTAATGTTTTTTAGAAAGATCATCAGAAAATGGACATAATTTTATTTCTCTACGGAGTGCATTAATTCCCATAATTCCCAGCTTTACTGCTGGTTACCCGTGTCCTCTGGAGGCATTTAAACCCCCATCAAAATTACAAATCTCTAGATTACAGGTATAACTGATACATTCAGATACGTTTAGCAATCATATCTATAATCTAGAGATTTTTCATTTTGATGTGGGTGCATGTAGTAAAAGTAAAGTAAATACACCATGTTTCCCTCTCTTTTTAGTAAAGTAAATACACCATGTTTCCCTCTCTTTTTAGTAAAGTAAATACACCATGATTCCCTCTCTTTTTAGTAAAGTAAATACACCATGTTTCCCTCTCTTTTTAGTAAAGTAAATACACCATGTTTCCCTCTCTTTTTAGTAAAGTAAATACACCATGATTCCCTCTCTTTTTAGTAAAGTAAATACACCATGATTCCCTCTCTTTTTAGGGATAAAAACTGAATACAGAATCACACTCAATATATTGCATGTGGGGAGGGGGGCAGTGGTTGGCACTGTTGCCTCACACCTCTGGGACTCACTGGGTTTGAGTCCCCCCTGGCTCCCTGTGTGTGGAGTTTGCATGTGCTCCCCATGTTATCTTGGGGTTTTGACTGGGTTCTCTGTTTTTACCCCACAGGTGAACTGGAGTTACCAAATTGTCCATAGGAGTGACTATGTGCGCGAATGGTGTGTGTGTGTGTGTGTGTGTGTGCATACCCGCCCTGCCATGGGTTGCAACCCCATCTGGGGATATTCCCTGTCTTTTACTCGTAGTTTCTGGTACAGGCTCCAGACCTCTGTGACCCTAAATAGCACAAGCAGGTGTAGAAACTGGATGGTTTCACGAAGGCCTACACAGGCACAGCATAACGGTGATCACTATTTTATGATGGACATCTGAAGAAGATTACATCACAAATGGCTTGGTGCATTTTCACTTGTGTTTAATAAGCGCGAACAGGAAACCTGATGCATACCTTCTCAGTGTGAAAAGCAAGGAATACCCAGAAAAAGGAAAACTAAATGAATTAGACTTTCATTCCCAGTCGAAAGCAGCACAGAAAATGACAAAGTGCATACGCTATCAGAAATTATAGATCAGCAACAAAAACTGGTGTCCTATTTAGAAAATGCTGCAAAATTGAATTACCCGATATTGACATTTCTGGGAAGGCTAATACTACCTCATCACTTATCCTTCTTCCATAGCATGGGGCTGAATTAAAGAATCGGTATAATGGTAACTAATGTGCCTTTCAGCTGACTAAGCCAGGGAATACAGTGAGCAACCAGCATCTGCGTTTATTTGATGAGACATATTTAGCAAATTCAATGTAAAATTTAAGTCTAAGATCCTAAGACTAAAATTTGTTACGCCGATTGAACCAGGAGGGGTGGATTAATTTTTAAAAAGTGAAGTACACATTCAAGACATGTAAAAAAAATACAAATTCCATCCATTCATCTTCTAACCACTGTCAGGATCAGCCCATGCATGGTCCCATTCTGTCGTTTTCCATTTTGGCCAACAGGTGTCACTGGTCATCCCGTTCCTTCCTCGGTGCTGTAGCCTTAAACACCACACACAAGGAGCCAGAGAGGAGACTTGAACCCAGTCCGCCCCAGAGGTGTGAGGCAATATATTGGCTGTAATTCTGTATTCAATTTTTATTTCTAAAAAGATATGGTGTACAATCAAGGCAGGTCGAGCTGTTAATTAGTTTTGTTTACCCCTTGTTAATGTTCTTGTAATTTTAGTATAGGTCCTTGTTTTTGTATCCTCATTTCTATTCACCCCTATCTGTCTTTAGTTTTGTAGTAATGACTTGTGATCTTTGTTCCCAGTCTCTCCTAGTGTTTGATAATATCCTTCACCTGTTTAGCTCCGAGTCCCTCATGTGTAATTAGTAACTGGCCCACACCTATCTCTTGTCTAGCCTTGTTACTAGAGTATATACTATATGGTCAAAAGTATTGGGACACCTGGCTGTTACACCTATAGGAACTTTTATGACATTCCACTCTAACTCCATAGGCATCAGTATGGAGTTTGTCCCCCCTTGGCAGCTACAAGAGCTGCCACTCTTCTGGGGAGGCTTTCCACAAGATTTTGGAGTTTGTCTGTGGGAATTTTTGCCCATTCATCCAGAAGAACATGTGTGAGGTCAGGCACTGATGTTGCTGGTGAAGGCCTGGCTTGCAATCTCCATTCTAGTTTATCCCAAAGCTGTTTAATGGGGTTGAGGTCAGGGCTCTGTGAGACAACCAAGTTTTTCCACACCAAACTCACACAACCATGTCTTTATGGACTTTGCTTTGTGCACTGGGACACAGTCATGCTGGAACAGAAAAGGGCCTTCCCCAAACTGTTCCCACAAAGTTGGAAGCATACAGCTTCCAACTTTGGCTGCTCAGCCATGGAAGCCCATTCCATAAAGCCCCAGTTGCACAGTTTTAGTGCTGGAGTTAATGCAGAGGGAGTTTGGAACTCTGCAGTTAAGTCAAAAGAACTATGTGTCTCAGCACTCGGCGTCCACACTCTTACTTTACATGGTCAGCCACTTCATGGCAGGGCTTCTGTTGTTCCTAAACACTTCCACTTTGTGATAATACCACTTACAACTGACCATGGAATATCTAGCAGGGAAAAAAATTCACAAACTGACTTATTGCAAAGGTGGCATCCTATGACAATCCCACACTTGATATCACTGAGCTCTTCAGAACAACCCATTCTTTCACAAATCAGTAAACCTGACTGCATGGCTAAGTGCTTAATTTTATATACCTGTGATAATGAGTCTGAATGAAATACCTGAATTCAATTAAGAGGTGTGTCCCAATACTTTTGTCCTTATAGTGTATATATGCTTGGCCTTGCCCTGTTCTTTGTTGGTCATTGTGGATGTAGATGTTACTGCTGTGTGCTTAGGTTCCCGCTTGTTGTTTCTTGGGTTTAGTTAGTGGTCTGTGTTACTGTTCCTTAGGTATTTGTTGCAGTGCTTAGCCTTTCTACCTTCTGGTTTATCCTCCCTGCCCTTTGTTTCACCCCTCTTGGTCACACGGTAAAGGGGTACATGCAGTCAGCAACATAACATTACAATGACAGGACTGGGGAGCTCAGGACGAGGAGGCACTATATACCCCACAGATGAGGGAGCAGACAAGAGGCAGCTGGGATCATTCACACGGGGCTGAAACGAGAGGCACCTGGGATCATCCGCACGGGGGCTGAAACGAGAGGCACCTGGGATCATTCGCACGGGGGCTGAAACGAGAGACACCTGGGATCATTCGCACGGGGGCTGAAACGAGAGGCACCTGGGATCATTAGCACGGGGGCTGAAACGAGAGGCACCTGGGATCATTCGCACGGGGGCTGAAACGAGAGGCACCTGGGATAATCCACATGGGGGCTGAAACGAGAGACACCTGGGATCATCTGCACGGGGCTGAAACGAGAGGCACCTGGGATCATTCGCACGGGGGCTGAAACGAGAGGCACCTGGGATCATTCGCACGGGGGCTGAAACGAGAGGCACCTGGGATCATTCGCACGGGGGCTGAAACGAGAGGCACCTGGGATCATTCGCACGGGGGCTGAAACGAGAGGCACCTGGGATAATCCACATGGGGGCTGAAACGAGAGACACCTGGGATCATCCGCACGGGGCTGAAACGAGAGGCACCTGGGATCATTCGCACGGGGGCTGAAACGAGAGGCACCTGGGATCATTCGCACGGGGGCTGAAACGAGAGGCACCTGGGATCATTCGCACGGGGGCTGAAACGAGAGGCACCTGGGATCATCCGCACGGGGGCTGAAACGAGAGGCACCTGGGATCATTCGCACGGGGGCTGAAACGAGAGGCACCTGGGATCATCCGCACGGGGGCTGAAACGAGAGGCACCTGGGATCATTCGCACGGGGGCTGAAACGAGAGGCACCTGGGATCATCCGCACGGGGGCTGAAACGAGAGGCACCTGGGATCATTCGCACGGGGGCTGAAACGAGAGGCAGAGTTAAACAAGGAACAGGTGAGGCTCATTAGTGCCACACCATGGAGAACACAGGGGAAAAAGGCATGTGCCGCGTGACAGTAAGTGATGTGCAGTCACCTAGTGTTTATTTCTTATTCTTTATTTCAAAGTGAAAATAAGCAAAGGTCACTGGTAAATTTGTAAAAAAAAAAACACTCTGTGGTTTTGCGTTTGTCTTTATACCCGAAGAAGCGCACATTAAAGACAATTTTTAAAACTTAACACAGAAATTTAATTTAGCAGGGGTTACATTTGTATAAATTATACAGTTATTATACAGTTCCAGCGGTTGCCACACCCAGATGTAGAGATGGAATCACAATCTATATGGAGCTTTTACTCACCAAAGAAGGACTAATCAATCAATTAAATGGAATGTTCAAGCACGAGACAACAGTGTATCATTTCAAATATTTGACAACAATGCAGTGCCATAACCATAATGCCCTCTGCTCTTCACTTTTGATTCTGCAGTTTGACAGGTCAAACATAGAGCCATTCTGCCAGGTGAGAGCAATTAAAAGCAACAATGAAAAAATCAAATAGCTGTACAGAACTCTATACCGACTATATATATAGGCCTATCGCCATTCATATTACAAAAACATCTAACATTAATTTCTTTGCCATTTATAATTCCCAATATGAAGAGAGACACATTAAATGCACTTTAATTTACATGCAGTACAAGTCTCACATCATAAAGAAGAAATAGGAACAGTGATAGTAAAATACAGAGACTGGAGACGGTAGCTGGTGATGTCAGGGATGATAGCCACAGACAATGGCAGCATTCAGCTGTTCGTATGCGCTGGATGACGTCGTTAGGAAAATAGGCAAAACAGGCACCGTGCCGGTGAAAAAACCTGCAACCTGTTGGACGTCGCATTCATTCGGCGGCGAGGGACACAGGAAGATGGAGCGGCTCTCGCTGGGAGAGAATGCGGCGACTGGGGAGGGCGCCGCGAGAGAGCGGGCTCTCCGCTGGTTTACAGAGACCCAGGCCCCGTTCATCCTCCAAGAGGGCAGCTTCCCTGCCTGGTTTCAAGGATGCATCACAAGAAAGTAAGCTGTGAGCGGACCTCCGGAGAGATACGTCCTCGGGAAGGGGGCTGCGTCGCTCAAGGTGTCTGCTTGGATTATCCCTAACGCACCAGTCCCAGTGTGCTGCTGTTGTCACATGCTGGCAAAATGTGTGTAGTTTCTGGAAAACTGAAAAAGAACTTTAAAAGACTAAGCACAACATTTTCATCTAATTTGACTGGTATTTTAATGCCGTAATGACTTCCTGTTTTTTGACAGGGATGCTGAAGATCGGCTGCGTGATAAACACCTGGGCTGTTTTCTCATTCGACTCAGTGACAAGGCTACCGGATACATCCTCTCCTATAAGTGAGCCTTGCCTTTACTGCTCTGCTTGAGATAACTCACCATAAAGACAGGCTCATTAAGCTTACCGGTGCTGTAGCGCTAGCCAGGGTGTCCTTGAAGACAGTATTTGAGGATGCGTTTGCATATATGGAGTATCTGAAATACTGCAGGATTTCATGCTTGCGATTCAAGCTGATCTATAAGATACTCAAACATACAGCAAACATGAGTGCAGTGAAATACTGTTACCACATGCAGATCCGGCTTAAAAACAAAGACCTAATAAGATAAAAGATAATATAGAAATTGCAAATAAAATCATAATGAAATATAAAAGCAACGATATAAATAGTGTCACAATAATGTAAAATGAGGGACGACAAGTATGATAAGTTCAAAGTCTGCTAGCATTCATGCTTCATTGATATAACTGTGTTTATTGGAGGGTATGAAAGGCAGGTTTATGAGGACACTGGCTGGGGGCTCAGCAGGCAGCACTGTAGCCTCAGGGTTGCAGAGTGGGGTCACACACCCTCCCCACAGTCATACAGGTCTAGACTGCTGCAGTCTGGAACCATGCAACTGCATAAATCGGGGTCTCACATTGTGTGTCCAAGATGGTTACCCACTTCTGGATAAGTGATTGTGGGGGATGGATGGATGGATGGATTTCATCCACACCATTTTTTTTTCCCTTCCAGAGGCCGTGACCGATGTCGTCACTTTGTCATCAACCAGACCAAGGCTGGACAGTTCCTTGTTTCGGGCGACACCGAGCAGCACAACAACCTGATGGATCTCATCGAGTACTACCGGGTCAGCGCCATCGAGCCCTTCGGAGAGTTCCTCACATCGTCCTGCTGTGAGGTGCGGTGCCGGCGGCGCAGTGTCCATGCTGGGATACGCTTCCGGTCACCATCTGATACTCACTGCTGTGTCCCCACAGTCCTCCGACAGTGACATCTACGACGTGGTCCAGTCCAACCAGAAAGAGAAATCGATTGTCAGTGTCCAGGCCGTGAGGAGTTTTTGGAACCAGCGGGGTGGACTGGCGGCCGGGAAGCCCCCAGCCCTGCCCCCCAAAACTGCCGGGAAACTCACAGCCAGCTCCTCCCTCGAAAAGACCCCTCCTCCGCAGGTAGGCAGAGCCCGGAATAGTAAATATTCCTGTTATTTCCTGATTAAGGTGCTCCTGGTGAATTTCACTTCACTTTCATACATCTTAGGCAGTACCCCCGGTGCCAAGACGGAAGTCCCCGGTCGATAAGAGCCCCCTCCCTGACCAGATGAGGTACTCCAGCCTAGAGGAGACCAGAATGCAAGACAAAGCTGAGTCCCCCCTAAGCAGCAAAGAGAGCCTGAGCAGTTCAGCAGAATCCAGGAAGGGGCACAGCGCCCCCAAGTGGGAGGATCCCTACAGCCTCTCCTGGAATTTCCCTAGAGCTGCTGAAGCCCATCTTACAAGCAGGCAGGGCATGGTGCCCTCAGAGCTGAGCCTGTCAGACTGCCGCAGCAAGTCGCTTCCCATTCTGGACGACAGCGCAGTGCAGCACGCCACTTCCTGCACCCCCCCGGATCTGTCGCCGAAACCTGTCAAGAAAGCCACCTGCCACACGATGTCTCTGGATGTGACGGAGTGCCTCCGAGAGCCAGCTCCTCTGGCCCAGTCCAGCAGCAACAGCATGGACAAACTCTCCCATGGCTCACTGTACCAACTGGCCGGCGCCACCCAGTGGACTCAAGCAGAACTGCGTGAGGCGCCCATAAAGCAGGAGGAGGAGAACCTGTACGCCCAGGTTCCTGCCGAAGCTTGTCACGTGATGCCTGACAAACTTTACGAGCAGATTCCTGACTCGGGATTTATGGGAGGGGGCTGCACTCCCCCCTCCCACAACAACACCTACGAGACCTTGGAGGACATAAAACAGAAAGGGGCCAAAAAGGTAAGTGCATTTCCAGTTAAAAGCAAATCAATTATTGATTAAAAATAATATGATGGACTTTAAATTACATGGTGGCGATACGTTTTATTGTGTTTCTTTCGGCAGAATGATAAATGGCGAAGATTTTTCCCAGACCATAAGAAACACTGAAGAGTGAATGAAGGAAAGCGTCAACGTTACTGAAAGAACCGCAGATTAATATACGGGGCAGGATTCCCCGGATGCATCCGCCCACCTGGCTTGTCCAAAACGGGACCTTAGCTCATGGGAACCAATATATTTAAAATGTACTACTTACAGTACGTCAAAAAAGCTTTGTAAAAACAGAATTACAAAAAACAGTCATTTTTACAGCACGGTGTGTGTAGTGTATTGATTTCATTGTCTAATGAAGTTAGTTTGTCTGTCAATATTTGTCATTTGTTCATTTCCATCGCCTTAGAAATAACATGTTAAAAATTGTTGTTCATATATAATTTATTCCTATCTCTTTAAATATAGAGGTAACCTTTATATATATATATATAACCTTTGTTTTTCAAAGGTTATGGCGTTTTACATCATTTCCTGAATGCAAGCTTGATATAACTATATGGTAAAAGATAATGTTATTCCTTGGAGTTTAGTAAAATTATGTATAGGGCCTAAGTTATTTGTTCCTTTTTTGGATTTTTGAATTTTTCAGAAATATTAAACGTAACATTTACATTTTTTACAACAGGCGCGCAGCGCTGCAGTGAAACAATGGATATAAAACTATAAAATCATCGTTTTTCAGACATGTGCACAGTGTCCTGCTTCAACCCAAACAGCTGTATTGCTGAATGTCCTCGCCGTTAATTGCAATGGGACGGTCTATAAATCGTCAGGGCAGATGGTACTCAAAGTCGGGGAAAACGGACGGGATTGGCGTCGGTCTCTGCCGGAGAAAAGCGATTATCATGCCGCAGCCGAGTCAGATCATCACGGAAAGCAGTAAAAGTGCTTTCATGCTTTTTTTCTGTATGGTTCAACCTGCAGCCTTCCTCATCCTTTCCATTTTTAATGGAGCAGGGACCACGAAGTACAGCACACTTCATCTTTTCTCAGACACGAAGATATTGAACTACCAGTAATGAATGTGCAGCGGTTGGCAGTTATAATTTTATTTGATTTCTGCTTGTCTCCTGGATGATGAACGGATTCCTCATTTTACAACGAAACTTTTATTTCACTTCAAATAAAGGCAATTTGTATGAGCTGCTGTGTAAGTAGTGTTTCAGAAATCCCACCGCAATCATTCACGCTGTAGTTTAGCTACCCCGCCTATATAAATACTCCCGTTTAAACCCACTGAGGAGGTGGTGACGTGTTTCTCTGTGGAGAGCAGGAATACACCAGCACCGTACAGATGGGAAGTGCTCTATGAATATGACTCCCTTTACACAGCAGTTAGCTAGTGCTTTGACTGCTCGTCAATGGTGAGATTGTGACTCTGAATAAGTAGACCTTATTTTAACTCAGCTGCTCATATTATTTAGTCACTGTGCTGAAGATTAGCCCATTGACCTCATGAGGGTAAATGGAAGAAGCAGGTTTTCAGGTTTTCTACATATTCACTTAATCTCAAGAAGTTCCCAGAAAGCCTGGCTTTGTCTCTTTAGCTTTAACTGCTGTAAAGGGCCCTAAATATTCTGTGAAGACAAAATTAAATTTAAACCCACACTGGTGTGGAGACCGACTCACTGGTGTGGAGGTACTGAGGTTGTAATCAATCGGTACTTCATGGCATTCTGTGACATGCACTGTTATTGCGTATCTACAGCACAGCTCATGATGCATGACCTCATTTCCTGCGTTTGGTGGTTTGTCTGCTGATGTAATGATGGATGTCACGTGTGGTTCAGCAGATACTCTTACGCTCTGAGGACGAGTCTGTTCCCCCTTCATGCTTGGGGGGTGGGAGCTCTTTCGTTCATCTCTGCCCGGTATGAATATGCAGCTCAGTGTGTCAGGAACAAAGACTTGTTCTTCTTCATATATGATGTTAAATGTTGTATATAACAGCCAAATCAGTGTGAGACTTCTCACATTTTGAAATTATGGGTATTACTAATACAATATATTACACGATATTCCATCCATCCATCCATCTCTTCCATTTGCTCTTCCTGGTCAGGGTCACAGGTAATCGTAACATTAATAAGTGAAATGTTTTGGAATTTTGTCTACAAGCCTCAACATGGCGTTTACATTACAAACAAGAAGTCTGGACCCACCTTCTGATTTTTAAAATAAACGATACACTGTTTTATTACAAGAAAATCTTAGAATTACTTAAAACAAGTGTAACATATTGGTTTTACAGTGTAATGTAACAATTTACTATGCATTATAACTGTGCAATTTAATGAATGAGAGTGCCTAAGATTAATCAAAATAACCACCCCTTGCCTTTATCACAGCAGCACAGATTCACATCATCCTTTCCAGCAATTTTTGGAAATAACTGGTGTCCAAACCCTGCCAGCACTTTTTCAAGCATGCAATCAGTTCTGTCTCATTTGCTAGACACTCATTTCAAACTTGTTGGTGCAATTTGTCCATCCACAAGACCTGCTGCCCATCCTGAATACTCCAGTGTTGTAGCCCATAGTTCTCTTTTTTCTTGTTGATGCCATGAAGTAAAGGTTTTCTGGCAGCGAGTCCACCATGCAGTCCAGCTGCTCTCAGCCTTTGCTTGACTGTATTAAGAGATACGGTTTCCCTTCTTGCTTAGAAACACGTAACTTTCTGGCTATTTGGCGATGAGAGGACCCTTCTTCACTTAAAATTTGTGTCTGTTTGTATCTGTGCACAATTCTGCACCCTGTCAGGTCTCTGCAGTGTCTGCGCATAGCTCTATACTCTGACAGGCCTCTGCGCAGTGTATCTGTTTGTGTCTGCATGTAACTCTGTACCCCGACAGGCCTCTGCGCAGTGTATCTGTTTGTGTCTGCATGTAACTCTGTACCCCGACAGGCCTCTGCGCAGTGTATCTGTTTGTGTCTGCATGTAACTCTGTACCCCGACAGGCCTCTGCGCAGTGTATCTGTTTGTGTCTGCATGTAACTCTGTACCCCGACAGGCCTCTGCGCAGTGTATCTGTTTGTGTCTGCATGTAACTATGTACCCCGACAGGCCTCTGCGCAGTGTATCTGTTTGTGTCTGCATGTAACTCTGTACCCCGACAGGCCTCTGCGCAGTGTATCTGTTTGTGTCTGCATGTAACTCTGTACCCCGACAGGCCTCTGTGGAGTGTGGCTCCAAGGTCTGCGTAGCACCAAGCGCTGCGGGATGAATAATGAAAGCAGTAAATTATAAGCGACAGTAAAATGTACACTGCTATATAACATCTAGCAGGGCTGCAAGGAGTGAGGTGAGGAGAAAGGTAAGAAGTGAGGTGAAGAGTGAGGAGTGAGGTAAGGAGTGAAGTGAGGAGTACGGTAAGGAGAGAGGTGAGGAGTGAGGTGGGGTATAAGGTGAGGAGTGAGGTGAAGAGTGAGGTGAGGAGTGAGGTCAGGAGTGAGGTGGGGTATAAGGTGAGGAGTGAGGTGAGGAGTGAGGTGAGGAGTGAGGTGAGACTTGTATTCATGCTGCTGTGAGCACATCAGCGTTTTAGCCTCATCCCTGCCCCGCTGCAGATCTCACATGAGGTTTCAGAAGACTCAAATGGATGTAAGAATACGTCCATCTTTTATTCTTTCATTAATTAAAGGTTGAAATTCTATACTTATTCCATCTTCCCCCTGATTGTTTGAGTGGCAGAGTAAGACATTCCACTGTGACTGGAAGCTCTCGGTTTTTGGTACCATGAATGTGAAACTAAACTTCATGTGAATGACTTGAGTGAGCAATGTGCCGTGCTTGTCGCGACGGTGGCACGTAAATCGTCCCCGAGGCCGGCGGTTATATAGCTCTCCAGTGATACGGCACTTTATGATCTGCACACTTAAGCACAAATGCTGAGAATGAAAATAATGTCGGACAAAGTCTTTTTCATCTGAGGGGGTTATCAAGATGTCACTGGTGACTAGATCAGTATTTGATCACAGCTGAGTATTTATGGAGGCCTCTGCTCATAAATAAGACAGATGACGGCATCAGAGAGAGGCGGTGATGTGAAACACTGTACACTGCAGCTGTAGGCCACAGTACAGCTGCACTCACTGGCTCCCATGTGCATTATTATTGTTATTACACCCACTAAGAGCAGACTCTGCAGTTACATTTTATTTAACAGATGCCTTTTTTAAGAAAGCAGGGTCTGCCAGTACCTGCAGCAACTGGGGGTAAAAGGCCTTGCTCAAAGGTAACAATGGCGACTCCACCGTCCACGGGATCTGAGCCTGCAACCTTCCGATCATTTTAACAGCATCCTAACCCATAGGGCCACACTGTCATTAGCATCACGCTCTAAGCAACTCAGCTAACTGGCCGAGTACATGTGCATATGTGTCACAGCGTGTGGACTGTGATAATACTGTGGCCATATGACAGTGCGTATGGAAAGAGGTTCTGGGGGCTTCCTTCCCACCAATCACAGGCCACAGCTGCAAGGTGGGGGGGGGGGGGGGGCTGAAGAAGCTAAAGCACAGGACCAGGTGTCATCAGCAAAGATTTCCAGCTGCAAAAGGGACACTTGTGGACATTTTTCAAAAATACATTAATAAAACCAGGAAATGCAAATTCATCTTAAATTCTTTAAGCCCTCTTCTCTTAATTGTGTTTTCACATTTTCACTTTTTTAGGCACAATTCATTTTGTGGATCTCGCAAACACTGGAGACACTGTTGTCACACTGTAGACACACTGCAGATATACAGTAGGTACTGTAGTCACACTGTAGACACACTGCAGACACTGTAGTCACACTGTAGACATGCTGTAATAACTGTATGAATATTGCAGATACAATGTATTTAGCACTGTAGATACACTGTAGACACACTGTAAATCCTGTAAGCCAGTGTTTCTCAATCCGGTTCCGGGGAACCTACAGGCGGTCCACTTTTTTGCTTCGTCTGAGCTCTCTGCCAGACAGTCTACATTTTTGCTCCCTCCCAGTTCCCGGTAAATGTGGACTGTCTGTAGGTCCCCGACACTGCAGACATCATAGTCATACAAGAGGCACTGCAGATACACTATATATACTGTAGATACACTGCAAACATTGGAGACACACTTTAGGCATTGTAGATAGTGTAGAAAAAGAAGCTTCTGGTGAGCATTTAACCTCTGGATGCTTCAGGCACAGGCTCGACCTGCCTCTTTTTCCTACTGTGCAAAATCATATTTGCATTATTTTATGGTTAAAGGTAAAAATACGCCACATTAAGCAGATATTGATGCATTTTAAGGCAATTTTATAGGGAAGGTCGCTCAAAGGCCTTTATAGATGCGGAATGCGATACTTTCATCATTGACTCTTTTTTCCTGTCCTTCTGCCTAATGCGACCAGGAGACACGGCTTCATCGATACCTGGCGCCTTCGTAATATCAATATGACAAAGGAGGGTCTGCAGCCGCGTTACCTCAGCGCGGGGTCTGCGCCGATCGTTGTGCGGAGCCAAGGCCGTTTCCTGGGTCCCCCTGGTGTGCCGTGGACACCGGGAGTATATGAGGCCAAGCTGAATAATGAGAATCAATGTTTTTATGGCCGGTTTACGGCACAGCTGACCTACAGGCAGTATCAGGAGCAAACAGAGGCAGCGCTATTAGAATCTTAATCAGCAGATGTTCTCCACGGCGTCTGTAATTAACCAAGTCGCTCTGTCAGCATGAAATTCCCCTGGATTTTAGCTCTGCTGTCGTAAAGCGAGCAGAAGGCAGTAGGATGAGGAATTAAGTGCATATTAGCATGGCCCCCACCTTAATGGTCATATACCGATCGGGGGAAGTGTGATGACCCCCCCCGCCCCCTTATTTATAACCAGATCTCGCAGATATATAACGGTGATTTTTCTTTTTCCCCACAAAACTTTTACATTCCCGTTCAATCCAAAGTTATGGTCCCACTGAGGACCGTCTACATCTTACTGCACCATGACGTCCCACTGAGGACCGTCTACATCTTACTGCACCATGACGTCCCACTGAGGACCGTCTACATCTTACTGCACAATGACGTCCCACTGAGGACCGTCTACATCATACTGCACCATGACGTCCCACTGAGGACCGTCTACATCATTCTGCACCATAACGTCCCACTGAGGACCGTCTACATCATTCTGCACCATGACGTCCCACTGAGGACCGTCTACATCATACTGCACCATGACGTCCCATTGAGGTTTTATAGACGCCCAAATTTCACCTGATATTCACTACCCCCCCACCCCCCCCAAAAGTCTGCATATAGAAGTGTGGGCATGCCGATATTTTATATCACTAGGGATCTTCTGTACATATCACCCACATTTGTTTCTCAACCGTTAACTGTGCCTTAAGCACAAACATTAAAAGGCTTCCAGAACCATCTTCAAATTGCATATCAAGACAGGGCCTGGAGGAGCCACAGGGAACAGGCCAGGGGTCACCCTGGAAGAGATGTGATGTAATATACCCTAGAATTTTTCTTCATTGTTTTTAGGTTTAATAAAAATCACACAAACATACACATAGCTAAGACTGTGCAAACCCCCTGTCCACTGATATATCATCTCTGCTGATAAATCATCTCTCAACAAATGTGGTCAAGGACGAGCTTTCCGCGGGGCAGATTTACACAGCCCGGTGCGCGCGGGGCGCTCAGTCAGCGAAGGCGCCTTCATTCCGCTCTGCTTAAAAGGCCATTACCCAGCAGAGGAGCAAACGCGGCTGGTGTTAAATCGCTGAGATGATCTGCTCTCCACTGAACATTGTCGTAAAGCGACAGGCACAGCAGCAGGCTTGTTCTTGTTGTTCATCAATATTGTTTATAAGCATGAGTCTGGGGGAGGGGGTGGGCTTTGACTGCGGAAGCACGGCCTTTACCCACAGCAGGCTCTGGAACCTTCTCTGACATCAAGGTCTGCAGTAGGCATTTCATCTTCCTCCAGAGAAGGTGCTGAAACAGTCAAATGCCCATTTCCAAACCAATGGAAATAGGCATGTACGTGTTTAATGACATTCCAACCTCACACTACTGATCATTTCCATACTTCCTTACATGGCCGATCATTTCTATACGTCCTCACATGGCAGATCATTTCAATACTCTTACTGGCTGATGATTTCTATACCTTCTTACATGGCTGATCATTTCAATACTCCTCAATACATGGCTGATCATTTTTATACCCCCACACATGGCTGATCATTTCAATACTCCTCAATACATGGCTGATCATCTTTATACCCCCGTACATGGCTGATCATTTCAATACTCCTCAATACATGGCTGATCATCTTTATACCCCCGTACATGGCTGATCATTTCAATACTCCTCAATACGTGGCTGATCATTTTGATACTTCTTCACATGGCTGATCACATCGATACTCCACATACTGCATGCGTCTATAGACCAGGCCTCACAAATGTGAACATAAACCATCTTCTCCACCACAAGTAAAATGTGAAATGACAACAGATTTTTTAAATTGTACACATCAGTAGCCTGGTGCTAGTTGCAACAGGTTAATCTCTCTGTACTTGTATATGTGTGATATGGGATACAATCAAATGTAAGAAGATGGCACTGGTTTTAAATGTGATTAAAACACTACTGCATCAGCCCGCTAAAACAGGGATTGTGAGCTAATTTTTTATGAATGAGGAAAAAGCCACTTGTTTTTACCAATTTTGCCAACAATTTAATGCTCAAATAATGTTTATTTCCTCATATTAGCATCCGATGTCTGTTAGGATTGGCATGCATGCATAGAGAATGTAGTAGTTTTGTAAATAACTTTTATGGTATATCGAAAGGACACAGATGCCTTTCCCATAGTGGGGACATGGTGGGTGGGAAACATGAGAAATGCAGCCCCCACCACACTACAATCACCAATTGGAGGAAAAATAAAACAATTCATAATTGAGGTGTAGAGTATAAGTAATTTCTTTTTAATCATTATACGATTTCATTTTGTGTATATTATAATGTATTTCAGTGATTATAATTCAGAAATAAGCCACTAGAAATAGCAAAAGATTGATTCAGTAATTTAACAAGCAAAAAAAAAAAAAAAAACATTTATTCAGAATTGAGCCAAATGTTCTGTATCACATCAAATACAGAAGGAAATTGAATTGGGTCCTGTTGAGGCTGATGGTCTAAGTTAAATAGAGACACAGATATTAAAGCGTAATAAAAAGACAGTTGGATTGGAAATGAAAAAGCCCTTCCTTCAACTGGAGAACAGTTAGGTCTGATTGTCATCATGGTCCAGTAGCTCAATACTGGAATTAGAACAATAAAGCGATTTGCAATTTACAGTTGCGTTCATGCATGTCATAGAGAAAGATTGCATAGCTGTTAAACAACTGTCTCTGTGTCCTTGGTGACAGGGCTGTGCTTGGTTCCCTGGCTTCGGCGTCCGCGCTGGGGAAAGACGTCCAGGTGAGGCGGCTCGCACACGCTGTACTTCCAAAATGTAACCTTCCCACATTATAAATATGTATATTAAGTCTGACACTTAAGCTGCAGGCAGGACCCAAAGGTGTGAGAGTCTTCCGTTTACGAGTCACAGGAGTTTCCAGGGGCATGCATCAGCTGTCAGGGGCGTCCGTAAAAAACGGAGATGCAGCAGGTGCAGGAATGCGGACGCCGAAAAAACGGAGATACAGGAACAGGAAATGCGGAATCCCGCCACGCCAGTCGAGAGTCTCTGCGTCTCCTTGCTGACTGGCATGACCAGGGACTCCGGTTTTTGCTCATGTGTAAGAGGCAGACACTCCACTGCGGTAAATCAGCCACTCGGAGGGAGGGGGGGGGGGGGATCGGGCACGCCCCCCTCCCCCCCAGAAAGCCCTAACTGCACGGCTGGTGCAATGTCAGCGAGTGTCCTGGGCAGCATGAATGAGGGGCAGCCAGGCGCACTGTCGCCTTCCAACAGCACGTCTTCCCTGCCGGCGCCCCTCAGATTCGTATGTGGAAGGTGCTGGAAACAGAAACACAGGGGTGAGGTTTACGGCTAAAGCAGCATGCCGTCTGTATGCCAAAGCCTGCCTTTCGCTTGGATTCAGAGCGTAGAGCCGGCTCTTTACCCCCGACATAAGCTTTCTGGGTTAAGCGCCCTCCTCAATGATATGTACACAGTGAAGGGATTCAAACCAGCAACCCTCTGATGATGGGTAACAGAGTCTTAACCAACAGAGCCATACAAATAATATTCAAACATAAATTAAGGTACCAAAATAGAGCAGATGGCTTGTGGACTTATAATAATTCATATATTGGATGCCGGATTTTACTGAAAGCCTGCAGAAGGCCTGTATCATACAAATGACACATTTAATGCTACACTAGACACTGAAGCTTCTCCCAGCATTGAACACCAGTACCTCTGTCCTTCTGAAACAGAAAATGAAACCAAGCACAGGATGTGGCTAAAATTACATACTTGTTTGCTAAGTAGTAGGTGAAATATAGTATGCAAAGTAAGCAGTGTGCCTGAATCATTAGTATGGAAGAAACAGTATATGATCAGTACCCAGATGACATACTACATTCTGTGAAATTCCAAAGTGTGCAACTGATGGACGCTACGCTATCCCACAAGACCACTGGAGCAGCAATCAGAAACAATGGATATCGCTGACTCAGAAATTTGTGTCATGATGACAAGAGGAAGTGCCATCTCTGTACAAATGGAAGTAAAAAATATTGCCCAGCTACCTAAGTTGACCTGAATATGTTTTTATTTCATAAATAGTTTTTAACAGTTTTTAACTTTTGTGGGAAACATGACAGCTAGAAGAACATGGTGAAGCATCCCAGTTAAAGGACCTTCTTTACCCGTGGTGAAAACATCATCGTTTCTGTGTCCCATCTGGGCCCATCCTGCTGTCACCACGGGATGGATTTACAGATGCCCCTGCCGTGGGGGGGGGGGAGGGGGGGGGTCTCACGCTGTGGCTGCCGCTCTGCTCGTCTCCAGCTTTGTCCTTTTTATGGCCTTTCGGCAGATTTATCCCCACCCTGGACAGTTGATCCGTCTCCAGCTTTTCCACCGAAACCATTACGTGCCACTCTGGCCCCGGAGCGCAGTCTTTTTATAATGATTTACAAAGCAATTTCCTACAAGAAAAATGTGGCCCGGTTTGGCGAGCAGAGCGCTCGGCCTGCACCAGAGCCGCGTGCGAATACCGCTGTTAGACTCGGGGCTCGCTGCTAAAGGCGACGCCGTCACAGATAAATGCGGCTCCCAGGCTGCTCTTCCTCAGTGACCTGCAGCTGACTGAGCTGAACGCCAAGCGCCATCCTCCTCGCGTGCGAGCGGCGTGTGCCGGCATGGTCACACTCAGGAACAGCAGAAACCAGGGTTTAATACAAAACACGTTTAATGCAAAATGCATGTTTCACATCATCTTATCCTAGGGTGTAGAACAGGGGGGGCGCGGAGTCAGTGTCCCCCCAATATTTAATTTGGCTTCATTCGTCCCAGCAATAAACAGACCATTGTATTTAAATCACTAAATTGTGCTCCCCAGTCTAAAACTCTCTCCTACGTCATTGTCTTACCCAAATATATTTGCAGCAGTTTCAAGACAGTGTTGCATTTCCTGTAGCTTTAGGTAAATGCAAACGGGAGAAGTAACCTAATTTGTCTGAAGCCTGCAGCGAAGTTCAAGCCTCTGGCATGAAGATTTACGAGGAAAATCCCATTCAGTCTGAAGCAGGCGCTCAGCACTTTGGCTGAATGCTGTTATACCTGCAGGATGACCTGGGCAGCTACGCTAATGTCCTAATCCACTTGGATCATACACTGATTGCATTGGACACACACACACACACACACACACACACACACAAACCCGTCACTAGCCATATCAGCATTTCCGTTTTCTGATTAATTGGAAAAATACAGCCTGTAAACCTTTCCCTCGCTGCTGAAGGTCTGTCATGTACGTAGTTCTGTTAGCTGCCCAGACAGACGTTCTCACAGTTACTGATCGAGCCTGTTGTTTTTCAGAACCCTTTAAAGCGCTGAATCACTGGCAATCTCATGGGAGATTTTTTTTTGCTTTTCCAATAAGAAAGAATGAAGAATGAAGTTATGATTCCGAAATACACCAAAAGAGAATACCACATTATAATCATTTGCTGAAGGCAAGGTCAACAAAAGATACCTTAAAAAGTCTGGAGCCCTTGAAATCATGTTTTCAAAGTCGGCAAACGAAAGCTTGCTGTCGCCATCCAGGTCCGCTTCCTCGATGGATTTCTCGCACACCAGCTTGACCTCCTCGGGTGTCAGTTCCTCCTTGGTCAGCCTGTTCAAAGTCTTCTCCAGGTCCTCCATGCATATGAAATTGTCCGTGTTGAAATCTGTTGGCGGTGGCAGAAAATGGTGAGGTTAGAACCAGCCTCTCTAAGGAGAATCTCCTCATTCTATTGCTCTTAATTTGGAAGACCAAAGACACTAACAAGCAAGGTATCAATGAGAGAAGCGACTGACCATATATTTTGAACGCGTAAATAGCCTTGAGTTCCCTGGGGGCTGTTTCGCTGAGGACGGAGAACATGTCCACAAATTCGTTAAAGCTGAGATTGCCCTCTCCATCCTCGGAGAAGGATTCCACGATACGGTTTCTGAAGGGGTTTTCCTGCAAAGTGAGAGAAGTAGGAGAGACAGGCAGGCATTCATCCAGTCAGTCAAGGACGGTTTTATTTAACTAACAAAGTGAGGAAGTAAAACCTCTCAGAATGGCCAAAGAGGAAATCCAATCAGACTCGATAAATCTCAAGAGTGTAATTACTAGGCTGGATTAAAGGTCTGACAAAAGTTCAGGATAAAAGATTAAATGAACAAGGGCAGCACACAAATTAGGAGAATACGTCACAGAAGTAAGAACCAAATCAAGAAACTGAACAAATATCAAATATGTGTCTTTGCCGTTACATTAATTGACAATTAATACAAGATACTAGGGCTGGGCGATATGGACCTAAAATCATATCTCAATATTTTTAGCTGAGCCGCGATATCTCAATATTGTTTTCCCATAAAGTAATAACAAACAGACAGTTCCAAGTCAGAGTCAAATGTCCTCAATGTCACACAGGAAATTTATTTACAGACAGCTGTACATGTGCATGAAAAAATGGCTCAAAAATGTCTATTTGTCCTACCTTACAGATACTGTATATCTATCGATTGGTGCTATCTTACCGAAAATGTTATTGTCATTTTTATGGGCTGAAACTGATAGCAGATAATCCAAAAAAATAAATATGTAACTTGTTAAAAAACACGAACTAATGTAATGTAAGCAGGAATTGCGAGTCTGAAATATCTTATAAGATTAAGTGTTAAAACATGTCAGGTAATTCGACATACAGCGTAGTAAATCAGCGTGATGCTGACATTAAAGTGTGATCAATGCATCTGATAAAATATTTAAAATGTATGAACATTGAAAACGCAGAAATAAGCCATAACTCCAATGCAAGGTAGGAGAGATCCATGGGCGGTTCTTCAAGCACAAGACAAGGGGCTTGATTTCATTGTGCGCACACGCAGTACCCAAAGGTAGGACGTTTCCATAGGTTAGGATGAAATGTTAGATCACTGGCATATATTATTTTACCAACCAGGGGGGTATTTCACTAAGCAGGATTTCTTGCTTAGCCGGATAACTTGTTGGATTTATGGTCATCTGGGCTAAATGGACTATATAATCGTCCACTTAAATGTAGCTCAGACTACCTTAAATCTGACAAGTTATGCGGCTAAATAAGAAATCCTGCTTCGTGAAATACCCCCCAGCTCCTCTTCGCTAGTGTGCCTCGTGTCTGTGCCTGTCTCCATGGTGTCGCTGCACGCAGGACTTGTGAGTGAGTGAGTTGGAGGGGTGGGTTGTGTTCGTAGAGGGAGAGGGGTGGGGCAGGGCGCAGTTTTGTAAGAGACAGACAGGGTGAGGAGAAATAGGCAAAGTGGCAGCACTATAAATATAATTTTATAGCAACAAACTATATCGATATAAACAATATTGTCTCTTCATATATCGTGTATGAAAATATATCGATATATCGTAAAAACCCCGATATATCGCCCAGCCCTACAAGATACACAAAGTAACATATACCACACACACACACACAGATGTTCAGGCAAACCAGCTGTAAACATTGCTCTATAACTTAGAAGTGAATCTGTATTTTTACGTCACTGCATTTATGCTTTTATCCAACGGGCCACATTTTATGCTCCCTGGGATTTGAACCCAACAGAAAATCCTGCAAAGACACGACCCGAAAAAGGACTCTGTTCATACATTTCACTTCTTATCTGAAGTCACTGTGCAGCAGTGCGTGTTCTGGACAGCAGTGACAGACAAGCTCTGTTTAGTATCCAGGATTTGCTGGTAGGTTTTCACACCTGCAGACCTCGCCACGGAGTGACGCGCTGAGAATCAGACATCCCTACACTAAATAATATCAAAGCATAATGAGTCCTGCTGTGGGAATGAGCCTTACAGCCCCTAGGTAATGGTGCTGAGATCCACAGCAATTGGCTCCACAGACTACCTTCATTCCCCTAAATAGCAAAAAAAAAATCGTATTCATTAAAAAAACGACTCGCTTCTCTAAACATTCTCAGCGTGATGTTGGAAAGCGCTCTTCTGTGCTGCGGCCTTATCTGGAGGCGGCAGGAGGGACTAAGCGCCCGTGACGACAGTCTGCGGCTGTCTGGCCACATGAGCGAATGGCTCATCCGTAATAGCTGCTCGGCCCGTAAAATGTGCTCTTACACTCCTACGCGGCTGTTTACCTTATACTATTTGTTGATGCTGATTTAATAACTTATAAATGACTGGATATAACATTATATAATTGGCACTGAATGGTTTAACGCGCCCTGTAGTTTCCATCACTTACCACCATCTCGCTACGCCTGATTGAGTCAGCCTTCCCCTGACTACAATGCCAGCAAACAGCCATTCTTAAATGTCTGTATTTGCACATGAGTGAGCAGGGGAGGGGCACCCGGGCGGGCAGGTCAACGTTGCCAAGGGTTACGGAGGGCCTTCGCCGGTGATTGGCTCCCGGCGGGCAGGTGGCAGACTGAGGCTGACTAATCTGAAGCACAGCCCAGCTGATTCAGCACCGTGTCGGCCGCTGCTGGCTGCCAGGGGCAGGCTCGTTAAAGCTGTAACGAGCGGACAGTCATTCCCCTGCTGTTACACAGAGCCGCAGTGCATCATGGGAAACCGCTATTTACCGTTTGAGCCCGGCGTGACAATAACATATATGGCATCACACGCTGAATCTAGCAAACCCACATAATCTGACACGCTTTAGTTCTACATAATCAGTGATGGCGTATATTTACAGAAAAAAAAGTAAAGGTCACCTTCAGTTCAGGCATGTTGACTATAAGGGCTAAGGGGACCTTGACATCAGGGTCGTTGGTATAGTCCATCGGAACTAAATGCGGGGCCAGTTCGTGGTAGCGTCCATGTAACCTAAAAAAGACACAAGACACAAACAATGGTTCACTTTCCAAAGGTTAGACCCCAAATTATCATACATTTTTAATATATGCATTTAGTATAAACTCACAAGGCATCAAACATATGTTTTTAATCATAGGCATCAGGAACAACCTTTTCTAAATTCATTTTACCTCACAGGTGAAGGCATATCCTAAGAATGTCTTAAATTATATTCATGTTATGTGTTTTATATATACTGTATATATATTTGTATATCTGTATATCTATAACTGCTGCCTCACACTCCCAGGGTTCGGGGTTTAAAGTCTGGCTTTACATGTTTGCCATGTTGTACGGGTTTCCACCAGCTGCTCCGGTATCAGGTGACTCATTGTCTGTATCCGTTGGTTCCACTGGGCCCTTCAGCATTTCCTGCCGCCAGTGGCTGCCCTCATCCTTTGTTGTGCCGGTGACCTGGAATCACCGGCCGCTGAAATGCACACGACTTCTCTACTGCTCTCTATTCACCATCGAAACGGAAGCTGTACGGCAGCCTCTGACAAACGTTTTCCTGTTTCCCTTGTCTGGCCTGAACGAGGCAAATCCAGAACAGCCAAAGAAAAAATATTCGATTATAACCCAGAACCGTCACTGGGATTTGGTCTGACACTGAATTTTCAGCTTTATTTGGGCAGTTCAGTGTGCTGAACAAAACTATCTTAAAGGACCATCATGCATGTGCTTTTCCTAGGGTCCTTAAAGCCACTAATAATATTGATAGTTAGGGAAACTACATAATCAGTCCAGATGCAAATCTGTGAAAATCCTCATTTCATGTGCATTACTAAGACAGGTAAGGTTGTATACAGTTTTAGCAGTTCCACACCATTTTCCCTAATGTAAAGAGAAATCACAGATAATATATGTACAGACTATTGCATTGTAGCTCGACTGCTGTTTGTATCTGGCAAACTGTCAGATAAATTTGCGCAGGTTGGCTACAGTTGAGGACCTCAGAAAACATCCAAGCCCCATACTGAGTCTCCCTACTGACGTCTGCCTTGGGCACCCAGTTAAATCCCTTTAGAGTTGTCAGTTGTGAATACAACTCAAACTGAATTATGGTCCAGGTGATGCCTTACACAGATCAGCCCATGCGGCAAACCAGCATGAAGAGGACTGCAGGACGAGCTTTACATTGGCACTTCTGGATGCAGAGAGAGACCAGATGTTCTCCATTCCGCTCAGTATGGATGGAGCTCAAAGCGCAGCCCACAGGAGTCTGTGCCTCACAGCAAATCTAATTTGCAAATTCATCCGAGCCGGAAGCCCCGACGTTTCTCAGCGCCGCCATCCTCTGGTTAACCCCGTGGACGCCGGCGTGCCGGATCGGGCCGATCGCTTCCGGACGGGTGCCGTGCCACGGCTTGGGCGGCGGGGGCCCGGTGTCGCTCGCCGCGCCCTGTTGGCCGCACTGTCAGAGAGGGAACGTCCCGGGGGCCCAGCGGCCCGTAAAATGAGGAGGCGTCTCCTTGACCCGCTGCAGCTAATTTACACTAATGTGGGTTCCTAGCGGCGCTCCACGCGTGGGCATATTTCAGCGACAATAAAGCACTGCGCTGACACCGCAGAGGGAGATAAAAGCCAGCAGCAGCCCTGCGGTGAAGAGGGAGCCGGGATTCAGGGGTCATTAGAGCCTAATATATGAAACATCTCATTAACTCTCAAATCGCCCAGCGATGAATGTCGCCGTTCTCTTCAGAGGCCAGGATGGACACCAGAGGAGCAACTGCAGCTCGGCCTGGAAATTTCACGCGGTACCCAGAATTCTTAGTGACAATGCAGGCAATTGCGAAGGTCACAGTTCAGGTATGTTTCCTACGGTCCTGCTTTATTGTATTTTGTCTGATCCTGGTGCTGATGTGCATCGTAGTAAATGAACAAAACAATATTAGATTCTGGTAATGGGGTTAAGGAGAAGAAGACCAGGCCTGGCTTGACAGCACAGGCAACAGAATCTATTTCAGCGCAGCAAAGCTCTGAAGAGCAAAGCAAATAGGAAATATCCAAGCATTCAGCAGTATCAAGACCCGGCGAGATCTGCAGGAGGCAACATGTGACATTTAAGAAAACATTTGGGGCCAAGTAATAAATTACACGAGCAATCATTCTACCTCAGCAGTTTGGACATAAAACAGCCATCCACCCTCATAACCACTCAGGTAGTTCATCACATGGTGGCTTAATTTAGAAGGTTCTGCACAGGCTATAGACACAAACAGGAAACAGTGCCATGAATTAGAGCATCCTGAACAGGCCATCCCACAAAAAAACAAAGCTGAGCCCTACACACCACCCCAGGTTGAAGGTGAAATCCCACATGAGACTGACAATCGCAAATGCCTGTATTTCATTTATTTAGCTATAGATGCCAGGAAATCCATTCATTTAATTCATTTAGCTCAGGTTCAGGGTCCCAAACATTTCAACCACATGGCCAGGGGTGAGGGGACCTTGGGGCAGGATTACAGGGCAGATTTCATTGGCTGGTGGGGGGGGGGGTGGTCTTTACATATCTGACCAGAAACACAGATTTAGCTAAATCAGGACAGTGTATGTGTGTTGGACTCCGCAGTGCTACAACGTTTCTCTCTAGAATCAGACTCAGGATTTTTGGCCGAGTGTGTTCATATACACAAGGTGGTTAGTGGCTCTGATACATCAGCATTAGGAGTGTAACAGTACACGTATTCATACCGAACATTTTCAGTTCGGGTATTTCGGTTCGGTACACAATGTACTGAATGAATGTAGCAAATTCGGAAACTTCGTGAGTTTGTGTGGTTCCCCGAGGACCATTCAGAGAGGGCCGGATGAAGTCACGCCGCTACACATGCGTGTGAATGTCCTAACCTGAAGTTGGGTGTTAATGTCAATACAAGTACAACACAGGTATTCTTTTACAGGCTGCACCATAATGCATATTTATTTTATTATGCTTTTGTATTTTTTGAGATATTTTTGTTCCATAGTTCGAATACGAAGCTAAAAGCTGCTAATGTTAATGCAGCACAGATCAGGTACAGTTAATTTTATAAATATGCACCGCAATGGATATTCATTTTATTTTGATTTACTTTTAAGTAAATTTTAGTTGTTTATTAGTAGGTTGTAGCAGTACTGACAGAGACATTTTATTTAAGAAAGACAGTCATACAGTACTTTGTTCAGTAAACCACTGTTTAAAGAAAAAAAGAAACAATTTGTGTTTTGTTTCTTTTACCCCCGCTGTACTGAAAATGTACCGAACCATGACTTCAAACCCGAGGTACGTACCGAAGCGTGATTTCTGTGTACCGTTTCACCCCTATACATACACACACACACACACACACACACACACACACACACACACACACACACTTAAGACATAACAATGATTAAAAAAAAGTTTGGATGATATACACATTACATGCATGCAGGTGTGTGTGTTTGTGCGAGGACTGCTGGAAGTATGAAACAATTCCGTAAGTAGTGAGTTATTCACAACAGTGAGTTATTGCCTTGCATTGGGGAGTACTGTAATAGGTACTAGGTGAGCTTCTCATAGGGGTGATGGCTTGTGGGAAGAAACTGTTCTTGTATCTACTTGTTTTGGGGAACGATCATCTGTAGCACCTGCTGGAGGTACAAGGAGGTTGTGTCCCGGGTGTGAGGGGGCTGTGATGATTTTCCCCAACTCGGAATGAGTGCAGGTCCTGGAGGGGGGGCAGGTTAATTAATGTTACATTTGTATAGCACATTTCAAGGCACCCAAAGCGCTTTACAGAACCAATGGGGAGCCACTTCAACCACCACTGTGTAGCCCCCACCTGGATGAGGCGACGTTAGCCATTCAGCACCAGTGCACTCAGCACGCTGTAGGTAAGGTAGAGAAGGGACAGGAGAGAATTCACTAATTAAATAAAGGGGACAATCAGGAGGCCAGACCTTAAACGGCTATGGGACATTTTGACCAGGCCATAAGGGAACCAGCCCTACTCTTTCAAAAGATGTCCAGGGATCTTTTATGACCTCAGAGAATCAGGACCTCGGTTTTACATGTCATCCAAAGGACGGCACCATTTGTATAGCACAGTGTCCCTGTCACTGCACTGGGGCTTTGGGATCCACACAGACCACAGGATGGGCTAATCTGTTGGCCACACCAATACCACTTCCAGCAGTAACCCAGCTTTCCTTGCTGGTTTCCCATCCAAGTACTGGCCTGGCCCAAAACCTGCTTAGCTTCAGATGGATTGCCTGGTCTAAACTGCAGGTGGTTTAGCTGCCAACATCAATGAGCTTTTCCACAGACCTGACTGTTCACTGGAGCCTGTTCTAGTCTTTTTTCAGCTACCTTGGCTGGCACAGAAAGTACTTCCTCTGCTGGGCTTTTTTGTGATGGAGATTATGTTGGTCTCCCATTTCAGGTCCTGGGAGACTGTAGATCCCAGAAATAAGAAGGTTTCCATGGCGGACACTGGGGGGGGGGGGGGGGGGGGGCAGTGTTGGGGGGGCTCCTCTTAAACCATAACATTTTTTGCTGACACACCTCCATTTTCCTACAAAGAGGAAAATGTAATTTTCTCCAGCCCGAGATGATTTGGTTCGGCAAGCGGAACACGTTCCGAGCAGCAATTCTCTTCAGAAAATAACATCGTTTATTACTGTCACTTAACGAGCTGAAATTGATATGACGACATCTCTGGTTATCTCAGCGTGGGATTACCTTAGTTTAGAAAGTCTGCAGATGGATCATTATGCCACACAAGCTGCGAACTAGCAAAACGCAAACACTGGCGGGGATCACGAGCCGTCCGGGCCCCTGAGTCGTGGGCCCCTGAGTCGTGGGCCCAGTCTTAAAAGCCGCATCATTTAAACCAGGCTACTTAAAGATACCTCAGCGCAGGAATACAAGCCCACTTTAGCCCTCGATGACGACCATAACAACTACGGGGGTCGTGAACATCCACGCCACGCCAAGAGCTTGCCGCTCGACGCCGGTATTTTATTGAGGTGTGAATATTATGATGCATGTATATGATGTAACAAACTGCTTATAAGTGGCGGCAGGCTAATATACTGGAGACAGGTTCCCAGATAAAACGTGAGCACTAATACCTCCCACTGCAGGGTGAGTAGCTCTGTAGGGCCATACGGCTTATTAGGTTGGAGGAGCGTGTCAGCCCAAGGCCGAGGTCGATGAGGCGAGCACACAAACAAGGCTGCAAATCACTCTCGCAGCACGCTGAAGTACAAACACCGTTAAACATTATAACGATACAGCATCTGCTGTGCCAACTTCATGCTGTAAACGCAGAAATACATAATGCAATCTTTTAAATTATTTAAAAACCAGAAGCAGAGCTAATTCTGTCCATTGGATTCTTCTTTAAAATCGCAATAGATTTTATTGCGACTCCAAAGACTGTGACTAGAGTTTCGTTGCTGCTGAAGTCGGCAATCAACCTTAAAATGCATGAATGTAATGCATAAGGCAATTTCTGCTCAACTGAGAGCAATTTATATAAAAGGCTGCCTTCATTTTTAAGAAAGCAATAATGTTAGAAGATCTTGAGGGAGAATAACAGGAGCTTGGAAAGTGATCTGGTGACAGGAGAGAGATGGTAAGGAGAGATGGTCATGAATAATGGAAATGCCCTTGAATATATAAATGAAGAACTTTCTGCAACTTTATAGAACTTTCTACAACAGTTCTAGAAACTCTCCTTTCATTAATCATGCAAGCTCCCTAAAAAAAAAAAAAACATTAGAAATTTTTATTGGATGCATGTGAAAATTGTATTTGATTAGTCCTTCAGCCTTTTTCTAACAGACGTGAGGAAATCATCGACCGTCTACGACTCCTTACAAACACAAATCCGGAAGAACTGTGTATATCTGAAAACAGCCGTTTCCCCCAGAAATGCCATTCAGCCAGTACTGTTTTCTCTCATCTCAACCTCTGCACTTCTCCAATTTTTAAATACTTATATGTTAATGTTAATATGTCACAGCATAATAAAATAGACACATCCCAGAAACTAGCTTATTTTCAAATTAATCACCAAAGCACACAGTATGGCCCTATGACAATCTACGAACGTAAAAATTGTACAGGTCACAAAACTCTGCTGCTGTGTTGTAATATTGTAGAGAAAAGGAAACAGATCCAAAGTGCGGCTTCTCAAAGCAGCCATTGTGTATGGCTACTCTGCATGAGCACCAGCACGTGGTTCAGACTAAGGGCAGCAGTGCGCAGCGCGATGGACAGTCTGCATGGTGTGGGTTTGTTATCCTGATACATAAAATAGTATCTACCTCTCATTTGCATGACAACACACCTGAATAAAGTTAGAACAGAGCATTACAGAAGAGAAACACGATGCAGCCAGTGAGCAAGCAGCGGCGACAGGGCGTAGACACACACACACACACATGCACACAGGAGCCTCTCCAGTGATGCTCATCCTACAGACACAGAGCCACACTGACTCCCCAGCCAATTTCATGCTTTGTTGCGCACTGTCTGCCAGCTCCGACTGCACTGGAGGTTTCAGTAGGGCCATGGGAAAGGAAAAAAAGAAAAGAAATCACATCCTAACGGAGGGAGGGGCGCCGTGAATCATGCCCGCCTGGGATCTAATCTCCCCACATCCAGCAGCCCCTCCAGCACCCGCCCTTGCTCAGTTTAAAAGCGTTTCTGAGCAGCAGCTCCCTGCACACATCGGGGGGCCAGGGTGCACGGCCGGAAGATAAACACCCTGATAGATGAAGGAATCGACCCCATGAACTGTCCGGGGTCACGTATGGGGCTGGTTAGCGGCACGGTATCGATCCGGGTGCAAAGCGGAACGGGGTACAGATATCCTCAGTTTCACTATATTTGCGCCGTATTTCAGGCGAAGCAGACACATTTACGCTTTTATAACTGGAAGGGCAGAGATTCGGAGATGAAATATGAGCCAGAGGGTGAACAGAACAGCCGACTTTACTGTATATGAGAGCCTTCCAGGCGACAAGTGACGGGTGTTAATAATGCAGAAAATGTTGCAGATAAGCTGTGACAAAACACAAGGTGACCTCCCAGAAAGGGTGTACGTGTGCAGTCAAAGTGTCTTATGCGGTGGAGCAGAAAAATAAAACCACCTGAAATATCATGGAGTAAAATCCCAAACACAGCCGGGATGCTGAGAGCCGAAAGCTCAGGAGCGTCGTATGAGAGTCTCCATAAGCCTGAAGTAAGTGTGCTGAGGCCATCCAAGTCACTCAGGGCAAACCCAGGTGGGGGGGTGGGGGGAGGGGGGGAGATATATCGCCTTTTAGCAAGAGGCAGTGGGAGAGTGATGGTGCAGGACAGCGGTTCACAAACTGAGATGCTGGAGCACGTCATGTGACCCGGGGTGTTTCCTCTTCACTGGGGTGATTTAGTGGCCGCAGATGACGAGCCTGCTGCCCCTCGCATACGTCACTGTTACCCTCACACCCCATCCATTACCCGCATCTCATGGGAGGGGGGGGGGGGGATAAGGAATGACAATGTTGCTTTCTTCAATTATGTCGGTGGAATCTTGTCTTAGTTTCCTCCTGGACTTTTCATCAATTACAATTAAATGCAACAGAATTACATTTACGCAAACTCAGGACTGACAGGCTAGCGAGGACGTTTGAGAATGTTCATTGCTCTGCTGTGTTTTATTCCATGTGAGTTTGCTCCACGAGCACATGGACAAAGACTCATGGTTATTCAACCAAGATTAGGCTGATTTGGACACTGGCAGCGTCCGGACCATCACTGCAGTGCATGGATGACATCACAGCACTGCTTCTTGTAGGACTCTGCACACTGGGAACTATCCTGGCAAGGTGCTGTTTCTGAGAGAAACAGACAGCAGAAAGGACCCCCTTCCCCCAGATCAGCCAAGAACAGGGGACTTTAGAGTGTATTAGCTAAGAGGAAGGAGTCTGTTCAATGTGAAAGTGATTAATTGTAACTGTTGATACACCATACTACACAGTACAAAACAACAAAATGGGTACTCTGCATTTAACCCATATGTGACATTGTGACAAAGCAGCAGGCAGCTAATTCAGCATCCAGGGAGCAGAGCTTGAGGACAGCACCTCACTCAGGGTACCTGGCTGGTCGGGGATTTCGACCACAAGCAATGCTTCCTTAACCATTAAGCCACCACTGGCCCCAGGGTGCCCATGTGTTGAATGCTGGGGACATGATTTTTCTTCTAGAATCAGCATCACACATCCTCTATACATGATCACATTCCATGTGCAGATACGGCAAGCAGCACTCAGGACGTGGAAAGATTTTCACTCACCTCAAGATCTCTTTGCGTGTGAAGAATGTGCAGTCCTGGAACAAAAAAGAACAAATAAACAAATTCATAACCCCCAAAGTGTTAAATAACAGCCTGACTCTCCCCAAACTCAGCTCCCTGCGAAAACAACAGAGCAGATAAACGAACTGCAGTAACAACTGTAATGCTCATGCCCAATCCGTTTTATGGATTTTAATAATTATAGGATAATGTATGAAGTTAGTAGCCTTTTCTTGCTAAACATACCACATTTCCTGATCCATCTGCAATGTCGATACTCCATTTCATATGGGCTGTTTTTTTCTTAAGCTCTAAGCCAATATGTCCCAACCCGGTCCTCAGGGACTGAAAGACAATCCTCATTTTTCCTCCTACTGGGACGGACCAAAAATGTGGACTGTCTGAGTCTCCAAGGACCGGATTGGGAAACACTGCACCAAACAATATAATAGGGCAGCAATTAATGTTACTTTCCCTCCTTCTGACGACAGTGATGTTTGTATATATGCAGTTACAGCCAGCCGGGCCCCGGACAGTCCGCAGCCTCAGCGCTGCCTACTTGGCTGACGGTACACTGCCTGTCCTATCTGCCTCTTCCTGTCATCCGACACTCAAGCTCTGTCTTAACTTCCTCCGGAGAAAGGGTGGCATTGCACGGTTGACACGGTCAACGCAGGCTGCACGTACGGTGAACCGGAGGTCCTGATCACATTTGCCTTTTTACGAGAGGGGTGGGATGCCCTGACAGAGAAGCCGGCTTCACCTGGATAGCCGGGGGAACCAGATCAGGCTACGACTCCGTCAGAACAAACGGCGCTGAACACCATACAGTGCTTGGTACACCAATGTTCAGGTCCCAGGGCGGCCTTACTAATCACAACGATTAATCGTTTTTAAAGCCATCCCAATGACCACCAAGCTCAGAGCAGTAATTTACTCTCCTTTGCCACTTAATTACTGATTAGCCTGCATTATTTAACACATGGAAATCCTAAATCATAAATGTTTCACTTCTATGGTGAATAACCTGTAATTGCCGAGACATACAAAAAAAATATCTGAAATGATACAAAATGATCCTGAAAGTAATAAACAAAATGAGATAAAATGTGCGGCAGAATTGCATTCAAGTTTGCCTTAAAAGTTTGGTTACTGATGTTCTTTGTCTTGTTCACTCATTTGTACAGCCACTGATAAGGAAGTGAAGGTTTTCTATGGGCTTTACAGGAAATCCATGAACTGGATTAACTACAATCAGCACAACCTAAACCTTTCAAAGTAATTTCATCTGAAAGTATACCTGAGAAATGACTTCCATCTATGTCAGCTGCATTCTGGGAAAAAACACTGTCGTGTCATTAAATGAACACGTTTGGAGGAATCTCGCAACCCTGACCAGGATATGTGGTCAGAAGATGGACAGATGAAGACCTGAAGGGGACATTTAGAGTGGGGTCACAAGGACCAAAGACTGCTGTGGATACAAGGAAGGACCATCTTCAACCCAAGCTGCATGGTGCGTAAAATGTCATTAACATGATACTAGTAAATCAATAAGTAATTCAAATAAATAAATAAACAAATGTCTACTTATTATATATCAATTTTAATCGGGAGAAAATGCTTCATGTCAGAATGCTTTATGAGCGAAGGCAGGTATATTTCCAGGGGCGTACACGGTAAAGCAGCCTGTAGCATCACTACGGCATGAGTTTTCTGCCTGGGAGCTGTTTCCAAGTCAACAGAGCAGCCCTGATTTCATAAATCAGCAATATCATTTATAACCTCAAAAGCTAAAGAAGAAAAAGATAGCGGCTCCTTTCACATGCAATAAACTATGCTGATTGGATTTGATATCAAAGTATTTAGGCAATGTATCCACATCTTAATTAAAACGTGAGCATCAGCATTCCACTGGACGCGTTAAATGTGACCCTGAGCAGGACTGGCCGTTGGAAAATGCATTTTTAGGTTATTATATGCAAGCACGGTGGCCACCCTACCGACGGGACGTATACTAAAGATTTCCAACCTCAAAAAACGACACCTGTGTATGGGTGTGACTTGTTTGTCTGCATTTGTTGTTGTTGTTGTTGTTGTTTTTTCCTGTATAGCTTGCATTCCGAAAAGTATATTTTACTTTTATTCGCTGTTACTTAATATTCGTAACCCTGGGTAGGTATTCAAGGCAAACCTGGAACCAGTCTTGGAAAATTTGACATTAAACAACATGGACTTGTTTCTCATGCAGGGAGGACGGTGCAGTAAGATTATAATGCAGTTATGCTTCCTTATCGTTCCTGTATCAAATTTCAGTTAAGAAAGTTGTTTCTCAAAAGTAACTGCTGTATATTTGCACGTAGACAAATTGTCGCTTTTTTACACGATACGCTGCCCGTAAGTCACGTCGTTGCGCTTCTATAACGTGGGGACATCATGTACCTTCAGTGTTATTTTGCTCGCCTGCTTTTATAACCTTCCAACTGGCTGCACACAGTCCAAATGATATCTAAGACACCTACAATATTATGCATGTCGCCTAGGCATGGATTAGCGTTTATAATAAATAATGTAATAAATCTAAATCGTAAAACGTTCATTTCAAATGCTTCAATCAACTCACTGTTACATGTGAATATAGAAAGCAAAGATGCAATTATCAGCAAACTGTAATATGTAAACAACGACTATATATGTAGTTTAGTCATTCAGGGCTCTGCGTCCATTTAAGGGACATGATTGCATGCATTCCCACCCTTATTCCTACTGACTGTAATCTATTTCAATTTAGCGTAAAGCCCAACATCCTATATGAATGAAGCGCGCTCAGCTCAGTCTACATGCATTCATCGGTCATTTATAATAAGCATTGTCCCAAACACTAATTATATACATATTAAAGTATTACAAAACAACACGCTTTATTGAAACCCATTTGTGTAAAATAAAACATTCGTTACGATAACTACAAAAACAAAATTACCAATAGAAACTAGAAAAAATATGCCGTTCTCACCTGATAGGCGTCTAGCTGTTCATCAGTAAATATCGTTTGCTTATTACCCATCTTAATCGACTAATTTTCTTCTTATACAGATGCATCACATTGGACGTTTGCGGAATCTCTTCTATTCTAGGCATTTATGGCATTTATACGGCCTTGTTTGACTGGAGAAAATTAAAACCCCGTATTGAATTGCCGGCTTCTCCGGTGCACTGGATCAGTTGCTGTCTTTCTGCATCGGTCGGAAACAGATACCGCGCGTCCGTCTACAGCCTGCACACAATCACAGTGAAGCGGGGAAAGCGCGCTTTATAACTATAGCGCTTCGTGCGAGTAAAGTACTGAAATAACGCAGGTAGTTCGCAGAAGACGGCTTCCGAGCCGCACTTCAGTACTGAATGCTGTCCGCAGGCGCTACACCCCTTTCCCAGCAGAGACTGAGACTTTAAAGAATGCACAAGTGACCGCACGGCGGCGCTATGGAGCACAGCCAGGTGGCAGAGAGCAGCTCACGGAACATTATACAGTACAACGGTTCTCTGTTTACAAGAAATTACATAGATCTACAAGCCAACAGTAATTAAATGGCGGTTACAAACTTCATCATACATAACTAAGCAATAATGTGGAAAAAGTGTCTTCAATAAACAGTTAATTGTAGGATATTTACTAGAATATCACGACAGAAAGTATTAGGTTGTAATGGTTGAGAAAATTGCTTTAAATGTCCAATGTTATTGAAATTTCGGAGCAGATTCACTATCACAATATGATAAGCTCATGTTATGGAATGTTCCAGTTATATATAATGTATAATTGGAACATTAATATACAATGTCATAATTTATAGCCTATAGTTGCAATCAGAACACTTCAAGGTCGCAATGATATATATATTGCATATATAATCTGCTGCATATTTTTAAAGCTCAAACCAAACATTACAAAGCAAACTGATAACCAATATAACAGACGGAATGGCTGCACAATTATTCTAATCTACGGCAGCAAGCCAAGATCAATAATGGTACCCAAAACTTTTGTTAACATATATGGTGTGCAAGACCAACCTTAAACAGAGCTGCCTTTTGAAGAAAAAAAAGACAGTGATGCCTACAAAATTTCAGAGAATTTCCCAACACAAATTAAAAGAAAATGAGGAATTCTGCCAGGATCTACACTACAAAGCTTCTAACAAAAATACCCAAATTCTGCCAAAAAGTCTAAACGCTTGGAATTGCCCACAAGCTAACATTGAAAAAACCCTTTAGAAATTCCTTTTCAGTCTGGAACCATCCATCCAAGTAGGCACACACATGAACAAGATAAACTTACTCTTTATAAATGCAAGATCAGGCTTGGATCCATTTTTTAGTAACGTACTCGGCTTGGGAGAGTGGCGCATCTAGCTTTTGGCAGAACTCTGTAAACCGCTACCAGCCTTTAACCCTTTATCTGATTGTTTTTGTGATTGCTGACAATCGCTTGTTACCGCTTTTATATAATTTGGGGAACGGAAAACATTTATGCAGTTCACCCAGCTTTCCGGCATCTTCCAAAAGAAGCATTTGATGCACATACTCATTAGTAGTTGTGATTGTGACATCCAGTGCAGAATGTAGCCCAGCCTCGTGCCCTGTATGAGGCTCCAGGCAACACTCACAAGAATAACTGGTTCGAAGACGGATGGAAGGATTGATATATGAAACGAATAACTGAACTTGCATTTTTCAACGGTAAATCTGTACTGTGGTACCCGCCCATCCATCTTCCTACCACTATACTGGCCAGAGTCACCTGTAGCCCATCCTAAGCAGCACAGAGTACAAGACATTCTGGTTGGGATGCCAGTTCATCACCGGGCACATACATGCACACACTCTGGCTAATTTAGAGACGCCAGTTAGAAAACACACATAACACAGGGAGAACGTGCAAATTTCACACATGCAAGTGGGATTCAAACTCAAACTCAAACCCAAACTTGGAGGTGAGACCAGCATGCTACTGTTTAAAGTATGATTTGAAAAATAAGTTATGCCTATTTTCTCTTCTGCTGTTTCCGAATCTCCCCTTGTGCCTCGACATGAATGACCTACTTATACGCAAGCATGCAACGTCAGAGGATACACAGAAATAACTCTTCAACTGAGCAGCGGAAAGTCTTTTGCAAATCAGGCCAGCAAGACGCAGCATATTAATGTTTACAATGATTGACTAATAACAATGAAATTGCACTTCCAGATACCAAACACTGTCGTTCCAGTGCATGTTTCGTGCCAGTACAAACCGATCTTGGCTCAGATAGCATTTATCTCATAATGTTTAACATGGGGAGTGGCGAAGGTTAATCGGATCATAAATCAGAGGGTCGGTTGCGTACCAACGTGGTATCCTAGATACCGCCAATGCACCACGTCTTGCCGTCTTTTGAACAGCATGGTTGCAAAGCACCACGCAATAGTATCTTCATTTCCGGCAAACTGACCTGTATCCTTGACGACAAGCTAACGAACCCGTCTCTACGGAATCGTAAATAATGCGGTCTGATTCCCGTTTGCAGAATTTGGTACAGATGTAGTGTATATTTTAAATCTCTTGACTTAAAATTATGATAATTTCCTTTAATGTATGCTAATTGTGTCTGTTGAAAGCGTGTCGTCACGAACGATGCGTATGTTTTTCTACATACCCGACAATTGCTGCTGCAGGGATAATGCAGCGCGCAGATTCTCTGGATTCGCCGAAAACGACATTAAAATCGACCTAACTTACTACGCTTTCTCCAAAGATGTATAGTGTTCGACACATTCGTAGTTAATTAAATAACTGAAGGAATAAAAAAAAACAAATGAATATTTAAGGATGGATGTCAAGAGAGAGAAGGAGCAGGGTAAGTATGGGTCGCCGTCGGGACATCGTCTGCTCAAGAGGACGATGCCTGATTTATCTGTAGGTGGGTTAAAGGTCCCAGAGGTAAAGCGCTTCTCTCGGTAACGTGACAAGGGGAAGGTCCATCCATTACATTTAATTATCCCTTATTTACCTTAATTGGTCTTCTTTAAGAAGCGTAAAATGAACTGTTTTGGTTATTTCTTAGAGGGATTTCTTAAGTAATAAAGCAGCGTTGCATCGGTCTCGCCGAACAAACTCAAATATATTAAATAACTGATATAAAACAGTGTTAAATAACGGGTTCTAGGCACTGGCAGTATATAAACATAACTATTGTATATTTGCGCTGCCAGTGTGGTCCCTACACTTAACTGCCGCGGAACTTTTCAGACAGGAGGACTATAGGAATGTGAGTGAGCTGACAGAACTATTAAGTAGTCTATATAGTGATCTGCTGTAACGCAGATGGATGGTTATTTATTGTCGAATATAAGCATTTAATGTGCTGTGCTGTGCTGTATTTATATATCTAATGATATATGACAAATGACCTACTTTGGAAGTCATTCCACATTATTCTCCCTGATTTTCCCCAGCTTGCTATACAAAAGTGTATTCTTAAATCTGTACATTTACAGCTGTCTGGATAAGACACTGGGTTGCAGAGCCATAGTCAGTTACCTAATATGAGCGGAGTATGAGGCAAGAAAATTGTTTTTGCCTGCAAGAAAATTCTAATCACATTTTAATGCTTTTCAGAAACAGACGTTGCTAAAATTACACCCGTGTTGCTTAAATCAAGGACAGGAGAGTTTGATTTGGAATCAATCTTGTTCCTTAAACTCCGAAATCTGGGTAAGATTTTCTTTAAGCGATTATTGCATGATTGTACCACAGCACCAGATACTGTTGATCTCATTTGTACTTTTGCACATATATATTGGCTGTTTGGTACATATTGTTTAATTATTACATGTCTTGTGTTTATATTTGCACTGTGCAAGAAGTTGCTAGACAGTAATAAAAACAGAATTGAATTGATTGTGGTTTTACATGTGTTCAGCTTTAGTTAAACATGCTATCTATCACTGATTATGTTCACAGGTATCATTGATCTGGGATGCATAGGAGAATGCATGAACCTGGAGAGGCTGGACCTTTCTGGAAACAACATTGCAAATCTGGTACCTCTAGCATCTCTTCGGCGACTTCTAGTACTCAACTTGTCAGCGAATCGGATCGCAAGTATAGGCAAGAGCATTTCATATTGTCATATCAAAAGGACTAATATTCTTATATTCAAACTGAAAATTGGGCACATTTACTCCTACAGTAATTGTGTGAATGTGAATGTCCATAATTTACCTGCAGGCATTCCTTTGGCCAATCATGTTGTAAAGGCTGTCAAATGTTCCTCTGCATATCATTTCAGAATCCATTTGCACTTGTGACAGTCTACAGAGCCTAAATTTGGCTGGAAACCTTATTAGCAGGTAATTGTGAAGGATTTATTCCTAAGTATTAATATTAAATGTTATTCCTAAGTCTTACAATGTTAACAAGTCTTTGACTAGAAAATTATCTTGTGAACATCATCTTTGATGATCTTCTCATATGACCTCTAATTTGCTGCACACGGCACACTCACGCCTTTCACATCGCTAGCTCTGACAAAGGAGCCTTAAATATTGCATGTTCTTTCCAAACTTCTCAGGATAAAGATAGCACCTTGGTTCTTGAGGTATTTTCACAATTTGATATGGAATGTGTTCTATAATTAATCGTGTACATGTTTCTATAAAATAACCTTCAATATTTTAACTTGGTTTGTTGGTGGAAGAGCTTATCTCTAAAACTGTTGTCATTCTTTACAAGTCTTTACAAGGTCATATGTCATTTTGGATAAATATTTGTAACACACATAATTCTTCTTTGGTTCCCACTGCAAGCAAATCACCATTTTGTGCAGACTGAAATGAAATGTTCTGTTTATGTTGTGTGACTTGTGTTCTCAGTGTGGAAAATCTCCACTCCCTTAAGTCATTAAGAAAACTTGAAAATATTAGACTGAAGGACAATACTTACGACTATACCAATCCAGGTGAGCAGTATTAAAGCTCTATATGTATGTATTAATGTGGGACAAAACATAGCAAATGACTACCCACTGAAGTATGTTTCTTTTTTTAAAGTCTGTAAGAACTCCTCATACCGAAGCATACTGCTTGAAATGTTTCCAAATATCAAAGTGCTGGATGGTAAGCATGTTTTCCTCAGAGATGTGCTGGTTTATACAAATGCGTGTTCTTGGGGCCGAATAGGCAAGTTTCAGTTATATAATCATTATAGAATGTGATGGCTGATGAATGAGGGCTTAAGGTGGACTCAGAGTATGTTCATACGTCCGTGATTTTCCATAGGAGAATCATGAATATATATTTGTTTATGCTTCTAATAAAGTCACGATAGTATATTTACATTTATTTCTATTAAGCAGGTGCTTTTGTCCAAAGTGACGTTCAAGTGAGGCAAATAGCATTTTGCAAACATACGGCTGTTACGGAGTTGACTTGGCATAAGTGCAGCTAGGCCGAGCTTCCAGTGAACACCCAGATACACGTGTGAGCAGTATTAGAGTAGGAGCTACACAACATCTACCAGACAAAGCAAGAACCTAATAAGACTGCTATTCAAATCATCAGAACGTGCAACATTAAGAGCATTCAGGGAAGACGGAGTGGGATCAGGCTAGTAGAGGTATTCCTGGAACAGACAGGTGTTGAGGCATTTCTTGAATATACTTGTATTTAGTCAGGTGCAGATGCTTTGTGGGTGTATAGTTCTGACTAACTTCTCTTTCAAAATGTATCCATTTCATCTTATTTTTCAGGTGAACGAGTGGTTGGACGGGGGAGTGATTTGTACCAGCTCTGCAAAGACATTGATGACATCATAAAAGGTATTGAAAGCAACATACAAGCAGTACTTATTATAAAGGTCATGCATCCTTACTATAAACTATTTTATCAAATTGGAGTCCATGTGAAAGCAAAACTGCATCAAAAGATTGTCTCCCTTTATCAGCTGGTATATATAGAAATGGACCCCTGCCAGAACTACCAGACTGCAAGCCCTGGGTCGAGGATGGATTTCCAGAAATAAAGACCTCAAATAGTGCAATTATTGAGGAAGCTTATAAACAGTTCAGTGGTAAGTTGATGGAAATCGTACAGCACCGTATTACGCTCATAAAAGGGTGCCAATTGGAAGGTGTCTATCAGCAACAGGATTCACTGAAACTGTGCAAAACATGGATTCATTTTGACCCTGACAAACATCATGTGTTTCTGGCCCTTTCCTTCCATAGACATCCTTCATGAATGCAGGCTGCTGAACAACCGAGCAGCTCATGTGATTGGTCAGACAGAGAGGGCTTTGAGCCTCAAGAGCATGCCCAAGGAGTACACAGTTTGAAAAGGGTGGCAAACCCCCATGCAGAGCCTCACAGGGCACTGAGGCAGAAGGCAGCTTTGAAAACAAATCAGCGTAACGAGCTGCTGAAACACATCCGGTCATCAGATTGCCTCTCCCCCTTTGCGAAGCATTTCAAGACCTGTCTGTTCCATGAATTCCTCTACTAGCCTGTTGCAGTTCTGGTAGCTGCTGCTCCAGTACTGCTTACCTGGACATTCATTGGAAGCTCAGCCTCAAATGTGTCTGATAAATATGTAATTTTTGAAAATGTCACTATGTTTAACATGGTAATTCTGCTTAAAGTTGTTACCTTATCCTTGTGGCTTGCAATACGTTTCTCTACTGAATTGTTGACCTGCTATGGGGTCCAGTGGACTTGAAGCTACACAGTTTGATATTAATTCATTGTTAGGCATGTAAAGGTATTTGTTTTACACACAAAGTCTAATAAATGCTGCTACATGGACAGAACATTTAGTTGAACTAACATATTTATAATTTTTCTACCTGTATGTGGACAAATCAGTAAAAAATTAACATATACTGCTGCTAATTAAATACCTACCTGTAACACCCTTAAGCTATAACCAATACTGAACATGGTTTTGGTTCTACTGCATAACGCAGCATGTTGCAAATGTACAATAGGGTGGTGCTATATCAAACAATTAAAACTCGTTCTTGGCAAATTGTCTGACCAAGCCTTACATTTCTTTGCAGGTAAAATAATGATTTAAAATCGATACAATGTTTTTGAGAATCGATACAATATCGTGATTCTCAATAGCCTCGATATTTTCTTACATCCCTTAACGGTATTATAATGTAGTGGGGTCTTGGCTGCATGTTTTGATTAGTCACTTGGAAGCATTACGGTACATCATTGTATTTCCAAATTGCCAGTTTTATTATATTACATTTTTAATTGAACAGATTCGTCTTACCCCACACGTCCTTGTAATTACAATTATTTTTACAATTTTTTTATTTCATGGGCAGAAGTAACAGTTGCAGGGTTTATAAACTTACATTAGTTTGCACGTCCTCTGACACAGGAATAGAAATAAGTTCGAGTATCGGTCGATTTTCGTTTTTGTAAATTTTGCTCCACGCGGTGACTTCATAATAAAGATTTGGACGTTTTCACTGACAACCGCTGATAATACAGAAAAATGTCGAGGGTGTGGGCTAAACACACATTGCCTCTCAAACTAATGAACGGTATAAACTCGTAATTCACAAACTTAAAGATCCATAGCAGGGTTCTTCAAATCTGGACCTTGATTCCAAATCCAGGCCTTGTTTTCAGTTCTCCCAGGTAGTTGTTTAATAATTACTGATTCTGATTGGTCAGAGGCTTCACACCTGACTGACAGGTAAAGGAAGGCTGGAAACCCAGCAGTACTGGAACATCGAGGACCGTGATTTGAATAACCCTGATCTATAGCGTGTAAAGGTACGTTTACGGATGATACCAATCCTATATACCGAAATAGAATATTGCTTTGGCATATTCTCTAGTACTATTGATGACTACCAATGTTCACTATTATGTCGAGTTTTATTAACTTTGTTTCAGCACTATATAAACGCTATTGAATCGTTTGCATACAAATTAATTTGGTATCCCTTTAGTCGATACTATTCATTTTGGACTAGCTTAATACCACGTGACCATAAATACGGAAGTACAGCCAGTAACCATGCTTTACTGTGGGAAAAGAGATTGCAGTAGAATCAGAAATATTGCCGTCTTAAATTTTCATATCAAGTGACAGTTTTGTCGGAGACATAATCTGAAATGCTGTTTTAACTCAGTTTTCAAGAAAAATATTTTCCACAGGTCGAGAAATTAATCACTGTCTGGAGAACTCAAAATTGCATATTAAAATAAGACCCGATCATATATTTAGCAGAAATCCCCAAAATGCCTACCCAGAATCATCCCTCCAACAGTGGTGCCTATAAACAACCTTGATCGCATTGCTTTTGTTATCGTACTTCATCAACGAGTGTTTAAATAGGGTCTACACAACCAAACAATATAACTAAGATATATATACAGAATATGAAAATGTGCTATTAATAGATAAGCACACATCCATCAATTTTCTATACCCGCTTAACCTGTTTGTAAATATAAATAATGTGAGTGAGACCACAAGATGTGGGGCTACAGATGGTTTGGGGTGTCTTCCTGTCTTGTCTGACATAATTATCATAATATAGCTAAATGCTAACCGTCTTATGGTATGTCCTATTTAGATCATTCAAATACACATATCCTATTACATAATGCTGTTCCAGACATTTTATAACTTTGACAGCAATCCTTAAAGCGTGGTTATGCAAAGGGATGAAATATGTAGGCGGAAATAACGGGACCGAGTAGCAGCTTTCCGGCAAACACAGCGTTAAACGCCCGTGGTGCACTGATCCTCCTTAGCGGCTGAGAGCACGGAGTTCGGCAGGGAGCCGTGAACATGGCCGGGCGCACCTGGAGGTCCACGGTAATCGGCGGCAGGCTCTCACGCATCCCGCACACGCCGCTCTCACCTCGCACGGCGTCCTGAACGCGGGATGTGGACTTATTCGGACGCGGCGATGCTGGATGAGGAGGCCCGGCGTGTCCTTCATATGCAAGCAGGGCGCCTGTGCGGAGCGGGGATGCTGTTTATCAGCCTCTATAATACTCGGAGCCGCAAGCCGGAGGAAAGGCTGCTGATCGTGCGCTGCATACTTATATATTAGCAGGAAGGGTTAGCGTTATTGTTAGGAAGTTTGGGTTAGTGTTGTGCAGGACATCCTGGTGCGCTAACTCGGCAAATTACCGAGCTAATCTGGCCCGGTAGCCTGGCTGCTAAACTCGGTTTAGTTAGTGAGGATGAAGGTCGGGCCGCGGATTCCCCGAGCAGGACACGTGTCGGGCTCTGGAGGATTACCCCGCCGCTTTGGTTAGGGACCCGGCCCATCTGAAGTAAGGCTGGAAAAGGGTGGGTATTAAGCTCACTCTAGAGAAGTGTAAAGACGGAGACCGCCTGATATCCCCTGGCCGGCCCGTATCCGGGCAAGGTCACGGCGGCTTTAATGGCGAGGAGGCGGCCGACGGATTGAAGCCCCGGGAAGCCGCCAATGGAGTTAAAAGCTCAAACCGTCCCGATTAATTAATCGTTTATGCTCTTATGCGGAGTTTCAGCTTTTTCTCCGGAAATAACCCGTCGATCCCAGGCGATGTGAACATCGTGTTCTGAACCGTTTGGCTAAACTAAACAGGATCGTTTCGTTTCTTGCAGTAATTTTCTTTTACAGACGTTACAGATACACGACATTTTCGACGCTGTGTATATGATGTTGACTGAGATTAGGCTAAGTCAGTGGTTCCCAACCTTTTTTAACTCACGGCCCACACAGCCAAACACATATGTTTCCGCGGCCCACTGCAAAAGAATTTAAACGATCCCGCTTTTTGTGTCGGGTTAACTAAGTACTCGGAAGCAAGGCTGTTAATTGTCTTTATTGAATAAACTGGTAATTTATTTCATTATATATCAAATTATGATTTATTTGATTTTGACTAGACATTTTTTATTATATTAACAATATTACAATTTCTATAAATAATAATTGGGGGCCCCCCTGCAATACCGTCGCGGCCCACTAGGGGGCCGCGGCCCACAGGTTGAAAACCACTGGGCTAAGTCATTGAAGATCGTTACGTTAGGGTAATTGACCCTCTTTAACCAAATAACGTGTCTCTGTAAGATGTCTTCTTTACTTAAGTGAATGTGCCTTTCTTTAAATGAAACGTTTTGTTTTTCTGAAATATATTATGTTTTGCAGTTGCCTCTGGTTATGGGAGGTTTAAAGAGCAAGAGCCAGTACGCAAGAAGTTTTACGCAAAGTGTAAGTGCATATTGGTGGTTAAAAACTAAATGATTTTTTAATAAAAGTTTAGTTACTACTTGTTTCTGCTCATTTCCCATTTTGTGGGGTAGGGTTAGATCCTGTAGGTGACCGTGGCGTCACTGCTGGGCCCTTGAGCAAGGCGTTTACCCAGCTGCTCCAGGGACTGGCTCACCCTGCATTCCATTACAGACCTTGAATTACATTACTGTTCATTTTTTATTGTTGCAGAATAAACCCATAAAATGAATTTGTGCAAACTGTTAATATAGATTCAGGACGGGCACTTAATGTTTAAAATTAGAAGTGTGACACTTTCGTAAGGTTGGCACTTAACCTGGTGTGCTGTTTCTTTAAAGGTGCAGACTGTCACATTAATCCCTGGTGATGGAATCGGCCCAGAGATTTCCACCGCAGTTATGAAAATCTTTGAGGCGGCTAAGGTCAGCCTCTCAGAAAATATCTCCCTGTCTGCATATGTTCTGTGAAGATGCCGTCGACTCCTATTTTGCCTGCAAGTTGGGACAAGCCTTGTCTGCTGACAGTCCCACGTTGTTGCGTTTCCTAATGCTCTTGTCTTTGATCTTGTAAGTTAGCTATGGTCTGTGTTCTGGAGGAGCCAAGTATGGTTCTGTCATGTTCTCCCAGGCTCCCATTCAGTGGGAAGAGCGGAGCGTGACGGCAATCAAAGGGCCCGGAGGGAGGTGGATGATTCCCCCTGAGGCCAAAGACTCCATGGACAACAACAAAATCGGCCTAAAAGGTGCTTCACACAACAGACGTTCTTATCAGAGCGTACCGCCATGGGAGGGCGCTGCGCTGTTTAAGCATACCACTCGTGTTATCCTGCAGGACCTCTGAAGACTCCCATCGCTGCCGGCCACCCTTCCATGAACCTGCTGCTGAGGAAGACCTTTGACCTGTACGCCAACGTGCGTCCCTGTGTGTCCATCGAGGGCTACAAGACACCTTACAACGACGTGAACCTGGTCACCATCCGAGAAAACACGGAGGGGGAGTACAGTGGAATCGAGCACGTGGTGAGAGGCTCCTTCACCGCTGAGATAATCACGGATAGATCTGTGGCATCTGCACATATGTATGTCTGTGCTTGTGTATGTGTGTCTGCGTGTGTGTGTATGTGTGCGCGCACATGCATGTGCGTAACTTTGATCTTGGAAAAATCTAGGAATGAAACTCTTTGGTGTTAATCTAAGAGGGATGCCCATATTTAAAAGACCCCACCTAAACTGGTTACATGAACAAGCAAGAAAAGACCCATAAAACTTCATGGCACAATGGGAGCCCCTCAAGGTATCCAGATCTTCATCTGTCTCCTGGCTGAGGAGCCCTTGGATCCCTCAAGGGGAACCCTGACCATACCCCCCCCCCATATGTCCATCACACAGATCTGCATTGACCACGCTGCTTGGCATGTTTGGCACTATCTGTGACCCCCCCCCCCCCCCCCGTCAATCTGGTTTTCCAGCCCTAGTGATGATACATGCAACATTCAGGTTTTTAATCAGCAATGGAGGAGTTTATATTTCGAAAGATATTGAGCTCTGGTATTTTCTTATGTGCATTTGTCTTTTTGTATCCAATTTAAGTTGTATTTATTCATTTTTTTACATTCCCTGTAAAATTTATGAGCCTCTTGAATGTCCACTGTTAAAGAATTTCGTTTCCCAAACTGTAATTTCTTATAAATGTGTATGTTCATACAGTAATGTGTAAAAGCCTTGGGTAGTCAGACAATGCTCAAAGTTTATTTTTTTATTTATCTAGGTAGTAGGTGTATATTTACTCAGGAAAAAGTTTAACAATAGAACATATTCAAATTAAGGATAACACAATAAAACCCACAAGAATTTCCTCTGAGCCCCTGGTACCTTACTGGATGACCAGAAGATCACCACTTCAGATCCCAAATCTCTCATTAGAGGCACCTCAGCCATTCCATGTATTAATTAAATTTCACCAACAGCTCACTTAATTAAATTAGTATTAAAGTCAGTGAGATATTGAATAGCTATATGCAGTGTGCTAGTGGTCAACTTGTGTGTGTTGGATGATTTTTCGATATGGTTTTGAAATGGTTAAGCCAACACATCTTGACGGACGTCATACTTTTACACCCAACATGAAGATCATTTAGACATTTTCTTTGACTGCTTAAGGGTTTTCCGCAGTGCTGCATGTTTGAATGTGAACTCTTTGCCGTACCTCTGATTGCTTTCAGATTGTTGATGGAGTTGTACAGAGTATTAAACTCATCACTGAGGATGCCAGTAAGCGTATAGCTGAGTACGCTTTCGAGTACGCCAGGAATAACCAAAGGACGAGCGTCACAGCGGTCCACAAAGCCAACATCATGTAAGCCAACATCTGTGTCGTGTATATAAGTGTCAGAGGTAATGGTGATGGTGTAACCATGAAGCCTAAAAGCTGACTCTAACACCAGGTAGTGGGCATGCTGTCGTTGTTCTGTTGCAGTGTGTTCCTTCACTGTAAACTCAACTGTTAAATGCTGGCCAGCCTGGTTACAGGAGAGAGAGTCTTGGTAGAGGCCTTAATGCTGACCATTTGCCGTTTGTGCTCGTTCATTCTTAACGAAAGGCGGATGTCCGACGGCCTCTTTCTGAGGAAGTGCAGAGAGGTGGCGGAGAACTTCAAGGACATTAAATTTACGGAGATGTATCTGGACACCGTCTGCCTTAACGTATGTCACATCCTCCAACTCCTACACTGCAGATACTTGCTCATTCCTGCTGCCTGATGCATTTAGTAATGTTTTCTTTCAGATGGTGCAAGATCCCACACATTTCGATGTACTTGTGATGCCAAATCTGTACGGCGATATCTTGAGGTACACTCAAGAACGATTACTACTTCTTTTAATAGATTCGTTTTAGCAGCTGTATAGTGATGGTAAACAGCCTTACCAAGATGTTTATGCATGTTTCAGTGATCTGTGTGCTGGTCTCATCGGCGGGCTGGGAGTGACCCCTAGTGGTAACATCGGGGCTAACGGTGTCGCCATATTTGAATCGGTAGGTTAAAGGTTTGTCGATTTGAAAATGCTGTCTTCAGTAAGATTGTTTTTCAAGTACATTATAATTTGCATTCCAAATGCAAAAAGTATTTAAATTTAAAATTGAGCTGATATGCTGTGACACTGCAGTGCAAACACTCCCCTCTCTTAGGTCCATGGAACAGCACCGGACATCGCAGGGAAAGATCTGGCCAATCCCACGGCTCTGCTGCTCAGCGCCGTCATGATGCTGCGGCACATGGGGCTGCACGGCCACGCCAAGAAGATTGAGAGTGCCTGTTTCGACACGATCAGAGACAAGAAGGTGGGCTTCCTCCCTCAGGTCTTTGCGGCGCCATTAAAACCCCCCGGAGCGTGATTTAGAGAGCCGCTCACATTTCTCCACCTGCCCTCCTCAGGTTCTGACCAAAGACCTCGGTGGAAACTCCAAGTGCTCAGAGTTCACGGGCGAGATCTGTTCCAGAGTGCAGGACATGGACTGAGAAGATGCTGCTACCTTATGATGTCACTGTCTGTATGGGGGATGCTTCCAGAAGCTGCAAAGATCAGACCTCGACCTTCAACCCTTGCACTGTTTGGCTCGCCTACATTAAGTGTTCAAAGGAAAACACCTGAAGCTCTAACTTCACGAATGTGGCTTTTCTTCTTTCTGCTCCGAAAAAACAACTCTTCCAGCCTGTGACCATTCTGAACTGTGTATTTTTTTTTCTTTTTAGTCATTATGTAATGTAAGTTATTGACTGCTTTTGGTGTTTCTTTTCTGATAAATGTCACACTTTGCAGATTTGCCGTTGTTAATGGTGGGTATGGCCTTATCTTTGTTTCCCTGTGGTTTGCAATGGGGTATTTTTAAAGGTTTTGTGTCTGCTTTATTTTTTTAAAGATCTGGACCACTGCATCTTCAAGCACAGAAACTTAAAATAAAAATATTTCTGGCATCCAAATCTGTCCCTTCTATGTGAGTGAGCTCTGTTTGTGTTTGCTATATCACTGGGCAGTCGTTGGGGGGCGCTGTAGCCTCACATCTCTAGGGTTGGGGTTTCCAGTTCCAACCCTGCTCTGTGTGGAGTTTGCATGATGTCATAGTGCTGTGCTAGTGTCCTTCTGCAGTCCAAAGACATGGAGCTGGTGTCTATAAATTGCATATTGTGCGTGTGCCTGTGTGCCCTGTGGTGGACTAGTGTCCTGTCCAGGCTGTACCCAGCCTTGTGATGTAATATGCCTGGGATTGGTTCCAGGTTCCCCATCAGCCCTGACCAGGGTAAATGGTCAGAGGATGGATGGACCCCTTGGTAGTATTTGCAAAGATGCCCAGAATCAGAGGAACCAAACTTAAGTATAATCCTGTGTGAACAGGTCAGTCGGTCAGTGATTTCTGAAAATGGTGTAATTTGGTAACTAAAGTGAAAATCATGTTGAAATGAGCAATTTGAGGATGGAGCTGACATTAAAAAGATGAGAACTGTGCCTAGTGGTCATGGTGAGGAGGAGCAGAGGAGGGAGGCCCCCACATTAATGGAACAGCAGTACAGTATGTTATGGTTTAGAGGCGCCCCATTGGGTAGTAGGATTAGCTACATGTTCATTCTGTGTAGAACGCCTCGATTTCCTGCCGATATAACTCCAGGACGACGGGTCTGCGCAGTTTCATCGTGGGACCTACAACGAGACAGATCCTTTGAAAACATCTATGCCTTCACTTTATGTAGCCCCATTTTGGTAGGTTGAGCACATTTGAAACTCTGAGCGACGGCTTTGGTTATGTGGGTTCATACAAGCCTTCGTACCGAGTTCCCCTCCGGAGACTGAGAAGTCTCTTGGCAGCACAGCCCACTTCTGTATGCGCTGGGCGTTGGATGTCGCTCGGGAGTTGACCCTGTCGATTCCCTCTTGGATGAGCCGGTACACCACCTTGTCCTTACCCCCGATGATGTCCGACACTCTCATAGCCTGGCTTCCAAGTTGCTGGCAGCATTCTACAGCCTCTATGCTCAGCTCGTCGATGGGCTCCGTCGTCTCTGCATTGCAGACGCACTGAAAGGCAACCGGGACACCAAAAGAATGCAGTCAAGGAGTGTGTCTTAGGAAGCGTTTGCCGGGTGTACCCGTTCAGCTGTGAGGTACCTTCAGGGTCAGCAGCATCGACAGGAACTTCCTCTTGTCCCCAATCAGCATGGCGTTGCTGATGATGGGAATTTCCTTTTTCACTGCGTCTTCTATGAGCACTGGCGGGATATTTTCCCCACCTGCCGTGATTATCAGCTCTGTGTGAACACAGATATATTTCATTATAGACTTACAGCACAAAAGCTCAAACGCACTGCGAGGGAAAGCACTGGATGCATGTTAATACAGTGGCAGGAGTCAGTGCTTCCCAGTCCGGTCCTCGGGGACCCGCAGACAGTCCATATTTTTGTGGACTGTCTGGCAGGGAGCAGGGAGTGAGCAAAAATGTGGGCCGTCTGTGGATCCCCGAGGACCGGTTTTGGAAATACCGCACTATGGGATCGTTCTGCTTAATCGATGCAGCGTGGCAGGGCTGACCTTTCATCCGGCCGGTGATGTAAAGGAAGCCGTCCTCATCTGCCTTTCCGAGATCCCCGGAATGCAGCCAGCCCTCCTCGTCCAAGGCCTCCCGCGTCTTGTCCTCCATATTTAGGTAGCCCATGAAGATGTTGCGTCCCCAGAGGCACACCTCCCCGTTCCCATCTGCGTCCTCTTTGTCCAGCTTGAACTTGCAGCCAGGAATCACTTTGCCACAGCTATACAGAATTAAGGTCAGCATGTCATCGAAGTCCAAATAGGATTGCTAGGAATTACTGAGCCTGACAGGTCCCATGGCCCTGACCAGGATAAGCAGTTACATGGATGGATGAGCAGAAGGCTAGATGGATGAATATATGGGTAGATGGATGAGTGGAAGGATGGATGAAAGGAGGGTTGGATGGATATATGCGTGGATGAGTAGAAGGATGGATGGATGATGGATGGATGAGTAGGACTGATGGATGGAGTAGAAGGATGGATGGATTGATATATAAGTGGATGAATGGATGGATGATATATGAGTACACAGATAGGAGGATGGATATATGGGTAGATAGATGAGTGGAATGATGGTTGGATGGATGGATGAGTAGATGGATTGATGGAAGGGTGGATGGATGGATGGATGGATAGTTTGATTGGCAAATCAAGCCCAAATGCATGATCAGATATTGCTGCTCGCTGTCACCAGCACTGGAGAAAACATTCTGTAGGGCAGTGATTCTTAACCCATGGATTGCGACCCAAATTCTGAAAGGCAAAGTTGGGAATGTAAGCTTTTAAAACCAGCAAGCTCCTATTCTGATCCTCGATCAGATTTCCCATCCCCAATCCTATAATCCTATACAAATGGGGTGAAAATGCTTTGAGCAAAATGAGTGAACACTCAACCAATCCATGAAGCCAAACCACAGGTGCTGAATTTAAAATTCAATGGCACATCCAATCAGATTTGTGAGATTGGTGAAAATTGCAGAGTGCACTGTGTGCTTGATCACAGCGTTAATTTAAACCTGAACTTGGTATAGGGTCACGACTGAGCTTAATGAAGCATAAATGCCCTAATGTGTGCTATAAAACATGTATGTGCTGCACCTGCAGGAGGAATCAAACCTTGAGAGCCTGTAGGCATTTGGGCCGGACATGAAGTGAGGCCCAGAGCTTTCGCTCATGCCATAGCCCTCGTACAGCCTGATGTCCAGGCCCAGGAAGAAGGCCAGCGTCTCACTGGCTAAGGGGGCCGCCCCCGAGAAGAACTTCTGGCAGCCAGAGAAGCCGAGCTCGGCGCGGAGCTTCTCCAGCACAAGGCTGTCCACCACGTTCAGGAGGAACGGCCTTCCTTCACTCCTACAAAACAAAGAGATGTTCCAGGATTCACAAAGACGTCATGGGAAAGGCCACGCGGGTTAATCGCCGTACTTGCTGATGCCCCTTTGGTGAGCCTCCAGGCTAACAGACATAGCCCACGTCACCAGTTTCTTCTTCACGTAGCCCAACTGGGTGATGCCTTCTTTGATCTTCTCCATCATTTTTTCCCAAACGCGAGGAACACCCATGAGAGATGTGGGATGGACCTCCTTCAGAGTGCTCACTAAACTTCCCTGAAGGAAAAAAAAGTGACTTACGTAGGAAACAAACATGTGGAACAAGCTCTCTCAGCTATATAGCTACCTTTAGAGCATCAGGCTGTGCAAAGTAAACAAGCTCCCCCCATTGAATGCCAGTCCAGAGGTCGTAGATCTGAGCGGCGATGTGGCTGAGGGGCAGGTAGCTGACCAGGACCTCTTGGTGGACATCGCCGGGCTGCATGTCCCCTACCCTGCTTGCGTGGAAGGCGATCCATGTGATCTGGGAGGTGGTGGAGGGAGGACCTACAGCCTGAAGTTCATGCCCTGACTTCAAACCATGAAGTCACAATATCCGTCTTGCAAAAACATAAGACAATGTAATAACGACGTCTCACTATGTTCTCTTAATGTTCTTACTGTTACTTCTTGTCAGTGAATTCTCTTATTAAGTTCTGGCTTTGTTGGAAGGTGTTGTGTAGCTCCTGCTCCAATACTGCTTACTGTCACACCCCGCTCCGTCCGCTCCTGATGTGTGCCACGCCCACCTCGTTACCTCGTGTTCAGCCCTGATTGTGATCACCTGGGTCCTGTTATGTCTAGCTCGTCTTTTGTATTTAGTCCTCGTCTGAGTCCGTCTTCCCCAGACTCGTCATTGTAGTGTCAGAGTGTTGTCCGTGCTTGTCCGTCTTTGATTAATAAATCCAGTTTTCCTGACGTTCTGGCGGCACTTCGCCTGCTTCCCTGCTCGCCCTCCCCGCGAACGCTGACACTTACATTCACTGGAAGCTCGGTCTACCTTCACTTACTGTATGCTTAGTTAACTACTTGATAGGATATATGTCTGTAATGCGCTATTTGCCTCATTTGTATGTTGTTTCGGACAATAGCATCTGATAAATAAAAGTAAATGTAAAAATAAAGTAATATATAATGATAATAAAAATTGATACACTCACACTAAGGGATTTAATAAAATAATGAACATTCTGGAAGATGTATTGACACCAAAATTCTAGAGTTGACGTACATTATCATGGCTAAGCATCACTCCCTTGGGCTTCCCCGTTGTTCCAGATGTATAAATGAGAACACAGCACTGATTCGCTTTCTGACTGTTGATGACATCATCCAGATCTTTCTCGGGGATATCCTCTCCGAGGGCCATAAACTCCTCCCACTGTTGAAAAAGAATTCCTGTCACTTATGGCCCAAGGCAACGACGTGCTAATGATGCACAAATAACAGCAGGCTCACCGAGTACAAATTGGGCAGCGACATCTCAGTTGGTTCAGAATATTGTATGATAGCTTTCAAATGAGGCAGCCTACCCTTAACCTGGAGGGTCGGGGAAAAAGACAAGGTGAAATCTAACCTAGTAAAGTACAATGTGTTTCAAAGCGAAGGAGATGTGCAGGAAACCTTTTACCTGCAGAATCTTGTCCAGCTGCCTTCGATTTTCCACCACAATGACGTTAGCTTCGCAGTCATTAGCGATGTAGTGGCATGCTTCTGGAGAGTTTGTGGCATAGATTCCAGTCATTATCCCTCTGGTGTCCACAGAGAGCAAATCAGGATCTGACCGTTTGTTAACTTTTCAGTCAATGTATACTTAAATCATTTATAATTACTATAATATGAATTACTACAAATTGCTTAAAAAACAATAGTACACCAAGCTACACAATCACTATTAACATAGCAGCTAAATCTATCAGTGTAAAAGGACCGATTTTAAAAGGGCATGAAAGTCCGTACAGTATTGCAGAGACAGCGAGCTGTCGTAACTTGATCACGGCAGCTCACCCTGCAAATATGGCACCAACCGCTGAAAAGAACCATTCTGCGGAATTAAACCCAAGAATGGCCACACTATGGAACCTCTCCAAGCCAAGCTGCATGCAGGAAGACAGGACATCCATTACTACCTGCATATTATATACCGTACTGTGCAAAAGTCCTAGGCAGTCGCAGAAAATGTTGTTTAAATGATCTTCATGTAGGTAAAACTATGACATTATGTCTGTCAAAGTGTGTCAGCTTAGCCGTTTCAAAACATCTCCTAAAATCACCATGGTATTTGCAGCAACCGTGCAATACACTATAGTATATTTTCTGACTCCACCACTACCTCACCTTGTTTGGCTAAAAGATACCCCATTGAGTTATTCAATAAATCTAATTAATTAATTGAGCTGGTGAAGAAATGTAACGAACACAGAGAATGACTGAGGTTTGGGAACCAAAGCAGTATTCATCCAGCCATCCAAGAAGACATCAGTAACCTTTTGCAGAACAGACTAAATTCTTGCTCATTTTTATTATGTTACCGTAATATTTTTTTCTGACCAAATATACACGTACTACGAAGATAAACAGCCATAAACCATTTGCTTGACTGCCTTAGACTTTTGCACAGTACTGTAATTGTAACACATTTTGTATTATAATACATGCTATGCCAAGAGAATTAAAGGTTTGAGGATCAATGTGAAAAATACACTGAAAAAAACAAGTTTGATTCTTCAAATATCAAAGTCAATTCAGACATAATGTGTCACAACTTGTTGAACAGGTTTCACTTATTTTACAGACTACACTGAAAAAAATTCCGCCGTTCAGCAGTATATGAAGTTGCGTTAATGAATCATGCAACTGATACCTTTAGGAAGCTCCGGGCGGCCGCTCGACAGCAGCGGTAGTACTCAGAGAATGTGATCTTCTCCCATCCACCGTGCTTCATGGTCGCCAGAGCCCACAGGTCACCATACCTCTCCACTGAGGATTTAAACATCTGGTGGAGAGTGACAGGTTCCTGCAGGCATGTTTCATCTATCCTAAGTTTAACGGAACCACTGGCCTCCGTTGTCCAAAGACAGTCGGCTGGTGCGAGCGACGCATGGTCAGCGATCCCTTGAATGCTTTTAACGTCTAGTGTAAAAAGGGGGTGCGATATGAAAGGGCTATCAAACTCAAATACAGCTGATGAACATGATGATCTTGTACGTCAAACAACGGAGTCAGAAACAATTTCAAGGAGAATTAACTAATAATTATCGCGATAATTTCGCATTATTGTATCCAGTTAAAATATGCATCGGTAACCGTAAAACTGCCGAGTTATGTGGACGGTGGACGCTCACTTGACTCGATGGCCTGCTTGTCTCTGTCCTTCACCAAGCTCTGCATGAACCCCTGTGCTGACAGTCCCAGGCTGTAACAGGCAGGGCGGCGACGGTGAGGAGGGGACGAACAAGCACAGAGCAGCTGCACCCTATAGTATTTCGGTAAATCACATGCTACGCATTGTTCGCTCCGCACAATGTCCGGCTTAGGGGACTTACCAGCACAGCCCCGCGGCTTTGTTCAGGGGGAGAGTCCGGTTAAATCAGAAGAGCTACTCAGTCCCCGTGGTAGAGGAAACTCTTTTTAATGAATCTTACAATATACAGTCTCCTGGCGCAGCAGGAAATAGTGACGTTTTGTTTTAAAGCTTAAGTCAAATCCAAAAAGAAAAAAAGCACCATTCACTGTTCTTGAGAGAAAGCCAAAATGTCTGCTCTGTTCCAGTTAAGTAACCATGCAGTGTTCGTTTTGAATCACAGAGTTTTAGAAAGAGCCTAACACCCCCCAGGCCTTGGACAGGATGGTTCTGGACTCGCTTTTATACCCACTCGGCTGGTCTGCAGCATTTTAAGCGACAAGCCGAGCCGTTAAATTAAATGATTTTCAATGAAGTGTAAAAAGAGTTGACTTACTTCAAGTTATATAGTTAGACACATTGCACACTTAAAAGCTTTTAGAAAACTCCTTCCTTATTATTATTATTATTATTCACATTATTATTATTATTATTGAGGATGGTGATGATGATGATAATAATAATATGAATATGAATAATAATCACAATAATAATATCACTTTATTGATCCCATTTGAGAAATTCTCTTTCCGGCTACCCCATCGTTCGCTCCATAACACAGACACAGCTTGGAGTCACGGCTAATCTGATTTACTGTTGACACAAAGTTTACTTTTGGAAGTAGCCTGCAACACTCTGTGGTTTAATGACACACATGAACATCTACGTCTATATAATATAGCCTATGTATAGTCGTACATGACAAAAATACGCCGTGATTGAATATATAGGTTGAAGATACATTTTTAAATATTTCTCACCTGTCTGCGGTTTCGTCGATGCATTCCTGGTGGTTTTGACTGTATTCCGTAGATCCGATTGTACCGTCTATAGTGAACATGCTGACTAGCGACTTACAGTGTTACACCTTCCAAAACCTGACATTATGAAAGAGCACAGATGAATAGTGCCAAAGTTTGCTCGAGGCACCGCTGAGTGCTGTTCTCATTCTAATGAGGGGGACGGCAGAGTGTGTAATACTCCGATCAGCGCTGCAATGAAATTAAAACAGCCACCTAAATGTTTCTCCGCACACTTAAAACGTTAACAATGCATCGTATCGCATGCTCTGCGTCTTGTCTGTTATTAAAATGATTAAATCCCGTCTAATAGCGTATTTTCTTAATTTCATTGTGTGAACATGCAATGCATCCTAACCAGCTCTAGCCCATTTAAATGCAAATATTTTAATCTTGAAGCGAATCCAGCGGGATACCACGAATAAACTCAAAAAAGCCTGGATATCTGAAAAACTTCTAATGAAAGAAAAATAAAACATTTCACTTAGCCTACATTCTACAATCTCGGTACATGCTGTAGGTAAACGAAAATCCATTGAAACCAGTAGGCCTATTATCATGGCCCTGCAATGCAAATTTGTTTCCTACATTTTAAAGCACATTTTGGTCATTTTCAAAATATGGTGCCTGTGGTGACCTTAGTGTAGGGATTAAAATTTCATGCAGATATTATAAAACAGTTTTTTTCATGTTTTATTCCGAATGGGTAAATGGTTATGAATATATCAGTTTAATGACATTTGTTTTAAAAATGCATTTCATACATGTAGTAAAATTTTGTTTTGATAGATATATTTAAATGCAAAGTAATATATAATTGCGATGAATATGGATACACTCAGACTAAAGGATTTACTCAATGCCGAATTAGATTAGTTAATTAACGATAGATAGTTTACGATTATGTCATAATTCTTCAAGGCTTGTTGTAGCCCACACTGCAACACTGCAGAGATACGGAAAAAAGACTCAGTGATGAGCATGGACCAATCAGAGTGCCCAGGCTGGCCACTGTCCGCCGCCGAAAGCACCATCAATGGGCACATGAGCGTCAGAACTGGGCCATGGAGTAATGGAAAAAGGTGGACTGGTCTGATTAGTCACATTTTCTGTTACATCATGTGGACATGTATTGCGTTTACCAGGGGAAAAGATGGCACCAGGATCCACTATGGGAAGAAGGAAAACTGGCGTTCTGTGGGCAGTGTTCTCCTAGGCAAACTTGGGTCCTTGTATTCATGTGGATTTTACTTTGACAGACACCACCTACCTAAGCATTGCTGCAGACCAAGTGCATCCCTTCATGGCAACAGTGGCATCTTTCAGCGTGCATGCAGGGCCGACGTGTGGTCTGGGCAAACCTGGCATTTGCCCCGGGGCACCAGACCACTAGGGGCACACCGGGATGGGAGTTCAAGGTGTTGACTTAGCCTCCAAATTCCCCAGAACTCAATGTAATTAAGCTTCTGTGGGATGTGCTGCACACACAAGTCTGATAAATGTTGGTCCCACCTCACAATGTACAGAACTTAAAGGATCTGCTGCTGGGGAGTTTGTGGCGTAGATTCCAGTCATTATTCCTCTGGTGTCCACAGAGAGCAAATCAGGACCTGATCATGAGTTAAATATCCACTCAATTTATACTTAAATCACTTATAATTACTATAATACAAATGATTGCACATTACTTAAAGATCAATAGCAATAAATTAATATTTTACTTTGGCCAATAAAACATTAAAATTCACTTTTTATAAACAATAGGGACAAATAACATTTTGATTTTAACATGTATTTTCTGTTCATTGTTGTGTGGAACAGAAAGCACAACTTTTTGTGGAATTTGTGAAAAATATCAAATTCATGGTGTTGAGGGTCAGCATGGTGTTTAGCACTATCGTCTCACACCTCTCGACCAGGGTTTGAGTCTCTGCTATGGCTCCATGTGTGTGGAGTTTGTATGTTCTCCCCATGATGTCGTGGGATCTCCTCTGGGTACTCCGGTTTCTCTCCCACAGTCCAAAGACATGCTGAGATTAACTGGAGCTACTAAATTGCCCATATGTGTGAGTGTGCTCTGTGAATGGCTTGGCACCCCATCCTAGGTTGTTCCCTCCATTCTGCCAATATCTTCCACACCACCACAACCCTTAATAGGTAATGGAGTTACAGAGGATGGATGGATGGACTAAGATTTTAGGTTAAACAAAAATTATTGTAGAAATGGCATTTCTCTTAAGAAAATGCAATGGAAATATTCATATTTTTTGTTCACGTGTAAGACAGGGTGCAAAAAAGATGAAAGATTACTATTCTTTCCGCAAAGTTACAAAGACTCTAAGGCGAGGTCCCAAAAATAATCGACAAATAATCTAATGCAAAGCCTGAGTTACACTGGTTTTTAAAACTCTCTCTCTCGCTCACTCTCTCATATATATATAAATATCTTGTGGTCATCCATCCGAAAGTAAGATGTAAGATGTTAACATGACAGTAAGCAGTTTGAGTCCTACTCATCTGATTTGGTAATGAGGTGTTTGGTCCTTTGCTAGGTTAGCTATCTTGTCTTTGATTTAACTGGTGTAGGCCTGGACCCCTCATGTACTCTTATCCACCCCTGCAGCTATAGCACAAGACTTTCAGTGAGTTTCACCTCAAAACAGTTGTGATGAAAAATCTTGAACCACTGATGCTCATAGAGGGAGAGCCAGTGGCACCACTGCTTAGACTCAGGCCAAAGTGTGCTAACAGTGGTTATAAAGTGTTAAAATGCTGGGGTTTTGTAATGTAAAAACGCTGAAGATGAAGAGGAATTTCACCTTTCAGCATGACAATGACAACAAGCATACATCCAAATCTACAAAAGAATGGCTTCACCTGAAGAAAATTAAAGTTTTGGACTGGCCCAGCCAGAGCCCAGACCTAAATCCAGTTAAAAATCCGTGGGGTGACCTTAATAGAGCTGTGCACGAGAGATGCCCTCGCAATCTGACAGATTTGGAGCACTTCTGCAAGAAAGAGTGGGCAAATATTGCCAAGTCAAGATGTGGCATGCAGATAGACTCCTACCCAAAAAGACTGAATGCTGGAATTAAATCAAAAGGTCCTTCAACATAGTATTAGTTTAAGGGTGTGCACACTTATGCAACCAGCTTATTGTACATTTTTTATTTTTCCCCCTGAGATTTGTTTGGTTTTCATTTGAACTGTACAGGTTATAGGTCACATTGAAGGTGGGAAAAGTTTTTAAATTATTTTTCGCTGTCCCATTTTTAACATAAAAAATCTGGCATTTTTCCAAGGGTGTGCACACTTTCTATATATCCACTGTAGGTGCTGATGCACCTAGGAATTTGTTGTGTTTATTATATTTACCTGTTACAGTTGCACATAAACTGTACCATATGCCTTTTAATGTGTTATGCCCACACGAATAGCTGCTGCATTAATGTGAGTTTTACCACCAGCTACCACCTACGTGGGCGTATGGCAGTAAAAAAAAATTGAAAATGAGAGGAAGGTTAGAGAATGAGTGAGCAGGTAGTAAGTAAATGTAACGGATTCACACTTAAATGTTAGCAGTGTGGACAGTGTCACCCGCTGGTCCATAAGGCTCGATATAAATACCGAAAGCAGACGGACGTATCTTACACGTTCAGATCCCAATTCTCTGTAATCTAAGATGTCACTGCCCGTAGCTGTTTTATTTATTCTAGGACATGTGCCATAAATGGGCCCCAGCCTTGCAGCGCCGTCTAGAAAAAGCAGTGTTGACAGGAAGCCAGTGAAGAAACACGAGCAGCTGTTTGATATGCTGTAGCTGCTAATTTAGCTGCCATACAGCAACACGTATTTATATTATCGGAATATATATATAAAACTTGATAGTTTGTATTTGTAAAAAGTTTGTATTTGTCCTGGCACAGTTTACGGAGATCCTTCCCGAGCATTCAGTCGACAGGGGGCTTCTGGAAAGGCTGCGGCGCATGTCCGGATGCGGCTGTGCCTCCGCGTCAGATGCCCTGCCGAGTCCCTAGAAGCTTCCAGCCTCGTGTCAGACGCTCTAGAAGGTTCTGCGCAGGGGCGCCATAAAAAGCGGCATTCAGTCTCATTTCGGGGAAGACGGAGAGAAAGCGCTGGGCGACTGTTCGGCCAGGTACGACGATGGAAAATACTCTATGCGGGGCAGGAGTTACACATTAAGGGGGTGTCATGGAGGTGGTTTAAAATACCCCCTCAGCGTTCGTTAGGTGAAGGTAGATGGGCAACTGCATCAAGGAAATGCGGAAATAGTAAGAATAACTAGCTATTCCTGTTGGCAAATCTACGGATTTTTATTGTCTTCTTTCATATTAGCCTTATTATAAAGCCTGCGCTTTTTTTTTGTAAATATATACTATATATATTGTTATTTCCTATTGTGCTGCTAACCGCTGCTTTCGTATAATCCCCGCCAGCATTAACCGTCTCCATTTACCGGCAACATGGTTCGCGAAACCGGCTTTTACGACTTGCTGGGAGTCAGTCCCAAAGCGTCCGGCGATGAGATTAAGAAGGCGTACAGAAAGCTGGCGCTGAAGTACCACCCGGACAAAAACCCCAACGAGGGCGAGAAGGTACGACTACGGCCCTGGGAGACGGGGAACGCGCTCTGCGGAAGCTTCTGGAAGTCCTGGCGTCTCGCCGTGACCTCCAAGATGCCCCAGTCCCAGTATCGCGATGGCGTTCTTGTGGTTGAATACCTACTAGCACACGCTGCGTATTTTATTCCACTGCAATGTCGGTTTTGGACAGTCTAACAGCATAAGCTTAGTAACTATGAATTTAGTAGCGCTGTCCGAAATTACAAAATATGCGCTTTCATGATTAGATGACGTACTATGACGATCATGTATTGCATGTCGTCACAACAAGCCTTGGGAAATTGTTGATAATTTTCTTTTAACTTGACACGTATTTTTCTTCGTAGTTCAAACTCATATCGCAGGCATATGAGGTGTTGTCAGACCCAAAGAAGAGAGATCTGTACGACCAAGGCGGGGAGCAAGCGATTAAAGAAGGGGGCATGGGTGGAGGGGAATTCTCCTCCCCGATGGACATTTTCAACATGTTTTTTGGGGGAGGTGGCAGAACACAAAGGGAAAGGAAAGGTAATGTAGTAATATGCGTCATTGGGATTCAGTGCTATGGAAACCATTTATATAACTTAAGTTTTGATTATGCCAAAAAAATATAATGAAAATAAAATATACTCAACTGCTACTTCATTCAAAACTGTGCTGTAATTTGCACCCATACATTGTTTTACCATAGCTTTGTTAGTATGAAATTTGACATCTGAATTACCTTGCTTCTTAGCTGCTTGTCATTTATTGCTATTGTTTTTCCTTATGTAGGGAAGAATGTCGTGCATCAGCTTAGTGTTTCACTAGAGGAGCTCTACAATGGCACAACTAGGAAGCTTGGTCTTCAAAAGAACATCATCTGTGAGAAGTGTGATGGTATGTCCTTCAAGATAGAGTACTGTTCTTAATCTGAATAATTCATGATAAACTGCTCCTTGCTCACGGTTCAGCTGACCGTCATAGAAAACTTCCCTTATTTCGGTCTGCTCCTTATTTAATGAAACACTTCGGCACATTTTGTAATTTACTTTTTTTAAATCTGGCGTTATTGTATAATAATGAAGTGTTATTTTTGCTTTAGGCTATGGTGGGAAGAAGGGAGCTCTAGAGAAGTGTTCAACCTGCAAAGGAAGGGGCATTCAGATTCAGATTCAGCAGATTGGACCAGGAATGATTCAGCAGATTCAGAGCATGTGTTCTGACTGCCATGGCCAAGGGGAGAGGTTCAGCGCCAAGGACCGCTGCAAGAACTGCAACGGCCACAAAGTGGAACGCAAGAAGAAAATTCTGGAAGTAATCATTGACAAAGGTGTGTATCATCCAACCTTTATCTCGTTTCCCCACAGAAAGGTTTCAGCTAATAATGTTTCCAAATGCTGAGACACCTAAGAAATGTCATTTGCTTCAAACAGGTATGAAGGATAGCCAGAAGATTACATTCCATGGCGAGGGTGACCAGGAACCAGGACTGGAACCTGGTGATGTCATTATCGTCCTGGATCAGAAGGAACATGCAATATTCCAAAGACAAGGAAATAATCTACTAATGAAAATGGAAATCAAGTTGGTAGAAGCCCTTTGTGGCTTCAAGAAGACCATCCGTACCCTTGATAACAGAATGCTGCTCATCAGCTCACCACCAGGTCAGCAAATGGCGTCCTGTTTAAAGTGCCCTGTAGATTATTTCTTGTAACTAACTCTCTGTATAGTGTTCAAGTCTTGTGCACATGACATTGTACTGCTAAGGTGATGGATTTTTTTTTAAAATTCCCTCAGACTGTAGTGAGTTCGTGTTGATGGGTGTTTTTCTACACTGAGTTTAACCTCTAAGGCTACATTTTTTTCCAAAGCACAACTGAGCTATTCTTTGAAGAACTTTTAAATCGAACTAACCGATTTCGATATCCACCCACGTGGAAATGGAGTTCTGGAAAACTGATAGCCGCCCTTCGTTTGTTATTGACTGTGATGTATGCATGAGGTATTTTCTTGTGTGGTGGGGCATCTTTACGTGCACAGTGCAGTAATGTAGGATTGCTCTGAATTTCAGGTCAAGTTATAAAGCACAGGAACACCAGATGTGTGCCCAATGAAGGCATGCCCATAAACCGAGACCCTTATGTAAAGGGACAGCTCTTTATTGAATTCTCGGTACGTTACCTCACAGGGAAGTCTCCTGTGTGCAGACGCACACATTCTAGTTTGATAAGACTGCTCACTCTGCGGTTTGCATCACTTACGTGGCGCTCTGTGTGGCCCTCTCTTAGGTTCAGTTTCCAGAGAAGGACTGGCTTCCAGAGCACATGCTGCCCCAACTGGAGGCCTTGCTGCCTACCAGGGATGAGCAAATGATCACTGATGACATGGAGGAGGTTGATCTCTGTGAGATGACTTTCAGCTCCCAGAGGAGCTTCCGCGGGGAGGCGTATGAAGAGGATGAAGGGCCCAGGGGTGGCGTGCAATGCCAGACACACTAAACGTGGCACACTGGTGGATTTATGTGTATCGTGTGTGCGTGCATTCACTGCATGTTGTACAGTACGTCTTTATTTTGAGTTGAGCTGGAAAATGCCTCAGTGCAATGGAGAATATCATAATTTACACAATATTTCCTTACCCATTCATTCCTTTTTATTTACAATTTAAAAGGCCTTTAAGTGAAAATTTGATCATCTATGCTTTCTGTGAAGGTTCTCATGTGCCCATGGCTCCTAAAAACTTTAAAAATAAAGCATTTTATACTGTATTACTCTATGTTCTTTTTAATTCCACTACACAAAATGTAATTCCAGAAATAAAAATCCTTTTCTGACTAGTTGTTTATATTTGGGTGATTGAACTTTGATATAATGTAACATTCAGTGCCCTGATGCCTTTTGCTGCACAAGAAGGTCCTGTGTAACCAAAAAGGTGCCTAACATCTGACTTCAAAGTACTTCCCAGTTGTCCTGGATCTGTAACTTTCATAAAGGCAAACTATATAGAGTCAAAACACTTCACATTAATGATTTGTCAATGTACCAAATTTTTTTACTACTATATGTAACCAATTATAGATTATCTTAAACTGATGAGTAAATCATGAAACTAAACCTTCAGCATAGTAATTCCATTACATTTGATCCTGCATTATGGGCAAAATCAAAACATCCATCAATGTTACATATATGCGTAGTGCAAATGCAAAATACATGAATTTCTGTTGCCTATGTAATAAGCCATATAACTGCAGCACAGTTGATTATTCTAAATATTCCACATTTATATAACAGCTGTTTAAAGAATACACACTATAGTACTGTGATGTGCTCTGACATTGTATGGTTTCCCACAGCTGGTGAAATATGTACTTTCTTTTAACAGTTTCTCAAACTCTCTCTAAGGTGGCATGAAGGCTTAGTGCAGGGGTGCCCAACTCCAGTCCTGGGGGGCCAGAGCCCTGTGTAGCTTAGTTCTTTCCCTGTTCCACCATAAATGATTCAGCTCAAGAGCTTTGTGGTAATTATCACAAGGAGTTGAATCAGGTGTGTTAAATGAGGGGAAACCCAAAAATGTGCAGGGTTCTGGCCCTCCAGGACTGGAGTTGGGCGCCCCTGGCTTAGTGGGTCACACCACAGCCTCACACTACTGTGTTGGGTGCTCAAATACCAGCTTTGCATGTTCTCTTCTTGACGGGGATATTTCCTGAGGATACTCCGATGTCTTCTTGAAATCCATATACAGGCATCTCCAATAGCTGGCGTTCCTAAATTGCTCACGGTGTACGATTGCGTGTGTATATCCTGTCATACACTGATATCCCGTCTAGGGTAGATAGGATCCTGACCAGGTTAAATAGTTGGACTGTGGCCAGGTCGGTAAAAGACAATATGTATAGCAAATCTTATACCTTATATGTTTACGTGAAAAGGAAATAAATTGCACAGTAATCGGCAGTCGCAAAGAGTTCCTCTTTATCCGAATAGACAAAAAATAGTTTTAATTACTACCTGATTCATACGGCGATAGGCGGCGCAAGAAATACATTTACCGTGAAGCTGTGCGCGCCGACGCGCTGGCGTCACGCCGCTCACGCCCTCCTTTCTTGACACCGTATGGATACTGTGTCAGAAGTAAAAGCGAGCCAGACCGATACATTGTCATTTCTCCGAAGCCAGGAGCCCGAGCAGCAAAATGGCGAAAACGTACGACTACCTTTTCAAACTCTTGCTCATAGGAGATAGCGGTGTCGGCAAGACGTGCCTGCTCTTCAGGTTCAGCGAAGACGCGTTCAATACCACCTTTATATCCACAATAGGTTAGTTTACCGGATTTTGTCACATTGCAATGAGCGTTATTTATTTCCGCAGAGGGTGGGGGCTGGGTGTTGGTCGCGGGGAGCTGCGCCAGCTGATATAACGGTTTTGGGGAGAATAAGGGACAGTAAATAAAGGCGATGGGTTTGCGGTGGAGGGATGGGCCTCCAGAGAGACCGCGGCACGCCTTGCTCGCACGCAGGAAACAGTTAAGTCCTGCGCCGAGCTGGGGAAGCCGGTAGCCCGCAAAGTTTCTGTGAAAAGGACCGACTGTGTCTTATTTAACATGTCATTTGGATTTAGTCAGTCGGTCAGTTAACTTAGTTAGTTAGTCAATTGGGCGGTCAGCCTCCATTCTGGGACGGGAAGCTGGCGCTTGACTATAAATGTATCCGCCCGCCGCTTGTGTTGGTTACATTGTTCATTCAGATTTGTTTCATTGTTCATTCAGAGTATAAGAAAGGAAACTTTCTTGGCTGCGTGTTTCACTCCGGTTGGTTATGAGGAATAAATCTTTTCGGGGAAGGGCGCAGCCGTGGGTTCATCACGCGAACATGTTCGGGAGTCACCGTCTGGTGCCCCGGAGACCTAGGGCTTCTGCCCCGGTCCGCGGCAGAGGATGTGCTCCTCGTGTGCGGGGATATTGGATATGATCGCGGAGAAAGTGGTAACTTTATTAATAATAAATAATGAGTTTGTACGGCGGCGCAGACAGAGCTGCCGTTGTTGTGTGCCTGCCTCCGGGACTGTCACAGCGTCACCCCGAGCCCGGTCTCTCCCAGACCCTCCCTAAATAGCCGTCTGCTATCCATGATTTACCGCAGAGCTGCTACACAGCAGGCAACGGTGCCTTTCCACGTGAATTTGTACGCTTTGTGTGTGAATTCGTTAGTGGCTCATTTAAATACAAGAAATGACTAACGCGAAGACGCTGACATCAGTGTCATCGCTGCACGTAGTGAGAATGTGCGTTTATTCCTTTAATTTCCTTTAATTTGTTAGAACAGACCTGTTGCTGACTAAAGGTGGTATATAGGGAAATAGTGCAAAGCAGTCGTTGCATTGAGCAAAAGTGCAAGTGAAAATAAAAAACAAACCGTTACAGAAAACTCACCCTGTGCAGCAGGATGTACAGAACAGGAAGACCTGTTTTCCTTGCTTGTGGTGGATGTTTATACGAGCCTGAAATGTTGAGTTAAGTAACTGGTTACCCTCACCCTCTTCTGGTATAGTGTAGTAAGCCTAAGAATCCCTCATTAGCACAATTAGCCGCTGAATGGCACATAGACTGATATGAGAATGCCAGTGGGTGTTTCAAGAGCACCGGTTTACAGCGTGTAATTATAGTCTAGTCGATTTCCTCATCAGATGCAAATAATTGTGCACTTAACTAGTTGGGTCTGTGTGCCTGCTTTTTATACAGGGCGTCATTGGCTATTAAAGTGCCCCCCTGCTGTGTCTGCCCGCTGTCATTAAAGCACAGATTGTAGCGTTTATTTGCTGCCAAGGTTACACATGGCGCCCGATGCCACAGAGTCACTTCTGTTGGGTGACTTGCCGTTACTCGCGCTGGCGCTCTGCCGTCCTGTGGTCGATCACGTCTCCATCGGTCATGTGACTGCACACGCTTAGGGGTCACGGTGGGGCTGATTGTGGGCCCCGTCCCATGTGCGGCTGGCATCATACACAGTGTTAAGATTTCCTCAAAGACGGACATCTTCCTTGGGTGGTTTCACCACACATATAGCGAATTAGAATGCCTGTCACCACGCCGGCTTCCTTACTGCTGAGTCACAGCGCGAAAGTCGAGCGTCTGCAGGGACGTTAATGTCGCTCTGGGGCTCCCGTTGAACTCGGGGGGTTCTGGAGCTCACTTGGGCACACCTCGTCATTTCTGACAATCGCTGGCTGTCCTGCGGCACGTGTTGACTAATAAAAAGAATTCATGAGGAATGTGCAAGTGCTCAGGCCAAGGTGGAGCTAAAATTCTAGGCTGTAAAAGTAAAAAAAAATATCGAAATGGCCCAAATGTTCTGGAGGATGTTTTGTCGTCATCAGAGGGTTAAAAATAATCACAATTTTATTTACGTGTTCCTGACACTTAGTAGTGAATCAATATTTCTCTGTGTTATTCGTAAAAGACTTCTCTTGCTGCAACTCTGTTGGCCTTTATCCGGCACTCCAAGATTGCAAATGTCTGTGTGTGCTATGTGCTAATTTTGTGGTGTTTCCCAGTCACCGTCTGAATTGTGGTCTAGAGTTCCTTCAGGGTGCTATTTTGAGTCGGAATGTAAGTTAATTGAAGACCCTTTTCAGTTTACTTTTTCACATCCGATATTTGACATCCGATACTTAGAAGTGAGAGGCTTCAGTTCTAAAAGATTATGGTGTTTTACATGTTTAGACTTGTGCTTCAACCTGGGAAAGATTACCTTTAATATCTAAGTGTGTTGGCTTATTGGGCATGGGTTAAATGTTAGGTTAAGTGAAATTAATGAATAATAGACTGACCAGACTTGCTGTTTGATCAGAGCATTTTTCCAAAATCCTTAGAAAGCACCTGTCTTGCAGTATATCTATACATAGCATTTCTGATATTAAATATATTTTGTTATAGTCTGCTGGCGTTTGTGGAAGGGTTTCACATGAAGTGTTATACATTTCCTGTGTGACTTTAGTAATATAGTATTATGAAAGTGTCTTGGTGATAAACGCTCTCCAGTTCGTATAACACTCTTCTGAAGCTTCTGGGCCTCGTGAATTTTCCTGAATTTCAGTACCTAAAAGGAGATTTTATTGGTTTTTGTCTTGTGAAAAAAGCTGGTGGTAAGAGAGCAGCGCAGACATCAGACAGGAAGTGTTGTTATCTTCGGCCTGCCCCCTTTTCCAGTAAAAACAGCCGGGCTCGGAGCAGAGAGAGCGACACGCTGTTCACCAGGCATTCTCCTTAATGGGTTAATCTTTTATGGCTGTTAAAACTCCTTTCAGGGTATGGGACACTGCCAATCCCTGTTGTGTTAACTAGACACATCACTATGTCTGCTCCAAATCTCACAGTGCAACCAAAACGGGGAAACTATGGGAAAACAAAGGGATGTTTTTGCATACTTAAAAAAAAAAAATCCTTAAAATTATGTGAATTCTAATCCTTTCACATATACAGATGGGACTGAATATGGCGGTGAAATTTGAATCTGGATAATAAGCTATGTGTTCTCAATGATTGTGTCACCAGAACCATATGCTGGCCACCTTTTTAAGACTCTGAGTGCTTTAGTGCTGAGGATTTCCCCACTGATTCTGAGGACATTCTTACTGTGCTGCCAGAATGTGTCACCCCTTCATCCAATAAGATGTGAGTGGATCATTACCCTTGGCTTCTTTTATTCCCAGCCAAATAGTGGAGTCATGACAAAATCTGATGTTTGTATTTATAACTTGGACTTCAGGTAAAACAATTATTCTGGGATGATTTACTTACGGTCAAGCCAAGCTGTCTAATGTCTTGATTTGAAAATGACCATCACTGCTGGGGACAGTAAAATTCTGTCTGCATTTGACAGTAAGGTTTACTATGGCAGACATCTTCCTCCCAGAAGTACAGTAAAAGTGTGAGTGAATGTCAGATAGTGGAGCTTACGTGCTGATATGTCATGGAGCAGAGAGCCCGCTCTTTATTGGGCATCTCCTGTCATGGCAGTGATTAAGCAGGACTGCAGGCAGCTGGTCCACTCCCGAGCTGGGCCGGGCTGTGCTCTGCCGACTCGGAGGAACAGAAGACTTTCTGTCAGTGCCGCTTCTGGACCTCGTGACCCTCAGCTGGCTGGGTGTGTAGTGGGAACCGCTGAGACTCTGCATTCCTCCGCCTCTCCGGCAGTAAGGATTCAGGCCTGCGGGCGGGAGAAGGGAGGTCATTGACCCCGACCTCAGCCTCTCCGCGGGCTTCCCTAATCGCTGCAGGCGCTGTTTCTGTTCCGCTTCCTGGACTGCGACAGCAGTTTAAACACGTACTTCCCTGACGGCCGTATCCTGTACATTGACACATTTTTCTTGCTCTCGTCGGCGTTTCATAATGGAGGAAATGTAATAGTGACAGCTGAGGCTACCCTTGCAGCTCCGAGATGGTCTGCGTCCTCCCGACAGAGGAGGAGGTCGTGCCTAGCAGGGTCATCCTTTAGAGACTCCCGGTTCCTTGCGGGGGAAAGCTGAACGCCTCGCTCTGTTTTTTGAAGTGGGCTGGAGATCGTTAACTGCACTGATCAAAGCCTACAACGCCGACTGCTTCTGAAGCATAATTTACCTGCATTTCTTCACCAGGTATTCAGCTGTAGTTTGTCATGCACTGACATTTTCATTTGCAGGTTGACTCTTAGCTGTGCCCTCTGCTGTTTTTAATGGAGATCACCAGGATTTGTTGTTTTACCCTTCAGTAAAGATGGCGGTGAACTGAAGGAGGCTGTGCCGGTATCTGATTATTCAGAGATTTCCTGAGTGCTGGGGCGTCTGCCTCAGCACCAGCCGGGCCGGACCCCCATGTGGTGCTGAGATAGAGGTGTCCTGCTTGGCCCTGGCCCCGGCTGTCACTCCTCGGCCCACCATGTGACCTCAAAGGTGTGGCTGCTACAGCCGGTTTCCCCCCCCCCCCAAAAAGGAGCGACATGGGAGAGCATGACGCCACTGCTGGGCTCGGCGTCAGCCGCCTCCGCCGTGCTCCGGAAAGGCCCGCGAGGCCGGCCCGAGCCCTTGCTCTGTGCAGCTCACCACTTCCTCTCTGCGCTGCTGTTTTCCGCACGATATCTGCTCTTATTTTCAGCATTCTACTCCGTCGGCTTCAAAGGGCACCTTGCTGAAATCAAAAGAAGTTGTTTTGCTAGTAATTTAGTGTCTGATAGAGGGTTTGTTATTTCCTTTCATTGTTATCTGCATGATGCTTATTTGTTTAATATTCAAATATTATTTATTATTAAAGTTCATTGAGAAGTTGCCCGTTATTTTGGTTTTCTGTGAATAAATATTAACACTAAAGATGTAAATCCCACCCGCCAGCTATTTTTGTGCTTTGTTGGGGCTGTGTTACCGTGATACTCCATGGTATTGCTTTCGAGGCTGAGGCTGCACATAAGCAGTTTGCTTTCCTATCTGTTGGTATCGTTCTAGTGCTCATACGTCGCTCATTTTGCAGGCCTGGCTAAGATTAGTGGGCCGCTTTAGCTTTATTTAGCCTGTCGCCCTTGTGCCCCAGGGAGGTGCAGGCCGCTGGGTGTGGGTGGTTTTCGGCTGGAACACCTCATTCCCACAGGGGGGCACCCTCCACAGGGGGGAACAGGCTGCTGAAAATGACCGCTGTGCTAGTTTGGTGGGTCAGAAGGTCATTTCACCAGTAATGACAAACATATTCACAAAATATTAATTGAAGCCTGTTTGATCTTTCTAGAGCTATTATGTTACTCTGGGCCTTCATTATAGAAACATTTGAAAAATGTTTAGATGACAGTACTATGCAACAGTAACTTTATATTTTTTGCTCAGGAATATTATGTAGCTACTGTATCATAACAGGGTTCTTTCTAAGACTGGAACTAGTTAACAAGGGGTAACAAACCCAACTCCTTATTTATTCTATGTATTTTTATTTTTCTTTATCCTGTTAAATGGTTTAACAAAGTCTTTGTAGTTACGTGTGTAAGGCCTGCCATCATTGCTGTGCATTATTACATGCCTTGTAATTGCTATCATTATGATTACAATGGGAAATTATCACTACCTGTTTTCCCCTGTAATTTGAATCAGAATTCTGAATCTGGGAAGCGGTATCCTGAATTGTAGTAGTCTGATGTTTACTTGCCGCTAATGTCCAAGCCAGAGAAAGTATGTTCAGAGTATCTCTGAGTGCTGCTCTTCCCTCTGCTGATGTTTAAATGCCGTTCGTCTCCACTGTCATGTTAAAGCGGAGGGGGAGCTTTAATCGCTTTCTCTTAGGGAGGGGGAGCGGTTGGTGTCAGCCAGGTGAAGCTGAGGCTACTGCACAATATCTGCTTTTACTTCCATAGCTACTTAGAAGGCAGATTTTGCAGTGTAGCTGCGGGGACCGTCTGATTAAATCCAGAGTTCATACAGCCTGGGATCCAAAAAAGGGAATCTCTTCTGATCTACACTTTTGTTTAACGTGCGGACAGCAGCCGGCTTCCGTGCCGAGTCAGTCCCGCTTGTGGGTGGCTTGGCCCATCCCAGACCGCTAATGGGATCCCTTCCTGTAGAGAAGCAGGCCGTTCTCTGTGCCCGTGCCGGTGAGCAAAGCCAAGAACGTTGGCACTAAGTCCAGAACACGAGGATCCAGCCTGGCTTATGTGGGGTTTACACGTTGTGCATGAGAAATTAACTGAAGTTTTTAAACGGCTTCAAGTGGCATTATGGGGAAACACTGTCTACCCCGTCAGAGGTATTTTGCTTTTAACTTGCCACGCAATGGTGTGAAATCTCACCTTTGACCTTTTTATATAATGTCAGGACCTTTTGTTGTCACTCTGACTTTCTGTCATGTGCTTGTGGTTTTTGTTACTCTTCAAACGAAAGTATTTTTTTTTTCTATTTAATGAAATAAAATTATTATTATTTACAGGGGTGCAAATAACTTTTGGAAGTTCAATAGAATGAATAGAATTAAACTTTAAACAAATAATGTGCATAAGTCAGCTGTTATGGTCTTCCTAGCCTTCTCAAAGAGTAGCCGATGACGTAATTAATGTTAATATTTTTGTGACCGCATGTTTGCAACCATTTGTGATATCAGTGCTTTTCTGTCATTTTAGGGATCGACTTCAAGATCAGAACCATCGAACTGGATGGGAAGAAAATTAAGCTTCAGATATGGTAAGTAATCAGTGTGACACTAAGATTGTATCCTTTGTTTTCTTCGGAGCCTTAGATGATATAAAATGCTTGGTGTGAGGGCCACTCGTGCTTATATATATATATACACACTAGTATCATTTTGTATTTTGTCACACTTAGAATTGGAGATATGCATCAAGTTCGCCAACTGATGTTGCACAAACCATCTCTTCCATTCTGTTCAGTGAGCGAGACTCTGTACTGCTCTAAGGCAGAATTAAACTCATAACCCACATGTATAAGTGAGAAACAGGTCAGGGGAGTGTAAGTGGTGCTCTGCAGTGTCTCATGGCCCACAGCTGAGAGAGAGAGACGGGGAGAGAGTGCGCCTTAGCTTCTGCTGGCTACAGGAAGCATGCAGAGGAACGCAGGCTGTTTCTCTGTATCCTCACGGATGCTTCCTTCGTCTCGCTGCCAAGCTTAAGGTCTGATTATGTTCAGTCACACTGGGTAAAATTAATAAACAGCCGTAAGTGCGAGATCGTCCAGGAACTTTCCTGACATATTCATAGCTATCAAGTCTCCCGTTTTGGCCGGGAAACTACTGTATTTCACCCCTCTTTCCCGCCGTCCTCTCGTATTAGTATTTTCCTGTAAATCTCCCGTATTATAATATAATTTAAAAAAAAAAAATTCCTCTGCCTCTCCAAACTGAACTGCCAGTAGCCTCGTGAGAACTGCCACCTGCAGTAGCCTGCAGGTCATTTACAACATTAACCAGGTCATAAATGCGGAGGTTAAAATGGCAATGCTGTGTGCCAAAAACAACGTTACTTTCACCTTCTGTGACGACTTCAGCAAGGATACAAAGTCTGCAACAAATCTGTATAATAAGTCATTAGTGAATGCCAGAGAGCCACATGAGTGAACATGAGAAATTAAAAGAAAATTTGTAATGAAAATAAAATGTAAATGACAAGTGGTTATTTTAGATTTCTTGTACACCTGTCTTAAAATGTAAGGGATACTGGAGCTTGGTTGGGGTGGTGGGATGCCTCGCGGTGGGTGCTGGAAAATTTCCCTTATTTTCAAATCCAAAACTTGACAGGTATGCATATTCTTCCTTTAAGGTCAAGATTTTTCTCCACTAAGTCAACAAAGCTGCTTTGTAAGGGTGGGGAGGGGGGCGCAATGGGGAAGATCGCACTGGCATTCCACAGCCACTCTGTGCGACATACATGCAGGATATGAAGGAGGCCGATGGGAGGTGGTCGCCCGCTGCTGTTCATGATCTCGGGATGACAGGGTGGCCTGTCCCGCTGAAACCCTGTCAGTGCTGGGAGAAACTCGAATGCGTGTTTGTGCCTCTTCTGCAGGGACACGGCGGGACAGGAGCGCTTCCGGACCATCACGACGGCCTACTACAGAGGAGCCATGGTGAGGCAACATCGCGTCCAGCTCAGAGGAGCTTTAGCTCTGTGCGCCGGCTGGTCGTACTGTCACAGCACTGTGTCACGGTGCCCTGGCAGTCAGACGGGACTGCGGCCACCACACCCTGGTTACTGCCCTTAAATCTCAGGGTTTTCTCTCATCGGATCCATTCCAAAAGTGATTTTTTTTTGTTTCGCTTGCTGCTGTAAGGGTAGAGATCACTATGAATGCCCTGTCTAGGCAGAGGCCTGTGCTCAGGCTGCTGTACTCCTTGCATACCTGATTATTCCTAGATTAGTATAGGTTATTATACTGAGCCTGAACTATCCTTAAAGTGGTGGTTATACCTGCAGTGACCTTGCATAAGGTATCACCATGGCTGTGCTGTTCCTTCACCACTGATATTTGTAAAGATGTATTGTGGGGTTTTCACTTCTGGCCTACAAAGTGCACTGATGACATGTCTTCCTATGAGTGTTTGGCTCGTGCTGATTTCTTTTATGATTACCTCAACTGAGAAACGGCACCTGCCCTGTAAATACGTTAAACAGGCGTGGTGACCAGCTGCTCTGGGTGTGTTTGCGTTCAGGCGCAGCGATCAGAGACACCGCTTCGTCACGTTCGTTCCCCTTTCTCTGTCTCCGTCTCTCTCAGGGCATCATGCTGGTGTATGACATCACTAACGAGAAGTCCTTCGAGAACATCAAGAACTGGATCCGGAATATCGAGGAGGTGAGTCAGCGTAGCGTCTCGGCCCCGGTCCCCGGTCCCCGGGCCCCGGGCCCCAGGCCTCTCTCTGCGTCTGCACGCCAAGCCACTCAGGCGAGTTCTGTCACCGTGCCATTTCAATTGAGATTGATGAAGAGGCAGAAAGTCATCATGGCTGTTTTATATTTTACAAGCAAGATAATGCCACGCAGCGGTCCGGCTTCCATTGTCAGTCGATGGGACCTTTACTTTGCTATCCCCAGTACAACAAACGCAGGAATATATGTTCAAGCAGAACAGTTTTTTTTCATTTGCATTCTGTCACTGCTCATTCCCATTCTAACCCTCAAACACTCACTGCCAGGTCTGTATTCAGAAATATCTCTACCTACAGTTTCAGCTCAGCCACTTGGATGAAGCTAGCTACATTAACTGTTAGCCACACTGTTAGCGGTTAGCCACACCCACCACCCCCCGTCGAAGGCCCAGGCTCAGCTTTAAGTCATTTTCAGGAAAGTCATTTTCACAAGCACATTATGAGTTCTTCAGAGCAGGCCGGATAGTCAGCTTTGGACTTCATGGTGATACATAGGTCATCTACTGCCTGTGAGTGTTTCTGAAAGGAAGGAGGCCTCGTCACTGTCGACTGTTCCAACACTTGCTGTTTGCTGGTTTGTTTCCACCCCACACACGATCACAGGGTCCTTCCCCGCATTTCGGCTTCTGTATCCGGGCGTGTTTTTCCCCTTAACCTGGAAGTGGATGTTTTCAGGCAAACGGCAGCACTAACGCTAACCGGTAACTCTGATGCCTGTCCCCAGCATGCATCGTCGGATGTGGAACGCATGATCCTGGGCAACAAGTGTGACATGAACGACAAGAGACAAGTATCCAAAGAGCGAGGCGAGAAGGTGAGACTGGTGCCACCTTGCTGGGTGTCTGGGGGGGGGGGGCTGGGTACGTGCAGCTTACCCAGCACTGACGTCTCTCTCACTCTCTCCAGCTGGCCATAGACTATGGGATCAAGTTCCTGGAAACCAGTGCGAAATCCAGCATAAACGTGGAAGAGGTGAGACAGGGAAACACCGGACACAGCTTATCCATAAGGGTCTCTGTTACATGGAAGCATGGATGGATGGGTTAGATGGAACTTTCTGCACTATTGAGGCCTGGTGGGACGATCAGCTCACTGTATGAAGTGGTGTGCGTGTCACTCATAAGTAATTACGAAGGAGGTGAAGCCCGCTCTTGTTTGTAATCCACAGGCCTTCTTCACACTTGCCAGAGACATCATGACAAGACTCAACAGGAAAATGGTGAGCATTAACGACGACCCGGAATCCCCCAGGATCCAAGCCGGCGAGCTGCTCCTACCGTAGCATGGGGTTCCGCAGCCGCAGTCATTCGGAAACATTATCGCAGGCTAACATCAATTTAACGTCATGTTCTGCTGTTCTACTTTCTCTGCTAGAACGACAACAGCGCATCTGGTGGCGGAGGACCTGTGAAAATCACAGAGAACCGGTCAAAGAAGAGCAGCATCTTCCGGTGTTCCCTGCTCTAATGGACTGCTCACTATTGTCCTGGACACCCGCACTGCTTTTCTAAAAGCAGAGTGTTGAGCAGCCTGTGTAGGAAAGCTCATGGGCTGCTGCTCATGGGCTGCTCACGGGCTGCTGCTCACGGCTGTGTATTCTGCTGACCACGGCGACAGCCGCCTCCAAGGGCCGGTTTCACAAACTAAAAATGAGTCAAAAACGTCAAATCTCAAGTCACCCACTGGTTCCGATAGATTCCCGGTTCCCCGCAGTCCGGATCCCGACCCGCCATTACAGCATCTTTGTCTGTTTACGTCTTTTATCCGTGGAAGCCCACGTTAACGTGCTTTGTGCCCTGAAGCTCCTTCTCCTCTAACCTTCGCTCCTGCGAAGATCCCGGCGCCGGGTGTTTTTAGCGAGGCAGTCAGACACTGGTTCTGTTTCCCTGGCGTTCCTCCCTGGCTGAGTGTTTGCTGTGTGAGAATGTGAAATCTCCCAGGCCATGTTATCATTTCCGCCATTTACCGTTTAAGGAGCACAAGTCACTGTAAGAGCGGCGCAGTGTGGCGCACGTGCCATAGATCCTGAAATGTCTCTCGCACGAGCACATGGAAGGATTACTTTTATTCTCAGTCAAAGCTGACCAATTTCGTTCCCGTTGCTGAATTTATACTTTTTAATTGCTTTCCAATAAATTAAAACGAATATTATTTAAATGTTATGATAAAGAGTAGCTGAAATACAACAAAAGATAGGGAACTTTTTGAAGGTAGTTTTTTCTTTTTACCGAGATTGTTGACAAGACATTCAGCTAAAGTTCTGGCCTGTTCTGGAAAATCAGAAGCGGAAGCTGTTTTATGTTTATGAGTGGAAGATATTAAAAGTATGATGAAATGTTATTAGTGGAAAAGCACCTGAAATGAAGGACTGGCTGTTTAATTGTACAGCATACTGTCACTGATGACAAATATTTTGCAGAGAAAATTTAGTAAACTACATTGTGCAATACTATAATAGATCTTCAAAGTGTCCTGTTTTTGGTAGCACATAGATGTTTGCCGACATAGATGTGCTATGCCAAGTGCCACTGGCAAGACCAAACAAACCGTAATTATAATGTCTTGGCATTCATGTCTTTTTAAAAGTGTCAGTAGTAAGTTCTTTCTGTTTTTAGCCGTCTTAAAGTCACGTGGCTGCGTTATTTTCTCACTGCCCTCTGAGCTTTGCTGTCGTTCAGACATTGTCCGGAAAATGAACTTTCAGCTGGTCCTGAGACCAGATAAAAAGCGAGAGCTTCATACAAATTCTTGTTGAGGTGGTCGTGAACTAAACCTCAGCTCTTCTGGATGTTTGAATGCAGACGCCTTCTGGTTCATAACTGTGTTTGTTTCTCTATGTACCCTGCAGGACATTGGGCCCACTATCTCTGCGGTACTTGTGAAGTTGTTGGAAAACCACTAAATGCATGCATAGATCTCTGTGTAAATGAGACGACTAAAATATAACACACCGAGTAATCCGATCGTATTAATATTAACCACCTGTTCATATTTTACTGGCAAAAACGAGCTTCCTTATTCCATGAGGTTGTGACATGTAAAAGTGTGTCCTGTTTACAGAAACGAATGCAGGGCTGATTCTCTGCCTGCCTTTGTATATGTGTGTCCGTTTTTACGTCACCTGTGCCAGAGGCTGTATCTTCATGCCACCGTCATTGTAGATCATCATAAAAAGAGGAGAGGAAGAAGCGTGTGATGTTTAAACGGGATTAACCGGGAAGGGTTAGTAATTTAGTCAGATAAGTTAAAGTGATGTTCAACATTTCTCTGACCCGTCATTAACAGAAAGGCTCCAGTTGTGGTCTTGCTAAAATAGAAACGCATTGTGGTTTGAGGGAAGCCCCTCCCACTTCCTCCCCCAAAAAGACTTGGTAAGCACCCCCCAGCCCCAGAGTACAGGAAACACACGTACTGCATTCATATTTTATAAGCAGCATCTCTGTTCCCTAAACAGGTTTTACAGACCGCATACAGAGCACAGCACTTGACTCCACATGTTGCAGTTTCTTCCTGGTGGTGCACAAACCACGTTTCGTAGACTGACATATGGCTGTCTGTAAAATTTATATCTCTTTACGGTGAAAGGATCTCAGCTGTATGCTGTTGTACCAAAATGTATTTGCTTTCTTGGATAGCCATATCTGCACCTACGATGCCGAATCATTGCTCCAAGATGTGGATGTTCACTGACCACAAAGCGTCTGATCTGCTGGGATCGTGGGTACCTGGCATGCTGTCGGCAGTCTTCCATTGTGCCGTGAATCATCACCGGCAGATAGTATATTTTCTTAGATTAAATGGATGATTGCTTGAGTTACATTAAATCAATGCACTGCATAGACCATTTGTTAAGAATGTAACTGTGCTTTTATTGTTGTGCAATAACTGTTGAAAATAACATTTTACATATTTCTGGGACCATGGATTTGCAAGTATGTTTGTATACAAACATAAATATGCATACATTGATAAAGCTCTATCCTAATAATGTAACAGTGAAAGCATTCCATTTAACTCATGTTAGTATCTTACCATGTTTACCAAACCATAAAGGAATTGCCAGATACACCTTCTTATTTTAAAACACTGTTAGCAGCCTATTGTTTGTCCGAGAGCAACGTCAAGCCTATTTCTGTAACATTTAAATCTCGTTGTGGACTGATAATTGTGTAAAGATGAAAAGAACTGTTGGTTTTGTTAATTGTGAACTTTTTTCTACAATATGGCGACTTCAGTAAAAATTATGTAAAGAATCCCAGTTTGGTTTCTGATTCTCTGTGATGCAGGTGGAGCGAGGGCCACTGCTAACTCCTCCGCTCCTCTTCCCCCCCCCCCCCCCCCCGGCGCACTATCGCTATCTTTAGGAGCCCAAGCAGCTTTAGTTAAGGGGCCCCTATTGTTCTTTCCTTCCTCTTCCCAATGGCATCTTAATTGTGTACTGGACTTTAACCCAAGCTTCATCTTAAAAATGTGATAGATTTCTACTTTTTTTTTGTTTCCGTGGTTTATGAGTAGCGTGATTGTGTGTTTGTGATCGTACGTATGAGCTTGTTCCAATCCTGTTAGTGCCCAGCGTGTTTGCCACGGTGACGGCCACCTAGTTATCTGAAACCTAGTTACTGAAATAAGAATAAATCATGTAAAATATATACTATGTAATGTAGGTTGTTACATTTTTTTTTACCAGCTCAACTAATACATTGAAACATAACTTCACAACGATGTTCATCCATCCCTGATGCTTTCTAAGCAGAACAGAAAATTATTGATTAATTTTAGACTAATATACAGAGGATACCAGATGGTTGTGGCTGAGCTGTACCTGCAGATGGCGCTGTGCTTCTGTTGTGGTGCCATGTGGGTGAATTCACTGTCAGCAGTCGGTTTCAGCGTTCATGGCGTCTTTTGGGCCTAATTTCACATGACCTGTCACTCCCTCACCCACTGAGCCATCACACGCCCCCCAAATGTCCTTCACACTGGAGGCAGCCCTAGGCTTCTCCATGCTGTCCCCCAAAGATCTCACCTTCTGGGGCTTGGTGTTCAAGCTCTTCGACCTGAGAGGTGGGTACATCCTGTCCTCGACCGCCAACAGGTGGTCCCTGTCGTTGACGCTTTGGTGTCTGTGCGTCTCCGTTCTGCTCTTGTCTTCCTTTGGGGCCCTGGCCACCTGCTCCTCACCGTCGGCGGACGACTTGGCGGGATGCCGCACGACGGACACTTTGGGAATGCGGCCGAAGAGGCTGGGATGCACTTTGTATTCGAAGCAGGGGGCCCATCGGCCTGAGGATGACGGCCCGCTTGCCTGTTCCATGAAGGTGCTGTAGTCCTTGGCCCAGCTGCTCTTGTCTTCCTCCCCTGCCAGGTTTAGGATGATGCTGCTTTGGCACTTCCTGATTGAAGAGAGGACACCATTCGAGGAATCGGAAGGATAGTAGCGCACTGCCACACACTTCTCCAGTGGGTAAGAGACCGCTGCCTCCAGTTTAGCCTTCTTCGTTGTCACTCCTGCATTCGCCAGCATGGCGTCCAGCGCCGACTCGCCGAGCTCCGTCGGTTTGGAGGGCTCAGCATTACATTTGTCAGAATCGCCGCTCGTCTGATCACAAGGAGAGATCAAAATATCAACGGAGGCGCTGTGCTGTCTCTTTTCCACCGGGGCGGCGACATCTAACGTCTGGCCGTACTCCTTGGCTGACATAGTTGGGGTGGCGCACAGGAGGCTGCTCTGTCTCTCGGGCACCAGGAAGCTCCGCCTCTCGCCGCCGTCCCGCTCCTCCTGGGCGCGATCCTCAGCCTCCAGGTGGTAGCGGTAGAGGCTGTATCCGTCGGCGCTGTTGATGCTGCTGTGCCGCAACAGCCCGGAAGGTTCTCTGGCAGAGGGGTACCCTGGGTGCATGTAGGCCGGTTCCGCCTTCTCCAGCCCAGCCAGCTTCTCTAGCGCGTTCATCATACGGCCAGAGAACTCCTCCAGCTGAGCCAGGCGCAGGTCCACGGTCTGCAGGGCGGCCTTCATGGAGTTCTCCCGCTCGTTCACCTCCTCCAGACGCATGGACATGTTCTCCACCCTGAGGGGGCAGCCGAAGAACTTAGGAGCAGAACAAATGGGACGCCAGCTAATAGACTAATATTTACTAGATTTCTTTGCTGATTATTTTTGGGGGTGCCCCTTACCCCCTTGACTCTTACACTGGTTATGAATACAGTTACTGTTAAAAGATAAAAAATCAGGTGAGAGATGTGTGTATGTTAGCTGGCTCACATTTACTTTGTCACGTATGGAAATGCCATGAGTAGCACGAACAGGCTGTATTGGCGTGTTTGATGCTGGTGGAGGTGTGGCGTGTTTGATGCTGGTGGAGGTGCACTGCGCACCTTTCACACGTCACCCGGATGCGCTCATCATTGGATGACTGCTCCTTGTCCTCCATCTCCCGGAAGTACTCCTCCACGCACTGCTCCTCAAACTCATAAAGGTTCTTCAGCTCTTCGGCATTCAGCGAAAGCTCTGTCAAAAGACAAAATGAGCAGATCGATGGTTTATCTCACTGGGACTCTCTGCTGGACGGGGACATGGATGGATGTATCCCGGTGCCCCAAATAAAGATGACATGATTAAACCAAACGCGTCGTCGGGGAGGGGTGGTTATACTGGGGGGTAGTGCTAAGCTTTTTGGTGAACATCTGATTTACAATTTCTCTTAAATTATTTAAAATGCTATTGAATGTCACACAACTCTTTCATTTGTTTATTTTTTGTATGTTTTTTGCCAGTGTATTATATGATTATATATGACCCTAAAATTTCCTTTGGGATTCATAAAGTATCCATCCATCCATCCATCCATCCCTCAGCTGCTTGCACTTCACACGCTTGTGGCAGTGGGGCCTGGTGCCAATCCCAGCCAGCAATAGGCCGCCTCTGGGCAGCATGCCAGTCTATCCCATCACGAAAGGTATTATTGATGCTGGTTGTTATTATTACTGAGAGCGTTCCTGCCTCCCCAGTATGCATTTAAACAGCAGCAGGTGCCATCGGTGACCCACTTAGCCCTTTATCACGCTCGTCCAATTCCCCTTCCGTCTTCTTCCTGCATCGACAGCAGAGATGTTTCAGCAGGATGTAGATGTGGCTGAAGATGATGAGGGGGGGAGGAAGGACTGGCCGGTCGTTGAAGGTCATGATCAGCTGGTATCTCTGGAACTTCCAGATTTGGTTGGATATGGATTTGACCTCGAAGAAGGTATTGCTGTAGAGGAAAGACAAGGAACAGAGTGTTAATGACATGGATGGATGGATGGATGGATGGATGGATGGATGGATGGATGGATGGATGGATGGATGGATGGATGGATGGATGGATGGATGGATGGATGGATGGATGGATGGATGGATGGATGGATGGATGGATGGATGGAGCTGCGGAAAAAATTAAGAGACAACAGCACAATTTTTTGTTTCACTCATTTCTCAATTTATGGGTGTGCGTCTGTGAATAATGTATATTTTTCTGCAATCTGGTTCTTCCCTGTTTCTCATTGATGAAGGGCTTCTTCCTTGCTTTATGGGATCTCAGTCCTGCTTCTAGGAGCCTGATACAAACTATCCTAGCAGTGCACTTCACACCTGCATTTAATGTTTCCCATTCCTTTTGAAGGTCACTTGATGTCATCCTCTGATTCATAAGAAACTGTCGGATAAGTTAACGGTCATCCCTGGCATTAGAATGTCGCTTCTGCCTTTTATCTGGTTGGGTTCTGGTCATTCCCAGTATCTCCTGCTTCACCTTATTTTTGTGTACTGCTGTCTTAGAAATTTTTAACCCGAAAGCATCCTTTTGTTTTAGTTTTTAGTTTTAGTGATTATTCGTCAACACACATATATAGACAGTAAAAAAGACATTCAGACATTAATTAACAGTGACAGTACAATGACTGTTGGGGAAGGTAATGCGTAGCAATGCGACTGCAGGCTTCCTCTGCGCTGCCCGTCGATGGAGCTCGTACTTGAACACGGCGATGAGAAGGTTCACTAGGAGGATGTTGGCGACCAGTAAGTAGCAGGCCATGATGGCGGGGGTGAGCCAGGCGCCGGGGATGCAGGGGGGGAGCTTCTTCCCATCCTCATCATACATGTTCTCGCCACACGGAGCTGTAGCAGAACGTAAGGAGGCGTAAGTCTGCGGGACCAGTGGCCCTCGAATGTGAACGAGGAAATAACCTGTTATAACACCTAGATGAAGATCCATTAAATAGATCCATTAGCTGAATTACTTGTCTTTAATGCTTTTGTACAAAACACTTAAAATATTGAATTTACAGTATTTATCTTTAGATAAAATGTAAGACAATGGTGTATACAGTATATTTACAGTTACTCTCAATTGCTTTGGTACATTTCATGAAACATAATTAACATTCTCACCATTATAAGAGTATTTCTCAAAACAGTTCCTGCATATAGCTATGGTTTAGCTGCAAAAGCCTGTAACTTTAAGCAATACAATTAACTCATTTCTCAAAGGCAAATTATTTCCACCAATAAATTAATCAGTGCCACCAAAATGAAAAGTACAATCAGCATCGTTTTAACCATGAGGGTCAAAATACTTGGATATATTGTCAGTGTAAGTACGTTCCTGAGCTCAGAATGATAGTCGGTTCCTACTTTCTCATTGCCACTGACTGATCATTTTTCTTTAGCAAACTGATACTTATTCGTGTCAGAGACACCAGTTTTAACATTGCAAGGCTCTACATTACAGAATGTAAAGTTCACCGGCAAGAGAAAGCACTCGAATGCACATGTGTCTTCTTCAGGTCTCAGGACAAAGTACAAAGTCACACAGCACTGTATAACACAAAAACAGTGATTCAGCAATACAAGGACAACAAAATAAAAACAAATGAAAGTACTGTGGAAACCAAAAACACAACAATGCTGTATCACTCCAGTGTATAGAACCTGTTTTAAAGTCATTTTGAAAGTTTGGTTAATGGTTTTGCCTGTGATGACTAACACGATGTGCAAGTACGTATATAGCTACACAATCTATTTTAACCAACAAGACTAAAGCAACTGAAAATTGTGCCAAATGATGACAGTTGTACAACTGCTGTGCAGAAGTGACATTATGGTGTGGGGATTACACTCGTTGCTTTGCAAATGTTGTCATTTGAGAAATGCTCCAAAGCAATGGAGAAAAACTGTAACAGCATATAAATAGGATCCTGTATCATGAAGGTTACTTACGGTTGATTTCCATCGCGTAGACTACAGGCAAGCGGCATTATGAGAAGCAAAGATGGAGCAGAACCATTATAACATAATAACCGTAAACAGGCCTGAGAGTAAACCAGCCTTAGTCTGTCAGGAAGAAAACCATAATATACATATATTTCCATTTTAAAAACAAACTTACTCAATACAGACCCTTAGCAGTTGAAAAGAAAAAAAATACTTATTCCACCAGAGATTTTATATGTCAATTATTATGTTTAATATGTTCCTTCTGATAGAGACAGCAGATGATCGTCAGCTCATGGGAAAGCCAGAGACTCACGGACCAAAATTGTATTTTACTCAACGACAGTGATCTAGATGCTTCATATTTTTAACTGTTTAGATATTAAGCAGTATTTCAGTGTAGCGATTATCCTTTTAAATTATAAAGACAATCACAGATATAAAGGGCAGTAATTATTTTATTGTGCTTAAAAAGTGCACGTTTGTGCCATTGAGCCAGCAGGGGGAGCTATATGAATTACGGACAGAGCCGCAAACCTTTTCAGAGTGAATGGCTGAAGCTGAGGGGCTAACTGAACTGCTAGTGGCAATGGACCCGAATCCGGTCAATGGATAATGGACAAGAGTCAGAACTGATCATCCGCCCTTGAAACAGGAAACAGAATCTTACTATGAATTCTAGTCTTACGATCTATGGAGTCCGCAAACACCTCTCCGTAGATCATCCAGTAGGGCATGTAGAAGATGTTGCGCGCCAGGCGCCATGTGGGCTCCTCGTCCGGGTGTAAGATGGCCTGCCGCGCCACACCGAAGCTCATGAGCACCACCAGCATGATGACCACGAAGTACAGCATGTCGATCATCTGGGAAACACAGGGAGGCGCTGTCTGGCACCCACTTACAGAGACTCCCTCTCCCAGGACCAGTGGCACATTAATGCATAAGCTGTCCTAGGCTATAGTCACGGGCCCCAGCAAACATCCAAACTCTGTGGAACATATCTGTACCATTGATGGTATATTAATGCTGTTTGTACCTTGGGAATGTTCCTCAGAGTCCATTTCTGTACCTTAAAAGGTACAATTGGCAGACCCTTGAGGGTACAGCCCCAGAGACAAGCAAAGGTACAAAGTGGTACTCGAGAGTGTGAGTGCCCATACTGGTGTCAGCCTAGGAGCCTTGGATAAGTTAACGGGCTGAGGACTGACCACAGGAAATCCAGTCTTTCATTATCATTGAAAGCTGTTCCTCTGGGACGACTTTTCTCCACGACCATGTAAATCTTACCATCTTGCCAATCATCATGACATAGGGTCCCAGGTATTTGTTGACCCCAAAGATGTCCAGGACACGGATGTACCAAAAGATGATGTCCACACAGTAGATAACGCGGCCGTAGCCCATGTAGGGCTCTGTCTGCAGCCTGAGCAGCAACCCTAGCAGGAAAGTGGAGATGGCCACCAGGTCTGTGATGTTCCAGTACTCCTCCAACCACACGTTGATCTTCAGTCTTAGTTTGCCAGGTTCGGACATCAGGATCTTAAAGGGATATGATGAATGTAGACGGCAAGACATTCAATATCTACTACGTTTGTGAGGACATTTCTCAGGTTGCTGATTTCTCCAGGTGATAAAACACATGAAAATTGCATTTGTGTTTTTCATGCTTATTGGACATTTTTGTAAGACTAAATTCACAGAAGTAGAACAGAAGAGCCATTTCCTCACCTGGCGGACCTTCTCCAGCCCCAGGGTGATGATGTAGGAAATGACTATCCACTCCTGCAACGAGGGCCAGCGCTCCATCTTGACCAGGATTATGTAATTATACAGCATCAGATACATCAGGTATGAAATCTGGGCAAAGGAGAGGTGATGGATTTTGGCATGAGTCTGGTAGATCAGAAAGCCATTCTTTCAGGGATTCAACTCTCATATTTAGTAAGGTTACTTATGGTTACGGTTAGGGCTGGGTAGGGGTTAAGGGCTAATCATGTTGGGATTAGAGTTTTCCCCATAGAAATGAATGGAGAGTCCCCACAGAGATATAATTACAAACCTGTGTGTGTGTGTGTGTGCTCGTTGTAGTGTTTAAAAAAAAACAGTTTATTCTACTACAAGAATGATCTGTAGACTTCATCAGTGAAATGTGCTTTATACTGTGTATACAGTATATATAACACTCTTACAGTGTTAAACCAAAACTTGGTGAATGGGGCATTGTAGAATTCATAAATCTTCAATCCAATGGGAATTCTCCTCTGTTTGCTGTCACCTTCCTCCTCATCGTCCTTTTTGGATATCAGATCAGCATTGACATCCTGAAAGCAGCATAGAACCAGGGTTAAAACTGTGTGAGCGGTTCCACCAAATGCAGCCACCAGGAGGCGCCGTCCACAGCAGGTGCACATCCCGGAAATTATGGCTACCTTGCTGGATTTGGTGTCATCCTCCCTCTCTTTTCCATCCTCATTGTTTCCAGACGCTTCTTTTAACTCTTCTCCAATACGAAAATCCAAGAACAAAATCAAGGGTGGGAAAATGATGCCAAGAATCACCTGGATTTTAAAGGAATTCATCGGTAAGGCTGGGAAGCACAGGGGCAATACTCAGTCCTGGGCTCATTTTAATGGGATTTAGCTGTTTATTGATAAACCCATCATAAATGGATATTTATTAAAAGTGCAAGTAAATTGTTACCAATTTTAATTACAGTTGTGTTAATAAAAATGTGAATTGACAACTGGATTTAACACATTTATACCAGTTTAATTATACATATTTAATTATTACTTAGCTACTTATTTATTCATCTGTGGTATAAAGGAATTCCATTTCAAAATTCCCCAATATCATTCTCTACATTTTATTCTGTCATAAATCAGTATTAAAAGGTAAAAACAATTGCTTTTGTCCTCATATGATGATCAGGAATGTTCTTTCTGGTTTTACTGCTTTCTCAATCAACCACAGATATCAGTAATTAGGCAGGAACAGGACAGCGAAAGGGTGGTATTACGGTGCTGATTGAAAGTGCTCAGTAATCCCCGCCGCCGTGAGCTCAGCGGCTTCATTCCAGCGCTCGGTACCTGCAGTGATCTGCTCAGGGCTCCCAGAGGTGCTTGCAGCAGTTACTGCTTGTTCCCTCACACAAGCGTGGACTCCGTTCATTGCACTGATGATAAACCCCATCACTTACATGTTCCTCCTGGATTAACGACTTTATCAAAATTATGTGTGACAGTCTTTGTCATGATTCCACAGACACCTGAAATAGGGTCTTTCTTTAAGAATTAAGGACTTCTTTTCCAGAATCAGCCCGCCTCTGGATAATGACCTTCCTTTCTGAAGTAACACCCTGGAATTAAGCCACATATTGCTGAGCTGAGGTTGGTATGAAAACGTACCTTCAGACCCGGGTTCTTGCCAAATCTCAGGCAGCCCATCCACATGTCGGTGAGCAACATCTGGCTGCACGTGTGAGCTATGAAGTCCCGGTGCTTGGCCGCCACCGCCAGCTTCAGGCATGTGGAGTTGCTCCAGTTCTTCAGCTCATACGTGAGGAGCTTCATGGCCACCTGCTCGTCATGCTTGTAGGACTGCTCCAGCAAGTCGTAGGCCAGCTGTCCAAACTCCCTGCGGCGCACAGGAGAGCAAGAGCTACCCGCGTGTTCTCTCCGAGGGAGTGAAAGCACACAGACAGCTCGATGGTGCTGTAGCGGCGACGTGAACCTTGAGGAACTCACTTTGAATGGTTTTCGAGGTCTTGGGAGATGTCGTCCACCAGCTCACTGCGAGACGACTCATGGGACATGGCCTTGTAGAGCTTGCATGCCACAAGAGCCTTAGCCATAGCCTCCTCCCCCCTCTGCCAAAGGAAGAGCGCCATCTTCTGGCGCTTCATAAGCACTGCCCACACCATGAGCTCATGGAAGGGGTACTGAAATCGGCTGACCTCCGGGTCGTCAATGTCGATATCAATCTCCTCCTCCTTCTTCTTTATTTTTTTCTTGCCTTTTGGCCGTGGCTCGTCATCCTGGTGAAATTTAGCGAGATTTGTCTTTAATTGTCAAAAAGTAGAGCGATTAAACTGAACAGCCCTTAAAATACATCACTGACATGGAACGGGCACAAAATAGTTTTCCGTAGTAATCAAAGTAACCATTTACTTTATTGGCTCACTACTCATAACCAAAGAGAAAACGGAAGACAAGAATGAAATGATGTAGAATTGCAGAACCACAGAAAGAGGTTCCAGTTCGGGTCTCACCTCCATTCCCAGGAGCTTCAGAGCTTTGGGCTTTGGGATTGCATGGGGGGGGGAGGCAGTGTTTGATTATTTACATGCATCACATTATTTCAAACTGTTCCCAGATCTCCGGTGTAATACGGACATTATGCATGTGGTGACGCTCACCCTCTTCAGCCCGTACAGATTGTTGTACAGCGTCCGGAAGGTCTTCCTCGTGTAATTACAGCGATAAGCCCCGCCCATGAGAAGCTCCAGCACCAGGCCAATGTCGATCAGCGTTATCTGGTAATCTGGTGGCAGGTTCCCCTGTAAGACATCAGGCCCAGGATCTGCTGTAGCAGCTGGATTGTTTTTAGAACTTGTCTGTATTTCGAAGGAGTATCTGACAGACATCTTCATATCTTACCTTTTTAACATCTCTTACTACAAAATGTAATGTATTCGTCGGCCCCAGCCTCTGCAATAACCACAGCAGTGTTAGTATGTAATGAGCACATTTCCTTGCACAAAGTATGGTGCCTGCTCCCATGGTTGCGGTACTGTTGTAGTCATGTGACCCGCATCACGTGACCCTTGCTGTTCTAAGATCAGCTGTGGTGTTAAGGGATCTCACCGTGTTGTACAGCTCCTCCAGGCGTGGAATGGTGAGGAAATGGTGGATGTTGACCCCGTTCTCGATCAGCAGTTTGACGAAGTCGACGCGGTCCAGCACCAGGGCGTCCATCATGGCCTGCTCCAGGGAGTTTACCTACAGAGGCCACAAGGGGGCAGCTTCTGTGCGGTAGGAGGACCTTCTCCCGGATGGTCTCTGTAACGTCTACGTGTGTCTGTCCTGAGCCGCCAAAGAGGTGCAGTGCTCAGGCCTCCCCAGGCAGCAGGGGTCCAATCTTACCCAGTTGAGTAGCTCCAGCTTCCGAGGATCCGTCTCCTCCGGCGGCTCTGGCTTCGCCTTCCTGCCCCGGCCCCTCTTGCCCCTGCCCTTGCCCTTGCTAGAGCGGAGGCCGACAGAGGAGGTCCTCCGGGTCTCCTGGACAGGCGGGGCCCTGGTGGCTGACAGGGCGCTCGCAGGCTAGCAGAGAGAGGCAGAGCCGCCCAGCACAGGGTCACCAGCCTGCTGCTTCTGGGGTTTGCAGTGTTTCTGCCTAACCGACACGATTATAGATGTCTACTGAACATTTTCGGGAAAAAAATGTGTTTTGAAGCATCTCTGGTAGAAAGCAGCTTGAGACCTTTAGGATATGTACTGACATGGGAGTAAATTATGGAGGGAATTGGGGGTTGTAACCAGCCAATATAAGCCCCTGGACGCCCTTAAATGGGTGGAGACCTCAACCCTCCCAAAGCTCAACCCAAAGTTATGCCCTTGTATACTAATGTTGGGATAAACACACATTTTAAGGCTGTACTTATGCAGCTTATGACAGCCTCTGCATTGCCTTGCATCTAATCGCTCCCACCAGCACTGAGACTCACTGGCAGGTGGTGTCCATAGACAAAGATCTGGCTGCTTGCGATGTCCACCCTGTTCCAGGCCAGCGCTAAGCTCAGCTGGTCTGCAGCCGACGCGTTGGTGCCTGAACACACACGCACACACACGCACACACGGCTATAATGGGGAGTCGCGATGTTGCCTCACACAACACGGCACATCAGATTACCGTGTGCTTCCATGGCAACCAACCACGGCAAGCGTGTTAAAGTAATCCGTCACTGGTTATGTACACTAATCATTTCCGACACCATTAAACCATAGACCAGCATATCACCAAAAATTCAATCCGCCGTTGTAGTCATCAATCACATGTCATACTTTACATTAAACAGATAGAAAACTGAACACTAGGCAAGTTATATTGCAGCTCTTACATTAATTGCGACCGGCTCATACATTTTACCACATTTTTACTGCAATTAAAACTCCCCATGAATGGCTACTTATTATAACCTGCCGTGCACATTCTGAGTGATTCTGAGACACTTTGTTTCGTTAATCTCCTGCATGGAGGCAGTACCTTTCAGCAGGGCTGTGAGGATGGCCATCTCGATGTCCTGCTGGCCCTCTGACCCCATGCGGAACACCGTTATCTGCATCACGGGTGAGACGTCAGCGCGCGTACTCTACATGGCTTTGCTGGTTCATTTTTAATCGCTGATATCACTTCTGCATGCATTCTGCGCAGCACACAGGCCTATAATCAAGTAGGTCGCATGTCCTCTGCGTCACAGGAAATCTGCTGTGATGGTGTGATGGATCACATGATGCAGAAATGCAGCTACAAGGAAGATGATCGGGCCCAAATCAGAGGGAGACAAAGTGAGACATCTGGGTATGTGTACAAATAGGCGGGGATTCCAGGCTGGAAGGTACCAAGGTACCATTCATGACCAAGCAGGATGACAACCTCTGCTGGGGCTTTGAGTCTACAGCCAACAGATTCAGCTCCAAAGATCTCAAAACACCTCAGTGCCTGATATAAGGCATGATGTGTCCCTATGACCTACAGACACACAGAGATTCATTATTGCTGCTCCAGGACAGGGACTTTAGCTCAGTGACAGTAGAAAGTGGTTCATTTTCGACATGAACATGTTAGGGCATCAGCCATGTATGGTCCTGAGACCTGGGATACTGCACTGGAAAGCAGGGTCATGAAAATGGGCTGCAGATGTGGCGGATATTTTACTGTAAGGCTAAGAGAAGAACAGAGGAGAAAGAGTAGGAATAAAAATGTTACTGTGTGAGGTATATTTACGTATCACCTCATCAATACTGGCTGCACTTAGGGGTCGTGTCTATTATTTAATCCATAACATTATATTTAAATATTTTCACTGCACCAGTTCCCCATCTCTCTTCGTTGGTACATCATGCCTCAGGCTTCGATACTGGCTCGTCCAATCAACAGGACCCCAACTGGATAAGCAACTAGTCAACATGGATGGATGGTTGGATGAATGGATGGATGGGTGGGTGGATGGATTCTCTGTCAGTAAGAATCATGGTTGATATCTGCCAGTTATCAGCTGCTCTAAATATCTTTTCATCCTTTCCTATATTAACATTAACATTCTTACAAAACAGTGAATTTGTAGTAGCATTTATGTAGATGCAACAGAGAAGACAGAGAAAACAGACAATGTTTCTTTCTTGGGTTATTAGACACATGAATTGTAATGTTTGTCACCAAATGGATAAGGACACAAATGAAGAATGACAAGATATGACAGATGATCAATTCTTTATTAATCGATTTATCACAAATAAATCACTTATTATAGTTCACATTTGCCACATAATATTTCCTATAAATATGATTATAATTTATATGTGCTTCAGTTCATAAATGTATAACAGTATCTATAGGCATGTTTCACATATCATCATGTCTACGATGGCTACTGCTCACACTGCTTCTAACGTTACTTACGAGTTCTCGCTTTTTCATGCATTCTGCGATCATCAGGAAGACCTGCTGAGCTTGGCTGCGGTTGTAGTTGAACGTCTTCTGAACAGTGACTAGGAGCTGGTCCTTCGCGTTCTCGCTGATGACCCTGTGGAGAGACAAGGTGGTTGTGGATTCCACCTGAAGGGGGCGCCGTGGTTTCTGACACCTGACATGGATCTCGAGCTCACCCTCCGTCCTCTGAGTACTTGTGAGCGAAGGAGATGATGTCGGAGGCTCGTCCGCTGCCGTCACATACCACCACGGGCACGGGGGGGTCCTCTCGCAGGCTCTCCAGCACGATGGAGATGACATTGGGCCCCCCCTCTACAATCAAACAGACCAGTGGTACGCCCTGGCCCAATCCTGTCAGAGAGACACACATGGTGGGCATGTTTATCGTTACTGAAACCCTCTGCTGGCTACAGATAGTCACTACACGAAATATTAAATAAATGCATTCCTTATTAAGTAGATGCTAAGGCAGCAAGCTCTGCTAACCAGCTAGCTAGCTATGACCTTTTGGGGCCCCAGAAAGAACTAAGCGACCCCTAATACCCAGAAACAGCCTGAACCAGGCCAATCGGGAGAATTACAGGTAAGCCGCTCAGCTTTTGTGCCGGTCAGAAACCAAATAAATTGCTGATTTTAAAATCGAGAAGAATAATAATTTTACAACTTAAAAATTCAACAGCAGCACTACAGAATGTTAACCGGCGAGTTTTGTCACGCACAATAGACCACTATTGCCCTGCATAGAGAGCTACGCAAATACGTGGCACGTGCATCTGTGTGATTGCTTGTCATTCAGGAGGTGCCACAAATAATCGCTCGCTATTGCTAATCACTGAAATTTTCTCAAATGATGGATGTTAGAAAGAGACCATGCGGGGCTGAAAAAGTCAGACTACTTGAACAATATGCTATTTATTATTTATTTTCTTCAGTAATACATCAGTAACACATTTATCGACTTGAATTGTGGCATCATTTATCAAAGTTCCCCCAGAACAAATATAAAATGGGCTGGCCTTGGCCATAAAACTCCAGGACAGGAAATTAGGCCATCAGACTCGATCCCGAGCCGTAAAACACTGGCTATGACATTAACCGTCCCCGTGTGACCCTGGGTGCAGTGAGTGGTGACAGCTGGGCACCCCTTTGCTGTCCCTGCCTTACCAGTAGCCCCAGGCATAGGATGACAAAGGGAAACCCAAAGGTCACATGGGCGAGCCGAACTGCCGGCCAGAAGAGCGCCCCCTAGCTTCTTTGGCCACTACAGCTCACACTACCAGTCAAGATAAATCTAAAAATAAATTTTAAACAGATAAGTACTGTGCAAACAATGTAGCACTGCAGTAAAGATAGTTTTGTGTTAAGTGCTGGACAAACAGGGTTTGGTAACGTTAAGCACTGAATGGCAGTAACAGGATCAATTTAACCACGTGTTCCCTTCCTGTGCCACATGTTCCCTTCCCGGTGGTGCGTGTTCTGTTCCTGTGCCACATGTTCCCTTCCCGTGGCGCACGTTCCCTTCCTGTGCCACGTGTTCCCTTCCCGTGCCGCATGTTCTCTTCCTGTGCCACATGTTCCCTTCACCGTGCCGCATGTTCCCTTCCTGTGCCACATGTTCCCTTCACCGTGCCGAATGTTCCCTTCACCGTGCCGCATGTTCCCTTCACCGTGCCGCATGTTCCCTTCCTGTGCCACATGTTCCCTCCCCGTGTCACACGTTCCCTCCCCGTGTCACACGTTCCCTTTCTGTGCCACGTGTTCCCCTCCCATGGTGAGTGAGGGCAGGCCCTGCTTACGTGTGTTGATCTTCTGCAGGGAGATGTGCTTCTCCAGCTGTCTGCGCAGCTTCACCTCGGCGCCGTACTTGCCGTGGGTGCCGTTGTCAGCCAGGATAAAATGGGAGTGGCTGTTGTTGAGCAGCGACAGCTTGCTGAGGGGGTTTGACATGGTCTGGTAGGGCCGTGTCACCTGGGGGTGCCACGAGCATCACACTTTACTTTGGGGACAGTGACAGACAGTAAATTTCATTCACATTCAGCTTAACTTCTACTAAATATTCCATCCATCATCTATCCATTCATCCATCCATTTTCTTTACCAACTAGTCCTATGCAGGTTTGCATGGGTCTGGAGCCTATCTCGGAAGCTACAGGCGCATGGGAGGGAATAATCCGGGATGGGACACCAACCCATAACGGTGTACTGTATATTACAACTAGGTGCTGTCTTAAGTCCATTCTTCAACATAAAATAGTTTTAAGTTATTTCTTTATAGGGGTGCTGTGCCCATGATCAGAAGGTCACTGGCCCAAATCTGACTTCTCTATTGGGCCCCTCTGACATAAATAATATGTAAATAGTTTCCAATGAGAGAAGCAATACAACCATATTGTCTAAGTGTGAGAAGGACCAAAACTGCTGGAGGAGTCTTCTTTCGGCTCGGCTTTGCGGATGGTCTGTTGTACTTCGCTACAGACTCACATCTCGCCCAATGAGGTCGCTACAGACTCACATCTCGCCCAATGAGGTCCTCCTTATTCTCCACGATGCCCCAGGGGGCGATGCCCACCGCGTAGACCTTCCCTCGCGATTTCGAGGAGTGGTCTTTCAATGCGTCTCCAACGTGCCGGACCACCCCTACAGCACACGGGAGCACATGCAGCCGGGAGAGTTTATTTCATATGTACGTGGTTCCAGGCCACTTAAGGAACTTTACTGAATAATACTGACGCTACAGTTGTAATTTGTTTCACAGGAAGTTTTAGCTACAGAGTGTTTAAGTCACCGTGTTGCATTTCTGTTTGCTCACCACTTGTAGAGAAGTTCTCATAATACTTATTCTGCCTTTAATATTTCTGATAATCATTCATTTTTATGAAACTCATATGATATTTAGATCTGCTGCTGCAGAGGCCACCTGCTAGTGCAGGGGTGTCCAACTCCAGTCCTGGGGGGCCGGAGCCCTGTGTAGCTTAATTCTTTCCCTGTTCCACCATAAATGATTCAGCTCAAGAGCTGTGTGGTAATTAGCACAAGGAGTTGAATCAGGTGTGTTAAATGAGGGGCAACCCAATAATGTGCAGGGCTCCGGCCCCCCAGGACTGGAGTTGGGCACCCCAGTGCTAGGGCACTGTTTCCCAGCCCAGTCCTCTGGGATCGGGGTGAAGCAAGAATGTGGGCCGTCTGGGGGTCCCTGAGGATCGGGTTGGGAAACACTACACTAGAGTAGATACCAACCAGTGCTGACTCCACCGGTGAAGATCCACGCCCCTGTGGTCACAGCAGCCTTGATCAGGCCCTTTCCAAAGACCTGCTTCAGTTTGGGCTGAAGGTCAAAGTTCTGCAGACCTCCGTGAACAGAGATGAGCAGCGTGGGCAGCTCCAGCTGCCAGTCCTTAATCATCAGCTGCAGCAAGCTGTCAGGTTTGGTGTCATAGGAAACCCGGACGTACTGATAGAGAAGCGGAGAGCCGTTAGTGAGCAATCTGAACAGACAGCAGTGACCCATGCCGAGTAAGAGGAAAGGCCCATACACTGCTCACAGAAATGCCTGAGATGACTGCTTAAGTCAATAAAAATATTGCAAATGTATTGCTTTAATTTAATAAAATCATTACTTTGTTCATATGTTGACAAAGGATAAATATTACACTAGAAACAAACTGTAATTTAAAGTAAAATAGTAATAAATTGAAACCTAAATTATAGTTCTAAAAAGGCTGATCTGAGTTAAAAAGTTTATCGACAGGCAGACTCTTTGGTTGCTTTTTAATTAGTAACACCTTTGCAATAACATAAACTCTAATATTTGCATTAATTATCCCTTTGGAAGGCAATGACTACGATTGCAATTAATAACAAAATTGCAGGATCAGAACTGAATGCGTCAATCAAAACAGTTATAACACTTGGCAAAGACACAGTCTGTGTGGAAGATGTGCAGATATGTTAAACATTATTTGTGAATGACTTTTATTATAAAACCAATAATTTATTACAGAATTAAGCAAGTGTCCCAAGACTTTCTGTGAGCATTGCAGTTTGTAGGACTGAGGCGTGGCCTGTAGCTGTGGCTTAGTGCCTGTTGCATTGCAGTAATAGGGTCGTGACTGACGTACCATAGTCTTGTTGACGTGACCTGCGCTCTGGAACTCCAGGGTGCCGTAGGCGTCTGTGGGGAAGGCTTGGGTGTGTTTGGCCACGCTCCACTTCTCCTGTAGGATGTCCACCTGGACGTTCTCCTCCGCGCTGGTTTTGCCAGGAGGGATGGCCACATGCTTGTTGACCAGCTGACCACAGCTGCACCTACATGACGATGGACATAGTTCACAAGAAGTGGCCATAAGTGATAAATATGAAGGGCTTGTGTGGGTCCATTAGCAGCTGGAATGTAAGACACCTGGAGAAGAACAGAGACCCGAGTGAAGTGGAAATGGATGAGGGTCTTATTGTTTGTACGGAGCCACTCCTGCCCTTAATGCCCTGTCAGCGGAAGCTCTGTGGTTTATGATGCCACCATCCTGCAGCAGATACAAGCTGCAGCTCACAGAGGGTCACGGTCCCTGTCGATGGCTGGAGGGGTGACTCCAGAGGGCTTCTCTCAGGCTGGCCCATCACTCCCACCTTTATGCTGCTCTATGTGGGAGGCGTGTATGCTACACAAGGCTGTGATCCTTCAAGGATGTCACCAACACGTTATTTAGTATATGCACGGAAACATTAAGCATGTTCGTGGATACATTTAGCATGTGCATGATTACATTCAGCATGTGCATGGACACATTTAGCATGTTTGCAGATACATTTAGCCTGTGCATGATTACATTCAGCATGTGCATGATTACATTCAGCATGTGCATGGACACATTTAGCATGTTTGCCGATACATTCAGCATGTGCATGGTCACATTTAGCCTGTGCAAGGGCACTTCAGTATGTGTGAGGAAATTTTGCAGCTTTAGAACACAACATTATGCTAGTGAAACTGTCAAAATTTCTCTGTAATTTTAGATTTGTATTATTTTTCCATTTTTCTGTTTTAATAATTAAAGAAATACAGTCAGGACTATAAAATTACCAGAGACTCCATCCATAGGTTCCACCTACCTGTTTGGTTCTTTGCTGGGAAATATCTGGACGCATTCTCTCTTATAAAAGATTTTCTCTATCCAAGCTTTCTGAGCCTGCAAAAAAATAATGCGGAATGTGAAGATTAGATTATCGATGTGGGGAAGAACTGGACACTGCTGACCTAAACTGGGGACAAAGGTTGTGAGTCCAGATCACCAAGAAGGGCCTCGCATTCATCCACAAGCCACATAAAAACAGTATTAAAAAAATTTAAACATTCTGCTGAAGGGACACAGCACTCTCAGAGAGCTGTTAAACACACGCTGGCTTTGTCTGGCTTTTCCGGAGACTCAATCGCTATTCAGTGCTACGCATACTTAACATTTGTTCATTATGGCATCCGGGGTGTTGCTCCACCTTGTGTCTGGACGAGCTCCGCGCAAACACGACGAATAGTTATAGGATGGATTGAAGGATGACTGGCCTCGGCATATCACTAAGAAATCAATGTGTTATTTACACTGTATTTAGTCGCCGTATTTCATTTCCGCATATTTGAATGTGCTCCTAAACAGCACGTTCTGTGTGGAAACAAGGCTCTCTGCTGAATCACAAGTAGGGCAAAGCATACATAACTGAACTGATGATAACAATAAGCTAACAAAAAGCTCAAGGTACGAAGGAAAAAAATGTACATGTGGCGCTTATTTAAGGAAAATGGCTTCCGGACACCACATAAATTGGTTACATTCGAATGGAGGTGTGGAAGACGCAACACATTGATAACGACCACATTTAGCTCTGCCTGAAGTTATCAGTACGTGTTTAGTAGGAGTTAATAAAGTCGCAAAGACGCCGAATTCCCGCTTTGCAGACGTGAAACGAGCCCATAAAATCAAGCAGGCAGGCGAGTCCTAAAACGATTCCATAAAAAAAGCTGATTCCGTACAATAATCAACTACCATTCTGGGTATTCTGATCGTCATCTAGTGCTGGATCAAAATAACCGTAATAAAAATTAATATTTGCATTTTGATTCGTTCAGTATTACAATACTGAAACTTTTTAAACAAATCTCTCAACAACGTTGTTAAAATAAGATGTATCATTAAAAAATAAAAACTGTTATTCACTTTAAACAACACTGCCATGAAGAATGTTATACGTTTTTACACCGATATAAATTATTTGCACAAACATGTTTATAAATATTTATTTATACTTAACATTAGATTTTTTATTATGGCAACCATGTTACATATATTTACAGCTAACGCTACTGATTTATGGAATTATGATTATTTGGAACAATATTATATCTCATATCCAAAGTTAATTGTTTTTAGACCGGAAATACCTTTTTCGTGATCTGAACTCTTGGAAGAAACTCCCACTGATTTCTTTTTTTTTTTTTTTAGTCCACTACAAGGTCGACTCATACAAGACAAACAACTTTAACTGTGAACTTGTGTTAGACGATCTCTGCGATACGAAAGGCCTATGGGGCTCAAAATATTTAGCGGCAATTAAATTATTGCTGCATATGCGGAATGACGCTTACAGGTAATGCGCGTGTGTCTTACCGTGTGCGCGTCAGCGCGGCGGCCTGGCCGGGATCCGCGGTAAGGCCGTGGGTCCACCCCTCGCGTGCTTTACAGACGAGCGCTCCCAGCTCATTGCTCCCAGACCCCCAAACCAGCGAGTCCCACAAGACGTGAACCTCCATCACTTTATGAGGAGTGGTTCATATGATGAGCATGTGAGCTGGCTCTTTGTTCGAGCCGGTCTCATGACTCGAATTCACGGTAATCCTTTTGGGAGTCGCATGACCCATCTCCTTGCCCACAGGGTATTTTCATCCCAAGATGGGACAAAGCACAACAAATCTGCTTTGATAGTCAACCCTAATACCCAATTTTCGCTTTTTTTCTTTACATTTTCCTCCCAGGACAGTGGGGTTGTGTGCGGGGATGCTGAGAAAGCGCGTCAAACGATTCCGTCCAGCCAAACCAGAGAAGATAGAATTCAGAAGAAAGGCTTAACTCTGACGTCTTTGTTATTTTGGAGGTGTCAAATTCTGCTGTTATTTCAACCACATTTACATAATTGAAACAATTGGTCTTTTCTGAAAGTATGCTTCCATTTTAATGTGATGCAGTCTATAGCCTATCGTATAGGCCCATATAAGTATTCCAGAATAGCCAAAGTCCTTTTTGCTTTTTAAATTTTTGCTTTATTGCTTTATTTTTTTCACCACAAAAAAATCTAACCAACGAAGTGAGAACGAAATGAAACACATCTGGGGTTTGTGAGAAGCTGTCCGTCGCCCTATACATTGCGAAGGTTTATATGAAGTTCGGTCACCGAATACACGTGGACTGTTACTCCTCACAGATATAAAGGACAAAGGCCGTTCCTACAGGTGCTTATGAAAGCCATTATGCACAGCAGTTATAACAGAAATCTAGGAAGCAAGAAATACGTCTGTTTAGAGCTGCACAGCATCGCCCGAATGCCCTGGAATCAGATTTAGATTTAATCAAATTAACATGATTTATGGCCAAGCCAAACACAATGGTATATTTCGAAACTGTTTTCTATCCAGATTAGAATAATCATCTGTATATCCAGAACCATGGAGGAGCAGTAGCGAGTGCTCAGTAAATATCCATTGTTTTAGCCTATTCAAACATAACCCAGTTTTTTTTGCCTGAAACCAAATATATAACGAATAATAATGACTATATAATATATTATTTTAAAAAATCGTCCTTCAATGCTTCTGTCACATCAGCATAATAAATCCCTTCCTATAGGCATATAATCTAATAATGTCCTGCCCTAATATATCTCCCTCCTTCCCTCAAAAATCACTTATAAAAATAGTGTTTTGCATTTATATTCCTAGATCGCTCCAGGGAAGTCACGTGGCCATTCTCAGGGGCCGTTATTGTACCAGGAGTAAAATATGATTATGTAGATAAGTCATTAATACTATTTTAAACTACTATTATGAATTGCAGTTCACACTAATGGAAGGATATTATTTTCCATATGGATTCAACAATTAATAGGCTTATTATTACACTAATTTGGAAACTGATCACATGAATAAATAGGTGCTTATTTTTCTTCATTTTAAAACAATTTCTTATAAAATAAATGCGAATAAAAATTGCGTCTATAAATCAATCCGAGGTGGTTAATTGACCTGGAATGGGTATCTTTGAGTTTATAGTGTCTTCATTATAGTCCGAAAATATAACATGATTCTCATTGTGTATTTTTTTTCTCACAGTAGTATTTTCCTGGACTTACTGATGACTGAATAATGCAATTAGCTGAATAAAGGATAAACGAAACGTGTCATTGAGAGACATTAAGCATTCACCTTGAGAAAGTTCGCTTACATTCTTCATACACCAAGTCATGTTTTGGACTTTACCGAACAGAAAGTGCTACTGACTGGCTTTTACGATGACTCACTGGCAGCCTGTGGTCAAAGATTCGAAATCGCATTACTGCCAACAGGGATGCTACGCTATTACCATAAATCTGATCCGGAGTCAGCGTGAATGCATTTGATGAGGAACACCGCTGGGGAAGCATGCGGCATGTGATGTGATTAGGGACCAAGATGAAAGGTATTACTAATCGAATCGGCTCAGCTACGTGGCCAAACTGAGTGTGTCGCGTTAGCGCATAATGTAAGCGGAAAGATTTCGTCTTTGAACACCCTGCCCTGGATTAATGCTTGACAAGAAAATACTGAATTAAACACGAGTTTTCGCCTTGCGCTAGTTTTTTTTCGACGTTCAAAACATTAACAGCGGGGAATTAGTTCTGGTGGGGGCGACGCTCTGATTTGCTCTTATTTTACATTATGTTTTTTGAATGGCTGTGTTATTATGTTGTTCCTGTATGTGAAAGGACTTGTTGTACTACCCCAGTCCCAAATCCACTTATCTATCACGAGTACTATGTCTAATGGATTAGCCCTTAGACTTTAAATAAGTCATAAGATGTGTTCTAAAATAAGTACGATTATAAACAGATTAAACAAAATATTTCCAGACCATTATATAACTGAACGTTTTAACAAAAAATAATATCTCTGACTGTCCTGTTCTGTTTTTGCAACTGTTGTTTGATGTACGTCATCCAGAGATTATTTTTCGCCTTCAGTGGAAACAGCGATCTTTGAGTTAATTATTTAATGACTTTAAATTAATTTAATACAAGAATCTGTCGCAATCAACTATTAGATACAAGGGTGTAACTTTGGTTAGAATGCAGGGGGTTGAGGTCCCGATCCATTTTGGGGGAAATACGATTATTGGGGGGTGTATTATCGGGTTTTAATTTATTGGGGGATCACAACCACCCACCCCCCGGAATTTACGACCATGATTTAATAGCATATTAACCTATGTTTTTGTGGCAGAACTCTGATTCTGGTTCAATTAAAATAGCAACAATTGGAAGGTTATGTAATTTATAAGTTATGTAATTCACAAGTTATAAATGTTCAGTACATCAAAATTTTAGGCACCCAGTGTAATTATTCCATGTAAGAACATAACAGGAACATCGGGGGCACCCGAAACCTTACTACTGGCTCAGCAGCCGTTAACCTGTTCATACTACTTAAAAAAATGGCAAACAGATGCGTGCTGTCAGGGCATTGAGGTTCTGCGGGGAGAAGTCGGGGCAGCAGAGGGGAACACAAGGCATGAATCGCAGCCGGGAAATCCCCGGTAGAGACACGTGAGTTCCTGGACGGACCTGGCTTGGTGCCTGCGGTGATCGCGCTGTGTTAAATAACCAGATTAAACTCTCGTTTTTAGGTCATTCCCGATTGTACTGCGAGAACTCACAGGCAATTATCCACCGCAATCTGAAAGAAAAAGATCTCTCAAAGAAAGTGGTATTAATTTACTATGGTTTATAGAAGGGTGATGACTTTACCTTTGCATGCGGGGTGTGTGTACAGAGAGTAGGTATGCCGTCAGCTTACGGAAAGACGTGATAAGACAGTCTTTCCCAGCCATTAAAAAGTTCCTAATATATAAGGGATGCAGTGGGTTTAGTGGAATCTGGAATTTACCGTAGTGCACTTGCGTGTTCTTCCGTTTGTTTCTTTTATGAATTGTGTAATGTGCAGTATAACACAATTTCCTTTAGGATGATAAAAGTCTTATGATTCTGAATTGTAATAAAGAATGCGGCTTAGACAATAGGAAGCCAGTTATTACAACGGATTGCTTGTTTATAGTTAACTCGTTTAATGTAAAATTGACAGCAGACACAGTGTCGGACTCATTTCATGAAACGCTTGGATTAATATTTAAACCCTCAGAACAGCGTTTAAAGGAAAGTGTAAACCAAGCGTATTATACATAGACTGGTAGTGTGAGACAGGCTGTATGTTGTATGGAAATGAAAGTATGGGTTCAGGTACATGGGGATGTATTGGCATATCCCATCATGCTCTTCTTTGAGACACACACGTGGAAGTGAAGCTTAGGGTCTGAGCAGCCATTTTTCTAGTACCCCTGGAGCATTTTTATTTTTTGGGGGGGGGGGGGGGGTCTTTGGGGTTAACAGCTCAAAGGCTCACCCATGATGCAACTACGTGGTCGATCACAGGATTTGTGACATCCAATCACAGGCACAGGATTATGTGCAGGGTAATTCATTTTTTCCCGGACTACAATTCAGTACATTGTGCTTCAGACAGGCAATTGATTAGTTAATGCTCAGGGTTTAAAATATCAGGGCAAATCCCCAGACAGGAGGGGGCTGGTGGTGCCTGAGCACCTGCCTCTTTGCCACAAATGATTGAAAGGGCCCCCTTTTGAGGTTCTAAATGCCCCTTTGACATACATTTAAAATTTACTCTAAGGGACCCCTCCCACCTACTCCCCGAAAAGTCTGCAAATCCCCGATATACTAATACAAAGTGTTTGTCCAGTATAGTAGGTAGCGGTGGGACACCTCCAGAGATGGAGCTTCACATATGCGTGGTGTTCACGTGTCCTTGCTCTCTTGTGTGCGTTACTCCTGTCATCCAAAAAATGTACAAATAGGGTCTCTAAGTTGTGTGACTGTCACCTGTGATGGACCTGCATCCCATTCAGGGTGTTGTGCCCCCTGGGGCAGTCTATAGCCCCCCCCCCAGATAACTCCTTGGAATATGGACAGGTAATAATCTAATAACACATGTTTAAGTGTCATTCAGAATATCAATTTATGTGGGTATTACATTAATTTTAGGGTACTATCTGAAGAGAGCATGTTGTATGGCTTTTGTGGGCACATGACATATGAATAACACTGATGTCATCGCAGTGGCCCTGCCATCTATCCCCACTGGGACCTACCATTATGCTATGAGGGGAGACCTCCCTGCTCCCTGCACCCCCGTGTTACTTTATCAAGATGAATGTTTCCTCTATATACAGTATATGATACATCCATATACACTCATACTGTATATTTTATTTAAAGTGCACATATCAGTGTAAAGCCGCCAGCCCTCAGTCCCTTGAATTTACTTTCTAGACTATTAATCACATGAAAGCAGGAATAAGGAAAAATCTGAAATATTAATCTGATGTGGCTGGCAGTGTACTCACAGGTCCATTACGGGAGATTAAAGGGAATGTCGTCATGTGGTATGTGGCCTGCATCACTGCCAATTCACACAGGCACACTTTCACTGGACTCTATTGGCTGGTCAGACTGCAGAAATAAATTTGTATGCTACATAAAGCTAGAGCTGTAAACTATAGCTGATTTTTCTGTATACCTGCTTCCATCTGATTTATAGCTGATGTGAGGAACTGTAGACTACAGTCTGACACATGGAGCCACAGACTACCAGCTGACACTGAACTGTAGTTTACTACCTGACGTGGAACTGTGCAATACCGGTTTACATATGGAATTGTAGACTACCAGCTGACACATGGAATTGTAGACTACTACTTGACATGTGGAACTGTGGATTACTAGTTGACCCAAGGAACTGTAGACCAGTGGTTCTCAACCTTTTTTGCACCACGTCCCAGTTTTTACCATACCAGCTCAGTCATGACCCTATATCAAGTATAGGTTTAAATTAACACTATGATCAAGCATTCAGTGGTCTGCAATTTACACCAATCAATGCCTATCGCACAAATCTGATTGGATGTGTCAGTGAATTTTAAGTTAAGCATCTGTGGTTTGGCTTCTTGGATTGGTTGAGTGTTCACTAGTTTTGTGCTAAGCATTAGCAGACCTAAGACCTGTTTATATATAGGTTAATTCTAGGATTGGGGCTGGGAAATCTGATCGTGGATCAGCAAAGGAACTTGCTGGTTTTAAAATGATTACATTTCCAACTCTCCCTCACAGCCCATTCAGAACTTCCCACGGCCCAAATTTGGGTTGGACCCATGGGTTGAGAATCGCTGCTTTAGACTACCAGTTGTCCCAAGGAACTGCAGACTACCAGCTGAAGCGCTGAATTGAAGAGTACTAGCTGATTTGTGGTATATCAGTTGACAGGCTATGGAACTAGAGATTACCATCTGAGAAATGGAACTGTAGATTCCCAACTGACAAATGGAACTGTAGATTCCCAACTGACATGTGGAAGTGTAGTCTACCAGCTGACATGAGGAACTGTAGACTGCCAGCTTATATGTAGAGCTGTAGTCTAACAACTGATGCATGGAACTACAGACTACCAAATGACCAAATTGTAGACCATAAGCTGATGCACGGAATTGTAAACTATCAGCTGATGCATGAAACTGTAGACTACCAGCTGAAACGTGGATATGCAGCCTACCTGCTGACACAGGGAAATGTAAATTTCCAACTGTCACGTGGAAGTGTAGCCTACCAGCTAACATGTTGAATTGCAGACTGCCAGCTTACATGTGGAATTGTAAAGTATGAGTCGATGTATGAAACTGTAGACTATCAGTTGACAACTGAAACTGTAGACTCCCAGTTGATGTGTGTAACCGCAGACTACCAGTTACCTCATGGAGGTAATAGCCTACCAAAACAGAAACAAAAATGGATGACTTGGAATTGTAGACTACCAGCTGGTGCATGCAATTGTAAACTACCACCTGATGCGTGGAAGTGGAGACTACTATCTGACGTGAAATGATGTATGGAATTTTACATCGCCAGCTGACATATGCAATTTCTGTAGATTACAAGTTGATGTGTGGAACTGTAGACTACCAGCTGACACATGGAATTACAGACTACCAGATGACATATGGAACTGTAGACTTAAATTAGCAGCAGCTAATTTAAGTCTGATGTTCCCCGTCTATAATGTTGAGCTGGGCGATATCATATTGATATTACATCGCACAAGTGTGTCACTAGGGCTTCAGATGACAGGTGAAACATTTGGCCGGATGCTAGTTTTTTGTTACTATACAGACATTTATTTACACCCACAATTTGCTAAGCAGATTAGTAGTATGGCTAAAATATTAATGAGATGCATTTTGTGACACCCAAAAGTAATCTGTATAAACTTATCTGTATAAGCGTATATTTATGTTTATTAAATTCAGTTAGCGGATCACACCACATAATACTGTTTTGGTATATTTCAGTGTGATATGCACTTTAGCGGAGCACACCGCATAATACTGTTTCAGCTTACTATGGTTTGGTATACTTCAATGCGATATGCACTGAAGTGGCAGTGAAGAAAGGAACAGATCAGTAGCTGCGACATCATTTAAAAGAAGAGATCATGCGGATAACCAAGGTAAAAAGACATCACTGGTGTGGTGGTACTTTTTAAAGTTTAAAGTCTGACATGTTTATTAAACATCAGTTTATGCTGAAACCCTGGTGATTATTGTGCATGCGTGATATAATATCGATATGATATCGCCCAGCCCTACTATAATGTCCAGGTCCTGTGTGGGTTTGGTGTAGATTAGACCATGTCATTCATTCCTAAACTAGGAGTAAAAGAAGGAAGAAGGCATCAAAACCCTGAGTAGCTGAAGCATTAGGTTCTCAACCCACCTGCTCCATAATGTCTCAAAGGGGGCAAAGGGTCTCCAATAATTTCCATAGGCAGCATCTAAACCTGACACCTTGGTCTGAAACACGTCCTACTTTTTAATTCAGCTGATATGGTTCAGAAGTAGTTCCAGATGATTCCAAAGAGCATTTCATGCATCGTGGTAAAGGTGGGTATCTCACCACTAATGTTGAAAGATGGTGACATAAACTATTTATTTCAGGATTTACTTTTAAATATGTTTTCCCGAGTTAAAAAATTGCAAAAGATTTGCTTATATATTTTGTGTTACTCCTGAACTACTTCTGTACTGTTCTGCACATGAATGCATAATATTTATGTAATATTTCAAAATTTGAATAATGAACCTAAACAGAGAATCGATTTTTCATAGTAACAAATTTGAGTTTATTATCCTCATATTTTCCTCAAAATGCATGATGTCGTAACCAAAGATATACAGTTAGTATGTGGTCCTATAAGGCTTATAGCAGCCTAATTCACTTTGTAAATTCCTATAAAGCGACTCGCTGACAAAACATTTGTGAAATGTCGCATACATTTTCCCTCAGCTTATATTCTTAACAGCTACCTTAAATGCTATTTTAATCGAAATAAAAATGTAGCTTCTTTTTGGTAGTTTTGGAGAGTAACTTTATCCTCACCCTGGTGCATTGCATCACATAGCAGTATGAAGGGGGTTGTGTTTTGCCCCCACCATTCCATACATCTTTCTTGACGTACCGTTGGCTGTGTAGCCTTATGAGAAGCTACCTTGCAAAGCTACACTCCCCACCAACCTGAATGGCCAGGTTGGACTTTCATCAGCAGCTGGCTGTTGGCGAACCAACAGGTTAGATTGCTGAAGGTAGCATCAGAACCTTCCGGGCCACCTTACCTTCTGCGATCCCGATGTGGTGCGCTTGATTGAAGGCCGTTTAAAGGAGTCGCTCTGCTTTACTGTTCCTAGAGCCCTGTTCTCCATTTTTGGCCTTGCGGTGTGTCACAGTAAGACACTGTGAGGAGACGGGTATCCTTGACAATGAGCGTTTAACAGCAAAAATGAGATTGCAGCTAGAAAACGTCAATCAAGAGCAGGATAAACCCCAAGAAAAACAATAGAACAACAACTGAAGTCAGGAGTCAGACTCTTCTCCAGATCTCTGTAGCTCTTTCTGAACTGACAAGATAATAGGAGGACATCACAGCAATGTGCTTCATACATAGACCCCCTACCCTCAACATTGCCCTCTATAATCAGGCTTAATGCACCCAGCTTCTGTGAGCTGTGCTTTTAATGGATGGAGATTTAATAAATGGTAATGGAAGGTAAATCTCCTTTGGTGTTCCATGGCCTGACTAGGTCTTAAAGCGTGCAAAGTGAAGTGACAGCCAGAAAGAGACTCTCTTTTTTGTATTTATAGCACATAGATTCAAGCAAACGAACATTGATGTTACACTTGTGTGGTGCTTTTCCGTTTATAATACTGTGCCAGACATAATTATGGCAGTGTACATACAATCCAGTAAAAACATTATTAAGATCCAGTTAACGCTGTCTAATTTTTGTAGGGTTACCTCCACACGGGTCTTGTGTTTCATGCGCCTGTACCTCTTCCATGTCTCTGGCGTCAGTGGTGTGCAGGACAACGGCCATCACTGCTCACTGAGCAAGTTCTCTTAGCTTGTCTAAGTGCCCTCTAGATATCATAGCCAGCTCAAAGTGTTTGGTAAACAGGACATTTCAGTTCTTCCATAGCACAGACCATAAATAGATCTTGAGGTATTTCTTTTTAACAGAAAGAGATGGCGGTCTCTGACTGATTACCTTTGTTACAGCAAACTCAATAAGATCACCATGAAGAACTGGTATCCTTGTGCACTGATGTCACCCTGTTTGGTATCCTAGGGAACGCCCCCAAAGCTTCATGTGCATCAAGTTTTCGAAGTCAGCCATCAACCTCCCACTGGCCATTATGAGCATCATGTGATGCCTTTTAATATAGTAAATGCCCCCACAGTTTTTTCCACATTTCTCCGTGATGTTCTCTGTATCATACTGAATTAATTTGTCTCTTTATTTGGATAATACCCCGATTTCCTCCAGCTCTGTTCAGGAACACATGTAACATGTCTGACACCAATTAACTACAACCAAGTCCTCTGAAAGGGATTCAGAGCTTCCACTGTTTTCCATAATCTATCTATCTATCTATCTATCTATCTATCTATCTATCTATCTATCTATCTATCATCTCATGAGAGTGGGGGTCGTCTCCCATGTGGGAGTCAGCATTGATATTTTGATAAACACTTTCAGAGAGGTCTGCTAATATCTGTTCAGTTTCCAGTATATTTTTGCCTTGCTGGTCTGGACTGATTGGCCAGTCCATGACACTTCTTCTACTCCCAAATGGCAGAGTTGGTTCATAATGCACAGGTGGCCTCTACTGGTTTCTCTGTCTCAGTCATAGTTTAGCTTCCAACCATTGCTCAACTCATGTCAAGATTTGGAGGCTGGATTTCTGTCAGCAGAGAAATGTGTTGCTGGATGTTACTGGAGGATTTGGGGAGGTTCAGGTGATTCTGAAACTAGTGAAACCTCTTGTCTATCTCCTCCAGTACCCTCTCCTCCTCCTACTTGTATTACATACTTTACTTTTACTAGTTACCCCTGTGAACTACCAAGTACAACCTCCTTTGTCTCCAGAGTTACATCCTGGGATGATGACTTAGGAGAAGGTTATATATTATAAAAAATAAAAGTAAAAAACTGCAATACTGTTACTTAACTGCCACCTTAAATCATTGACAATTGTACTGCTGCTCACTCTTGTCACTTTATTTCATGTGTAATAATGTTGTCTCCCCCCCCCCACCTCAGTACATGCCAGCGGTTACATTTTTTTTTTTTTACAATTTTGACTTTATATTGTTATTTCTTTTTACTATATTGCTAAGAGACTTGTTTATGCTCATCAATCACATTTCATTGTAATGTTGACCCTGTGCTAACTTGCATATGACAAATAAAACTGAACTGAACTGAACTGAGAAGCTTTTCTTTACACCGTGGCTAAACTGAGCTTTTATTTTCGCCCTTGTGACCTTCTTCTTAGCTTTAAACAACAAGATGCGCTCCAGTGTGCTCTTTTATTGGCACCCATTATGAGCTTAACAAAGTTATATTGTTGCGAATAGAGACATACTGGCCGTTAAGCCCTGGCAAAGGTGCAATGCTGGCTGAAGGATTCCCAGCATGCCTTTGTGTTATGGACAAGAAACTACAATCTCGCTTGCACCAGAGAACTATTCTCCTCCATGTTTGCTCATTAACAAGCTGTTTCCTATAACAAAATTGCCAGTGACGATGATTTTGTCTGTTGCAGTATCCTCTGTAAACTCTAGACACTGTAGTTTGTGAAAATCCCAGGCAGGTGCCTGTTTCTCAGATGCTGGTACCACCGTGTATTAAACAAACACTCACAGCACATTTAAAATGGCTTAGATCAGGCATCTAAAGAGTAAGTAAATCCATCCACTCTGATGTATCCTGTATGTATTAAATTGCAGCCCCATGATTGGCTGGTTTGTAGGAACAGGCTGTTTGTGTCAGAAAGCTGATGTACCTGATAATGAGGCCATTGTGTGTAGCTGTAGGTCAGTGGGTTATGGGACTGTGTCCGGAAGGTGGGGGGTTCGAATCCCCTGGCCGACAGGATAATAATATGGCCGTTGGGCCTTTGAATAAAAGGCCCCTAACCCCAGCTGCTATGGGTTACGGCACACTGGCCAGTCCTGCACAAAATAAAAACCTTCTCATGAAGCGCAAGATGAGGTATGTGAAATACATACACCTTTAACAAATGGAAAATAAAATATATCTCATATGGGGATTTGGCCTTTGGAGAGATCTGGAGATCCTGCCATGTCTTGACACAACCACCAGAGGGAGCTTGGGGGCAACTTCAGACGCACCGATTGTAATTCACCAGCCTATCAGTTATTATTGGATAGTTCCTACATCTGTCTGTTTCAGTGCCTTATTTAAGTGTCACCTTGCGTAGCTCTTGTTGCTCAGTCTTGGGAGCTATTTGTTTGTCAGTTTTGTAGTGTGTGATTTTTAATAGCATGTTTAGAATTCCTGAGATTCTCTGAAATGCAGTTTGCGCTTCCAAAGAAGAAGAATGTTTTGGGTGTTACTGTTACTGTGGATTATCTTGATAGGTTTAATACCAAATTTGACTTCTGCTTTTGGGTGTGGGATACTGCTCCGTTCACAGCTAATGTGTTTCAAGGGAGAGCCGTGTCTCTCTTACTGAATAAGCAGTCACACGGAAAACACACTGAACTAGAAAGACGACACGGATAACGAGTAGTTCTTCGGAATTTGACTCACTCGCAGCGTCAGATAATAAACCTATGAGACATCCTGGCTGAGGATGAAAGCAAAGAAATATGAGAATTATCTAAAGTTGCTGTGAGCTTCATCAGATAAAGACCTTCAGCACGTCTCCGACTCGCTCATGATAGAAGGCGGGCTTGCAGCTGTACTCGGCAAAAAAAACCAAGACTTTTTCAGGCTTCAGATGTGAAATAGCCTAAAACACATGCAGTAATAAATATTAAGAGTGTTTAGCCTTTGGAGACTGGAGGTAATTATAAAGGCTGACACTAATGAACAGACTTCTACGTGCTATTTTTATGCTTTATAATAATTTGTCTGTCTTTGCCAGCTGAGCCAAGCTTTGGATGCATTTCTTTGGATTATCACTAGAGGGAGCACTGAGACCACTTGTTAAGAAAAAAAGCTTTTGCCATACGAGTTAATGTAGTTTGTGCAGTTCTCTGTTGTTAACAGATGTTGAGGAAAACTGCATATTTACATGCATATATTTACGTGCATAGTCTTATATTTAAAGGGGCAGTGCTTTAATAATAAAGCACCTGAATGCTGGTTTTGGACAAAATAGATCTAGAAACAGCAGGTGAGGAATGATACGGGACCAGAGACCCCACTGTCGCCGTGGCAATGGGCCTCAAGCGTCTGAGGGGCCGACCGTCACAGAAAGCTCCCCCATGTTTGAGTCCCATAGTAGGATTATTAATATTAATATAATTTACAAGGCAGTCCAGAGTGACAGGATCTTGCTACGTGCCTCATAATTTATACTCTGCTAAAACAGAAATGAACAGCTGGTTAGCCATTCAATGTCAAAAATACCTCCTTGTGTTAGTGTATGAACACGCCACAAGCCAGCAGTGAATACACGGTACAAGGATGGATGGATGGATGGATGGATGGATGGATGAATCGAGTATATTAATAGGCCCTTAAAGAAAAGAAAAATAATATCCGCAGAGGTATTTTCAACATATTGTAGCTATTTAAATAATGCGATCAAAATCTGAAAATGAACTGGAATAGTGTATCAAAGCCTGCTTAACCAAATGCTGCACAATTTATATTCTCTGAGGATAATGTGCAATTAAATTTTAATTGGAAACCCTCTGCCATGTTACGCTTTCCCCAAAGTCTCCAAGGACCTTTATGTACTGATTTGTTCCGCTAGTACTACTTGCGTTTTAATCGAGTCTGTCGTGAAAGAGTGCAGATGTAAAGGCAAGCCCCTTGCACAAAGAGGATTTCGGCCTAGAAGGTGTGGCAGTGAACATAAATAATGAAATGGCCGACTGATCTGGCAACCCTGATTGTTCTTATGTCACCACAGAGACCGATTTAAGCTCCAGTGACTCTGTACCAGTTGAAACGCTCAGTAATGCCAGCCATGTTTTCCGCACCCCGATTCTGAGCTTCTCCTGTGTGGTGGCGAGTTCCGGCGTGTGGCTCAGCTGCACCTTCACGCTGGGCCTGTAGGACGTGCCGGGGCAGGCAGACCTGCCGTTTTCTGGGGAGGAGAACAGGACCCCCGCCGGCCAACGCTGTTCCAGGAGAACAGGCTGGCGCAGAGGAACGTGTGGAGCCGCTTTTTACTCTGTCGTTTGCGTCCTCTGCCATCCACCCGGAGGTAAGAAGCCAAGCCGGAACAGACCGGCGCTGTGGCAGGTTACATCAGCACCACCTTATCTCCACCACTGTGGCAAAATCAAAAAGGGGATAGTAGATAAAACGTCTTCAGAAAACAGGAGTCTGTGGGTGGATCCTTGACATCTACAGCAACTCTCTCAGCATATCTATCTTCAGCAAATAAAACAGACATTTTTGTTGGTGTTTTTAGGTGGAAAAAAATGATCACACTGTAAATTTGGTGCAACACTACACCATGCCTGCCAATGCTGGCCAAATGTACACCTTACGCCACATATACCTCTGTAACTCTTTCTTTATTAATTATGGGATGCCAATGACAAAATATAAGTAATTTCCAGGCATTTCTTTTTTTCCTGTATTTACATTAAAAAATGTAAGCGTATTTTACTATGGAATGGTTTATAAATATTCATATATACAATATTCATATATAACAACAAAATAAGCCCCACACCATAACACACCAGAATACATTAGTTCATCTTTATCTATCCACATCTGAGTAGCATAAGACCTTCATCAAAAGCACTTGCAGTATATATAAAGTTTTATTACCTTGATGATATCTATCATGCAATAGATCCCAGACCTTGTTTTTCTTCCTCTAACAGTCCATTCCTGGGGGAGGGGCAGGGTTGCCCCCCAGTGCATAAGATTTGAGATTTATTATATGTCTGATTCCCTTGATTGAGGCATCTCTCACTTCCAGTCCATGCTCTGGACACAAGTAGGAGCTTCTGGAAACTTCTGGGTGACCATCCTGCTCTCTGTCTCCTTCAAAACCCGCTTAGCAGTGCTGATGGTCCTGGACGATGCTGTACGTACCTGTGGATGACAGCCCTTGGCTGTAGGGGGCATGATAACAGTGGCCTGAGCAGACAGGTTCCAGACCCCCCAGGGAGACCGTTTCCTGTTACACTATATTCTGTCAAATATGGAATTATGCTTGCGCTCTCTTAGCACGCCAAGGCTGTGTTCACAGTGTGGTTTCGCAGTTTACAGAATGTAATAAAATACACCTGAATTTCCCCTTGTGAGAAAATTCAGGCAATTTGGCAATACAAATCTGCAAGTGATTTAATAAATCATTTATCAACATTTTTAATTTAATAAGCCGAAAAGCTTTTTCTACTGGGTGCGTGCGTGTGCCGTGTGATGGACTGGTACCCCCCCCCCCCAACCCCACCACCCACGGATAAGCCCCGGGCCCCCTGTGACCCCGAACAGAACGAACAGCGAGAAGGATGATCAAGATTTGCAGAAACAGGACATATTGACTAATTTCTAATTAAATGTCAGATTAAATATTGTTTTTATTATTAATGCAAAAGGACTGCCTGGAGACACATTAACCCACATATGTTCAGTTCTGCATATGGTTTTTTTTCTTGTTTTATTTCCTGCAAATGATTATATTCCATACTGGTGCTAAATGAAACATGAAACTATCATGGGAACTTTGCATGGGAAATGCAGACATGCATCTGCGGGCAGGCATCCCTGCATGGGAAATGCGCGCATGCATCTACGGGCAGGTGTCCCTGCATGGGAAATGCGCACATGCAGGTGCCCCTGCCGGAACACCAAAAGGCAGCGACTTTTGACACTCTGCTGTCCCACATTAATGAGCCCACGGAGGCTGCTTGCCCTGTTCCTTCCCTAAGGGGGCAGTGTGACCTAGCAACACGCCGGCAGAGTTCTCACTTTGGAGAATCACTCCCTGTCTGCTGTGTCTTTTCTCAGTGGTGAACTACCTCCATTCTCCTACTCCATCATGTATCCTAAAGACATGGACAGACTGTGCAGCATCTGTGACTGAATGGTAGAAAAACCAGCTTTAAGTTACTCCATCCCTAATTCACAACAAAGAGAGGCTGCTGTCCGGACTGGTTTGACCATCTTATTTGTTTAGCTAAAGCCAAACATTTGTTTTCCACAGCAAATGAGCAATGCTGGAGTCTTCCTTTGTTCTTCCATGATGACACTGGAAGCCCACGTTCCCTGGAACTGGCAAAGCTGCAAAGCTGCTTCGTTTAGGAGCGTTTCAGCTGTACGCAGTAGCCGGGGAGGGGTTTAAGAAAGGGGAGGGCCTCATTCTGGCCCTCATGGCTGGTCCCAGTGCACCACAGGCTCTGCCTGCCAAACAGATGTCGACCACTGGGGACTGATTGTCTCGAACAAGGAGAGCAGCCGGTTCTTAGAAACCAGCGCCCTGGGAGACAGTATCCCTCTCATCTGCTGTGGGCTTGGGAGAAAAACAAGAGGTGAAGATCTTTTGGCTGCGTGCGAAAAGTTCTTGCTGCACAAATCGCTACGCTAGCATGAACACAAACACGGTGAAAGACACGGGGGCAATTCCCCGACTGCCGAAGGCTGCTGACTGGCTCACTGGGTGCTGCTCCTTCCAGATACGTCGCTTAGATGTGGTTACGGCGGTTCAGCACAGTGATTTTCCTACTGCTCCCTCTCTTTAAATAATACTCACCACATACGATGACAGAGGTAGAAAACTGAGAAGCTCTTGAAACTGGGGAGCTACTTAATCTGGCCTGGATTTACACTTTGTAGTAATTAAAATGTGCCTTGTTCAGAAAAAAAAAATCTGTTGACGTGCCGCAAGCATTTGTCATAGAGTATATTTCATGCAAGTAAAAATATTCACATTTTTCCTTCACAGAAAAAAAAAACAGTAAAAAAAATTAGGACTTTAGCATGAATGGACTCTTTGCAAAAACTGTAGGCCGATTCATTTTTGTGTCAGCTGAAGTGGACTGTGTAAATGTGCAGATTCAAATTCCTGGACAGGAAAATACGAAGAAAACTTTTTTACTGTATAAATACACTAAAACTTTTCCGTTTATTTCTTTAATATTTAACTCGCCATCTGTATTTAATCTGTATGTCTACTTCAACAACGCCTGACCTGAAGTGGCTTTTCTGTTTATTGTCTGCATCTGTATATTCAATGATTTATACACTCAACAGCCACTTGATTCAGTGTCCCTGCATGTTACCAGGTAGGACCCCCCCTGAATCACCGCGGGGCCTGCTGAGTTGTGTGTTCAGTGAAGCCTTTCTGCACGCCACTGTTACACTGAGCTGTTTTTCTTGCACTTGTGACCTTCCTGTTAGCTTTAACCGGTCTGGCCATTCTCCTCTGACCTCTCTCATTAACTATGTGTTTTCAGCAACAGCAATGCTGCTGACTGAATATTTTTTCGTTCATCACACCTAGGCGCTGTAGTGTGCCAAAGTCCCAGGAGGGCGACTGTTTCTGAGACGCTGGGACCAACAATCACACTACATTCAAAACCAGGCGTCTTAGCCATTGAACTGCTCAGCCGGACAGTAAGAGGCCCTCCTGACCCTGTCCGTGCGCTGTGAGCTGCGTGATTGGCTGTTTGGAGGAGCAGGCTGACTGTGTTAATATGTAGGTGTACCTATAATACTGGCCAAGGGGTGTATTTCATGCTTATGTCACTGATAATGACATAAGCATGTACACCTTTCCCAGAGCCTTCAGATTCAGTCACACCTTCACAGATTTCTATTTTTTCGCTGTGATTTTTCACACCCCTACACAGTAACTCACCCTAGTGGTTACGATTAGAACAGCGCCGTGCCAAAGCCAAATGAGAGGACTGGACACGTTGTCTTTCAGCTCTCATAAATTACTGCGAGTAAGGATACGTTACAACACCCACAATAACGCTCTCTTAACTGGAATAGCAGGGGTGTAGAACACATTTAAATCTGAATAAATTTAAGGAATAAAACATTTCACACTGATACCTTGACTGTGGTGATTTCATATCTAGTCTTATTGACTGTCCCGCTGCTTCAGACATGATTACTGTGCGCTAACAGTCAGTCGATATCATGGCTGAATTCTTGGAAATGTCTGAATAGGTTCCTGCCATAAAAACCACAGGCTGTATGATCAGCTCAAGGCCTCAGTGTGTCCGTCTTTGCCATCGATCAGCTCAGATATACCGTTACGTTACATTTCAATCTATTTATTCATCTGGCAGATGCTACAGTGACCTACATGTCAGTCAGATAGTACATCACAAGCAGAATGTGAATTTTACATTAGTTACCCAGGACCCATATGAAAAAAATGCATGGTTCATGTAAGACTATCAAGCATTTTTCTTATTCTAATTATTCATGACAATGCATGATGTTTTTTTATATGTTCATGATAAGTCAGTGTTTTTCCTTGTATGATTATGGCCACATTCACACCAAAAACACACCTGACATATAAGACACGCAAAGGAAATGCCTGTGGGAAAAATGTAAAACTTTTACATGAACTTTACATTTTACAATTCATGATAACATACGACTCTAGTAGGAAATACATTTTTATGGCTTGTTGTTTCTTAATAAAATTTTTCTATTATTCTAATGAAAGACATGTATGATACCCTCCACATTCAGTTGGTTTAATTAGACATGAGAAAATTCATGTTGTGATCTCAGAACACAAAATAAACGCATCAAGCGATAAAGGATGTTTGCTTTTCAAAATATTGACTGTAGTTTTGTGGAACTACTGTCCATGATTCAAAGAATTATGTATAAAACCAATACTGACAAAACATTCATTTAATATGCATTGTACATCAATGTCGAACATATATGTTTTACAAAACATTAATTTAATATGTATTTCACATTAATAAAGAACAAATGACTAATGACACATATATTTAATATGGATTACACATGAATGTAGGACATATTTCTGATGGTACATTAATTTCATATGTATTTTACATGCATATTGGTCATATATGCTTAATAACATATTAAGCTGAAATGGTTTGGATATTTATTTTGACTGTCATATAAAGAGCTTATATGATTTGGGTAAAACACATTAGTTTGTTATTCTTTAAAAACTTTTCCATAAGGGGAATGCAACTTACTACATAAATAATGGTAAATATATCAATCTATCCATCTGTCTGTCTAACTGCCAGCCCCATATCTAGTACAGGGTCATAGACTGGTAAAGATGCGTAGGTTTAAAATCATTATGGTTCCTTATTTCACAAGCATGGAGAGGCAGTGTCAGAGCTGTTATCGGGTGCGGGAATCAGAAAGGCTAGTTGAGTCACACCCCTCGCACTGGGCCGCTGTGGCTGTTTGAGGACGCCGCAGAGGCCGTCGCTGTAAGCGTGACATTACACACAGGGCTCAGACAGACAGTCAGGCTGTAAAGATAAAAATGGAACAATGCAGAGACGTGCAGTTACCCTCTGACACCGTCATTCGTGCTAGAAGTCCACTTCCTCAAGCAACTGACTGTCAGCCATTTTGAGAATCCATCGAAGTGCCCAGACTCAGCTATTTAAAAGGAACTGGACGCAGTGAATATTTCACGTTCTATATTTACCAAAAGCTACATGACCAATTGGACTAACGCTAAAATAAACAAAAATGGATTGCATGGGAAAACGCAATGTGGGGGGAAAAAAACATCTCTACAATACAAACTATAGACATTTATCATGTGGATTTTAGTTACATTCAGGAAAGTAAGTACAAACATCAAGCTTTATAACTATAAATCATATAATTAAAAGGAAATACCTTTTGAACATATAGGAGTAGGCTCAGGTGCCTGATTCACAGACATGAAAGGGCCAAACCCCTTTGCACCTGCATTGTGTCCCACTGGCACTTCACACGCGTCCTTCACACACATCCTTCACACACGTCCTTCACACGCGTCCTTCACATGTGTCCTTCACACGTGTCATGGCAAAATGTCCATAAGCGGGACAATGCCTTCAAATGCTTGCTACTCACAGATCTCTTGAGAAATCTCTGCAGTCCAGGAATACAGAAGGTGGAGCGGAACTACCTCTGAGCAACGACGGCGTTAAGCTCAATGGACGGAGCCGAGCAGCGCTGGATTTATTTTTTTAATGCCTAATTATGCAAAACTAAAAGTCCCGTGAAAGAGGAGGAGGCCATCTCCACACGACTGGTCCGAGTGACAGGTGGTGCAGGTCGCCATTTGAACATATTAATTAGCTGATGTGCTGGCTAATGTTAATCTCATGCTTGGGAAGAGCCTGATATTCCAGAAGGTCACTAGGTCACATGCAGGAAAGGGGAAGTTGGCACTGCTAAAATCACAGACGCAGCCCTCCCTGGGTTCTTAGAGAACGCCTCGGGTCACAATTTTGACGCTATTTACCGAAATGCAGTCTGATTATCATTATCTGTTATTTTCACTCCTTACACTTTAAAGTAAAAGTGAAACAGCGATAAGAAAAAGCAAAGTATGTATTCAGATTATTCAAATCCAAGAATTATGCTCATTTCAAAATCAACACAATTCCACTTTGAAAAGTATGGCACAACATCTGATGAATTCCAGAAGCAACACTAACACACAGGCCAGATGCAAAGCAGGGTTGAACGCTCATTCATGCAAATGTATATTATCTGAACTGAGTATTTGAGGGTATACCACTGAAAAATTTATTACCTCTTCCTGGCTCTAAGATAGGAAAATAAGCAAATTGATTGGCATAAAAAGACCAAATTAATTGAATCCTGGCCCCTAAGGGCAAAGCATCCTGCCCAGGGTGTCCCCTGCCTGTGCTGCCTGTGCTGCCTGTGCTGCCTGTGCTGCCTGTGCTGCCAGGACCACTCTGACCACATACTGAGAAAGTGCTTATGAAAAATAAATGGAAGGATGGGTGGATGCATGAATAAATGCCTTATATTCTCCTTACAAATAAGGATATAGTGTGTGTCAGACTGGTATCCCTCACAGGGTGGCCCCTGCCATTTCCTGTGCTGCCTGGGACAGGCTGCAGGCCCACACAGCCCTGTAATGGATAAGCAGTTAAAATATGGATGGATGGATGGATGGATGGATAAAAAGCTAGGCATAAGAAAAGCACATCAAACCATGTTTTCCATGTACCGATACACAGCCTTCAATCTGAATGCAAGAATATAGATTTTCTTTTTTGTGACTGAGGTTATATAATATTTATAATATTTATTATACTTATAGTATTGAAAAATTGATTGGTTAAAAGCTGTTGTATCCTTCATTTGGCTCTTACGTGTGGCCAATCTTATTCAGCAGTGTCAGTGTAACCACAGCCTCCACAATGGTTCTTCTGGAATTTTCCTAGTGACTCAGAAACTCTTTTTTTTTATTTTGACTTTTTGACACTGTGACAATTGGTATTTATTCCACGCCCAACTAACCTCTTTCTGTGCGGAACAAGCCCCATTCTCCCAGTTCACTTAAGCTGCTCCTGAGGTCCTTAATGTCGGCTGGCCATATGCTGCATGCAGCTGAAAGCCTGGACACTTTTTAAGCTCAGCTGCAGACCTAACAAAAGCCTTCTCAAGGGGTTCATTTCTCACGCGTAATTATGGATGGGCGTGTCTGTGGCCGACTGTAATTTACACGCAGCCCGTTGTCTGGAAACGACACCAGACTGGCCCAGCTAGGGTGGAGTAAAAAGGCTGTGGATTGGGGCGTCCAGAATCACTGTGTCTGATAGCAGAGTGGAGATGAAATCTAGGCGGCCATATCAGGCCTTGGATGTGAAGTCGACGTCAAGAGGCTGCTGAATGTCTCCCAAGTGCTCGAACAACCCATGTTCTCAGCTTCTTCACTCAGCTCATATTACTCTGTTATAGATTATTATTATTGTTATTTAGGTCCCTCAAGTCGACACAGCTGCACACGCACAGCCATTCCTCCGGATCCTTCTGAGACTTCAATATTTTGGATAAAAGCTTGATTTTCGCTCACAGCTACCTGAAGTTTTCCTTATGAACGCCCCACAAACTTCTTAGGAATCCATTAGACTTTTTCAGAAAATCAGAAACCTTGGTCACCAGTTGATTTAGGGCATTTTAGGCATGGTGAAGGCTCTTTGATGCCAATAAGTGATCTCAATTAACATTTTCACTTTGCCATAATTCTCTGTTGATGTTTTTATTTATCTTGCCATGGGAGCTTTAACAGCCAATGACAAGTTTATATTAATTCTGGAACAGAAGTGAACAGCGCATTTTATCAGAGAAAAGTCCAACAAAGAACACATACTGTTACATCTACCTGTGCGAATGACCGCTTTCTATTAAGATACAGTATATAAAGATATGTCAAAGAGACAGATGTAGTTTTATAGCAGGTCCATTTGTAAAGTCAGCGTTTTCCAGGGGAATGGGGCTGTTTCTGGTCTGTGCCAGCTGAGGATCAGCGTAGCTCAGCCAAGACATTTTCTGAGAGAAACCTCATATCCCCACCCAACAGCGCAGCCACTGAACCCAGGAACTGAGAAGGCTGCCCACCGCTTCACTCCCTCCCCCCTGGGATCCTGCCAAGCATTCATTGGGTCTCCAGCTCATTTATCATCAGCCCGTGGGCTTACAGCTGGGGAGATGGGAAGCCCAGTGGTGTGTACTAGGAACAAAACGACTTTGAATTCATAAACAACACACCAAAAAAAAAAAAAAACACGTTGATCAGGGAATGTTTTTGGAACAGCGGATTTAGACGTACCTTAATACTTACAAAAGGAAAGAGCGAGATATAATCGAATCTGGAAGTATGGGTGGTGGATTTTCTTATTTGATATGACATTTTAAACAATTAAGTCATAGAGACGTGCTGGAAGATGACTTTGGCATTTTTACATGGATTATTAGTTGCCTTAAATCGTGAAATGTATCGCTTCGCATTAAAAAGAATTCTAATGTGTTATCCACATAAGCGACGTTATTCTCTTTCTAGATCATTCGATGTAGGAACACACCACAGATGTATAGACGCACACATACGTCACCGACAGGCTGCAGTAGAAATTATTGTAGTAAAACCTTTTCAGCAAGTCACTGACTCCAAATATCAGCAGCAAATAATCTCGTTCAGGGAGAAATGTAATGCATCAATATTGTGTATTTCTGTTCCCTAAAATCGTGGGGCTGAACAATAATTTCAAAAACGGATAAACAATTCCTGTTTATGCCCTTTGTCCCTGTAGTGCAGGGCTCACCAGAGACATTTTGCAATGCTTTAAGTTTCGCAAGGTCAGCGCCTTACGGCCACTTGTCAGAGCTTGAAAACAAGTCGTTAGTATGCCGATTATAACACGGCACCTTTTGTTCGCGGGGAGCGAAACCGGGAAGCGACTCTGATTATATCCAGTTTAGCGGAGCAACCGTGAGCGCGCGGGTTCTCCGCGTGCGCGCCGCCCCCTGCCCCCCGCGCGCCGGAGCTCCGTCGCGTGTCTACCAGCGCAGTCTAGCACAATCCGGTGACGCAAGCGGCGCTATTAATATCCCAGGACGGGATGTTCTCTGTTCAGCGGCGGGGTCACCCGAGGCGAGTCGCCCTACGCAGCCCGCTACGCCGTGCCACCGCACCGGCAGCTCACGCCTCGTCGCTGTGCCCCGTTCGCTCTCGCCGCGGAAGGGTCGTGCGCGCTGGCGCCGCATTAAACACGGCCGGTGGAGCCGAGCCCGTCTGCTGCTGCCCGCCCGCCGAACTTACGCTGCAGCCGACCGGCCTCCGCCCAGCCATGAACTCAGTGACTTCGCGTGCTCTCCGACCAAAACAACCCCATAAGAATGTGCTCTGGCAGCAGGAGCAAGCTTCCAAAACACAGCCTTTGAAATGATTTTTACGACCGTATTGACATTATTTATTTATTTCTGTTAGAAAGTTCATTTTCAGATTCTTTGTTTCAACAGGTTGTAGGATTACACAAAGGGATAAAAATCAAAACGGATATTTCTTACACATGTGAAAGTTCTTAAATACATTAACACTATTGTATGAATTACGAGTATTTCCTTTCATGTATTGTGCTAAATTTGTATATTTTCACCACAGTTCCCTACTTATTTTCATACTCACTTATTTGTCATTTTCACATCTATACTTATTTATTTTTATATAGAAATTGTTGTATATAGCATTGTGTATTGTCTATTTTTTCATTTTTTTTGTAGGTGTGTACTGTGTAGACTGTAATTACAAACAATTTCCTCCTGTATAATAAAAGTATTCTGATTCTGAAAAAGAAGAATATCAACTTGCAGTTTAGTAGGATCCATTTGTCTACCTACAGCAAAATATTTTGTAAGACAGCTGTGAAAACAAAGCTGTAGCAGGTGATATCTGGACAAAATGTTGCATAACTTATCCAATAAATAACCGGAATTCAACTGTAGTGGTATGACAATGGTAATTAATACCCTACAATGCAACTTTATCCACAGCTGCCTCCTACATTTTGAGGTCAGTTTCAGCACATGCATGTATTTAAAATGCACTAGAGAAGGAAATCTGGGTTTCATGTTACCATTACTCAAGAATAAACTGCTTGAATGTTAGAATTTCTGTTACTATTTTTAAGCTGTCATGTGGAAGATAGATTTGAGCTGCAAGGAAACAGGCGAGAAATGCAGCAATGTCTGGGCTGTTGTTTGTCAGGCTTTTTTTGTTATGGATTTCATCAGTCTTGGCTGTTCTCCAGCTCTTGGCTGGACTCTGCTTTCTGTAGCCCCCCCCCCCCCCCCCCAGCTCTCATCCAGGGGTAGGGAGCCAGCCAGAGCATAGTCCTGTGCTATGCTTTCAGCGTGCTTTTGCTTGTTTTGTAGGTCACATGAAAACAGGTGTGGCCGCCAGTGGCAGTCCCCCCACATGCACACGCCTAACAAGTCCCTAGGAAGCACTGAGGCAGGAGCCAGCTGAGGAACCTTGGCTAAGTCATGTTCTCCCCTCCCTGGTGGAAAGGAACCCATTCTGCCCTGCTGCAATGGGACCCCAGTCACAGGCGAACGATGTTATAAACCAGACCTCTAATGCGGCCTGTGGAGACCAAACTTTTGGCAACAGTTCAATGCCACTACATGGGTCTCAGAAGTAAGATCTCCATTAAGATGAAAATGTCTCTCCATACCAGAGTTCCTTGAAAAAAAAGCCACCTACATATCTGTGAAAGTGAACAACATGTCCTGGTCTGAATCACAAGCACACTTGTAGTTTTCATAGTCAAGGAAACAACACTGGCAAACACTGGTACTAAATGTGACTTGCAGATATGGCTTAGTCAGTGTAATGTAGTGTGAGCACTATAAATTAGGTCAGGCTTATATATGACCAAATGTGCACATTTTAATTAATAAACAAACAAAACAGCACTTGAATTAAATATTTCATTCTCCAGAGTGCAGGCTGGGATGATCTGCATTGTTCTGATTCATTACATGCAGAGATGCATGGGTTTGCATGCTATGTTTTTAGCTTGAATCTTCTCAGTGGCACTTATTTAGACAGATCCACATGGAATCAACTGGATTAACTGGTGCAATGTGTTCTTCTGCGGACTCACTGTCTGAAACAAATACAAACCTGTGTCGCAAGTACTGAATATATATATATATTTAAAGGTTTAGTGGAAAAATCTGTGCTGAACAATAGTTGAGAATGTGCCTCAACATTACAGTAATGGGATTTTGGCATATGTGAGAAGAATGATTTGCAACATTGGAGACTGGGCTGATTCTTGGAAAACATAAGAAAATAGGAATATACAGTCATATCATTTGTAGCCTTTCAGTGCGTAACAATAAGCAAAAAAACTAGCGTGATATTGCACATAATGTCACTCTGTTCCCTTATTTTCATAGTGACGCAGAATTGCACGTCACAGATTGCTTCTTGACTTGCTGCCACCTCACATTTTAATTTAAGAGCATTCCGCAAAACAAAGGGATATTCAGGATCACGTGACAGCCTACATGTGACTAACACTGGGGATATTAACATGCTATCAGGCTTATGGCATTCAGAAGAGAGGCCACGCCACCCACATCAGCTCCACCACGATGGCGTCTCCCAGACCTCTGTGACAACAGGAAGGGCTGCTAGGAGAGATTCATTAATGACTATAGCTCAGCCCGTGATTAACAGAAACACAGCAGCATATAGATCAGTGCTGACCCTTTACCCAGAAAGAACAGACTTGTGCAAAGACAAGCAGGTTTTTAAATAACATGGAGAGGTACATACCTCAGTTCCCTATATCATTGTGATCGGGAAACGGGGTCCTGGGTCATATTGCAGGACTGGAGGATCCCTGATCGAGGTGCATTGCTCAGCAGACCCCCATGAGGCTGGTGTCACATGATCCATGGCACCGCTTGAATAGGGACAGAAGTCAGGGGTCATCGGCGTAAGCAGTGTGCAGTTTGTGTCACTGCTCTTTTGTACGGTGTAGACAATACCGCCATGCAGCATTTTGCTGGGTCCATGGACTCGGCACAATGGAGGATTTGCTGTCATGTAGGAGAAGTGAGAATGAACCATGCATTCCTCACAAATCCTACAAGCAAACCTTAATTTCCTACGTATGACACACAAAACATTTTCCCTAGCAAACAGAGCGGCTTCCCAGGTGAGGAAACTGGGTGCCTTTCCCAAATCCCATCTTGTTCTCCACTGGAGACACAGACAGACATGTACCTACAGACAGCAAACTCTCCTAAAGAGAAATTCAGCCACACACCCCACGAGGAAATCTGGAGCTGAGAGAGGAAGCAACGCCTCTGCCTTTGCAACCGGCCAGCAATGCGAAGACGTGTCACCATACAGACCCCAGTCAAGCAGCGCAGTGACTTTGGGCCCAAGCCTCAGCTAAACACAAAGAACTTTTGAGAACATTTTTAAAAAGGAACATGCAGGGTCAAGTGATTAGCTATTGAGCTATTTCCTAAATCTCTGTATTTCTTTCTGCAAAATTTATAATTAAGGGTTCAGCTCTCTGATTTAGTCGTTTATGATAAGGAGCATCATTCAGGCTAGTGGAGGCCCGATGGCTTTCATGACTCACTTTGGAGCAGTTCTGATTTGCACAGTGACGGTTTCACAACACGACGCAGCAAAGACAAAACATCATCTAGGGAAGGACATTAGAGAAGCCAGTTCAACTTTGCACAAGAGACCTTTGCAATATAGAGATACCGTGAAAGTGAAATTTCACCCCACCCATTTCGCCAGTGCAGCACAGCGCAGATAAGCAGGCGGGGCTGTTCTTTGCCCCCATGATGGGAAATTAAACGTTTCCTTATTTCAGGTTAAAGCTTCAAAGCCAAACCACAAGAATTGAAAATAGCGGGTGCCACATCTCTGTTTCTGAGAAATTAGAGCAGTGTTTCCCTCTCAGCTCCTCAGAGACCCACCTACAGTCCATGTTTTTGCTCCCTCCCAGCAAAAATGTGGACTGTCTGGGAAGGTGCAAAAACGTGAACTGGGTTAGGAAACACAAAGCTAGAGGAGTTTTGAAAAAAACAACTATTCTGAAAAGGTAATTCACCGGCACTTAGGAATGACAGTGAATACCTAAACAACTTCTAATTAAGAAACCACTTCTTTAATTAGGCGGAAAATGATTCTTTTTATTTTATTTTTTTATCAACTGTATGTGATTCTGATTCATCTAAATTGTCAGTGCTTTTAATTTATGTGTAAGTCATTTAATTGGATGATTCTTTGCTCTTATGAGAACCAGGCTGGGTGGAGTTCCTTTAATTCCCCCTAAAGACAAAGTGTTTGGTTACAGTTCCACCACCGGAGAAAGAAAAATGACAAAGTTAGGCACACATCTCCGACACTTGGTCAGTATATGATGATACAAAAATGTGATTATAAAGGTTGTGTGTAAGAATAGCTCCCTAAAAGGCATCATAATAGGCCTATTCTGTGGACAATAGAGACACAGCAGATATCATGCAGTAAATTAAATCGCTTTTGCTTTGCGGTGTCAAAGCTCACCACAAAAGGATGACATGGCTTTGAAAAGATCATTTACAAATAATCACCCTGGAGAAGTTCAGTACAGCAACACAACACCGACACGTGTGTGAAAGGCCTTTAAGGCAGTGTTTCCAGGCCAGCAAACTTACAGCGGACTTCTAGAACTCACTCAGAACCGCTGGCTTGATATTTTATGCCCTCCCATAATGGTGGGCAGACTTTGCTCTTAATAGCGGCGCAGAATGACGTGTTCGAGCAGGGGGGTGTCCTCTCTCTGAGCAGCAGTCTTGGTAATTCTGCAGCTAAAATGCAGGGCCCACATGCGGAATGAAAATGGGGAGTCAGCGGTGATCGTACATCAGCCTGTGAAAGGTAACACTCGGGTCTCTAAAACCTGCCAAATTAACTTCACCGCCAGACTGTTTGTCATGATTTTAATATTAGAAAAGAGAAACAAATGTTATTGTGGTGATAATGGTATATCATAACAACTACACAATCGCAGACTGTATGATATGGGAAATGAAATTAAAATAATGTAATAAAACAATAAGTACCAAGTATCATAAAAGAGAAAAGCTCATTACCCTTGAAAGGTACACATCTTTATTAAAGCTTAATGGTAATGGCTTGTACTTTATATTAGCAGTCAAAAATGTGAGCCTATGCTTTTAAATAAAACTGTATTTCTAATGCTACATTTGAACAATTTGGGGGACAGCAATCAATCTTTATCATTTCCAATGGGAACTATTTCAATATTAAAATATTCCTATACATTTATAATGAATTCAGCATGAGTTTCCAGTCATTCCCGGGATTTTCCTGAAGCCCTTCTGTCGCTGTGGAGTGGGGTATCTGCCTTTGTGCCATACAGTAAATTGTGTGATGCTTGTCCATTGTTTTAGTAAAAAAATAAAGGTATTATTTATTCAGCAAGTAAAATTAGCTGACGGCTCTTTTGACAAGGGCATTATGGCAATTGTGTTATGACTTTTACTTACAGCATTGTTTTAAAGATGAGTCATATACTGTCATAGGATACAAACAGAAGGCACATTAGATACAATGAGAACGTGTTATGTGTAAAGCAAACACACCAGATGGCTTACAGTGCTCAGCTTTATACATACAGTAAAGTGGATTATTACATGGAGGTAAATTCTGTGCCATCATTACATTGTGTGTCAGTACTGATAGTTCAATCAGTTTTCACCTTTTAAGGAATTCACATTTCTGCGAAATAGAGAGTTCTATCAATTGACATATGCAAATTTTGATACGTAAAACTGAAGGTCTAACACCAGTACGACCAGGTCATTCCGATGGAAAAAAAGATATCAGTATAGTATAATTTTTGCCTGGTGTGATTTGGGTGGGTCCTGAATCTCAATCTCAATCTACATCAGTCTCGTTATATTCAATGTTCGCATCGTATCATATCGTTATGTCTTTTCACATAACCTCACACAAGCGTAAACGCGAAAAGTGCACCCTCACCTCCCGTGCAAGCGCGCCCACACTCGCGCCTTATCACGTGACCCGGCCCGTTTAAAAGTGCCTGAAGTTCTCAGGGGGGGCGGGGACAGAGCCTTTTAGGGGTCAGACGCTGACCAATGAAAGCGCGAAGACGATGACGCCGTCGCCATATGTTCCGGGCAGCCCCGCCCCCAACGTGGATAGAAACTGCACTAATTCGAAAGCATTATATTGTCACAGTGCAGGAAAGAGGGAGGTGAGATGCAATGATGGGAGTTTTCATTTAAAATCTACTTAACTTTTTGGCAATCGTATAGGCGAGAAAATTATAAAACATTGGGAGAGACCTCGTCTGACGCACTGACGTTTCGATTTCGACCGGTTTGCGAACAGGATGTTCATTTTGATGAGAAGCCGGTAAGGTCATAAAGTGAGTTTTGTAATGAGTGACCTAGCTACTACCTCCATATCAGCATCACAGAAAAGGATCAAAGGGGAACGGATGATTTTAACACGCAGTTACTTTTGAATGTCACACATAAACAGGGATTGTATCTGTTATACGAAATGGATCATTTTGCAGCAGAGTGCCTTGTGTCAATGTCCAGTCGGGCTATTGTCCATGGTCCTAGAGGGAACAGGGAGATAAAACAAGAAACGCTATCTCCCCCAAGGATCGGAGAAGAGAGTAAAGATACGGTGGCGAAAGACAACTTTGTGGTGGCCAGAATTTTAGCAGATTTCAACCAGCAGACCTCAGCCAGTCCATTCGACCAGACAAAAATAAAAGACGAGAACAAACAGTCACCGCTTTCAAGCGACGATGGAAACGCTGCCACACCTACCACCATCAACGGTAGCACCGGTCCCAAACAAAGAGTAAGGCGCATGAGAGGAAGCGAGCACGAATCTCCCCAAAAGAAGCACAAATGCCACTATTCAGGGTGTGAAAAAGTTTATGGCAAATCGTCTCACCTTAAAGCCCACCTAAGGACACATACAGGTCAGTTGCATGTTAAGTAAATAATTGATGGTTGGCAGAATATTTAACTACAGCTCGTTATCGAGCGCACCTTGAATTCCTGGATTGATTTCTGGATTTCGGTGTGATTTTGGTAAAAGTGTTGCTTTAAGATCGGCGTACAGGTTAATTATATGTTTCGGCATATTACGCGTATAAGTCTGCCTGCTGTTATGCACATCAGATACCGTAACGCCTGCGAAAAAGAAGAGCCGCAGCATTCAGTCCCCGTTTACCTCACCAGTCACCTTCGGGTTTTTCAGGACATGACCCAGGCTCCGGCTGACATGTAGTGGAGAGGGGGTAACTGCAGACTCCCTTTTTTGCTGCCTACATTTCTGCAGTACTTTTTAAAAATGAGCCCGAGCAGGCCGTTAGTGCCTGCAGATGCATGATGTAACTAGTGATAAAGTATGCATCCTCCTGCGCATGGAAGTATGGAGCGACTACGACGGAATGTGTGAACTTAAGGGAAACTTCGGGGATACGCGGCGAGCCCCCTCCCCCGATATGCGAGCGGATCCGCAGGCAAACGCCCGCGATCACGGTGCACAGCTTTAAAATGGATATATCTGTCCCTGGATTATGGAGCAGGAAGGGGAAAAGGCAGAAAAGTGGGGGTTGGTGTGGGCTGCGCGGTGCCCGTCTGACTCCCGAGCTCTTTGTTGTGATGCACCACACCCCCTCGGAGGGCCTGCCAGCTGATCTGGCCAGCAACAGACCCAGCTAGCTGAGCGCCGAACTCCGAGCCGACAGGGGGGTGTGAGATTCCGGATCCCGGCCGGCCCACGGATTCTTGTTTTAGGTGTATACGAATAAACGGAGCCTCTCTGCTTATCTCTGTATTATTTGCATGTATATCCGGAGCTGTAACACATGCATACGAGGGTGCGTTTGTATGTTAGTGTCGCACATAGAGGGATTTACGGTCTCTTTAGCTGCGGGAGTTGCGTGTCAGAGAGCGAGCTAGTCCGTCCAAATTATTAGCTTTTTATATTGATCACGTTTTTCAGGTTCTGGTCTGGTTTTAAATTACGATTGCTATCGTGTAGTCTGATTTTTAAGAGTCTTAACGATACATTGAGGCGTCTGGTAACAATAGCAATGTTACTAATAATGCGGACATGGCTTTCAGCTGCCAGGACGCGCAGTTCTTTGAGTCTAACGAGCATGAAAGTAGCAGTGCGTTTGATCAAAGGTGTTACTTAAATGGCACGTCAGGTGGGGTGTTACTACGATGTTTTTCTGGTGTTTGTAAGGTATAGATTGTATTTTCGAATGCGATTGTGTATTTTTTAACGGTTACACCAGTAGTCCAGTGAGCCCCTAAGCTAAAGCACGTTGACACACAAACTGAAAGACACCCCAAAGCTGTCGTGTCTTGCTGTTAAAGCCATGGTTGGATTTTGATTTTATTAAAGGTCCTCCTGTGTAATGCAGCAATTGCCGATACAAGTGAAACTAATTAAAATCAGTTCCAAATCTCAATGCACAACGGTCCATCGGGACATATTAACGTCAAATATTATAATAAGCTGCTATATTATTTTGTTCTTCAATTTTAATGCGTTGATCTATAGCTTTTAAACCGATGCTATATATATATATATATATATATATATATATACACATACACACACACACACACACACACACATATGACGAAAACAGCATGAGTGCTGTAAGCTTTCAGTGACAAAGTGCTTTTCAGGTATCTAACGAGCGACAGCACCCTGTACCTCGGGGTGTTTTGCAGGTCAGACGCGACCTTTTGGGCTGGCAGCGTTACTATTAAATAATGAGTTTCCCGTCTCACTTGTTGGGGTAATCAGAGAACGTGTGTCAGTCAAGTGGAGGCTACAGCTCCGCTCTGCGTTTGACTGCTTTTCCTGGGCTCATCGGGCCCTTTGCTGCCAGACTGTACCAACGGAGCGACGAGGCACGGATCCCCCTTCTGTACAGGCTGATACTGAAACGGGAACGTGCTGTTCCAAAAGCAAAGTTTAAAGCCAAGTGGCGTCCTTGACTCATAACAGCCGATACCGAGGAACATTTTTGCTTCAGCTTGAGTTTTATCGTGTCTGTTTGGGTCATATTTGCCCCTTTATATGTGGCATCGCAGACGCACAGCACGATTGTGTTTTTGAATGAGTCCTTCAAGCCTGGGGACAAAATTGAATAGCACATTCTGTAATCACCTATTACGTGCAGAATCACCTGTTTTTACTATAATCACCGTACCTATAATCACTTTCCCATGCTGCACACTCCGCAATATGGTAATTAAGGGTATGCTTTTGGCAGAGTCGCATGGTGTAATTTTTCTGCGGTCATAGCAGAATGATAAAACGAGGCCTGTGGGGAGAATGCGAGGCCTCCACTTCCTCTTCGCTTAACCCTATCAATTCAAGGAGCTGTGAGTCACGTGGGGGTGGAGACCTAAAGAAAAACGTGGCGGTCCCAGCCCCCGGGAGAAATGCAGATTCTAAGTTTTCATTGTATACGAATTGAAAATATTACTGTATTCAGAATAAATAAGATATTTTCTTGTGTAAACAATGTACAGTACCGCTATTAAATATAAACATTTCAGTAATGTGTCATTAAATGAAATAACTGATAAAATCTTAGGTAATCAAAAACTGGACAAAAGTAGTTTTCCTGTGTACATTTTGCCAACATTCTCTACAAACAGTGCAGTGTAATCAAACTGGGAGTGGCTCCTTTCTGAACACTGGCTTCAGACGTTATGAATTCTGATAAGACTACAGGGGGACTGATTCTTTCTCCTTATTGCTAATTGTCTTGTTTCTCGAGGATGGCTTGTGTTGTGGTACCACTCATGCTGATAGGTATATTTACATTGCTGTTTGTTCTGCTCCTGTGTTAATTTCCTACATTATATATCAGCAGATAGCACTATTGATCTTGGTTCTTGAGGATGTAAATCTGAACTATGCTGGCTGCCATGCCTCTGTGTCTCACTGAAACGTGACAGTTTTATTCTCAAGTTTGCATGAAGCACAGTTTGGGGTGCCACTTAAAAATAAGCCACGTTCTTGATATTCATTAATCTTCAAAGTCTTCTGCTTATGCTGAAACGCCTCCTATGCTTTGCATGCTTTCTCGATGTCATTGGCCCTTTTCTCTTAAATTTTGCACAATATCAGTATTCAAACAAGGGTTTTCAGATCACACTGCCACTCTGCTAAGGGGCCCTTCATGTTGTTTTCATTCTGAATTTGCTTTCAAATGGGCTTTCAGTTTCTGTAGCCTGAGTACATTATGTTCTTTGCTTATCTGATCTTCAGGAAGTGAAGGTGTTCCCTTTTAATGACAGTCAGGGCTGGGGGACTGGACGTGCGGGTTGTTTTTCTTCTCTGCATGTAACACGTCGAATCCAGGAAGGTTTTCTGGAACAACAATGAACACCAAGCGTCAGAGGAATGCGTTTTTCACATGCCAGCCCAAAATTGTTTACAAGATCCATTTTATGATTATCACAATTGCTAGCAAGAAAGAATTCAAAATTTCTAAAATGGTGTGTAGGGTATTTTGTTTGTAATAGTTTAGTGGTGTAACATATAGATCATGCTTGGGATGTAGGGGCTGCAAGAGCTCCAGGCTGAGACTGAAGAGCAGCTACATTTGAAGGGGACTCTACATTCATGTTTCCCCCTGGGATGTAAATGATGCCAAGCTGGCCTTTTCTCCTAATCCACATAAACACCACGAGCAGATTGCTACCCAGTTAGATCCTGGCCGATGGTCTGCTCTGAGCCACAGCCTGGCGTGTTTCATCCGATACCTCAAGCTTTCGTCTTTCATCCTCGACCCGGTTCTGTCATCTTCTTCCATCCGCGACTAAGCAGGTTCTCAGATGAAGCACTCCCTCCTCCTTTTAAGAGGCCCGCATGTCATAAGAAGAAGCTTAGCGCAGCAGCACCGACGCACAGGGAGCAGCGAGGTTTCCGGCACTGTGGTCCAGACCCCACTTTGGTGGTATCTGGAGGAACAGGCTTTGGGCTCTAGAGATCCTGTGGCGATCTAGTCTGTTGTCAGTAAAATATAAAAACATACATGGACTCAGAGTCTTCTGCAGAAGTGTTTCCCAACCCAGTCATTGGAAACCCACAGACAGTCCATGTTTTCGCTCTCTCCCACTTCCAGGGAGCTGGGTGGAAGCAAAAACATGGACTGTCTGCAGTCCTCAAGGACCGGATTGGGAAACACTGTTCTACAGCATGTAAAGAATGGAGAGTTTAACCTCTCCATTATACAGGTCTGGCTTTTACACTGCGAGAGGCTCATTAATCAGCCTGTCTGGGCATCGTGTCAGCGAGGCACGCAGTGTGGTGTGGGGAGCAGGAAGAGCAGGATGAACATCCAGCGAATGGCGAGGCTTCCTGGTGCGGCGGGGGGAGGGGCGGGCACATGCCGAGGTGGAACCCGTCCAGCTTTTCCAGACAACTGAATGCGGCCCATGTCTCGCAGCATGTCCTGGATGCCGTGGGTTTGTCTGTTATACTCGATGATGTAAGTGTAGGGGCATTTGATGACTGGGCCTTGAGTAGCAGATGAACGGGCAGTTATCGCCGTGGATACCGAAAGGCTGCCAGTCCCAGGGAGCAAATACAGGTGCATCTAATGAGCAGCATCTGCGGCCTCGTGTGGAATCTTAATTTTGTGCCGTTTTAATAGGAATTTAATTAATTTTTACAGCTGATATTTGAACGCTGCCCATTTTTAAAAATCATAACCATTTGTTAATTTTATTAGGTTTCGTGTGTCTTTTATTGATTTAGCCTTTTTGATAGAGCATTTTCAGACCTAGCTGTGCAGTGTGCCTTTCTGTTTTGATAGCAGCGGGTAGAATGTGTGTAAGGCCACAGAAGCTGACCATCTGGGCGGCCGCTTGTTCGCTAGGCATCGTGTACATGTGTGTGGGTCATGCATGAGGCAGCAGACTCTTTTTTTGGACTCCTTTCTGGCGTCTTTGAAGAAAAGGATGGGGTGTGTTTGTATTTTGTGGTTATTTACATACAGTAGCTTGTGTTTATAGTGGAGCTGAAGAAAATAATGAAGACCACATGTTGACTCTTTCATTCGCCTTACAGGATTCCCACGCATTGGCAGACTCTTAAAGACAAAAGTGAACAGCCCCCCCCCCCCCCCCCCCAAAAAAGCCAAGCATGATTAACAGCCTTAGTCTCCTGAGGCGTCCCTGTGGAATTATAAGTCAAAATGATTAAATTGGTACAAAGGTGATGGTCAGAGAGAGCCATGTTCAGCATCTTCTACCTCTGGCGTATCCACATACAGCTCTTCTCGCTTGCTGTTTGTAAGTCAGGAGTAGAGAGAAGTTTCACTATGGTGTGTAGAGGGCCGGCATTGGTCGTAGTATCACCTAGGCAACGCAGTCGGCGTGTCTCCTGCCACATCCCGGCATCTGCCGCCTTCCTCCCGCGTTCTGCCAGACTAGCTGCTGCCTTTCAGCCCTTTAACTGCTGTACCACCTGCTGGTTTGCCTGTGTATCTTTAACCAGCCTCTGGCACACTTTCCTGAGCCCAAAGTCCCCCCCCCCCCCCCCCCCGATGAGAGGAGTCCCATTTCCCGAAGGTTGTCCCGGCTCATTAACCCTCCCTTGAAGTCCGTTCCATACGTACGAAAAGTCACACGGACGTGGACCGATGGCTTTATGAGGAGTAAATCTTTAAGGAGGTTTCTGGAGTACATACTTCTCTCAGATGACTAAGGGCCTTTAATTTTATGTGTTGCAGGAAGTTCACCAGCGTATTCTTGCATTTCATTTGTCGTACATCTGATACATCGAGGCTGGGAGAGTGAGCCGTTACTTGGTTTGGAAGCATTTGACCTGTATGTGACCCTCTGCTCGTCTATGAGGTCCATCTTCGCCATAAAAACGAGGCCGGTCATGATTTAAGTTTCCCATAAAAAAAGAAAAACGTAATATTTTCTGATGTTGTTCTAATAATCCACATAGGCACTCCTTGATGAACCCTGTGCCTGCCTTGTGGATTTTGGCACTTTTTGGCTGTTGTAAGAGACACCAAACACTCTCCCCTCCTTATTTTGTGTTGCATTCAAACTTTTTTCAATGTCCAATTTAAACAAGCAAGTTTTCTGTTATCGGCTACATATTTATAGCTAAATATCCAGTTAAGCCGAGGAAAGGCCTTTTAGGCTTGACAATAAATTATGACTCTGAACTTTAAAATTCATTGGCTGACCCCCTCCACTCCTCCTGTGCTGACATTTTAATCCCTGTGTGTGACCCCTGCTTGACCTCTGATCCAGGTCACATGACACACTGTGAGGTTGAGCCAAGTCTAACTGGTACGTGGATGGCTACATCCATGACACCCATGTGGGACTGAGGAGCCGTCCGCTCGGGGGGGTGTCCGGGGCCCACCTAAGGCTACCCGAGTATTTAAGGGTGCACCAGAGTATCGGCATTTTATCTCCTGTTTCCGGCTGTTATTTCAGCCCTTGCTTGCCAGGTTAGGTGTGGATTCCACTTTAACGTGAATCCCGGCGCGCTCACGGGAGGACGTCTGTGAAAGCCCCAGACGGGGAGCGCTTATGTAACCTGACTACCTGTGACATAATGGTGCTGCTGCTGTTTGGTTAGTAGGAGAGGCAGCGTGAACGTTCCGGAAGCGAGTCTCTCTCAGGGTAACTAGGTCACTGTGCTCGTTAGAGCAGAGCACTGATCCAGAGCCTCCCTAATTACCCCTCCCATTCCAAGAATGGCAGACTGTGTGGCCCGCCTCCGGCACGGCTCCTAACGGTGCCCCCCCCCCCCCCCCGCCCATCGGCAGGCCCTGACGTCATCGTGGGCGTCCGGGCTGCCCCGGGGGCTGCTGGCAGGGGGGTGATGGGCGGCTGTTCAGGGCTGTGGGCCCCCCATTGCTCTGTTTCAGGAACAAAGGGGGGCATTTTTTTCTGGGCTTCTGCGGGTCTCTCGTTGTACAATTCAGGATCAGGAAAATAGTGCCTGACGTCAGGAGGCGGGCCAGCCAATCCGGGCCACCGTGAGTGTCCGGCCAGCCAATCCGGGCCACCGTGAGTGTCCGGCCAGCCAATCCGGGCCACCGTGAGTGTCCGGCCAGCCAATCCGGGCCACCGTGAGTGTCCTTACGGAAGAGTGTCCCAGGCCGGGAAGGCGGGGCATGGAGTGTCAAGCGTGCATTTCTCACTGCATTGTGAAAAGCGGTTAGCTTATAGCTAACGTGGAGTCTCAAGCGTACATTTCCCATTGAATCACGAAAAGCACATTTTTTTGCTACACCACAAAAAGCACTTAGCTTATAGCTAACATGGAGCGTCACACGTGCATTTCTTACTGCAGCGTGAGCGCAAGACACAGCAGGGTGCATGCTACAGTGCATAGACCGGCATGCAGAAATGCAGAGGATGGGCAGATTTAGACCCCCTGGGGCCCCGTGGTCTTTGTGTGGCCTGGCTGGGCGTCGTCTGCACACCCGCTAAAAGCTTTTCCACTTCACTGACGCCGCCCCCCACCCCCCCCGCCCCCCAGGTGTCTGACCCGGAAGCTTCATCCATGAGTCTGCATCGTCAGGTGCGGCTGCGATACAGACTTTTTACAGGCGGGTGTCATGGCTGGTTGCAGGTAACTGATATGCACTGGCTTCACTGCCCCCCCCCCCTGCGCACGGTCGCCTTGTTCACCTCCCCCTTTCTGTGAAATATTCATGCCATGGAGTCTGTTACCTTCTGCCTGTCACCGTGCGGCGAGTTGAAGGCTGTCCTTTAGCCAGGACCCATGACTCTTATGGTGGGGGCGCGCTGTCTGAACTGGGGGGGGGGGGGAGCTTGCTCTGTCTGAATTAGAGGAGGGATCTGTTTGAATCGGGGAGGGATGAATTAGGAATTAGGGGGGGCTTTGTCTGAATCAGGGTGGGGTTTGTCAGAATCAAGGGACACTGCCTGATTTGGGGGGGGGGGGCATCTGTCTGAATTGGGAAAGGTACAATCAAAGCAAAGTAATGTTTCTGTGTAAAAATGACCTTGTTTGTTTGTTTTGTGACAGGTAAATGTACCATAGCCCCCGCCCCCCCTGGTATGTGTGTGCGCGCGTGTGTGTGTGTGCGCGTGTGTGTGTGTGCGCGTGTGTGTGTGTGCGCGTGTGTGTGTGCGCGTGTGTGTGTGCGCGTGTGTGTGTGCGTGTGTGTGTGTGTGTGTGTGTGTGTGTGTGCGCACGCATGCATGCTCCTGAATTTCCTGTGTGCCGGGCGTCTAACACTCTGCCCATCTGGAGATGAGGGTGCTCTCTGCCATTTGAGCTCTGTCACTCTATGGCTTAGTGGTGGTTTGGAGGGGGAGGGGGGGGGTCCTCTGCTCTCTGGTTTCCTACCCTAGTTTGTGTTGAATTTGCACCATGCTGCTTGATTGACTTGTGTATTGTACTTATATAACAAGCATAGCTGTGGATGGTCTGTGAGTGACGCTTGTTTTCAGACTGACCCTAAAACACTGAGTCTGTCTCCTTCCATCTTATAATAAGTAAAAAAAGTCTCGTAAAGTAGATGTGCTGTTTTTACTGAAATGTGCTGCCGGACTACGGAGAGCCTCACATCTGGATTCGGCCCCTTCCTTCTAAATAAATTCACCAGTGACGTGGCTTTATTGTGTTATTTTAAACCGTGATGTAACTGAGTGAACCACGAAAGAACCGCCATTTTGAAGTCAGGCACGGCTCACAAAATGCTCGATTAGCCGGTGTCTGCCCCTTTCTCACGAGGCAGAGTGACAGCCCCCCGGGAAACGCTGTGTCCCCCCCCCCCCCCCGTCTGCTTTCTGGAGAATCGCGTCCCACCACGGTGAGAGGCTTTCGCGTGTCGTGTACAGTCATGTCAATACGGGACTGGCTGCTGATTTTAAGGTCATTATCTGGCAGCCGACTAATGAGCCTGCCTGTCTGGCTCCTGAGAATAAGGCCATGACTGAAAGACGTAGCGCAGCACTTCTCTGAAGCCCCCGTCAGCATTTAAAGGTGCCAGGAACCCCAGTAGCTATTCAGATGGTCGTGCAGTTTGGGGGGCGTCCCCTAGCACTTCCCCCACCCCCCCGCTGGCGTGGGCCTGTACTACGAGAGGCTAATTTCGCCTTTTTCTGCTGAGAAGCCGGTATTTCCCGCAGAGTCACGCTACCAGCCCTCGGTGAAAACGCGTTTTGCGTAGCAAACAGTTATAAAGGAACACCCTTTTAATCGATGGCTGTGGTGTTTTTATGGACCCTAAAACAAGCGCTGACTTCCCCTTTCGCTCCTAGTGCGATAAATAGCAGTTTACATTGTGATTAAGCGTCTGGTTCCACCAGCAGGCTGCAGCCACGCTTGGCACACCTGCTGGTCAGTGGCTACGGTAACCGCCGGCGAGGGTGGCTGCACCGAGCACATTCAGCTGGCTTATAGCATTAGCAGTTTGCAGGGGGGTGATTTTTGTGACTCCTCTGGGTGAATAAGGTACTGTTAGCGTTTCATGTGTTATGGTGCCCAAACAAAAGACCTTCATTGTTCATCCATTTTGTGGGAGGCTTGGCCAGTGCTGCTGGTCCAGCTGGCTGATATTAGTCTGTGTGACTCTGTGGTCGCATTTCGGGGCTGTCTGATGCTGGAGACCCAGGTATGAAGGCGCTCGCCAAGTACCTATTTAACGCAGCCTTTGAGAGGCTGGCATAGCCCCCAAATGTTTTAGAAAATAATTAGCTAGTGAGTAAAGTCAGTATCTAGCTAGCTGGTTAAAAGAAAATGCCGTTTATTTAATATTTAGTGTAGTGAATGCCTGTGGCCAGCAGGGGGCCCGCATGGTATGAATGGTGGTAAACGCCGGTGTCTGTTTTGCCGTCCTGCAGGAGAGCGGCCCTTCCCCTGCACCTGGCCGGACTGCAGTAAGAAGTTTGCCCGCTCCGACGAGCTGGCGCGGCACTACCGCACGCACACCGGCGAGAAGAAGTTCGGCTGCCCGCTGTGTGACAAGCGCTTCATGCGGAGCGACCACCTGATGAAGCACGCCCGGCGCCACTCCGGCTTCGAGCCCGGCATGCTGAAGCGGCCCTATGGGCCAGCCTTGGGCGTGGCCGCACGCACCGGCTCGCTCAGCGACTACAGCCGCTCGGACGCCTCCAGCCCCACCCTGAGCCCCGCCAGCTCACCTTAAGCCACACCCCCTCATCCAGACCCCGCCCACCCACCTTAAGCCCCACCCGCACTTTCCTTCCTGGCCAGACGGATGGCCGTGGGCCCCGTCACTCGCGTGTTGCACACTCGTCCGCTGCCTCCTAAGCGCTAATCCCCTGTTCGCTTGCTGCACTGTAAATAACGGCCCTGTTGTAGTGCAATCTTTTGTGCAACTCAAAAGAAACAGAAAAAACCAAAAAAAAATAAATAAAAAAAAATCGAAAACACGCCTTCCCCAGAAGGCCATCTTTGCTTAGTATTCAATATTTATGTACTGTTTTTAGCTTATGGCACTCGCCGGGGTATCGATAGTGTTCTTATTTAAGTTTTTCTTTAATTTTAAACAACTCATTTCAGGTTTAAAAATAACAACAAAAATTAGCAACAAGGAAAAAAAACAGACAGATGAATCGAGCGGTATATAAAGTATTCTTCACCTTTATTTAAATTGGGGAGGGGGGGAATCACATCTACACCTCAGGATTCAGGACAGTTGTTTTATTACTACTTACTTGACTGCACAATACAAACATCACTTTACTCCGAAATTCAACTGGGTTGAATTTTGTTCCCCGCTCAGGGACGGCCTTGCTAGCTTGAAAGAGTGAATGCAATGAAGACAAACACACAGAAAGCAGCCTTACACTCAACAGGATTTGCACTCTTTTTTTTTTTTTCTTTCTTCATCTGTTAGTTTTCACACTGGGGGAAACTAGCACTGGATTAATGTCACTCAGCCCAAGGTTTAAGTTTTGCTTTTGTTCCTATTCGCCCTTGAGACTTCATTCTTGTTTCTCCGTTTCTCAGTGTGTGGGAATAAAACCGGATCTCCATTAAAACACAACAACCTCAGTGACTCCATTTCTGTTCTCTTAAAGGGAAACATCTCGGACATGAGGCGCGGGTCTCGCACCCCAGGTTATTTGTCCTGCACTAAAACCTGAACCTGCCCAGCCAGAATAACGATCAATGGGATTTTAAATTTAGATAATTGAAGTTTCAAAGCAGCTGTTTACAAATTAAGACCTACACATCCAGCAATACAAGGTGTCAGTGTCTGTTTGTGGAAGAAAGGGACTTGCAACAGTTAACGCCCAACCCCCCCCCCGCCGCAGAGCACATGCCACACCCCCCCAAGCCAACCCGAGGGTCACATCTGCGTTACAGGACATCGTAAACCACTGAGAAGTGGCTGTTTCCTCTTCCTGTCCCAAAAGACTGGCTCCTATCAGCTGTAGGAATGTGTCCATCTTGCTGGACTTGGGGGATCTGATCGCTAGCCAATGGTGCTGTTTGGCTTTTCCCGTCACTCTCAAGCTGCCGTTAGAGGGACACCCCACTTGGGGGGCAGGCCACTCTTGGGCCCAAAGGACTCCAGGCCCCTGACAAGCTGGAGGATTTTCGCAGATTCCTGGCAGGGCACCAGCGTCTAGTTAGCGACGGCTATCTGGGAGAGACAGTGGGGTAACCCTGATCCAGAGGCCCTAGATAAGGGCCGGCATCACCGGGAGCTGACCAATCAGAAGAGCCCACACCCAGCTACACCCCTGGGTCACAACGGAAACAGGACGCCAACTGCCAAGCCTGAGAAGAGCGCACTGCAGCCTCTGAGGGCTTAGCGACAGGGGGGTTAACTGGATCCTCACTGGGGAGATGCAGCAGCGGGGCGCTGTCAACTCTGCCCTGCATTGCATCGTGGGTACTTCACCGAGGCACGTTGGTAGGGGATCCACGATTTCTGGAAGGGTGGGGCACTTTTTGCACGATTTCAGGAAGTCGACTCACCACGTTACCTGCTGCACCACTGTCCCATCATGGCGCATTTAGACAGCGAGGGGACGGGGAGGGGCTGCTGGCTGGTACTGCAACCCCCCCCCAGAGCCTCCAGAGTTGCATTAAGAGACTGCAGCAGGGTAGGGGGAGGGATCCACATCCACTTTGTTGCGGCTGCTTTAGCATGTGGTAAGAGTACATTACCTCTTACCTCTGAAAGCTTTCCAACAGCTGCTTTTAAACTCTCCCTCTCATTACATGCTGCCTCTGTGCCCCCCTCCCCCGCTTAACGCGTCGCCCTGAAACATATCAGTCAGCCGGCAGAAGGGAAGAGTGTGGCCGATTCACACTGATGTTTCCTGGGTATAGCAATGCAATAACTCTGCTATAATCACACGTCCCTCCCTAGTTCCGGGAAAAGGCTGCAGAGCCCCACGGGCACTCGGGACATAGCCAGAGGACAGAGGGCCATGCAGCCTGAGTCATGTTAACCCACTGGCTCACTCCTCTCTGGTCAGTGCCCCCCCCCCGTCGGAAAGGCACCGCTCTGCTGGTGTGACAAGGGAAGCGGATCTAGGACCATGAACGGGCCCCCTTGTCTCCCCACCTCCACCCAGGCCACCTCTCCTGCCCCCCCCCCCCAGCGTTTTCCTTAATAAAACACCCCTGCAGCTGCCATGTAAAGCCAAAACCAGCTCCAGCCGGACGACCATTGCGCATCTAGGGATTCCTCTGTGTGCCGAAACCGGAGAACGACACGCTTCTCTTGTGTCCTAGGAATCGCCGTAAGACTCAGCTCTACCCACAATCCCCCTCTGCCTGTCACATGATCAGCAGTGACCACTAGTCACATGATCAGCAGTGGCTGGGCTTTAATGGCCAGTCGAGAATAAACATGACGAAATCTGCCACTCATCAACAGGAAGTAAACAGGGAAGATTCACAAGCGGTAGTTTGATTTATAGGTTTATCATATATAGATGCCTAGATATATATAAACCTATATATGTTAATAATACTTGAAAGAGAAAAGGTTATTAGAGGACAGTCTCCGGTGTTCGGATGTCTTGTGCTGTTTGCTACATGAATAATGCTTTAGGGCTGCCACTGTACAGTTACACGCCCCCCCAATCAGCTGATCCTCTGTGGCCCCCATGCACCTCTCGACACTGCGGGCCAGTGTAGGAGCAGACGCATGCAGAAAGCTCCCCGTGCCTCTCCCAGGCTGCACGGTAATCCCCGCACCCTGACCACTCATTACGTCGCCGCTCTGCAGGTTCAGGGGGAATCGGCAGGTGACCCGCGCAGTGATTTTCCCTCAGAGCCTCACTGCGAGGCCTTACTGTATCACACTTACTTGTCAGGTTGTCAGCGGCTGGCTTTTGCTAGCATACCGAGAGAAACTTCCAGAAAGAGGGGTGAAACATTCAGCGCTTCAGCTGTCCTGCTTTTGTTTAATACAGTTTCTTTTGTTTTCACTGTAACAAACTACTTGAGACACATGAGAAATGCCAATTTCTAACTGCCTGACGTGTAGCTCATCAGTATTTATTTAGTGCTTGGCTAACAAATTAGCATTTAACTTCATGGTATTGTGGGAATATTCATTTTAATCTGTATATGTTCTTTTAATGGGTTGTTTTTCCCCCAAATACTTTTACTGTTTTCATGTCATGTTTTGATTATTGTGATTATTATCTCTCTGTTCTGTATTCTGTCTGTATTTCCATTATTTGTGTTATTAATTCAGCTCATGGCATCGTCCTGTCATTCCCCTCCCCAGACACATAGAGTAATGAATACTGAAAATGAAAGCGCATACTCTCCTATTTTACGCAGAGACACTGAATTTTATTGTTGTTATAAATATTATTATTAATAATGATATGCTTTCCTGAATATAAAGGTTTCCTCTGTCTCTCAGCACATGGGGCACAGGAAGTAGCATGATGTGACAGGAAGTACCGTGACCTGAAATGAGGGGGGAAATTGCGAGACATATTAGCTACTCGGTTGCATTTCTACATTATCCACCCGCGTAACCATAGAGACCACAGCATTGTGATGTACTACATTATACATATAAATATATTCGTTTTTACTTAGTTGCTTCTTTTTATATGTGCCGAACTATATGGGGAGCATATAATACACATACTGACATGGCGTTTCTGTGCCCAGTGGAGAGGGGAATTCCCGAGCAGTTTGGCATTCTTGTCCATTTGGGTGTTCCCAAAATCACAACAGCATACCGAGGGCACTGACTTTAATCCGTTTCAAATGGCCCATGTCACACGGCTGTATGACTGTATGTTAAATGTGATTGTCCCCTTTTAGCCGCTTACCCCGACACACAGTCGTCACAGATCTGCCGTCATATTTGCCGCGAGTACTTGACGTTATCGGTGTACTGCGTGTGCTTCAGGATGACGTTACAAGCCGTTTGAAATCAACTTTAAACTTGTGTGCCAAAGGCATGTAGAAGACCATTCCATTAATGTTATAAGACGAAATTGGAAAAATCTGTAGTGACGTTTCGAAGCATAACAGAACATGACTCTTTTTGTATGAATGACAGATAGACTTGTGTGCAGGATTGAATGGGTTTTTTTTTGTGTATTAAATAAATCAATTTTAGTTTTAAAACTGCAGCTGACTTGCTAGTAATGCGCTTTGATACATTTGATTCCAATAAGATGTTGAATTATCATGCTGTACAGGATAAATGTAATGCAGTTTGGTATAGCGGATCTCTGGTTAATTCTTCTGCTCTGTACAAGTCTGTGTCTGTCCATTCCGAACCTGCCAGCATCACCACATGCTGTCCAGAGCCACGCAGTGTACCACAGCTTCATTTTAATTGTATATATTTATTTTTTACATCTTCTGTACATCGACTGTGATTCATTAATTATAAGTCTTTGTGAGTAATAGACTTGGTACTTTTTTTTCTTCAAAAATGTAAACGTTGGCTTTTTTATTATTATTTTTTTTAGTTCTTTTGTTTAGTTTAGTCGTGTTTTTCTAAGAGTGTGCTTCTTCTCTGTCCAGTAGGCTGGTTCCTCAGGCAAAGCTTCTGCTGTTTTGTTTGAAATCTGAGCTCTGTGATAAAAGGGAATTTGGAAAAACTCACTCACTGTCCGTCGCGTCGGGCTGCATCGTCCTGCAGCCCCAAGCCCTTCCCGGTGATGGCTGAATGACGAGGACTTGGGAGTTTTGTCTCCTTGGATACTGCTGCTGGTGGCCGTGGAAGGCACCTTTGCGGTTGCTCTCCACTGCATGCCCGGTGTCCTCTGCAGTGGACATGGTGTGTGAAGCAGCTGTCAGCAATGTGAACCAGAGTAGTAAAACCCCTTTGCTCTAAGCTGCATCTGGGCAGGTGCCCGGGGAAGCTTACGACAGTATGAGATGAAATCGGAGACAATTGATTAACCAGCAATGCCTGTCGGCTGGCATGAAACGAGTGAGATGATATGCTAGTATATGTGTTGCAAAGAAGTAGACTTACTAACCATGTTGAGTTAGTTAACCCTCCTTATTTCATGTAGACTACATTCAGGAATCGTAACCAAAGGAAAGATGAAAGATGTCCCTATGATGTTTGGTGACTGTATCCAGACATCAGCGTGAGAATCTGCACAGCCGTCGAACGGCTCCCGCATCCCCACGTCCGTGCTGACGCGCGGTCGGCTCCGCCACCTTCCTGCACGCCCCATGGCACGGCCCGCGTTTCCCCCGGCGATCCCCTGGGGTCCGCGAGTGATGCCGTTTTTGCTGGTGCGTCTTCACCGCACCTCACGCGCGCTTCGCCACAGGTCCGTTGGGTGAGCCTTCTGCCGTGGCGTTTTCTTTAAAGATCTCCATGTTAGAATAGGACAATTCCAGAAGCCATGTAATCATTTCCTTGGTTTTGCTCAATATCTGGACGTATTGAGGCCTGATGAGTTATTTTTTTCGATGCCTCTACTGCGAAGACATTTACGCCGTGAATACGTGCACATTCACTAATCCGTGAAGAATGTCAGTTATACCCAGTCATTGTTTTTCATGGATTATCTGAGCAGGGACAGTAATACTGCATCAAGCAGTTTGGAAGCCTGAGCTGGTAACCAGCACGCTAGTGACCACGCTTCGAGAATCCCCATCCCCATATGCCTCTTTTAGCGGATTATATTTGGGCCTCAGGTCAGTGGTCGTCTCGAACACTGTGATCATACACAGATGTACAAATAATGATGTGAGCCAGTGGAAATACAAGGTCAGCACTGGCAGAGACTAAAACAATCCAGCGCCGCATTCAGATGGTGAAGCCTGGACCTATAGCGTAGGTCATGTCTCACCCTGAAAGCCTGCGGGACAGCGAATCCAATGGCAATACGTCTTAAAAGTGTGACATGTTGGATCAATCTGTTCCCTTACGCTCCCAGAGTCAATGCATGGTTTTAATGCTGTCTGGCCTGTATCCTCCAGCATCGCATAGGATTTAATAATTGCGAAATCTTCAGTGTGGCTGTAGACCTTTGAGCAGTACCTGCCCTCTAGATTTCCCCCTGAACAAACTTGCCTTTCTGATGGATCTCTCTCTCTGTCTTTTGTACATCACCTGCGATGCCTGTTCTGAGCATTTAATGGTGCTTATTTGCTGCCCTGCACCAGTGTTCCCTGCTTCGTGAGATAACTTCGGCCAGTTCAGTTCCTCCTCTCCCGTTACCACAGTAAAGCCGTGTACCGTGTAACATACTTCTCAATCAACCAAATCACTACGTTGAAGTATTGCCGTTGTACAGTTCCATAAATGATATAGATCTTAATGTGCTGGTCTGTTGTCGCTCTGCTGTACCTTTTTATGAAATTATTTTTTACTTGTTAGACAATATATTGTGACTATGTCCTATGCAAAAAAATTAACAAAATGTAAAATATTGTCTGTTGTCTTACCTTGTATGCATGAATTAGTGAAGTTTACATTTGGAAATAAATTCATAAATAAAGGATTTAGTGTTGTGTTGATTCTTTACAGCCCTATACACTCGAGCACTGTAATAGTGTACAGTATATCTTGCTGGTATTTGCACATATGAAACAAGAAAATGGTAGGAATTCACAATGAAAAAAGACTATAATATCAAAATTTAGCAGAAGGAACAGAGTTGGCAACTAGGCCACACAAGGATCCTCATCTGTGAATCCAGGAAGAGATGACTGAGGTCTAGGCCAAAGCCTGTTGTAGTGAATTAAGCAGAATCTTCGCAAATATATACTACAATGTTTACATTGAAGAGCGCATTTTAAATATAAGATAAAGTGAATAAATATCCAGTTATACAGAGACACTTATGTGGATCCAGTCAGAGACCAGAATCTGAATGCCCTCCCAGACAGAGCAGGCCTTGATTCAGACCATTACTCAGACCACTAGGCAGGCCATGATTCAGACCGTAAGGCAAACCATGATTCAGACCACGAGGCAGGCCATGATTCAGACCATTATTCAGAAAATGAGGCAGGCCATGATTCAGACCATGAGGCAGCCATGATTCAGACCATGAGGCAGGCCACGATTTAGACCATGATTCAGACCACAAGGCAGGCCATTATTCAAACCATTATTAAGACTATGAAGCAGGCCTTGATTCAGACCATAAGGCAGGTTATGATTCAGACCATTATCCAGAAAACGAGGCAGACCATGAGGCAGGCAATGATTCAGACCGTGAGGCAGGCCATGATTCAGACCATGAGGCAGGCCATGATTTAGACCATGAGGCAGGCCATGAGGCAGACCATGATTCAGACCACAAAGCAGGCCATGATTCAGACCATTATTCAGACCACGAGGCAGGGCTTGATTCAGACCATTATTCAGACCACGAGGCAGGGCTTGATTCAGACCATAAGGAAGACCATGGCTTCATCCCATTTGCTTCACTAAGTATATGATTACACACTACCACACTTGGCAGACGTGTTCCTGAGCTTAGCACAAGAATTCAAGGGTGTTCAGTCCCTCAAGTGCAGCATGCTTAATTTTCACTTTATCCACACTTTGGCAAATACTGCATGGAAGTGGTCTTTTGGCTAAGTATATAGACCACAATGCACTGCATCAGTGAAGACTGTTTACTTTGAACATGAGGAAGTCTGTCAGCACAGCAGATCGCAACATGCTTCCTAAGAAGTGTTAATGTAAGTGCGCATAGTTGTACAACAAATGATTACATACCCTATGCTACAGTGGACATCCTCAAACACAATTAGCACAAATGATATCACAGTTCACACTTCAGCTTTTTACATACACTTGTACACTTTGCTTATTAAATCAATGTACATCACCAAAGTGTGTGTAGTATCAGTGCACTTGCACTCAAGTGGTTAAATGGGAGGAAGCCCATGACTCAGATGATAAGGCAGACTGTGAGGAAGACCATGATTCAGACCACAATGGGCACATGACACAACGTACCTGAAAATTAGCATCAACTTTATTGACCAGTTTCACTGCATTTTCTTTGAACTGGAAAGATCATGGAGTGAGCTGTTTTTTATTTTCATTTTAAAAGTGAGATTTTCAGTAATATTTGACATCTCACATCACTTAATCTTAACTGCTGCTGTGAATAGACAATAAGAAGTTAATTACACAAATTAAAAATGCATGTGAAGATATCGAAGGCTGGGTGCCAAGGAGGATTTTTAGACAGGAGGTGAAAGGGATATGATTGTTTGACGGTGGGTCTGGACAGATTCAGTCAGGGAATGTCCTGTCATCCAGTCAGATCAAGAGTGGGTGATTAATTAACCAATTAGTGCAAGAAAGGTAGGTAGAGAGGCTGCAGCCGGAGGCTTTTGTGTTTAGTAAATTACTGGTGGCAATGGGGTGGCACACTGTAATCCAGAACATTCTTTATGGCACTGCTCTGTGCCAGATGTGCTTCTCCATTCGATTCAGAGGGAAAAAGAGCTGAGACACTTGGAGAGTGTAGTTAGAGCCATCGCTCTTCTAGCAGTCGGCAGTCTGTAAGAATGGCTGCTGGGATATCCAGCATGGCACCAGTACGTCGCAGGCTGCCAGTTCTCTCACACGCTTGAGGACCAGCAGCAAGAATATAAACCGAATTAGGAATGAGGCCGGCTGCCATTCACCAGGCGATCATCTCCGCCCCCGGAAGGAGCGGGGGAGCATGCTAGCTTAGAGCCGTGACTGTCAGCAGCTGCGGAGGTGTCAGCAGACGCCTGGGCTCCGTGGTAGTGGTCGGCCACGCGCCGCCATTCCTGTCAGGTCACATGATCGTCCCGGGATAAGAGTGGCTCTCCCTGTCCTTATCTGCCCCTCCATCTTCTTGCAGGTCCCACTCACAACTGTACTGGCCTCTTTCAGTGGCCATTTTAGTTTGGCTGTAACCATTTTAGTTTGGCTGTAACCGTCGCTGCACGCCGCATATTCTGCCTGGCTGGGGGGGGGGCAGGGGCAGCCGGCTGATGTCCCCTGACCCAGGACGACACCAGTCTCATATATCTGCCATGCAGGGACAATGCGAATTTCACTTCCTGTTGTCTGCACTCGAATCAGGAAGTGCCCATTGTTCCTTTGTGTGAAGCTCGGACAGCAATGAAGAAGGTTTGGTTGCCACGGCATTACGTCTGGAATCTTTATGTGTTTCATGTGGATATGGGGGGGGGGGGGGGGGGGGGGATTGCATGGCTGCTTTATCTCTGCCACCCACCCCCGTTTGCATGTGTTTCAACGTTATGTGACCTCCCCCGTCCCCCTGCCACAAATACACCGCCGTGACCGACTTGGTGTGATTAGCTCATTACAGGTTTCCCATTGTGGTGAGTTTGGAAAGAGGCTCAGTTCCTTTCACAGGCTGCTCCCTCCCCCTCCCCGGAAGCGCGTCCCCGTTCATCTCCCGGCATTCAGATCCCAAATGTGAATCACTAAATCCAAAGTGTAATAGGAAGGGCCACTAAAAATAGCTGGAACACGCTGGGTACTCCGCACTCAGGCTAGTTATCTGCCTGCTGCCTCTCTCTGTGCCAATCCCAGCTTCCCACACGCTGACACCAATGTCAGACAGCGAGCTGGAGCACGCATTTCCAGTACCGCCGCCGCGGTTGACGCACGCATAACGCCGCCCGACTTACTTTTTTTTGTTTGTTTGTTTTTCAGTCTCCTAGAGAATTCAGAGGAGGGCGTCTCTGCGTACTTTAACGTCGATTAACGTGCCGTCCAACAAGCCTGCACAAGAAGCGGGATTTTATTTTTTATCTTTGTGCAAAAGAAACACACTTCAATCACGCCCATTTAGAGATCGTTAGGGTAAAATGTCAGAAGAGCTATTGTACTTTTGGATCCGTATGCATGCTTTTAATAGTATGGTGGAAACCGCTTTTTAATTTCCAGGTGAGGCTGAATCTCCTTTGTTCTCAGTGAACGGGCATCACCTCAGACCGTTTGCATACAACGGAAACAGAGCCAAAACCATAACCTGTCAATTAGCAGCATAAGGACATAGCATAAGGAGAAAAGTAATTTATTTGGAGAGCTACACTGATGACAAAAACGAAAGGAAGTAGCACTTAATGGGAGCATCGAGTGGGCAGACGCCCATAATACTGCAAATCGGCTAGGAATAGGCATGATGATGTGTGTGTGTATAAATATATATATATACACACACAGACGGTATATATACATGCAGCATATGTGGGTGCTTTAAGCAGGAGGGGGGAACTGCAACAACATTTACATGTGGGAATCAGCGTGTCTGACACCAGAACTGACAACGTGTACCGATCGCAAAGCCTCCCCCGGCACGACTCAGGCTGGGGGCGGGGGTTTCTGTAGTCGTGCCGCTCTTTTTGTGATGCACGGAAGGTCCCGGAGCCCCCGGCCCGCCCCCAACCTGCCCCCAGCGGCGCCGCGCCGGGATCCGGCTGCCCTGCGAGCCGGCGTGAGACTGAGGGGCCGCGAGTCGGGGTGTCTGACAATGCAGCGGCATTTCGGCGCTGAACAGCGTGCGATTCCTCCCGCGATGCGTGCGAGGGCAGGCGCCGGAGAGCCGTCCAACACCGCCCACTCTGCAGCGGGTGGCTTCGCAGGCCTGTGTGCCGGGGAACAGGATGTGCTGTGAGTGCTCGGGCTGGCAGGGGCCAGCGGGCCGCTCTCAGCACCGCCTCGCTCCGTGGAGACCGCGGCTCCACTCCGGGGGTCGTTACCATCCGCGGCCCCAACACACCGGCGCCGCTGGAAGCCTACCCAGATAACAAGTGTTGCATAACCGGGACTCTTGATTTTCTGCTAGTATATTATATAAACGTAGATCTTAGGAAACCTGTTTGGAAAAGTGTAGCTTGCAAAAATTTACTCATTAGCTTACCAAATATTGTGTGCACCAATGTATACAAAACTAATGTTTGGTTCTGTAATATATTAACATTTATTACTGTCTGAATGTGTTTGTGGGGGTGGGTACTGCAAAGGCTTTTGAAAAGCACATTATAAAGCCAAATGCAGTCTGCTGAAGTGCACGCATTGTGAGCATATTATAAATTCGTTTTATTTTAATCTGGACCCTCCAATAATCTGATCACTTAACACTGATATTTTTCAAAGGCACGGCCATGTTTTTCAGCAGAGCAGGGCTGATCACGTGACAGGCAGCGGCGACAGCTGCTTTCATTACGACATGAAAGGCAGTTTTTAATTAGGGTCTTTGATAATCAGTTGTTGGGACACGGCACCCGGGCAATGGTGGGGGGGCAGTGTCATACAGGACCTGTTGCTGGTGGTGGGGGCTTCTGAGCTGTATCAAGATCGGACTGGAGCAATTATTAACGTCGAGCCTCGGGATTACGTCGATCACAAAGTTCTGGTGGAAACACATCATTCACACAATTGTTGCCTGTCTGTTAATCTTTCCTGAAAACTGTAGCCTTCCCTCAGTATTATCGCTTCACCCCCCCCCCCCCCTCGCTGGCAGCGTGAGGGCACGGAAAGTGCCGGGTGATGGCAATGTGGTGCCATATGCGAGGGAACAAGGCAGAATGCGAATGAGATGAGCCCCCCCCCCCCCCCAGACCGTCTGACAGGGGGGGTTCACTGTCTGCTCACAGATACACAGATAGCTGGGGGAGGGGGCGTCCGTGAAAATGTGACAGCCACTCGCTTGCTGTAATAAATTTGCTTCCTATGCTGGTGATCCTCGTGCAAAGTGCCACAAGCCTGGTAGGACGCAGTTTAGGGGAGTCGTACCGAGCAGCAGCGGCACTGTGCGCACAGGCGCCTTTTCACGGCGACTACGGACCGTCTGAGAACGCCTTCGTGAATGCGGGGGTGTCATTTGCTATGTGTTGGAACTCACTGCGAGCAGGAGTCGGTCTTGTTTCTGGGGCTCCCTGTTCTACCTCAGATGTTTTACAAACTAAATGGCGAGTAGAGTCAGAAGATAATAGCTGGCTGGTTAGCAGATTATCTCCTTCAGCATCTCCTAAATATGAAACATGCTTATTCAATATTTGGTGTGACTGTTTGTGGTCAGCAGGAGTGACGGTAAATACCACTGCTGTCCATGGGTTATATCAAGGCGGTGCTGGCCTGAAATTGGGAATGTGTACAAAATATTAACAATTAAACAGTTTATGACCTGGCCAACTTACCTGTGACTGGCATTTTGCATGCTAACGTACCACCATCGCACAGTATGACCATTATCCTTCTCAGAATGGACCATCCCCAGAACATTCTGGGCTTCTTACACAATCCCAGCAGGCATCCTTACATGAAGGTTAAACACTACTGTACACTTAGCTTCACAAAAAATGTATTTTAAAACATATTTCCTGGAGTTTGATGCAAAATATTAGCAACCTTTGAAGATGACAGGTGATCCAGTGATCCAGGTCATGGATGATCCAGTGATCCAGATCTTTGCGTTAAATCAAAGACGCACACTGCTGCATAATTCAACAACTGCTTCCATCAAGGTCCATTTTGAATATTAAATATTAAATCAAAACTCACTGCTCCACATATCATGTAACAGGACATATAATTTGTGTGCATCCATTAATTAAATGTAATTATATGTACTGTGACACTGTATTAATTGAAGACGCTCTCTCATTTACACCCTGCACTTTTAGAAGGAGACTCTCTGGCATCATGGGATCAACCAGCCGTTTGAAGAACACGACGGCATAAAATGAAATGGCATAAACCTCCTTTCATTTGATGTATAAATTGCACAAATGTTAATGAGCTGTAAGCACCACAGATATTCAGTAGCATTCAAATATCTAGTGACACTTCACATTCTGTAGAAAGTTCTGCTTTTACGTTTTTATTTATTTGGCAGATGCTTTTATTCAAAGCGACATACAATTGAGAAAGCAGGGTCAGACCATCCCTGAAGCAACTGGGGATTAAGGGCCTTTCTCAAGGGCTAAACGGTGACATCACTCTGTCGACACTGGGATTTGAACCGGCAACCTTCTGATCACGTTGTGCTTTATATCCTGTAAAGATGCTGCTATGCGAATGATGTCAGCACTGCTTTAATGTCACCCTGATCCCCTTATGATGTACCTACAGCTCAGGTAAAAAGCTCCACTACCCACTTAATATTAAATGTGACCAAATATATAGCAGAACACTCTTTCACTATGTAGCCAGAATAAATATGCTAAATATTGCTTTATGGCATTTTGTGAAGATATAAAAATATTTTTTCTTCTAATATTACAATTTAAAGTGGCTTGTAAATTCCCAGTGTTGTCACATTCTCTAGTCCAGAAACAACACACTACTTTTTTAAAGTATAAGCTATTTTTTCATATTTACATCAGTACCTAATGTGCAAATTAGATATAGAGTAATTTAGAGTAGTGTAAAACTTTCAAATGAATACAAGATCATATTTCCTGTGTCTGATGGTGGTCCTATTACATACGAAGGAAGAGGGCTGACAATTTGGGACAGGAACCCTGACAGCAGCTGAAATGGCGGCTCCGTAGCTTTGGCCAGGAGACTCTGAACCCACCGCTATGATAAAGACTGTATTTCTGAAGCAGATGTGTGGATACGACAGCCACAGGAGCTACAAGTGCAGTCTGGGCCTGCAGGAAAAGCTCAGAAGTACGTTGTGCCATGTTTTGGTGTTAGCTTTCAGCCCTGGCGATTCCCACTGTCTTCCAACGGCTGCATAGAGCGAACTTTACTGCTCATGCGATTTTTACTTAGACAAAAATGATCTGAGGGCAGAAGGAAAAATGACTGGTTCAGAGAGGTAAACTGAACCAATCATGTTTTCCTTCTGGCCTCAGAACATTTTTGTTTAAGTAAAACTCCCACGAGCAACCTCACTGCAATCTTGCATATCTAAGAACACTGGAAAATATAATGGAAGCCTTTGACTGCCTAGATAGGTCATTTAACATCATAAATGAAAATACATTACACGTGCTCATGAACTGATTTTAATTGTATTCAACTAAAACCGCCCATACTTGGCTGTGGTATGACAAAATATGCTATCTGCTGAAAACATTAATGCATAGGGAAAAAAACATCTTCACACAAACTCGACATCAAGACACCAGATAACTTATTGCTTTTAAAAAACATGTTGCACTTATATTTGCTCTCTATGCAACTTACTTCCATAATTAAATTAGTTTTACGAACAAAATCATTCAGCTGTGTCATATTGCATCTGAATAAACTGTTCTAAATGGAGGTTTTTGTGATGTTGCACATATGCTTCACAAACAATATGATGCTGTAATATGGCCCTGCGTCATCGAATAAAAGATTTTACTTTAAAAATATATAAAATTCGTAATCTGAGTCATAAATAAAACAACAAAAATCTCTGGCCAAAGCTGTAAACCGATTTCAGCCACGTTCGCTTTGTTATCGGGCGCAAGAACAAAGAGGGGTTTCCCGGACGGGCAGGAAGCTGGATGCCGGGCTGCCGCTGTCCCCAGGGCCTCGCTGAGGCCGTCTGCACCAGCGGCTGCATCACCAGGGCTATCCGGGCCGCTGCGCCTTGCCGTCGCGCTCCCTGCGCCGCAGCTCCTCCCGGTAGCAGTACGAGCAGTAGTTCTCGGTTTCTGGCCTTCCGTAGAAGGAGCAGTTCCCCCGTTTGCAGCGTTTCTGCTGCAGGTAGTAAAAGGCGCAGCTGGTGCCGCGGCCTCTGGGCTTGTCGCGGCTCGGCCAGGCCCGAGCGGGCGATCCCTCATCCAGGGGCTCGCCGCTATTGCTGGCCTCGAAGCCGTTAGTATACGTGTGGGACTTGTGCTCCCCAGGCATGCTGTAGGGGTCACCGGTGCGGGCCCCCGGCACGTGGTTCCCGGGCGCCCGGTTCGGGCTGTGGCTCTGAGAGGACAGCGTGCGGTTCTGCTGGGGGTAGGTGGCGCATGTCTTCAAGCTGCCCAGTGCCGGCTTGCGAGTCTCGCTGGGGAGGGCGGCCGGCTTGCGGGGCTCACTAGGGAGGGCGGCCGGCTTGCGAGGTTCAATGAGGAGGGCGGCTGGCTTGCGGGGTTCACTGGGGAGAGAGCTTGGCTGTAGATGGATGACACTATGCCTCTGGATTGGGGGTGTGTGGCTGTAGTGGACGGACACGGGGATGGGCCCAGGTTTTTTAGCACCGTTACAAGGAGGGGCCAGCGTGGGGCTGTTCCTCTCCTGCGTCTTTACGACTGGCTGTGAGTTATGGCTTTGGTGTAGGAGGGGGGAGCCGGCTGCGTCTGGTGAGCCGTGAGGCTTGTCCTTCTGGAGCAAGCTCTCCTGCTCAGGCTTCCTTGCCACCATGCCGTTGGGCAGCACTTTCCTCTCTGCGTCCTTCCTCTTCTGCTCCTGCTCAGCACTGAAGCGCTCCTGGGCGTTGGCCAGGTAGAAGTTGATCATCTCCTGGTGGAACTGGTGCCGGCGGCTAGTGAGCAGCAATCCGGCCAGGATGAATTTGCGCTCACCCAGCATGGCCGCCCGCAGGATGCTCAGGCTCAGCTTGACGTCGGCACTGTACTTCCATGGGTCCGCTGCCTTGTCGCCCAGAGGCCTGCCCAGCATACCGAGCTTCTCTGGGGGGGAGGAGCCCAGTGGCCCCTCAATGGGGGAGGGGCTGGTGGTCTTCTCTGAGGAGGATGTGGTGGTTGAATGGCCCGACTCCTCCTTGCTGCCTTTTTGTGATTTGAGGTCCTTCTTGCGGAGCTTCTCGCCGTTTTCGGTGTTACGCCCGTTGGTGGAGCTCGACCTGCTGATCTTGCTGTGGACCAGTCCCCCCAGCCCCCCCATGTTTTTCTTGAGTTTAATCCCCAGCGTCCTGCTCAGGCTTCCCAGCCTGTTGGCCACCGAGTCGACCCGTGTCTTCTCCTTCTCCCTCTCCTTGTCCTTGCGCTGCTTGTCCTTCTCCTTCTCCTTGCTGGATTTGCTATTGTTGACGTTGGAGTTGCTGCAGATGGAGTCGCGGTCCGAGTCGGCGGACTCTGCCAGTGACTGCACGTCCTCTCCGGCCGAGGCTGTGGGAGACTCCGGCTGGGCCAGGGGAGCCTGCAGATCGGAGCAGACAGGGACTTAGAGAGTGCCCTCCTGTGGTCACGCTAGAGATGCCGACGCATGGAGGAACGTTACCCTTGTTTCTGATGGAATTCGGATCCACGTTACATTCATGTAGCTGTGCAGAAGGTTGAGTTTGGCTTCCAAAGACAGGATGAGACTGGAAAAAATTAAAAGAGTTCAATTAAAATCACGCCGAATCAGAACCTGTAAGGAGTGTTAGTGTTTGTGTACCTTAACATCATAGGTGACACTGAATCTGGAGCCACACAGAATCCTTACTCCTTTAGTTTGTCCACAGATTTTGCACACTGTAGCACAGCTATGTGGATGTGGCCCTAAGGTACACCTGTCCCCCCTCCTGATCTTCCCCGCATGCTGGCCCTTTAAATCCATCTCAGTGCTCCAGATTAACACTCGTGGGGAGAACTCCTGACTGCGGCTAACCACTCATCCTCCAACTGGCACAGTTGCTGTGGGCCTCCAGCCTGACCATGGCTAACTCCACCAGTGTCTGGCTGAGGCCCCCCACCCCCCCAGGGACGTCCTGTCCCCCCCGATCCAGAGGCAGAGAGTGACACCGCTTACTTGGCAAGCTTGCTGCTGTCTCCATCGTCCTTCCCCCACACCCAGTCCTGCCCAGGGTCCACAGCGAAGTGGAGAGCCAGCAGCTTGTGCTCTGAGTCAGTCAGGGGAATAACAGCTGCAAGGGAGGGAAGGGTCAGGTACAGAAGGACAGACAGACAGAGGCAGACAGAGAGGCAGACCGACAGAAAGGAAGACAGATAGAAACAGAGACAAGCAGACAGACCAAGAGACAGACAGAAAAACAGACAGACACACAGAGATAGAGACAGACAGGCAGGTCAGGACTGCCAGGGTTGGGGTCTGTCTCAGCTCAGACTCCTCCCCCATCCAGTTTGCTCTGGGTTAGGGGACGGTGCCAAACCACCCTCCACGTTCCTGTGCTCTGCACCAAGCTACCTTGCATACATTCTGACACACCGAGATGTTGAAGCCACCTCTGCACAGAGGATGAGCTGCACGCCATCCCTAGGCAGCACTGCTGTGGATGCTCCCGTAACAAGATCCATTCGCAGCTTTGCGGCGCAGTACAGCCTTGGTGCCCTGCACTACGGTGCTAGGGGCTCTGCTTAGTTTACATGGCCCCGAACATAGAAGCGTGGTCCCCCCCGGATCACTCAGAAGCTGCGCTGCTGCTGCTGCATGTCTGTGTGCTGATAATGCAGGGACATGTGACAGTGGGGGAGACACCTCCCTGCCTGCGCCACTGTATCGCATTACTGACATCCAATTAGCATAAATCCTGACTCCTCATGCAAAGCGGCTAATAATCTGCATCCCAATGGCATTCGAGGCCTGGACCCGCCAGAGCCTGGAGAGCGGCGGCATTTCTGAAACAGACTGACATTTCAATCAAAGGCAACTTTTTAATGAGTGTCAGACAGTGTGTGAAATACAAGGCCGGCACAGTCTGTGCCATTTGTTCTTATTTGTGTTGAAGTTTAGATTTAAATTTGAAAGCTGGCTGGGGGTGTGGCGCTGTGCCCTCCCTGTGGGGGGCAATTCGTGACTCTCCTGCAGCAGACTGGGGGGTAATGCATTTTAGCACATCAGCCAAGCTGAAACAGATGCATTTCAGTTTAGTGTCTTTCAGTTTAGTGCTGGTTTGAGAAACGGGTGAGTTTGTACATGCCTGTTTGAGCTATGCCTGCCCCGTGCTAACCACCATTCTAGCCCCATGCTAACCCCGTGTTAACACCGCATTGACCCCATGCTAGCCCTGTGCTAACGCCATGGAACCCACGTTAGCAACGCGCCAACCTCATGCTAACCCCTGCTAACACTCCATTGACTCTGCACTAGCCCTACGCCAAACTCGCTAACCTAAGAAAAACATATGCAAGCTGGCACCTTCAGTAAAAGAAGAACCCAAAAGCTGCCCAGGAGAGCCAGTGTAAACAAAGACGGAGACGCGGGAGGCTGCTGACGCTGTACGGAGATGTGCGTTCGAGGTGCCAGTGGCGTGCGGGTCGCGTGGGGGGGAGATTCGGGTCACCCCCAGGCTCCTGTCACAGCTGCTCGCCAAGCCTCCAGCCCAAAGCTGCCGTACAGGCCGTTCCTGCTTTGTCCCGCTAGTCGTTCCCGGTACGGCTCGGAGGAGCTCAGGCACTGTATTTACTACCGCAGTTGGCAGCGGTGGAGCCCTGTCCCGAGACGACCTTCTCGAACTCTGTTTGCACAGATGACATCACAGCCCTCCCAGAAATGTGAGCAGCGTGCCAGCTGCTATTTGGACGGCTTTTTGGAAACCGCCAAGGGTGGCGATGTGGAGGAAATGATAGGGCAGAGCTGGCCCAGCGAGGGAGGGAATAAAGAGTGTAAACAGACACCGGGGCCTGTGCCGTCTTGCTGAGACCTGCTGCTTCGAGTAATCGGCACCTCCTTTCACAGTCGAGGGTAAACGAGGAGCGCACAGATGCATAGATCGATTATGGCCATCAAAGAACACACAGGATGAAGTGTCTGCCATGTACAGGGCAGAGAAGTCTGAGAAAATGGCTGCCCTACCCAGGGGTGTGAAAACTCCCAAGCAGCAACTGCTCAGGGGAGTACAGTACATAACGGTCTCCTCTAGTCTCTGGTGAAAAAAGAACTACACTAATATTATAAAGGAACCAAAACCCACAAATATCTCCTTCGAGCAAGGGTCAATTAACAGCAGTTCTCAACATTTGCCTGATACCTGGCACGAGATTCAGACGTTATTTTGAAAAGTTTAGAACCAGCAGCATGTCATGATTTGAGACTAGCAGCTGAAAATTGTAAGTTACATTGAAATATAAGAAACCTGCAAACCATACATTTATAGCCTGGCTTAGACTGGAAAGAAAAATAGAAGTCAGTATAATGAACATAAATTTACAGATGGATGCATGTAATGATTTTTTTTTACTGGAAATAAAGCCAGACTATAAGCCAGACTGAATTAGTTGTTTGATTTAACACTGCTTAATCCTACTTTAGCCACCAGGCAGTATCTTGGCCTGTGCTTCCTGAAAGGTCATACTGGGGCGCCCTCTGGTGGATATTTTAATAAGTACCGGCAGCACAATCAAGTCAGCCTCTGCATTGCATTTCATGTCTGTGAGGCTGGATTTACAGCAGGTTCCTTTAGTTCAATGTATCATGATACACATTTTTCATTTATTTATTTATTTATTTATAAAAACACTTTACATGTGAAATTACACACTGTCAAAAATATGTAAGCCCTGCAGTCTGACAGCGTTTGGATGTCTGCCCTTCAAAGCAAAAACCACGGATGACAATGTCACCCTCAGTACCTGCTCTGTCTCGGCATCCCAGGCATGTGGATACCACATTTGCACGGCCACATGAAAGATTTCTGTAAACAAAAACTCTGTGTACTGCAGACTGTGCCGCACACTGCCGAGGGCAGCAGGCAGGCAGCCCGCTGTCTGGCTCAGTGTTCAGGGCTGTTCACGGGATAAATATGGAGACCTTTTCCATATTTATGTGCGGATTAAAGCACAGCTCATGCCAAAGAAAACCTGCAGCTCTCTGGGAACCGAATCTAAAAATAACGGTAGAAGTTTACATGGACAGACTTCTGTCATACTTCTGTAACCGCAGAATCACAAGCGGGCATTTAGGGGGCGGGACAGCTGGCACGCCTTCACACGCACCGCCATTTTGGGGTTAGCGAGGGCTTATGGCAGCAAGGGCAGAATGAGGCATGCGGGCACAGAGGGGGTGGGGCCTTTCTGAGAGCCATGGGGGGGCACAGAGGGGGCAGGGCCTTTCTGAGAGCCAGGGGGGGGCACAGAGGGGGCGGGGCCTTTCTGAGAGCCATGGGGGGGCACAGAGGGGGCGGGACCTTTCTGAGAGCCATGGGGGGGCACAGAGGGGGCAGGGCCTTTCTGAGAGCCATGGGGGGGCACAGAGGGGGCGGGGCCTTTCTGAGAGCCATAGGGGGGGCACAGAGGGGGCGGGGCCTTTCTGAGAGCCATGGGGGGGCACAGAGGGGGTGGGGCCTTTCTGAGAGCCATGGGGGGGCACAGAGGGGGGGCGGGGCCTTTCTGAGAGCCATAGGGGGGGCACAGAGGGGGCAGGGCCTTTCTGAGAGCCATGGGGGGGGGCACAGAGGGGGCGGGGCCTTTCTGAGAGCCATAGGGGGGGCACAGAGGGGGCGGGGCCTTTCTGAGAGCCATGGGGGGGCACAGAGGGGGCGGGGCCTTTCTGAGAGCCATGGGGGGGCACAGAGGGGGCGGGGCATTTCTGGGAGTCATAGGGGGGGCACGGGGGGGCGGGGCATTTCTGAGAGCCATGGGGGGGCACAGAGGGGGCGGGGCCTTTCTGAGAGCCATGGGGGGGCACAGAGGGGGCGGGGCCTTTCTGAGAGCCATGGGGGGGCACAGAGGGGGCGGGGCCTTTCTGGGAGCCATGGGGGGGAATAGTGGGGGCAGAGCCTTTCTGGGAGTGACAGGGGGCACAAAGGGGTTGGGGCCTCTGTGAGTGTCATGAGGGCAACGCAACGAGGAGGTGGGGCATCTGCGAGAATCATGGTGGGCATCAAAGGGGCGGGGCCTCTGTGGGAGATAACTGAGCAAAACACTTCAGGGGGAGGGGCCAGTCCAGGTCCAAAAGGCCACTCAGATGTGGGCCCGCTCTGCTCTAATTGGCGTGGGTTGCATGTACAAGCCTGGACAGTGCCCTCCTTAGTCAGGAGGGCATGCTGAAACACCGGCCATCTAACATGCAGCACTCTTAAAAAGTCAGAATCTGCCTCTTACACTCATCTGTGGAGAACTGGGATTTCATCCTGGTTAGTCTCAATGGGGATCTGAGGCCTGGAAGGGATGCCAGTCCATGACAGGGCACACACACACGCACACACACACACACACACGCACACACACACACACACACACACACACGCGCTCATATAATACTGAATGTGCCGACTAGAGATGCTAGGCAGCATAGTTGCATGTATTTGCACTGTGGGAGGAAACACAGGAGGTGGGATTCGAACCCCTTTCCCTGGAGGTACTGACAGCAGATTTTCCCAGCATTAGCTGCCTCTCACACCAGCTGGCACCTTGTACTACTCATAGATACAGAGTGGAGACTCAGCCCCGTCACCCTGCCTGGCCCCTGGGGATGTGGCCCCTGGGGATGTGGCCCCTGGGGATGTGGTGGCTGTACCTTGCTCTCGCTGTTGCTCCTTCTGCTCCATGGACACCAGGGCGGAGAAGTGGGCCTGGTCGTATGCCAGCACCAGCGGGGAGCAGTGGCACCGGTTTGGAGGGACCTCCAGGGGGAGGTAGAGCCCCCCGAAGGGGATGGGAGCAAACGCTGCAATGACAGGCGGGGGCGGGGGGGGGGGGGGGAGTCAGCACGCAGAGCAAAGCAGGCCGCTGGGGCTATGTGGCCTGCATTCAACATAGCTGCACAATTAACTGGTATCTGTAAGCGGTGAATTAGTCACTGTTACTACAAGTAACAGGGTCAGAAACACTGAGTAAGAAAACTGGCCCCAACAAAGTGACACAGATATAACAAACGAATAGCAGTGACGGCATGTAGTGATTAAAGCAAAGCAAAATAAAGTAAAAGATGTCATCGAAAACTTATTTTTATTTGATATGGGTATTGCACAAATCGTGCGGTTAAACAATAAGTTGAGTTTTTTTTTTTAACATAACATAACTTAAAAATGCATCAAAATGGCTACAGTTACTACAAGTACTATTCTTACTTACTCATTCATAATTTCCACGTGAAAATTGATTAAAATATCTAATTAATCGCAGACTGCTGCTTGTACATTCTACCCTCTAGCACATTCTGGCTAGTAAGTGAGGATTTGGCAGCAGTACGATAAACTAAATAAGTCAAAATACAGAAACACGGGACAGAAATTAAGGCGTCATTATGAATATCCCATCCACTCGAGAGATGAATGTCTGGTCATGTGAAATACAAACTTAGCATCTAGCGTATACTATACTGTCTAGCGTAAAATATACTACTTTATTATTTATTCATTTATTCATGTAGAAGTGAGGCAAACAGCACATTACTATAGAATGACCCATAGTTGGGTGACCCAGGGCGACACTAGGGGGGTCACAGACAGACGCCGCATTAGATGACAGTTGCCTACATGTTGTGTTGTGCAGGAATGTTCCACGGCACAGAGAGGGGGATCACAGAGACTCAAGGTCACTCTCTAATGCTGAGTGTGCAGTCCCTCCAGCTGTCACCCGGGGCCATGTGCCACTGTCGGCCGGTCACATGACCAAATTCCTTTGAGAAAACACTGATAACATCTGTTTCTGGAAAAGGCAGTGATGAATTTAGGCGTGAACCAAGCAGACTAACGACAGACGAATTTCCCTATGGAATATGTGCGAGAAATGATGCAAATAGTGCGAGAATGCCCCTTTGTAATTTAACATATCCAATAAAACTATAAATACTGAAAAACAATTTTTGTGTAATGTTTTTGCGTGCTGTACGTATGCTGCATGGCCTGCCAGGGACCTTGGGACGGCGCGCATGAAGTTCAAGTCCCTGGTCCTGGATTTCAGAGCCGCCAATGGAACAGAACCTATCAGCATCATCGAAACCCACATCCTGTCTCGCCCTCCCCAGTCAGCAAAGCAGCGCTGCTTGCATCTCCTTCCACCACGTGAGGAGTCTCACTTGAGACGTTGCTAGTGTGTGGTTCCACAATGGCGGAACACGCTAATGGATCCACATCCGGTTATCCGAATCCCTCTCTACTTTCAACAAACACCTCAAGACCCATCTGTTCTGGGACCAGCTGTACTAGCCCTCAAAGCCAGATCTGTGTGCATAGCTCTTCCCATGATGCTGAAGTCTCTGGTCTCTCACTGGAAGCTCAGCCTAGCAGCACTTACTCTAGCTGGCTCTCATGCTTGTGATGCACTATGGGATCCCTTTGCTGTTGCTTCGGACAGAAGCGCTTGGTAAGTCAATATAATGTAATGTAGACTATGAATCTGGTGAAGGACACGGGGTCGCGTCCCCAGCAGGGAGTCATACTGGTGACCCTCAGCCCACTGGACTCACCTTCTCCTCCAGAGTCTCTTAGCATGGTGTCGGCCACCACCACGATGGGCCGTCGCAGCACGTGCGCCAGCACGAAGACGTGAAACTCTTCCAGGCTCTCGTACACGGGCTCTTCTGAGTTATCCACCCTGCAGGCATAAGCAGCGTTGGGGAAGTTACTCACAAATGTAATCCATTACGGACAGAGGTGGAAAGTTCAGGTCTAGGAAGTATGAATCCAGACCAAGGTTTTGTTTTAACCACCCAGTAAAGTCATAGTTACACAGTACTTACCTGGTTGGTTGAAACAAAACCTTGGTCTGGATTTGTACTTTCTGGACCTGAACTTTCCACCTCTGTCCGTAATAGAGTACATTTGTAAGCAACTTCCCCAACGCTGGACACAGGGCAACATGTAACTCACTCCAACATTTCTACATGGCTCAGTGCGCCCTCTACTGGCATGTCCTGCGATATCCGACTAGTAAACACTACTGTTCCCACAGACCCTCTCTGTGCTTCATAACTCTAACCAGCCCCCGTATGAAGGCCCTGGAGGCCACAGCTGCGCCCCGTAACTCCCCTGCACTCACTGGGGCACACAGAGGCCCTGTGTGTGGGATCCGGCAGGCCAGCCAGCCTCCCCCCCTCCTGGGACCACAGAACAAACAGGTCCTCAGGTCAGAACAGCAGCGAGGCTATATTAACGCAGATTCAGCACTTTTTAACATGCAGATGATCAACATGCCAGGGAGGAGACTTCTGTTTCCAGAGGACACGCCCGGTCTTCACAATCGCTTACAGCTGCCATTAAAAAGGCTGATCACTACCCAGCAAGTTCCACTGCCATCACCCTCAATCCAGCCATCCTGCCCAGTCTTTACATATTTATTTTAAACTTATGCATAAATTTCTTAATTTTACGATTATGAACCTAAGTTGTAAAACTAGTTAATACAAACAATATACAGTTTAATAAATGTTTTCATCGTAATAAATTTAGCAATGATTGCACTATATCTAATAATGAATACACTCATAAAATATGACTAATCTGTAGCCCCCGATCTTAACGCTGAGTGTTTCACAGGAGCTTGTCATCATTGCACTTCTGACAGAACACGGGGCACAATGTCCAGTCCTGCAAAGTGGTGACCACAGTCTGTACATCATGCACTCATCATTCAGTGAGTCTTCCAGTGAATCACTATTCTTCCTAAAGACTGTCGATGGCCAATCCTGCCAGCAGATGGCTATCTTGCACATCGCAGAGGAAATTACATTTATACACGAGTCATTTTGCTCAGTAACTTCCTGATTTCAACATCCTGCATCGCACACGTCCTTCTTATTTGAAAAGCATAATCAAACGTAAAAAGGGACGCCGGCTATTCATGACAGATTAGTAGGAAGCTCCGTGTCTCCTCTCAAAGTGCTCATCCTCTGTGAGGTTTGATAAAACCCCTTCATCGAGACCGTTCTGTGCCGCCTCCATGCTGGGGTCAGCGCCCTGGTTCATCGTGTCTCAGGCAGACAGGCATAGAGGAACCACAAATCAGTGTCCTGCTCCACATACTCTGGGTCCACATGTCCTGCTAGCTGCCTTTAGCAGCCTCCTGTAATGCCCTGCTTACACCTCCCCGCTGTTTGCTATTAACTTTTCCACATCCTGAGGGCCATGTGCCCTCCTCCCTCCATTGCCCACTCCTCCCTCCATTGCCCACTCCTCCCTCCATTGCCCACTCCTCCCTCCCGCCCTCACTGGCTCCCTTGTTCCCTCGCCCACCCGCCTGCACTCACCCTCCAGCCGTGCCGTCACTTTTGTTGACGTGTGTTCGCGGCTCACTGGACGCCAACTTCAGCAGCTCGCTCCACTCCCTCTCCCACTCCTCCTCCGTGTACACCAGCCCCGACTGCACACACAGACACACGCTCCACAGTGTGCACACAGAGACACACGCTCGACAGTGTGCACACAGAGGGTGCATCCAAAATCACATACTTGTTTGCTGTGTAGTAGGCGAAATACAGTATGCAGAGTGAGCAGTGTGTCCGAATCCTCAGTATGGATGAGATGAGAATGGTACCTGGATGATGTTTATGCAATGGATGTGAACTTCACTTTGCCTACATTAATACTGGCTTTGTGATAATATCTAAATGCATACATAAGCTCATTTGTAGGAGCCATAATTAAGTTTATGACATATTCTGGAGCATTGTATTTTTGGTTTTGGTTTTTTTTGTGTTATATTTACTAAATATTTAATGGAACCCTCACTGAAATTTTAGTATACATTAACAACAGGCTTTGACACCAATTCCGAAATTCCCAAACAGTAGGCTTTAGATCTGATTCTTCCAAACAGTTAGATAAGGACCAGAAGGTAACTTGAAGACCACTGGCGGTTCTCAAACGTGCACTTGGTACATTCGCCCTGAAGATGGCGCTGAGCACCGACCTCCTTGTTCTGCTGAGTCTGCTGCCACCTCCACCTCCTCTTCAGGGCGTCCCTCTCGGCGCCGCTCTTCATCATGGCGTACAGGGACTTTCTGAGCACTAGGTCTCTGTCGTGGAAGCCCCACATTCCTGAATAGCACAGGTACGGACAAAGAGAAAAATCTGTGCCGTTAGAGAATCCCAGAGCGTGAAAGTGGGGAACGACAGACTCACAGAGTGAGCAGAAACAGGCCATGGAGTCTCCTCCTGATGTCAGGTCAGTACTCTTACTTGGGACCCCTTGGTTCAATCCCTGGCTACATTGTACTATCTAGATCAGACATGACTGACTGTCAATAATCGCTGCCTGGACGTGGATATTCATTCGACTTCCTTTGGATCGTTTTACAGGATAGTAATTTCATATTTTAAATGCATCTCAAATGATTTATTTAATTCACATCCAGAATGACCTCCCATCTGTGTAGGTCCTCAGATATACTTCTGTAACATTTCTAACAATAAGACCCTTTCACTTTTCTAAAATTGAATCATGGGGCTCCCCGATTGTAGGACGGCACTATAATCTCTGGGCCGTAATGGTCAGACTATTAGATGTAGGCAGAGATCTGTCTGAAATTTCCTGTGGAATCATCCACGGCTGAACCGGCCTCTGGTTTCTAGCAGCACTCGTCAGAGCAAAGGGATTCTCTTCAGGCTTCTCCAGATGAGGATTCTTCAGGAAGTGGGTCATTTTCGAAAAGGCGGAACCAGAGCGATGGACAGCTAGAGACCCCCCCCCACTCACCCAAGGAGGCGGCGTGCAGGAGACAGTTTCCGTCGCCTGTGGTGGTGAGCGGGAGCAGACGTTTGCAGTTGGTGCCCATGGTGGACCACCAGTTCAGGCGACCTGGGGAGCACAGGGGGATGCTGGTGAGAAGGTCTTCACAGCTCACCTCAAGCGAGTGAGGAAGCCTGACTTAAAATCCAGAATTGACATGAAAAATACCCAGCAGTAACAGATATTGGTGCATCTGCTGGACACGGAGAATGTAACAAAACCAGAGGGATTTCGTGGATGTCCAGCTTTTGTCTTTTGTCACATCCATCTGCTATGGATGCTTTTCCCAAGGTTCTTTACCATATGTAAGCTAATTTTTCTGGATTTTGATGGCAAACTATGCCAAATAGACCAATTTGGCCTCCTTGTAAAAAAAACATCAACCCAAAACACTCATCACACCAGCTATTAAAAATCGGGAAAAACGAACAGTGGGACTCCTGCTGTGATGATTTTAATGCAAGACTTTTGACCAGAACAAAGACCCAGAGTGCGGGCAGCACCCTCACCAGCTTGCTCCAGGGCCACCATGGTGGAACGCTCGATGAGGTCCCACTCGATGAAGCTCCGGAAGTCCTCGCTGTAGACGCTGAGGTCGGGCAGCTGGAATGTGTAAATGGGCAACTCCAGGGGCAGCTGCTCACTGCCGCCGCACTCGCCGGCCACGTGTGAGCGTGCCAAGGACACGATGGCCGAGCTGGCGTGGGAGATGCCCCGCGTGAGGCGTTTCTCTGCAGCGTGTCAACATCGAGGAACAAAGGTGATGATGAGGCGTTTGTTAGTGAGCTTGTGGTTGACAACCAATCAGCAAATCAGATTGCAGCAGACTAAGTATTGGCGATATCTATTGGCGTGAGACATGAGTCAGCCTGAGCCGTGGCCTGTGATTAGCTGTGGTCCATAAAGGGGCAAGTTTGCTGTCCCCCCCAGTATAGTGACTGTTTATGGCCAACAGGCGGCCTCACCTTGCATCCCATCCTCATGCTTGGGCACGCCCGGCCGCTCCGGCTTGCTCTGGTGCTGAGGCGTGTCCCGCTCTCTCGCCTTCTGGTAACGGCCCTCGTTAAACACGTGGGGGAGGTTGGCCGTGTGGACCTGCCGCAGCTGCTCATAGTCACCGAGGGCAGCGCTCAGGTCCCAGTTTTTCCCTGTATACACAAACAGCGAGACTGACAGCTCTATTCATCCATCGATCCATCCATCTTCTAACCGCTCATCCTGCTAAGGGTCCCTGTGGGGCCCCTGTCCAAAGCAGCACAGGACCCAAGGCTGGGGTGCATCCGCCTTGGGATTCCAGTCGAGTTATATTCATACACAGAAATAATTTAATTTGCTGTGGAGAGCAACAAGGGCCGCATTCTGAGGTAATATAGAGCTGAAACTAGCTGTATCCTTGATCTTCGTCATTGTGTAGTGGCGAAGTTTACACAGATTAGAACAGCTTACCATTCACCATTCACTGACAATTAGAGTGAAGCAGAATTTATCAACCTAGACAAATACTAGAAGGCAATGTGGCAACAGGGAGGAGGTCTAAAACCTGTAAAGACTGCCCAATAATAGGGAGGCCTGCATCCTGTAAAGACTGCCCAACAACAGGGAAGCATGCATCCTGTCAAGACTGCCCAACAACAGGGAGGCCTGAATCCTATAAAGACTTCCCTTCAACAGGGAGGCCTGCATCCTGTAAAGACTTCCCTTCAACAGGGAGGCCTGCATCCTGTAAAGACTGTCCAACAACAGGGAAGCCTGCATCCTGTCAAGACTGCCCAAGAACAGGGAGGCCTGCATCCTGTCAAGACTGCCCAACAACAGGGAGGCCTGAATCCTATAAAGACTTCCCTTCAACAGGGAGGCCTGCATCCTGTAAAGACGGTCCAACAACAGGGAGACCTGTATCCCGTAAAGACTGCCCAACAACAGGGAAGCCTGCATCCTGTAAAGACTGCCCAACAACAGGGAGGCCTGCATCCTGTAAAGACTGCCAAACAACAGGGAGGCCTGCATCCTGTAAAGACTGCCTAACAACAGGGAGGCCTGCATCCTGTAAAGACTGCCAAACAACAGGGAGGCCTGCATCCTGTAAAAACTACCCCAACTCATCCTGTAAAGAACACTCTATTTAAACAGGTTGTGAGCTGGGATGGATGTCAACAGCTGTCTGCAGAAGACAAATTTTTACTACCTTTATCACCACGGCGAACGGAGATATGTGTTCGGGGTATGTGTGAAGCTAATTTGCTGATGTTATGAGCACCTTAGAGTGTGTAGCGTTGTGAAAGTAAATGAGCAGACGTGAGCATAAGCTGTGGGAGAAAGACCTCCCCTCAGTGACTGATAGGAAATATGATTACGGAGACAATGCAATGAGGATAACGGGGCTATATGGATCAGGGAGGGGCTGCGGCTCAGTCTGACAGTGACAGGATTCAAACCGCCACTTACCACCGGCCCAGCACTGGCAGACGCGCCAGGCAGACGGGGAGAGGCTGTGTGCTCGCTCTTCCTGCCTCTGCGTATGTGTTATCTGTGGCTGTCAGGACGGCTTTGCTGGAATTAGGTCTAGTGCACGTTACAAAGGGGCCCCAGCATTAATGGCGGCAGACGGGAAACCCTGTGCTAAGCTGCGTAGGAGACAAGGGCAAAGAAAGAATAATGACACGTCTAACAATAGCAGCTCTCACCGAGGGTTTGGGCGACAGGGAAGAGGATGTCATTTATACAGCCACATCAACAGGCATATTAAACATCCATCCATCCATCCATCCACCCACCCACCCACTGTGACCCCTAAGCTGCACAGGGTTGTGGTGATTGCACAAAGATTAAACATTCACAGGGGTCACAGATGACTCCATTACTATTATCATGTATGACTGTGATTAAGAGTGACTGTGATTAAGAGTGACTGTGATTACAAGTGACTGTGATTACGTGTGACTGTGATTACGAGTGGCTGTGATCACGAGTGACTGTGATCACGTGTGACTGTGATCACGAGTGACTGTGATCACGAGTGACTGTGATCACGTGTGACTGTGATCACGTGTGACTGTGATTACGAGTGACTGTGATTACGTGTGACTGTGATTACGAGTGACTGTGATTACGTGTGACTGTGATTACGTGTGACTGTTTGCACGCACTTTGCCAGGACACACTGGCCACCCGCCCGCTCAAAACCGAGAAACGGTTCCTTTCGTTTTCATAAAGGGAACTGTAGAGGGTGAGGTTACTCCTCCTCCAGCTTCCAGTGCTGGGGGAGGGGGGGGGGGGGCAGGGTGCGGACGGATGAGAGCCTGAGAAGCTCAGGCCCGATTCTGGGTCACCACCCTGTGACCCTGTGACCTGATGCCATATGGCACAAAATCCAGCTATGAACTGAACCGCAGCCTCTGGGCAGACAGAAAAAAAGCGATATTTCCGTTCATTATTTCTCAGCCCCTCACGCACACATACGATGAGCAATCAGTGAACAGATAGTGACAAAAAAACATCATTATCCTGTATCCCCTCAGGCAAGAGACACTCGGGGAGCAAACGGAGAGACAGAATGAGCACAGCACAACTAATTGTCTGTCCAGGAAGGGAGGGGCACAGGTATGGAGTTAATCCCAACGACGGGGTTCTCATCCAAAACTAACCCGCATCCTCAGTGATGCAGCTCGTGGGAAGGTCGGCTCACCAGAAGAGACGGTTGGCTCCAGATTGTTCTGCATTGTTCCGGCTGCTGTCTGCACACCCTTCTGCTCGCGGGACACGAGCAGGCTGTTGGATGCATCGGGTGGGGCACCCCCTTCCCCCCCCCCACCTAACGATGGCATCTGACCACCAAGCCACCAATTTTCACTGCAGCACTTTACTAAAATGACACTCTATGCATTCAGTCCCCATTTTGGGGTGGGGGCTGGGCCCACAGAGGTGGTGGGGGGGGGGGGTTTCCCAACTAACATCCACTGGAACACGCAGAAACAGATAAAAGCCCAAAACAAAGATTGCTTTGGAATATTCAGTGAAGGTGTAAAGTACTTTCGTTTTGTGGGAATCCACCTCAATGTTTGGGTGTAACGTGTACACACACACACACACACACACACACATAAACACACATAGGTTTGTAATCATATCTTTGTGGGGGCTCTCAATTCATTTCTATGGGGAAAACTCTAATCCCAACATGACATCCTTAAGCCCTACCCAGCCCTAACCTTAACCATAAGTAACCAAACAAGATACAAGACTTTTGGCATTATTACTTTTTTGACTAAGGTCAAAAACAGGTTTTTATTACATTTTGGGGACATTTGGTCCCCACAATGTAATATAAACCTAATCCACAGACACAGGCACAGACACAGACACACACACACAGACACAGACACACACAGACACACACACACACACACAGCCCCTCACGGCAGCACTGCGAGACGTTTTGCAGGCTGCAGCTGTAAGAGCCAAACAAGGCAAATCCGCATAGTAACCCAGCCAAGATCAAGCAGCTGGGAGCCTGAGCAGCACACAGGGGATCCTGCAGCGGGAGACGAGGCATCTTCACTCTACAGAGAGACATCAGGGTACCTGACTGCCCGCCTGCCTCATCACTTAGGGTGATTATCCGGCGGGGAAGGCAGTCTGAACCACGCAGAAGTATACTATAAAATAAAGCAATCCCTTGCCATGACATTAGTTCAAGCATGTATATCTGTGTGGCGATTATTTAATGATGTTTATTCAACAACACAGCGGCATTTCGTAGGTTAAGAGGGAAATCAGAGATGGACTGCTCATTACCACAGCCTGGCGTAACCCGGGATACGTGCAGGCGGAGGAGTAGTGAACTACATGTAGTTAAAATAGTAGCTTAACTACATTTTGCAGTAGCTTACTGGTAATTCAATTGCAAGTGTATTTGCATAGTGATTCAAGTAGTTAAATTACTTTCTTGCCATTTTTGTGCAGTTTACTGAAACTACAAACGTTTTTTTTTATTTTTACTTTTCCATAGCGACTCTCAGGTTGGTAACGAAAGGACATTTTCAGTGCCAATAGGAACCGTCTTTCGGATAAGAAGTTTGAGATGCTCATGTGTCATATATTTAGAACAGTGTTCAAGCTTGTGTGTTTGTGAATGCTGGTGAATGCTGTGTGTGTGTGTGTGTGTGTGCGTGCGTGTGACTGAGAGCTGGAGATCTGTTCCTCTAATACCGGCAGGTGCACAATTGCCTTCCTTTCCACCTGTTTAAAATTGTGTGATGTGTGTCTGTTTATGTATGGAGGTGCAATATTGCCTGTTTTAGTTAAGGCGCTTTTTGCAGTAAACTCTGTTTGAGTGGCATTTTTTGTTTGCTGGCATGTGACTTTTTTGTATTATAGTATTTTGTTATAATTTTGTATAACACGCCAATTTGATGATGTTTTTTACAAAATAGTTTGAACTACTTTTTCTAAGTAGCTTAACCAGATTTCTCATTAGGGTAGTTTTGCTGTAGCTTAGCTTCTTCCAGTGTGAAGTGGCCGGTAGCTTTCAAAGCTATGCGTTCAGTGTAGCTTCCCCAGCATTGCATGGTACTGGGTCACAGACCGGGGTCACGGTGGGGTCAGTTCTGCCCCCCTCTGGTCAGTGCTGCCACCTTTTGGTTAGTGCTGCCCCCCTCTGGTCAGTGCTGCCACCTACTGGTCAGTGCACCCATTATGGTATGAGAGAATCAGTGAAGCATGCGATATGATAGATTTCACTGGGGGGGGGGTGGGGGGAGGTGGTGACTGGGCTCATTTTCTACTGCGGTGCCAGTGTCTGGGTGGGACTGCAGCGGGTTGAATTATGTGACCGGTTTCTTTAACTCAGTTCATTTTTTTTCATTTGCCCTCCTGTCTCTACAAACCCCATTTCAGCCCCTCCCTGAATAAAATCCCCGTGAACGTCCTCCTGCTCACCATCACGGCCGGAGAGCTTCTCGCAAACAGCAGTTCCAGGCTGCGGCCCCTTTGCTTCAATGGGATCTCGGCTTAGAATAAAAACACCTTTCACTGTTTATTTCTGACTAAACAGCTGCGCCAATCATTTCTGCTCACAGTGGAATTGCCTCATTTTGCCTTTGCATGGACCGTACAGGTAATTCACCTCAATACACCCAACGTGACCTTGAGACACTTTCGGCTGCGGTGCACCGACGTAGCACAGACCGCGTCGCTCGAACGCAGACGGGGCTCACTGAGGAAATCACCAGCCATGAAACTGCACTAAAACAGCACGTCCATCCTGCACCCTCCTTTGCTCAAGACGAGGGGAAACATTTTACATGATTGTACAGAAACCCACAAAAGGACACTGTGACGCTTCGGAAACTCATCAGGCCATTAAATGAGACGCGGCGAGTCGGGACCAGAGTGGGGGGCACGAGCTGCACCGGGGGCCCTGTGATGGGGGATTTCCTCCACAGCGTCTGTCACTCTTCCGCAGCCGCGCTGGAAAAAGGCGATAACAGCCGGGGGAGGCGAGTGGGGGGTGGGGGAGTGGGGGGAAGGTGTTGCTTTGGTGGCTTGTTTCAGCAGCCTCTGCTTCATGCCCCCTGTCCCTCTGTCAGCATGTTCCACGCAGCTTCAGTCATCCTGCCTGCTGAAGCTGACCCCTCCCGACGGTCTGACATTTTTCTTGTTTATTAGAGTTGAATTTACTAAGTTCAAGACATTCTGAGGCTCGGTAATGGCCTAGAAAATAGGAGAATCCCATTCACATTGATTTATGTATTTAGTCAGTTACATCTGAAAACAGATGAATACAATGGCTTCTGACACGACGGTTTCTGCATTTCCCACAGAGTCATGGAGTGGGTGGTCCATGGAGTGGGTGGTCCAGCTTCTCAGTGCTGAATGCTTCTTTTTTTCCATTGTATTTTGGGTTTTCCTAATGTCATGCTTTTCTCTAATTTAAACTGTGTGAGTCACTAATCAACAGCACATCCCTTCCGAATAACAAGGCCATTGCAGCATCTAGAGGTTACATCACCCTCTTTCTGAGTCTGGCTTTGACGGTGAGTTTGTTAATGGAGTCTCTTCACCGGGAGTCACATCCGCTCCCTAGGATCTGTGTTGTTGGTGAAAAGATTATTTCAAGATCATTTCAGGACTGCATGCCACCAAGGTGCAATGTGTGTAATGTCATCTATTAGAGGTTTTATGGACTAGACCAGTGATTAGATTTTCTTAAAAGCAGACACGAGATATTTAACCTGAGGTCATGCGGCTGCACTTAGTCCTCTGAGGTGTCCACCACAACCATCCTCAGGCGGCCAGCTATCCAAAAGCGGATATGAAAAGTATCGGAGATAAACAGATTCAGCTCCTTACAGGACCACAGAGCGACATCAATCCCTCTCCAGTCCCCTAGAGGGCAGCCTTCCCCTTACATTCTCACTAAGATAACCGCAAGTGACCTTATCCGTGGAAAGAGAGGGAGCATGGGAAGGGCTGGCATTCCACAAGGATGCCCCAGTATCAGCCTGTGCGCTGAATAACAGGCCTACATGTACAGCTACGGTTCACCCGGAGTTTCACAACCACAAACACATAACAAAGTACACATTCACTCAATCATCCAATAATGCAGGCTATAAATTAAAGAGGTATAGAATAACGTTATAAATCAATTTCCAAATAAATTACTTCAGTAATTTCACACTACACAGTATGAACATAATAATATGGAGCTATGGTTAGTGTCACATGCTAAACCCCGTGGACGACCACAGGCGCATGCAGAACCGTCACCCCGAGCAGAAGGCAAAAACAAACAGGAACCACTGGCTATAGCCACCGGCCCTTAAAACCAGTGAGACATTTCAGAGAGGCTTACCAAGCTAGTGTGCCAGGCTGATGCATGCGTACGAGCTCACCGCCTCACGGCTCGCAGGAATGTCTTACACGCGCTTAACGTCTGGCTTTCCAGAATTGTCTCACGATGCAGTATGAGAGTCACAGAGCCATGCGGCATTGGCAATATTGAAATAAAGCAGCGGGTCGCAGCCGGGCTCCCGAACAAGACACGCGCCTGCGATTCTGGCAAAGCGCTGCTTCATTATCAGCACCCTGCCTCTTTTCATACTATCGCACAATAACTCGCAGAGAAGAGCAAACATACCTCAGCAGAACCGGAAACTACTCACCCTCCATTACATCGACCACATAATAACTATTACGTCCACATGTATTACATCAGGGTTGCCGACTCCCATGCGTCTGGCGTGACGCTCACGCATTCAGACTCACTCTCACGCAAGACATCTTACGGCAAATACTAAAATTAGATACATCAAAAGTGGAGTACTTTGCAAACCCTGCAGACTTTTTACAAGGTAATAAAACTGTTACATACATGTAGATGAGGGTGCAGACATGTGGCGAATTAAAAATCTCAATCCAACCAGCTGACCAAAGTTGGCAACCCTGATTACATGTAGGCGTCGTTTATGTGGCATAATATAGAACAACAGGGTCACACACGACTGTCTTTCCAAAGGTCCTCTTGCAAAGGACGATTATCATCCTGCAGAATGGTGTGATGTAGCAGAATCGTTTACAGTAAAAATGTAATTTCAGCTACTTTCCCACTTGATCCCATGTGTGCTTGATTATAACAATAAGCTGAGACCCAGCCTGGTAAGCATCTCAAATCACACTGTTCCTGGTTGCTTTTGTTTATAATGTAACAGTGAAGGCTGGTGTCTTTATATATTTCTGATGGATTTGGAATGCATGATGTTCAGTCCAAAACAGGACTGCTATGTAAGACTCCTGACAGCATTTTTCGGGCGTTTTCGGGTTTCCTCACTCACTGTCACTGTGCCGCAGCCAGCACTCGTAAAACTGTCATGGCGGACACTGAATCAGCAGCTGGACCATGAACACACACACACACACACACACACACACATGTTTGTAGTCATATCTTTATGGGAACCGTCATTCATTTCTATGGGCAAAACCCTAATCCCAACTACGACTACCTCAACCTCTACCTAACCCTAACCCTAACCTTAACCATAAGTAAACAAACAACATACAAGACTTTTGACATTTTTAGTTTTCTGAGTGCAGTCTTTACAGATTTTTATAAAATTGAATTTCCCTTGTGGGGACTGGAAAAAATGTCCCCCACAACATCAAAATAACAGGTTTTTATCACATTGTGGGGACATTTGGCCCCCACAATGTAATATATACATAACTCTCTCACACACACACACACATTACGGTGTCACACAGTGTCTCCCAGCAAGAAAAGCTGCTTTCCATCAAAGCTGAATGTGACAAGAAATATTTTTAAACATCCTTTGGATGAAAAATGTCCCTGTTTAAATCACATAACCGAAAGCATACAGCAAGAGAAATGGCTCTGGGAATATTTTCAGGCCAGACTTAGAGGTGTTGGTATCTGTTTGCCTGACAGAAGCTGTGCTTTGCTTTTATCCTTGTGAGAACATGGTGAGGATAATTATTCTCTGTAGATATTTGACTGCTCTGAATATACAGACACATGAGAGACACACGCATACAGGCACACCCATGCCCCCTACAGGAGCGAGAAGGAGCAGTGCCCAGCCCTTACCTTCCAGCAGGTCTCTTGCCAGACCAGGTTCTGCCCCAGTGGACCGAACAAAGTGTGACAGGACCGCGTCCATATCCAGGGTCATGTGATCATATGGATGGGGCGCCCAGGGCGCAGTGGAAACCGATGTAGCCGCCAGGCTTTAGGTGCTCATCTGGAAACAGCTGTTAGCGTCACTGGGAGGCCGATCGGCATCTCTGAGGACAGAGAGGAAAAAATGATGTTAAATCAGGAGCCACTTCCTGCTAAGCAGAGCTTTGGGCTCGAAGAAATGGTGACATCACTCTGACACGTGAGTCCATCAGGGGCGAAAGGCGGTGTCAGGGCGCTGTGCCAGAAACCAGTAGGTAAAAGGTTCAAATCCTGGGGCTGACAGAGTGATGTCACTATTGGGTCCCAGAGCATGGCCCCTAACCCCCAGTTACTCCCAGGACTGTCTGACTCTGCTTTCTCAAAAATGTGTGTCACTTTGGATAAAAGGATCTACTAAATAAATAATTTCCATCTGAATCTGATACTTTAAACTGTATATATATATATCAGCTGTTAACGTCGACAGCTACAGCTTCCCCTGTGTGAGCGGTGGCGTATTCCTCTATTGGGGGGGCGGGGCCTCACGACCTGCATGGGAGGAAGTGAGGGGGCGGCCCCTCCCTCCCCGTGACGACGCACCCGGGCACACTCTGTATCTCCTTGCCCCCCCCCCCACCCCCCGGTGACCACAGAAGTAACAATGGGAGCAGTATGTGAGAATGACTCACGCTCGTACCACGCGAGGCACCCGCACTGTTTACCCCTGAGATCCCTCCCCGGCCAAACTGCCCCCACGATGGGCGTGAGGCGTCTGCTTGCAGGCCGATGGACTGAAACGCCACTTAGACGCCTGATGCCCCTGCTACCGCTATAAGTGAGATTTTAATATGTTACAAACAAAGTTGCCCCCAGATAGGAACTGGAGAAAAAGAAAGACTCCTCATTTCTGCATAAGACGGCTCTTTTTCTTAATCACCTCCCAGTTGATCATCACACATGATGCATGTGTTTAGGGGGGATATATTAACAAAGATAAACTTAACAACAAATGGACTCTCTCTGTTCTCCAAAGTCCGTCTGTCATGGGTGGCTCACCACTCGGTATGGCACGCCCCGAGCCCAGGTATCGAGGAGCGTAAACCTCCGTCAGACACGGAGCACGGCCGCTACATTCCGCCCAGGAATCTGGGGCAGCTCCGTTTAATTCCATGCCAAGACCGCAGCTTCCTCTCAGCCACTAGAAATCTGAACGAATCCAGTCGTTTGTCTCCGGAAGTAAAGGGACAGAGGCTGCGGAGTGAGGGGTCAGCACCACCACCAACACACACAGGCCACGATGACATGCTCAGCTGAAAAATGGACAAACAACCTCCCCTCCCCCCACCTGTTACTGTTTCACTGCTCTGGGGTATTTGCTCTCTGACATTTTCCGTAAGCAGCAGGAGAACAGGGCCAAACAGGTTTCCGGATCACGCCACCTGCCCCAACCCTAACCCCAACCCCAACCCTAACCCCAACCCAACACGAGGCGAGCAACATTATGGTCCAGTTTCTAGGGCACCGAATTCTCCTCACTTTTCCACAGTCTGATATCATGGGTCAACTTGACTGAAGGAGGAGACTTTAGTTACTAGCGACCATGTGCTAATTGGTGATGATTTGGCAGGTGCCCAGTGACAAGAGCTACATAAATATTTTGTGTGTGATGAGTTACTTGCAGTGGTGATGTCACCCTGGAGAAAATAAGGGAATGTACCACTGCAGAGTTTCAGCAGGGGTGTGACACTACAGAAATGTGATGGTATGACTGTGTCAGCAGCTCGTCATGTGTCGGAATACTCCAGGAGCTCTTGGCAACAGCCCAAAGAATAACATAAAAAAGCTAAGAATAACAGGCCCTGTGACTATGATGTAGCCAGTCTCTGATCACATCAAAGCGAATTAAAAAGTGCCACAAATCATATTGAACATGAGTGAGTTTTAGCTATTGCCAGTAGCGTACTTTTAGAGGACTTCTATATGCGTACAGGTCCTGCTCATCCCCTGATGCCACCTGCCTGTGTCACCTGCCAGAACGATGATGGCAGACTATTTAAATTTGTCCTGTTTTGAAACCCAAATTCCGCAAATATTGGTGCAATTTTGCTTTTCATTTCAGCCATAAGCTACCACTTTTTGCTCTCACTCTGGATTTCAGAGAATCCGTCATGCAACTTTTATGCAATTTCAAAATTAATATGTTGGCAATGTTGGTTCCTCCAAAGCAATGGTGTTTCATTCCATCCATTGTCCACGCGCTCATCCTGGTTAGTGCCGAGGGTCTGCTTAGTTCATTGTTGGGGCGAATCACTGTAGCCAAAATAAAATTAGATACATAACGATAAAATAATTATCAATGTTGTATATAATTCAAAAACCAAGTCAATATCAAATATTGCTATCCCTGGAAATAAAAAAATTACATAAAATTGTTTCCAATACCTTTATTAATTAATCTAGAATTAAGAAGCTTTAGCTAGAGCAAATCACTGTAAAACATTTTTTGAACTGCTCATGCAATTAAAATACTTAATGGCCTCTGAGAGTCGCATAGGTATTATATTATCAAGCTGCTCTAATGAGTTCATTATTAATTACGCCTGGCACCCGTGATGGCTGCCCCCCCCAACCACCCTCTCCTCGGCAGGCATATAAACCTCGGGGCCCGTTTATATGGATGGGCCTTTTGCGAGGCTGAGGTCACATGATCCTGAAACCCGGCACCCCGAGAAGAGGGGCCAAACATTTACTGGGTGACAGGAAGGGGCCGGAAATGTGTCCCCGCACAGGTGGGCCGCCAGGGGCCCTTGGGGCCAGGCTGTGTTTCTCAGCCTGCGGAGTGACACCCTGCCTGCGAGATAATGAAACATCGCTTGGCCCCTGCGTGACTCACTCCTTCCTCTCCACTGGGCGTGATCGTGCCTCTGTTCGTCTCTGACAGCTTCGGCCATGGAGAGCCATTAGGGGCGGATTAAAATGTTATGTGAGCCAAGTTCTACGGAAGTTACCACTGTTGCTAATTCTTTTTTGTGGCTGCCTACCTAGACCTAAATCCCAGAGATGAGACTGGTACTGGTTGACCAATAGCAACTAGCACATGGTGAACTCCACATTACTAAGTTATAAGCATAAAAGATTATGCCTTTTTGGAAAGTATTTGTTCTACAACAACCAATAACAGGACATGAACCATCTTTAAATAACCAATAATGAGGAGCGCAGACTGACAATGACAGCATCCGAGCGGCAGAACTAAACCTCCAGTTGTTTTGGCCATAGTGACCGCAACCGCAATGAAATCCTGACTCAAAGAGACCAAACACGGCAAGATACCTCACTGCTGGCTCGTTCGAAGCCAAACAGCAATCGGGATGCACCTTAGGGCCTCACAGCTGAATAAACGCCAGCTATGTGCACACTCCCTTTCTTGCCACACCCGTACGGAGCAAGCAAAACCATCGCCAAGGTATACAGCTTACGTACTGAGCCCCAGTGTAAAGGTCTGCATGGTGGAAAACAGACAGTCAGTGGTTTAAAAGAATGGAGGCCTTTGCATCTTTGCGTCTGGTTCTTAACAGCTAGTCATTGCACCGAGACCATGACATTTACTTCTGAAGCCCAATAACAGGAATCCAGCTTCATAAATGATCTTCTAAAAGGAGATATGGGAAGCCACTCAGCCACGAAAGTGCGCAGTATGGTTCCCCGTTAAATGAAATAAAAAAAGCTTACATATGATCATAAGGCGCTGATTTGTTTCAGGCTTAAAAATGATTAAAAAAAAACACAATGACATTTCAAGTGTTCTGGTTTCTAATAGAGAGCGAAGTCTCAAGCGGAGCAATGAATCTTTTTTATGTTTTGTTTATTAGGTTAAAAGAAAATAAAATCACAAGTTACCTAATGTTGCTTGAAGAACACATGGTGCAATAGCAAATACTATTAAAATTGAAATGTCATCTTTGGTCTTGGACTTGATTAGCAATCAAAAAGATATTCCTGCTATATATTTATACACCTTCCATAGTTAAATTGAATTTAAATACTATGGAAATTTTCTTTCTCTGTGACAAACAATCGAAGCAGTTATATATCTGGAATAATTTGTGCCAGGACTGAGTGGATGAGCTTGAAGTGGGATATTAGGGATTGGAGGTGCTCACCTTCGGCACGAAACTCGTTCCCCAGACGCCCCAGTGTGGATGTGCTTCTGCCTGCTGATGCCCAAGTGCCTCACGCTATACTCCTGCGAGGAGGAGCGGGGATGTCAGGAAGACCGCTGCCACGGCGCCTGGAATTGCAGAACAAAGCAGCACTTTGACACACTCTGTACGTGATGAGAACAGGAGGTCGGGGGGCACGATTAACCCCTCGTTTCGGGAGGTGACGGCCATGCTCATTTTGTCACATAACGCTGATCTAGGGAGCAAACTTGTCCTGACGACTCTTTGCAAAGACAGACTATGCAAAATGATTAAAAGTATAAGCGTTATTAAATGTTAGCATATTAAGTCAAAGCTTACTGCAAAAATGTTAATAGTCCCAAAGATATTACTCTTTGAATAACATTGGCAATGGAATAAGGAAAGTGTTTAAATTTTCAATGACCTGACATGCAGGCATAATAATTCACAATAATATATAAAAGTGGTTTTAGGTCTTTGACCCGTCAGGTGTAGAAATGCTAAAACACGGCAGAGAAGCTGGGGACCTTGATTGATTGATTATGATAAAAAAGCCACGAAACACACGTATTTCACCACGCTACCGTGAGGCACCACGCGACGCTCTTTCCACATGCCCGATTCTGTCACACGCAGACATCCTGACATCCTGGCCTAATCGCAGCACGAACCCGCTAACCGCTGTCACCAAAGTCCTCCCAACAGGAAGTGGCAACTGAGCGGCAGCACAGGAGAGAGGCTCCCTGACGGGGCGCGGGGCGTCTTACAGCATGCCTGCCAGCTCCAGGGCCCCAACAGTGGAAAAAACGGCCGTGAAGTCAAAATGCAGAGGGTACCTGTGTTTCTCAGGCTCGCCAGTCAGCTACATGGCGTAGGACAAGACAACGTGGTGCCACATCCCTGTGAAGCTCCTCCCCGTAGCATGGAGCTCTGGAAGAAGCCAACGAGCTCATACCACGACATGGAGAAGAAACCAAAAATCACAGAGGGCTGAACGTGACGGAGAACAAGGCCTCTGGATGTCAAACAGGCTGCAAGGTCATTTGCATTTTATAGCACGTACTGATCAAAGACAGATACCACGTGTTTCACGCTGTATCATAGGAGCAGGATAGGGGGCTGCGGTTAGTCCTGCCTTTCCTGCTCCGCCTATGAACTGAGCCGATTCCTTTCACATTGTCTGTGTTTGTACTTGGCATCGCTCGCACGTAGTCTCATGGGTCATGTTACTTTGACCGCATGGTACCAAACAGAGGTCATATTTAGGTCAATCCATGGGTTTGACCTTTCATATTTTAAACCTGTATCTCCTCTCTAGTCATCGAAGGACGTTTCTTTCTGAATTTCCTCTCGATGGAAAAAATAACACATATATTTATTATGTTTCCTTTGAAAAGGAAAACTTTTAGCAGCAGAATAGTGATCCTTACAGTCAATAAATATGAGATTCCACTCAAAAAGTGTGGTTCTGTGACTAAGACCAGCAACGGTAGAGTTAGAAAGAGCAGTTTCAGTCAAAACAAGCTTTCCTAACAGTGATGCATGAAGAGGGCGAGGAGCGAGTTTCCATGCCGCATGTGTGTGAGTTTGGCGTGTGCCATGATGCATTCATCACGGCAACGAGACCGAGCATAACGCCAACCGGTCACAACGTAAACAGTTATCTGTCCCTCTGGCACCATTTCCACTGCCATCATAGGTAAGCAGGGTAAGTAAAGAACCAGTTATTTTCTGTGAATTGGTCAAACCGATTTTTACATCTAAAAGAATCAAACTTTTTGTACAACCACCCATTGCACAGGTCAAAGGTCCTAGGTTGTAGAAATCTAAAAATATTTGATAAATTGTCACAGAAAAACACAGCAACGTTTTTTTATTGACTTACATGTGTTTCCATAGACCGTAGCCATGTTGCCCTCAGTGCCCCTCCACATACCGTAATCTGTTGTATTTGTGCCCGGCAGCACAGTGGCTGTGGCTCACTACTCCCATCTCATGATGGCCAAAATGACGCGTCATGAACCAGTTGCTATATTTTCTGACCCCACTAGATGGGGCTCAAGGCAGGTCCCAAAGCAAACCAAGAGCCCCATTTCGTGGGGTCAGAAAATACAACAAATGGTTGAGGAAGTGTCCTTTTGGCTTCTGCTAGTCCCAGCTCTCAGTAATATACTAATAGGCCATTCTCATAAGACCAATAGGAGATGTTCATAGTATAACTCATTAATGTATTATTATTTTTTATTTAAAAAGCATACAATTACATTATTGGCCACAGGTATCACTGTTTTTATTATTTAATTCATTTTGTTTGGCGTGAGTATCTAAGCTTGGAGTCACATACGCCAAAACCTTTTTCCAATTGGATATATTTATTTTAGTACGTGATTTTAGTGAACCTGAGGTTTTTCAGAAACACATTAGTCGCGTTGCAGCAGGACTGACTGTACATATTAAACAAGCCGAATATTTCTTTGCTCTTCAGAATAAAACAGCACAAAGACCTCAGAAAAGAAGCACATTTAAGTCAGAGGCCCGTAAAAGACCTGAAACAAAACCTTACGCTTTTTTCACCCTGAGGAGTTCGACACTGTTCTGAGGATAATGGTTGCTTTTCTACATGCCAGCCGGTTCAGAAAGCAGAAACGGTCATTTCCTAACCAGGCAGTGATCGATGACCCCAGACATCACCAACTCCTCAGAACCGGGAAAGGCCTTGGTGCGGTACCATTGAGCTGAATATCCTGCCGTGTTAATGAATAAGACGATTATCTAAGCAACTACATATCTAAGCAACTACATGCTAATCCTTAACTTGGGCCAATGTGTGATGGAGCAACTCTGAAGCTTTTCCACTGTGGTGATATTATCATCTTATGTTATGGACAAACAGAGCATTTCCAGCAGCCAACAGAGACAGAGATGCTGCTCCAAGGAGCGATAAGAAAGGGCCTTCCTACCATCATCTATTAAACTCTACAAGTCACCCTATGACAACGAGGACCAACTATCTGAATGGCCCAGAACTGCATCCACAGAGCATTCATTTGTGCAATACTTTTCATTTCTGAACCATTGCTACAGAATTCCGTGCAATACTTTCCCGGATATTTTTTGCAGTTTCCTTCAAGGTAAATAGAGAATTCCACCAATCAATCCATCCATCCATACTGTCACTGGCCTGCAACGCTGTTCGCCATATCCCAAAGCCAGTTGTGAGCCTTCTGCGATTTAAATGAAACTGATGTCTGGCTCATATTCAAATAACCTGCAGTTTAGAAATTATTCTTCACTGAGATCAGACTCATGCTATTCAATGAGAGTCACCAGTATCCATGCCATTTCACCGATACAAAAGTTCACCCGACTGCGAAAACAGTTTTGTTGATGACATGTCACCTTTGAAAGTTTCCGAATGTCTGTTTGTAGCCTCAAAGCAAAGAGCAGCCTCTGACAACCAGGGCCAGGCCAGCGATGATGTCTCCTTAGGCCTCTGTGGTTTCAGACACACGGTGGAGAGTCAAGCCAAGCCAGTAAAACCACTGAATAATGCTGTTCTGCAAACTGAGCTGAAGGTCACAACTGACCCTGAATTCACTCTTCCAAAAAACAAAATAAATACCTAGCTCACGCTAGTTGCTTATTAGATGTGGAACCTGTTTAATAAAACGGTATTCTGCTTTCCTGCAATCTTGTCAGCAGAATCATTGTTGGAGTTAATCCCCTATAGCTGGTATGGCTGGTAGGTCTGGTCCAGATGTATGTTCAACATGGACAGTAGGTGACCCATAGCTGAAGGCCTGTCGAAGCAAATTTTGCTTAGCCATGATCGAGAAGGACACCAGCAAGTCTCTAAATGTCTGAGTTACTGACCATATCCATACACCAAAATGCACCAGTCCAAGAACGTTTCTAAACTTGGGATACTCATGGATAATATATAAAAACTAGAGTTCCGTACCAGAGAGCAGCCCATCCTGCTTACTTCAGAAGAAGCAGCCCATGGAAAAGTTAAGTCAGGATGATCTCCTGTTCATGAGTAGAGCGGACGATGGATGGAGTTACTGGGGTCAAGAGCTCTTGCTTTATTTTGCTAAGAACCCTTCAAGTTGCACTGAATCCAGTCTGTCTCTGCACATTTGATCCCAAAGGTCATTCCAACAGATCCCCAGAAGACAACCAATGCAAAAGTCCCAAATGGACCGCAACTGACAACACTCACCTAAGTGTTGTACGTGGGATGCAAATAAATAACTCAAAAGACGCTTTTGGGTTTTCGCAGAGCTTTCAGTCATCAGCACATTGGAGTTCCGGGATGAAGGTATTAAAGTCAGTCAAAAGTCTCTCTGCTGAGAAACAGAAGTTCATGCCGGCGCTCTAGAAGAGCCCGCTGCCATGTGGAGTTACCGAAGGAGACGACAGCCTGGGCTACAATGGCGTATATAAATAAATGTGGTGTGTTTGAAAACGTGAAGCCAAACGCGCGTAACCTGATCGCATTCTAACGCTGACCCTCCCACGTTTCCTGGGAAATTACACACCACGCTTTCCAGAACCTTCCGCGGCGTGAGCTGAACACTTACTCTGAGGGTGTGATGCGCGAATGCCGCTGCGAAACAGAGCCTTAACCGAAGCTAGCAAACAGTAGTTGTTTCTGCTGTACGAGCCGCTGCGTTGGCCAAACACAGTAATAACCAGCACTAAGCTTCTTAAGTTCTCTGCTATTTCTCTTTCCGTCTGCTGAATTACAATCTACCTCATCACACGGCACCTCGCACTGTTCACTGCTACCTCAGCTAGGCTGGATAAAAATGATTCTTAATTCAGTACAGGAATGCACAAACCCTTTACGGCAATGAACTGGCACTCTTTCCAAAGTGCATTTCTGCCTTGTGCTGCCTTGGCTAGGCTGCAGGTGACCCTGACCAGGATAACTGGTTAGAACATGGGTGAATGGATGGATGGATGGATGGGTGAATGGATGGATGGATGGAGGGAAGGATGGATGGAAGATACTGAAGCTGTAATGATTTCATATGGCAGCTTTGGGTAACAGTTTACTTAAAGCACTTTTTATGCTGACACTTAAAATGCCTTATGAAGGCATATATATAGTACATTATAGATGAGCATTCATAATGCACCATAAACATTGGTAATAATGTGTTATGCCTTTTTATAAATAGATACAACCGTGTTTATAATACTTTATGCATTATAATGCATTATGCAGGTATCTATAATGTATTACGATGACTGCTTTAAGTCAAGTGTTATCTAGCTCGGTAACTCCACAGCTAGGATCAACATGTTCACTTTAAATAGAGTAAGAAAAATCCTTGTGTGCATCTATGGTACATTTTCCAGTCTGTATTTAGCTAAATTACGCAAATATATATCTTTAGTTCATCACCGATACCATATGGAACTATTAGATACATGAACATATGGGTAGTGTCAAAACAGCTTTTGAGAAAGAATGAACTGGATCGACCAGGTCCATTTTACTAAACGTTTTGATTCACTTATAAATGTAAGCTGGGAAAGACAAGAATCACAAGAGCCAAGGCAGGAACGTGGCGGTAAGGATGTGAACATTCCTCTAGAGGGGGGGGCCTTTTGTCAGTCATGTGACGGGGAAAGGTGTCACATGATGGCAACGTGAGGACAGAGCGGCCCAGAACACAGCTGCACACTCGCTGCCAAACGTGATTAAATCAGCGCAGCTTGTTTCCAGTGACAAGCGGCTCTTATTTGCTTTCCGGAATAATCCATCCAAGACGTTCCTCGGCAGTCTGAAGCTAAAGGGGTTTCCCCACTGCAGGCGCGCTGTGGGGCAGGTAATGAGCTGGAAAGGGTGGTTTACTGGCCACAGTGCAAAGGCATCATCTGTACAGCACATCTGAACAGGGGGTGGGGTGGGGGTTCTGTTTTCCCTGGTTCTTCAAACAAGTGTCCCTCCCAAGAAGCCCTGAGCCTGAAGCAGCAGGGTGACCTCATCGCTGATGCTCAGATTTGTTTTGGCCTTCCTGGTTTTCAACCAGGGGTGCATGACCCCCTACAGGGGGGGGATCATTTTGTAAATTGACGCATTCCGAGAAACACTAAAGGGGCCCCCCCTCAATCATAGCCAGAAACAGAAACATCATCGAGTCCTGAGCTGTGATCATGTACTGTCAGTAGGGGGTCCCCAACTCTGCTCTGATTTCAACTGGGGGGGGCTGCTCTGTCATGAAGGGTTGCTCCCTGTTTCCCCAGCGTATGTCTCCACACTCACCCCTCCTGGCACCATAAACAGGGTGTTAAAGCAAGTGAATAGGTGACAGTTTCATATTGGAGGGGGGGGTACATAACATAATCATTTAAACGCAAATGTTTATTTATTAAGGGGGAGAATAAAGCCAAACTAAACAGCCCACCCTGATCCCTACACCCTGGGTTAGTGTTTCCACCTTCCTCAGGTCCTGCGCTTCTGTCCTGCCATCTCCAGCTAAGCCGTCACTCTGGACATAAAGAGTCTGGATCGTTATATGCTGTATATCACAGAGATTGTTATCAAACAGTCGGGGCTCCATTCAAACCCGCAGCCTTAGTGTAGGAGCCTGCAATGCCAGCCCTAAGCCAAACAGACAAGACAAATCACAACCCAGGAAGAATAAACGTCTGTTTAGCTAATTTATGCTAAATTTAACTGAAATCACCTGTGACTTCAGGGGGCATTCTTTCACAGGAGAAAGTGCTTAAGATGCAGCTAAGATGCTTGCATATCATTACAAAGCAGTGTTTGCCAATCCGGTCCTCGGGGACCCGCAGACAGTCCATGTTTTTGCTCCCTCCCAGCTCCCAGTAGGAGCAAAAATGTGGACTGTCTGGCAGGGAGCTGGGAGGGAGCAAATACATGGACCTCAAGGTCCAGCTTTATAAACAGTGTTACAGAAGATATAAAAACATTAGAAAAAACCAAAATATTAATATAAGATGAGGAGAGTGAGCATAAATGTCAGGTAGCCTGTGAGGTGTGACCTCCCCCGAGTCTCAGCAGCTTAACACAGAACACGGAGAAGAGGGTGTCACTGCAAAGCGGCGCTTTCCGAAGCTCCCATCTCCCACCGCGGGAATTGCTGCGAGACCCGCCACTGACAAACCATCTGCCGGCATTGTTGCTCCCGCCGGAGGATTCTGGAAGGCAGAGGGACGGATCCGGCTGCGTTCCCTGGATCTCAGTCCAGTTATCCGGGAAAAATCATCTGCGGCGACATTCAGCGTGATTCGATTTGTATGGAATCGTTATGTTTTAGGAATTCCATATTTGATCCCTGATTGATATACATATATATATATATTTTTTTTTACCTCAAAATGATTCTGCGTTGGATAAAACATTTACTCACATTATTTTCTAATTTCTAATGCGAAACACTGTTCATAAAGAATCAATGTACCGTGGTACCAGTGTGGTATGCATCTGAACCTCGAGAAGATATGATTGTACACCATCCCAGCTTCCAGCCATTCCAGAGATACTGCCTCTGTTAGCCCGACCACACCCTGGTTCTTCCCCTTGTACGGCGCAATCTCACAATGACTTGTTTTCTGTCAGCACTTGTATGAATCGCATAGAGCGTCCTGTCCAAAAATAGCCTGTTGCGGCCCGTGGTCGCAGTTCCTGCGAGCGCATGGTCCAAATGAAACGCCAGTGACCCCCACCTGCAGCCAAAAACAGCAGATGGGCTTTCCGGCATCGCAGAGCCCCATCCCCTGCCAGTCCCAGCACAGAGCCTTCTGATACGGGCTGATATCTCTTTTTTTTTTTCAAATTCATTTCTAGGGCAAGTGGGGTAACCGGCAAAGACAGAGGTCACTGCAGTAATAAGGCGGAGGATAAGGCCGCCTGAACACTCCTCCCGGGGTTATCGATCTCCCAGTCATGGTGGATTACAGCCTTTTCTGCACCAACTCTCATTAAACGGCACTGAGATTCTCTCAGTCAGTTTTCAGCCGGTACCCGTGTAACACGGAATACGCTGGCAAGTGCAAGAACAATAATATATTTAGGAAAAGTGGCTGTCTACACTATACAAATAATTATGATGTTGCTTCCCTTGTGCTCTTATTCTATCAATATTCTTATGTACATTTTTAATTTAGTTTTACATCTTGCACAGTAGAGTTAGTGACTAAACCAGTTTCCCGTACTAAACAGAAAAACAATGAAAAATGTGCTTTGTTGTTAATTGCAGAATGACTTGCATCCTTATACCTATAGGAAATTCGTGGCAGTAATTCCACATCCCCCCCCACTGGTCAGTGACGAAGACGGTATGAAATGGAGGTGATCTGTTACCTATGATGGGTGTCAGGCCTGGCGGCGTGACTCTCTAGGGCAGGCCTACTGTGTCTGCACGGCCAAAATGCAGACCCGCAGAACGTATCGTGCAATGTCAAAATCTGTGGCCGCCCGCTCCACAGTCTGCCCTGCATGGGTAAGGAACTGAAGACGGGCAGGAATTCCAGGATGGCATGAGCGCTGTGGGTTTTCGCACATGGCCGGCACATGCAGCTGCCCCGCCCAGCTGCCCCGCCCAGCTGCCTCTGCCTCTGCACGGAGGGAGACGTAAGGAAATCCTTTTATGTCTGGGTCTAGTTCATACTGGTAGGTGAGTGAGGATGAGATCCTGAAGGTGCCAGCCTGGGGAGGACGTATCATCTGGTATATTCTCCTGAGGGTCTGATAGCTGCCATTGACGTTACATGCCCATACACCCATGAAGAATAAGCAGCACAAGCAAGGGCAACTTAGGCTGCTACAAACGGCAGCCATGACCTCCGTGACCTTGGGAAAATCATCGGCCACGTTTCAGCCGGATAAAAAACTAAAATCCACCTTGGCAGCTCTCATCCGTCCCTGACGCGTGAAGAATGACAAGCTTCTTAATCTGCAATCATGTGACCTCAGCCTGTAATTTACATAATTATTCATAGTTCATGTTTTGGGGGAAAAAAAATTGCACCACATTAGATCACTCATCACTGGGGGTCACGCCGGGGTCCTAGACAGCCGTATCACAGCAATCCGCTTCCTCGTGGTTAAAAAGAATTCTTTATAGTCACTGCACGATAGCACATTTGACAAAAAACCATTTGGGTCACTCCAAAAAGACAGAAAAAAACAAAAAAGACACATGTCAATTGTCATTTACGGAAACAATAAACAAACAATAAACAACCAATAAACAATAAACAACACAAGAGTGGGATATTAAGTAATAAATAAGGTGACAGTGTCCAGTTATAAAGCAGCGAGTGTGTAAACAAAGTGTCAAATGCAAAATAGCAGCATTAATAGTCTTGGATTTCTCTACTGGTGGTAATTAAGCTCTAATTATGAAGACTCATTTCATAATGATGTTTACATTGACGGTTTTACTGTAATAGCAGTAACATGTGGATGAATGGTGAGCATGCTTCACAAGGCGTACCGGCACCTGCCGGCACTGACAGGACAGCGCGCTTGTCAATCGGCGTTTCCGGGGGACGCCTGTCAGCCAATCAGTGTCGCCAACGTGACTCAATGGGCCGTGGTGTCTCACGAGGCCGTGCGAGCGCACCAGGGCGCTCAGCATTCAGCAGCTGTACCGCGGCGCCCTGTGAAAATGAGCATTTGTATTCAGTGAGAGAATCAATCAGTGCGTCCCGGTCTCTTCTTCCTGGGCCACAATGGGCCACTTGTGTTCTGGGGGGGTCGAGGTGCAGGCCAGGGAGGATGCTGGGAGTGGGGGGGCGCCTGGGCCAGGTTTCTGGAATACCCTTTCACTGGCCTTTCAGGAAGTACAGCACAGCGCGCTTTTATTCCGGAAGCGAACCAAGCCGGCGCTGCCATAAGGAGCCGGCCAGCGATTCCACAAACACGCCCTTTACTCTCTGTCTGCTTCACTTGTGCATCGCCGTGCCACTTCACCCTTAGTGCAAATGGGCTGTGAAATCATGAGCTGGCATTACAGACTGAGTATCTGCGTGCAGCTAAATCACAAGAAAAAACACGAGGACATAAACTGAAGCATCGCGGCCGAAAGGTATCATTGCATATCAATACTAATATGTGTGTGTAATAGCTGATAGATACCCATCTCCTGAGGTCGTAAATAAATAAACCAGCAGTGAAACATAACCGGGATCTCTGAGGCAGCTTGTTTGGGAGCAGCTTCTGTAACAGTCACAGAGATTAAAGCCCCAATAAATTAGACGAGGGCCCTTTAAACGGAGACGGATGCTTCTGGATGATTCTATCACTCTTTCTTTATCCTCTGGTTTTGTCTCGCTGATGCATCACATTTTCTCAGCTTCTGCACATTAATAGGACGCTGGGCGGGGGGGGGGGGGGTGTTCTGCCCACTGGGGGGGGGGGGGACTTCAGGGCCTGGGGGTTTCCCCTCACACGCTGGGGATAGGGCAGACTCCTCCTGCCTCCTGCCTTCAGAGGCTGGCCTCCCCCGGGAAGACGAGTCCAGAAGGATTAACCAGACACACGGACGAAGGCTGAAGGAGAGGGGGGGGGGCGCAAAGAAAGCGGACAGCAAAGTGACAGGGATGAGCAAGGGTGTGACGAGGCCCGAGGACAAGGTGTGGTGCCACATCCCTGAAAAAAATACATTTAATACAAAATAATACATTTCCGGAAAAAAGGGACGAGGGGGACTTGTGCACCTGCCACTTTCTCCTGAACGCACGTGCCCTGCTTGTGACGTGTCCTTTTTCTAACAACCGACTATCACACAAAATCTCCCAACAAATTTACCAAGGGGGACCATGCCGCCCCTGATTCTAACTCCCGGCCCTCGAATAATCAGGAATACTTCAACGCAAATGAAAATCATTGAAAATATTTCTGTTTAACTTTGGGACAAAAATCCAACAAAAACAAAACTGCAGAACCTCATTGCCTAAATCAAATTTTATTCTCCGATATTCTCTCGAATTTAAAGTCAGCGCCAGGTGGACACAAATGCGGTGATATTACGGATGATGTCATCGACATGCTGCTTGACAGTCAGGAGATCATATAGACCACCCCGCAGTAACGCTCTGTATGTGACCCGGATCAGTCTGTGCGCATTCCGCAGCTCAGTCAGAGTGTCCCAGAATTCAATGCAGCGCTCAGCCCCGCCCACTTACTACGCCGACGTGTAAATGCTTTTTCACATGCTCTCTTAATCAGGAAATGGAGTATGCTGCCACTGCTAAACACAGACAGAAGGTGCCCAAGGCACTGGAGACAAATACAAAATAAATATACATGAATGAAATATACAATAGTCCTTTAAAACTGAAGCACAGCAGGTGACTAAGCCTTTTAGTTACTATGTTCCTTACTACATACTTGAGTACATAGTAAGATATTCTGGGCCTGGAATCATATCTGGCTCCTTACTCTTTTTGCTAGAAAATATGTTCCTTCTGATGTGCAAAGGCTGGTTTGGTCACGTTCGGGCTCAGTGCCCCCTCAACCTGATCAGAACCTCTCCTCTGTAAACAGGAAGAGGGGTGTCCATGTGGGGGGGGGGGGGGGGCAAGCACCTCTACACACCTGCAGCTCTCTGGCGGCATCGCTAATGCTAATGCTAACACTATTATGGGGCAACAGCCAAAGAAACAGGGCTATATATGGGGGCAGCCCCCCCCCCCCCTCCCCGAATAAGGAGGCCCTTGATGTTCCAGCAGCGCTTGTGCCTCCGTGCGCCTGCAACCCGGCATGTTAACGGAGATGTGGCGGTTCTGAATGCGACTCGGACGACCGCCCCCACGCCCCCGGTCCTCTCGGGCTTGCAGATACTGCTCGGTTGCGTGAGTAATTTCACCAGGACGGCCTTTTTGAAGACGACCTAGGACAGCGATTCGTTTTATGCAGACCTAAGGGCTCCTTCTGAGAAGGAGCTGACTAGCATCTCACGGCAAAATCCCTGCCGCAGCAGCTCTAAGGAATGGCGCCCCCTGCGGCCCACATTAGCATCTCCGGCACGAGGGCGGTTCTAAGCCCAGTACCGCTGCAAGATCAGATACGGTTAAAAGTTTGGCACGGCCAGGGGTGGGAGGCGGTTGCGGGCCGTGACATCATTTCGGCAGCGAGACGCGATGTTCCTTCGCGGCCTATCAGCTGAGTCTGGAACAGGACACACAGCTGCCCCCCCCCCCCCCCGCCCAGTGTGTCTCATGCTTTATTTAGAGATTATTCAGACTAACGTAAGTCACCAGCACAGCTAATGTCAATTACTCAGACCATGTTCTCTGAGAGAAAATTCAGTGCTCAAAAAAAACACGTATCAGGTTCTCTGTGGAGGAAAAGGTCAAACTGAGAGCCCAGTAAGGAGAGATGAGTGAGAACATTTTAGCAAACCAGCAGAGGCCAAGTAACTGCTTACTGGTGGACTTATGCTCGGGGTGTGGGGGCTGTTTCTGAGCGTGGAAAGGACCCCAACCTCTCCTTCACTGTGGAGAACGACGCTCACCTTTAAGGCGAAAGTCTGCTTCCGGTGGCATGAGAGACCAATGCTAATGCTATAACCCCCAACCCCCCCCCCCCCAAAAAGAAAAGACAAGGTAACCTTCTAAAATGTAGGGTCACAAGCTCACAGAAGAAACGGATGTTTCATTTATATACGTGTTTTAATGTACAATAATAAAATGTCAGACTGACTGACATCCAGGTATCCAGAAAGACAGATTAATATACCCCTTGGAAATGTTAAGCAGTTTTCTTGCTGCACACGCAAGTACTCAGCGACCTTTGTTTTACATTTTCAGTCTGAGGCATCTTTTATTTTTCATTTATTAAGCACCAAAAGTGAAGTGTAAGTACACCACTGTGCCCATATTCACATCGGAGCAGAATTCAGCTGGGGGGACGCATTTGCCCACCAATTGGGCCACAGGATTGAGAGGCATCCTCAGCTCGCAGGACCGCTGATGATGTAACTTGCGGACGCAGCTGGGAGCAGAATATGTTTTTTTTCTGCTGCTTAATGCAGGGCTGGTGTGACTTTGATCAATGGGGGGTGGCGGGTAGGTCCAGCGGTAAAAGTCCAATGGTAAACCGGGCCAGAGTAATCGAGAAATCCACTGGTAAACTAGGCTAGAGTAACAGAGAAAACTACTGGAAAATTGTCCGAGAGTAACAGAGAAATCCACTGGTGAACCAGACCAGAGTAAAAGAGAAAACTACTGGTAAACCAGGTCAGAGTAACAGAGGAAATCAGCAGTAAATACATCCAGAGTAAGCCCAAAGGAAGCCCCCAGAAACCAGGCCAGAGAAACAGAGGAGACCATCAGTAAACTGGACTAGAGTAATGGAGAAAACCATTGGTAAACCAGACCAGTTATGGAGACAACCAGCAGTAAACCAGGTTGGAGTAACATGGAAAGCTACTGTACGAGTAAACCAGGCCAGAGTATCAAAGAAACCCACTGGTAAACTGGGACAGAAAAACAAAAAAAAACACTGGTAAACCAGACCAGAGTACCAGAGTAAACCACTTGTAAACCGGGTTACTTCTGTAAAAAATCTCTGTGAAGTGATTCCGCATTATTCTACTAGACTACAGGGCTTCTGGGCAGAGCAAAGGTGTCTGCAGAATTATACTGGCATGTTTAACACATGAAATACGTTACCCAAAGTGACTCTTTTCCAGACAGACACAGATAGCACTCTAAACCAGAGCTGGGCCATACATGAACTTTCTATAGTATATCGTTATATTTTCAAGAGAGATGTAGGATGAGACAATAGTGTTTATATCAATTTACTTTAATTACGTGTTAAAATCAGGGCTATCAAAGTTAATCCATAATTTTTTTAAAGTCACAACACTGTTACTTGGTTCATTTTGTTTTTAAAAACTTACAGATATTTTTGAAAAATCATATATATTTTTAAAAAATCTTTGTTTTATGAGAAGACTAGTGCTTTAAAATGCAGTTATTAAATGCACTTTCAATGGTTGGCATTCTTGCCAAATATGTTTTTTTGTTCCTAAACATTCACCTTCTGTTTTGAGAGCAATGTCATAAGCTGAGGAGACACCTTCTTGCTAGATGCAATGGAGGGTAACACTTCTATGTCGCAGCTTTTGTGTTTGATCCACGCAACACTGGTATAGGCATAATTTATTACACTCTGCGTATCGTGTATTGCTATTCTGCCGAAGAATACTAAGATGCCGTTTTTGGTCCGTATCTGCCAGCCTTACCCTAAATGCACATCCTTTCACTGCTAGACCCAGGATTTCGGATTGTCACCAGCCATTCTGCCCCCTCAGCCCCCATCCTCCACCTAACCCACCCACCCACGAACTCAATAACCTCTCAGCATTTTCAGCATTTTCTGTGTTTGCATTAAAAACACACTGTCTGCTTATATATAAACAAAAACACTGGGAATCCAAGCACTAAATGCATTAAATTACCCTGACTATATGAAAATCAGGGGAACCCTAATCATGTTTCTGGATATATTCACCTGTCACAGCCCTGCTTTAAAAAGCCACAGTGTTTCGCTCTCAGTATTTGGGTATAAACTATAACCAAAGGCCCCGTTTCGTGCAGCGGCCCTGTCCCCTCTTGCAAGACTGCGGCCCTGCTCTGACTCGCTGACATCTCAGAGAATCTTCCTGATGCAGCATAACACCGCCATACTTCTAGGAAGTACCAGTGAATGTTAACAACACACACTAACACAACACTGTGTTTACTACCTATAGGTAAATGAAACAGAACTGAAGTGATCAGGTGTGCGGAGAGCAGCGTGCAAGTACTCCTGAGGGGAGTTTCTATTCCCACACACTCGGTGGACACCTCGAGAACATGGCCGTCTGTGAAGAGAGTACCGAAACGTGCAGGACCATCAAAGGCTTCACTTCTCTATTGCTCTGCTTGCACTTACTGTCAGCCCCCCCCCCCCCCCCCCATCTCACCGTTATTGACAGCCTTTGACGTGACTGACATTCGTGCAAAGATTCTGTAGGACTGTAAGATTGCCAAGACGTCATGATGTGGATGATGTCATGACCGCGGATGTCATGATACATCAGGACCATAAGGCCGAGGAGGTCACTGCTACATCACGACCGTAAGACCGCAAAGGTCACTGATACAGTGGGACCATAAGGCCAGACCTGTAAGGACCACTCTCTGCTTGTTTAGCACAGACTGCAAGCTGTTTCCTGAGCTCATAAACCTTATATAAAACTGCATTATATAACAGCACTGGTGACAGTGCCCCGTGTGGTCAGCCAGCGGTCATCTAAGAGGAACTCGCACGGTCTACTTTAGTGAACCTAAACCATGGCTTAGGAGGTCGCACAACATACTGCCGACAATCAGGGTCAAAGACACGACCGATTACTTCATCGCTAATGCTAATGCAATTAAACCCCTGAGAGCCACCCAGAGGCTGAATCTCACCAAGCTAAAATTTAAGTGGTTCCATAAAAACTGCCAATGTCAATTAAAAAGAAATCCAGCGTCCCGTGGTACTACAGTCCCTGGCAAATAGATCTTAACGGAGCATCTCCACCGCTGCTGAAACAGCGTCCGGACAGACTGAGAGAACAGCAGAGATGACCTCTGTCACTCGCGTGCATGTGGGGATTTTCTAGAACAGCCTGTCTCACTTTTTATAGGCAATCTGTGGGTTGTGCTCAAGGAATTTTCAGGAAGTGAAGAGTAGACTACAGTGGTAGTGCAAAACCTCCAAATCAGCAAAGCAAAGTCTTAATTTTGGATTACAAGAAAAACTTGCCATAAATGAAAGACAGTTGTTCTGTTGCAAATCCAGATCCATTAGTTTAAAGATATATGGGTAATTCAGAGGCAAATATTGCTGCCGATGACCAATGAGCTCTCAAGCTGAATGCTACCTGTGTCGGGGCCTATTGATCAGCCGCCGCACAAGCAGGACACGCAGAGTTATGGACGACACTTCTGGGAGGCCCAGACAATGTCAGACGTTACCGGCAGGCCTGTTCCCGCACTCAGCGGGAGCCGCGCAGTGCCAGCAAATGTGATTAGAGAGGGCGGTGTGCAGAGGACCCACAGCTGGCCAGCACGTGCCTGTTCCGGGAACACAGCTGCGGGGGCGGGGGTGCAGGCACGGGGTCGAGCCCGACTCCACGTGGTCAGGTCTGGCCCAGCCTGGCAGGCCGATGATGCACACTGAGCCCAACCCAAGCAATGACACCAAGATATGGATCCGAAAATCCAGCTGTGCCTGTCCCCCAAGTGTCCTACTGCCAGTGAGGGGTGTGGGGGCTCTTTGGGGCCTGTCTTGCTTGAGTGCAGGCCGCTCAGGGGCCGACATTTCTTAAAGAACTAGAATAAATCAACAGGAAAAACAAGCTTATTGGCCCCAGCTTCCTTTAAGTGCCCCTATGAAACCCCCCTAAATGCTCTGCTGCAGGTCTGAGGGGCTCGAGAGCAGCAAGCGGATCCGGGTCAGAATGTAGAAATTTTACACGATTGTTAATATGGATTTTGGCATCATTTACGTTACTTCTTAATGGTACTGTGGATAAACTGGGGATGAGAGGCTGGAAGAGAATGGGATACCCACTCTTTCAGATAGGATCATTACAGTGTGAATCATGAGTTAGAAAAACTTCACACATGGTACAATATTTATATATTTTCAGAAATAACGGAATAAACAGGAAAGTGTGCAGGAATTAACCAAATCAACTCCATTTACAGCAAGGTTTCCCTAAGCTGTCCTGTAGCTCAGAGCCTTGCGCTAACAATGCAGAGCTTGTGGGTTCAAATTCCATAAAGCACATATAAATTGTACCTCCTCACTATAAGTCTTTTTTTTGGGGGGGGGGAAGGTTCTGACTCAGTGGGCTAAGCCTCTGTGCCTGTGATTGGAAGGTCACCGGCTTGAGCCCTGGCAGAACAGTCACATGTCCGTGGGCCCTGAAGCAGGGCTCTCAACCCCACAGCTCCGGGGGCACTGCATGCTGGGTAGCCCTGCACTGAGACCCCCCAGGCTTGCTCTCACCTGTATATGTTTCTGTCACTGAGAGCAAGACAGGACAGGCAAAATGACAATGTCCTCACAGGGATTAATAAAGGACCTCTATTCTATTCTAAATAACAATGGGCTGTAATAAAAAAAAAACAATTAAACTGTATTTGCCAACGAAAAATTTGTAAATACAATCCAGTAACTAGCAGGCAAGCACAAGCAGCCTGTTGTACACTGGCCGACTTAGCTGACGATTAGCATGATTTTTGTGGGCAGTGGTGGCTTGATGGTTAGGGAAATGCACTTGTAATTGAAAAATTACTGGTTTGAATCCCTGACCAGCAAGGCACCACTAAGGTACCCTGAGTAAGGTACCACCCCCAAGCACTGCTCCCTGGGTGCTGAATTAGCTGCCCCCTGCTATGTCACATATGGGTTAAATGCAGAGGACACATTTCGTTGTTGTGTGCTGTGGTCTGTCAACAATGACCACTGATCACCTAATTCTAAAAGCCACGTCTCTGCATTTTCTAGCAGCTTAACACATTTAACATTTTCTTCATACTGCTGACCCTATTACCTGAGTTACTCCACCCCCCCCAGCGATCCGCAGATTTCCATCACCGGGATCTCACTCCAGTGTGGCCGGCCTCTCGCATGTAGTGCCAAGGGCAACGATACGGCACCGTTAGCAGGACCGGCACATATGAATCGCAGCGTGTAATTTTCCACATCTTCAGAGCGCTAAAACACCGTCCCCAAAAGTCACAAAAGTCACAAAGGCACTAACACACAGCCGCAGATGGACACGTACCATTCCATCAAAAGGAACCAAAGGAGGCAGATCATGCGGCCACGGAAACACTATAAAACATTACAGTGCTTCCTGTTTTTATTGCATTTGATAGAGGGAAGGAGAAGCAAGATGGAAAGGCATTATTTCCAGTGACAGGTGAAATACAATCTCAGTCTCCTGCTTAACTCAGCACATTAATAACCAGTATTTCTGCTTTCATTTTTACCATGATCTGTAAGTGTCGTCGGTCCTCAGGGAAACATCTGACAATTTACCTTTTCTCGTGGGCTCTCCTGACCTCAGCGCTTCTAAGCTTCTGTCCAATCTTAGGAAACCGTATTACCTGAAAACAGTTCTTCGTTTAACATTAAGAAAAGTGCTCGGGAAATGTCGCCTTTACAGGTGGAATTATTAGATTGAAATCAGAGTTCAGTACTCTTTAATACTACATAATTTTTTTGTCTCAAACTGATGCCATTTCGATCACCTTCTAAATCATTCCGGTTCAACATTTTTTTCTGGCCCAAATTCTATAAAAATAATGAAAACACACAAACAAATAAGATGAACGAAACCTGTATTTTAAGTCAAACACATAGAAGGTGACCTTTCCTGCCAAAAAGAACTGCAAAAAAGACCTCGTTGAATAAAAACTATGTTACGTTTTTTCTGACTCTAATAGCCAGATGCCGTGTTTGTGCGCCATAAAATAACCCAGTGGGGATGATGGAAGCTCATTGGCCGGGATCCCTGAGTTAGCCCTCACATTGGCCTGACCGGGGTCAATACAGTGAGCCAGCAGACAGCCCATGTGACCTGGCTTCCTACCACTGGAGATGTCTGAGATGTTCCAGCCCGCTCAGAGAGCCCTGCTGTGTCTGGCATGAGGTGCCACATGATTTCCAGAAGACACTTGACTTGGTCAGTCCTATCTTAGAAGGTGGGGTTTTACTGAACAGCTCATGAAGTCAAAGCTGTATGATTTTTCAGTGTAACTTTTCCACAGATCAATATATCCTTTTAAATAAACCACTTCAGTAAACAGCCTTTCTTGCCCTGAAAATGTAATCCACATGAAACAAAATTAATTTTTAACAGCATTCTATGAATAAACATCATGCATACTTCTTATATTATAGTGCAAAACATAATTTAGAGTAAAAAAAAACCATGAGACAGTAAAAGCTATACTGAAATATAAAATCAATTAAATATCCATTGCTATTCCTGTGAACCAAATTATATTTAAAATGTTCAGTGTAAATGATTTATAAGTATCATTTAGAAGACTCAATTTGCAAAATCCTTCAACTAAGTTATCATCTTGAAAAATATATAAACCATAATCTGAGTATAATTACAAGAATCCAGCCTCAATGTGGAATAAAGCACACATGTATGGGTATTTTAAGAGAAAGTTTTCGCTAATTTCATTGTTCCTCTTCACAGACAAACATGTGAACTCGCAATATCCACCATCAGTGGATTTAAGCTTGATTACGACAGAGCAAGTGGCCTTGAGGAGCTGGAAGCACTTGTCAGGAATATCCCCGCGTTCTTCATCGAGGTAGTCATCCTCCCGGTTTGATACAGACTGACACTACAGTCATAGTTTAATCTCCAGAGACATGAGGATTCATTTGTAGCAATCAAGAGGGACGTGGGAGACAGCAGGTTTGCGTTAGAGATCTTTACACCACGCAGACACAAACACACAAGTAGCACCCTGCTGGATCACGTGCTGCATGAGAGCACAGAAAAACTGCATCACTGTGCTCAAGCCAGCCCTCGTTTTAGATCTGAACTGGGCCGGCCGCACTCTGAGCAGGAGCTGTATGACATACGGTAAATACTCGGCCTTTTGAACCTGTCTCATACTCCCACTTTGTGTCACACAGAATCCCAGACACAGAAGCGTGGACTCATAGGGCTTTAGATCGATGGTTGGACCGTCGCCAAAACAGTCGCCTCTGTTTGAACACAAGAATAACATTGTGGCCTCTCTGCTGGTCACCGCTGCCCAGAGGTCAAGCCGTGGCCCGTGACAAAGTGCCCTGGGGCTCTTTCTGACTGCACCTCAGCTCGGACTCCTGAGCCGGGACCAGCCCAGAAGCCTTTGGTGATATTTTTTTAGGCAAGACCCAGAGGGCGAGCTGATGGGTCTGAAGCTTGATATTCGCTAGTCCAGTGTTTCTCAATCCAATCTTCAGGGACCCACAGTCAGTCCACATTTTTGCTCCCTCAGGAGCAAAAACATGGACTGTCTGTTGGTCCCCGAGGACCAGTTTTTGTCTAGTCAAAGCAGGGGGTGATTATTTTTTTGTCTTTTCAGTGTTATCTGTTACTTTTCCATACATAATGACTGTGTTATAGAGGACAGCTTGGGTTCTGCTGGTGTCGGCTCAGGATGAGGACTGTACTGCACTACCAGGCACTGGCCAAACCGAGGTATCTGTCCCTTATTTTTCCACAGTATGTCACCCAGCTTCTTAAAAAACACACAGCCTCTGAGATGTGTAGGCTGATGAGTGCAGCTGTCAGAGATTTTGAAATTAAACGTGTTATTTTTACAGTCTCCCCTGCGTGATATTCAAAGAGCTTTATGTCTTATTTTCCACCGCATGCAAAGCAGGAGTGGTCCGAGATTTTCCGTCGCAGAGCGTAGGGTCCCAAACCTCAGTCTAGTATTCCACCTGGCCTTAAATTACACCCCATACTGAAGTGCTGTGTCACATATCCATCCACAAAAATACGAGATTTGTCCCACATTTCTGTACACATTGCACACTTAGCAAATTTTTCCCCCATCACCCATTCTACCGGTGAAATCTTTTTACAGTGTAAACCAATTTGTGGACGTCAAACGGTTGGGCACCCCTAGAAGAGAGGACTCAAGTAAAATTCATTTCAAGAGGGAGACTGAGATCACACCCTTCTCATATTAGGTAAATTATTGGGGGCGCTGTGTGCATCAGGACACTGTGCTTGTGATCAAATGGTCACTGGTTCAAATCCCAGGCTCAGCAGAGTGATGTCACTCTTGGGTCCCTGAGCAAGGCCCTTAACCTGCCACTGCTCCAGGGATGGTCTGACCCTGCTTTCCCAAAAATGTATATCACTTTGGGTAAAAGTGTCTGCTAGATAAATTAAATGTAAATTAGCCACAACACCCATTTCGACTAGAAAAGTCTGCTGAGGATGCAGCTGGGGATATCTGGGGGACAATGGACACACCCACAATTCACCTGCAGGCAGGATCTCATCTGCACATGAAACGCTTAAAGGAGCACCTCTCGCTGATGATCGCATAGATGTCTGGGTCACGACCCCACATCTAGCGCGGGGGATGATCATTTGTGCAGTTAGCTGCTGACTCAACACTTTTATATTGAAGTGTGTTATCATTTTTACCCGTTTAAACAACAGAGTTTAGCTGGTACAGACATACATCGAGAAACTGCTTACCTAGTACAGTGTTGTGTGTGTGTGGGGGGGGGGGGGACTGGATCCTATACCATGCTGGGACGTTAGCAGGCACCATTAGGTGTTTTCCCATAATGCTGCAGTGCTCCATATAACTAAGACAGATGCCTGTCAATCAGGTCTTCAAGCCACATGGCCTTATTTAATACTGATATAAAGGGGCTCTGGGGGTGACCAATCAGCTGCTGTGTGAGATTACACAACACATGTAGAAGTCAGGCCTCCGCAGCCGCAGAATCGTCCACTGGGTGTTACTCCTAATCACAGCACAGTGACATCCCAATATAACTAAATTCATATCGTAAAACCTGAACCTCAGAACAGCATTTTATTTTGCTGTTAAAAATAGAAAATAAATAATAACTGGCAGGCATCTCCAGTACATTTAGTTAGAAAAGGTGGAGGAAAATGCTTCAAGCAAACGCCTCAGGTCACAAGAGGCTAGCCAGTAACACTTCATTAAATTTCATTTTGACCAGGTTACATGTGATCTCTCCATATTTTCATTTAGCACGCATTAGTTGATAATAACCTACAATAGACCAAGCAGCAACTACAGACCATACTAAATATCATTAAGAAAGGCAAATCTGAAGGGCATCTATTAAACTTTTTTCAAGCTTTACATGTCCAAAGACAAAATCTTAACTCGTCTAGAATCATACGTTCATTAATGGCATAAAACATAAACTAGGTTTTACTTACTCTAGTAACTACTGCAAAGTAACACGGGTCCATATCAGTCTTCATAACTCAGATTATAGACGCTGTGTAAACCTGCATATATTTTAGTTACTAAATTACATTAAACTCACCAACATAAATACATTAACTTGTTATCCAAAGTAGGTGTCTGAACGAGGTCTAAATTAATATATTCAAACTGCATGTTATTGTGGTCAAGATAAGTCATTGTAGTGTTCTAAGAAAATTTAGCATATACATATATTTCCTAGAGAAAATATTAGTCACAACACTTTACATCTCATTTTATGAGACACAATTGGGAAAGCAAACGCAAAATATTCTGATCGAAGTTCAAACGCGTAAGTCGTAAAAACTGGAGGGAACAGAGATTTAATACATTTTTATTATACTATTATTAAAGATACTGTAAACAGATCACGTCGACTGTATAACAGCGGGCTGAATAAACAGGAAACTGCGCTAAAGCAGTGTGCGCTTTCGGTACTAAGCAGAGCAAAACAAAACCAGCATCCCTTCTTCACCTTCCTGTCTTATTATTAAATTATCGGATTTAAAAAGTGAGCGTTATGAAAAACGCTGGCATTACGTACAACACAGAGATAAAGAATCATTAAAGAGCGTTATCTGAGTATTCATACAGAAACCAGTGCTTTCTGTTAGAATATTTTTCCAGTTAGTCAGCTAATGCTGTCTTGACATTTAAAAACAGCACATCTGCATTAACGGCCCCACACACCCCTGTCCGGCTCTTTCGGCACTTTATCCCCGCAAGACGCGACTTAACACGGGCACGTAGCGACCCTCCACCTGCTCCGTCTGCAGCGATGAAACTGCTGCCTCCGTCAAAGATCTCACATCAACGACATAATGCATCGCTAAAAAAGGAAAAGCCGCCTTACCACCGTCCGCTCAGTCCTTACTCCCCATCGTTTGCATTTCTTCGGCTTCCCTTATAATAAGCCCTTATAATAAAGGCGGCTGGGAAATCGCCCTACCCGCGCCGGCTCCGCACCGCTCCGCTAACCCCCGTGTCATTCCCCGCTGCACCAGCAGCACAAAGTCACTCCTCCCCCGGCATCCTGACGTCAGGGGCCGGCCGCATCCAGTCTCCTCCGATTCAGTTCGCCCGTTTCAGCGTCAGTTAAAGCCGGGAGGTGGGCTTCCCTCTACGGGGGGTTGGTGGGCGTGAAAATGGCGAAGGAGCTCGTCTAACACTCCTGGCTGCATAGCTGCACGTTTGTGCTGAGCCAGAGGATGGCGCTTGGTGCCTTCACGGCACGTCGGACTCTGTAATGATGTCTAACGATTTCCCGGCACGGGCCTGTCGCTCTCATATTGGGTTACACAGTTTTCTCAGAATCTGGAGGGCACGGTGTTATAGGAGTGCCTTGCTGTCATCCGTAATGAGGACAAGTCAGTTGATAAGACTGTACTTTTAGTGTCCTAAATAGTTTGGTGTCCTAAATACAATGGCATGCTGAAGTGTGGTCCTGTGGTTTTAATCCAGGTCATCTGTACAGCATGTGGGCAGCACAGTGGCCTCACACCTCTTGGACTGGTGGCCGCGATTCCTGACCAGAGCTCTGTGTGTGTCTGGGTGGTCAATGTATTCATTACATTGTGGGGAATTAAGTATTCCTACAATGTGATTAAAAAAACTGTTATTTTGACCTTGTGGGGACCATTTCTTTTATAAAAATCTGTGACTGTAATAAAAAAACAAAAATGCCAAAAGTCTTGTATTTTGTTTAATTACTTATGGTTAAGGTTAGGGCTGGGTGGGCTTTAGGTCGTCATTGTTGGCATTTGGGGTTTTCCCATAGAAATGATCAGACGGTCTATACAAAGATATGAGTGCAAATGTGTGTGTGTGTGTGTGTGTGTGTGTGTGTGTGGAGAGAGAGAGGGAGAGTTTGCAGGTTTTCTAATGTTTCAGTGAGTTTTCTTCTGGGGGGGGGTGAGAGCACTTCGGAAACATATCAACCGCATTCCTGATATATGTGGGCATTTCAAAGCATCAGTGGAGAAACTGTTTAGATAAAGAAATCAATATGAGCACAGTTAGTGTTCTTTGTCCATGTAAGCCCTCTCGGTCATTTCCATGTGGTTGACTAGTTTGCATTTTCTCGCACTGTAACAGGATGCTTTGGAACACAGAATGCTGGATTGGTCTATACTGACCCAACCACTGTGCTGTGCAGAACCAAGGGCCACTCCGATCAGCATCATTAATAATTGTTGCAAAATCACCACCACAAGACAGGAGCTGCCCTAACCCTTGGTAAGCTGCTGATTTATGCTTTACGGACCTGGGAAGAGAGTGATGTGCTACATGATTGGCGGCACTGAAATAATAATGTATTTATCTAAAGAATTGGGGCCTGTATGTTATCTATATTACTGTGTTGTTCTAATGCTACCTGGAGAAAGCTTCCTTCTGGACATCACTAAATGACAGCTTAATTTTTCTGTAGGCATGATGGCCCTTTGGGGGAGACTGTGGCTGTGATCGGAAGGTCACCGGTTCAAATTCCAGGGCCAGCAGACTGATGTCACCATTGGACCCTTGAGCAAGACTCTTAACTCTCGATTGCTCCAGGGCCAGCAGACCACTGGCGTGACACTGCACTCCTAACCCAAGCTTCATGGTGCGTTCGTTTTTCTCTCGGAACTCGGAAATTCCGAGTTGAGTGACATCACGTCCGACAATCTCCCGTTCGAGCTACCACATCTCGGAACAAACATGGCTGCCTCCATGTATCCGTTTTACGTCATCTTCCGTTGCCGAAGAGCAGTTCCAATACTAAGAAGTAAAGAGGAAGGTAAAAATCCTTAGATGTTGATCTTGCTCCACCCCAAATATCAAGGATACATCATTTGCATCCTCGCCGAACGAGAGCGATACCATGATTCATTGTGCCCCAAGTTCATTCCTGGAAGGCAAGTTAGCAAGTACGGCATTTGCATTCTTGGTATTGAGATTTACCCACTGCCTGTCTGCATGGGGTGCGTGTGGGACGTTTCTAGATTGGTGGTTTGCTTCTGTGGCCCAAAGTGTATGTAGGTAGGGGAATTGCGGTCTCTGGACTGTGTTTGGGCTGGGCCTCGAAAAACGGTTATGGAAGATGATGGATGCTTTCTTTAAAAAGGGGTTATATTTTATAGAAGAGAAGTCCCATCCAATTGTGAGACGGTTTGTCTTAATATCCCTGGAGGAACAGTGCTAGTTATCTTTGTGCTGAAGGCAATCCCCCTGTTTACCAGACAGCGAGACGGCAGGAGGCGGCAGCAACGGGGTAAGTAGAGTCACTCCATGCAGCTGGTGCTGGATCCGGGAGGCCGACGTGTTACATGGGGGCTGCAGTTTGCACAGCTCCTGCCATGAAGAAGTTATAGAAGGAGCCGGAATCTTACGGGCCCCGTGGTGAATAGCTTAGCTCTGCCCTGCTGGGGATCCCACGGTCAGTGATGGGTTCTAGACCCACACAGCCCAACCTGCACAGCATCTGCGTCCTGGATCATCAACTCACTCATTTTATGTCAAATGATTAGACCATATGAAGAATCTTGGCAATTCAGCAGCTGTTTATAGCATTAATTAGGAAACATTTGGACTGACACTAGATGATTCATGACCAATGTACTTCTTATAATACAGATTATAGTCTGAGCAAAACAATTAGATAGTTGCCTTTTTTGTCACAACAAATTTCAACTACATTTAACATTGCCACCTAACTAGGATGACCACCTTAATCCATGTCAGAAAGGACACTATGAGTTACTTCAGGTTTTACAGACTATTTTAACTGAAAGGCTCCCGTGCTCGGCTGAGTAATTCAGATCTTCTTGCACTTTTACTGGTTTGTTTCTATGATTGAAAGACTCATCCAGCTGTTTCACATTAACATTAGTGACACATGCATGATTATAGGCGACTAACCAATCAGCACACAGCAAGAACTCAGTGCTTAAGTAAAATCCAGGTCCTTTTAATTGAAATGGTAGTTTACAAATCCTGTCCTAGCTCAAAGTGTCCTCCCTGACATGGATAAGGTGGTAACCGTAGACTGAATCTCTGTAGAACATTGTAGCCATACTGATGGTAAAATAGTCTGAAAATGACACCATATCCAAGACTGGCTGACAGCTACTCCGCTGTGAGCAGCCCTCTCTGTGCTGTGCTCCAGCAGTTAAAACTGGGCCCTGTCTGGATGTGCCCCTCCTTCTCCCTCCTCCACTCCACCAGGCCTCATGTGAGATTCAGTTCCAAATGATTTGGGTCACAATTTCACGGCCGAGCTGGTGGCAGGAATGTGCGGGAAGGACTCGGGCCCATCAGGCCGACGGGGGCTCACAGCAGAAACGTAAGAGCCACAGCTATGCTCCCACTACCGATCCGAGTCTCCGCTCGCACCCGGGTTCGTCCCGAGTCCTGGAACACCAAACCCGAAGCCCCCTCTTGGACTCCCAGCCAATCTGACAGTTCTCCCTGGATTAATATCTAGCGAAACACACTTTTTTTTTTTTTTAGTTACGGCTTCCCGTCAAGAACTAAATGACGCAATAAACGACAGACTGCTGTAAAATTCTCGCATTGAGAGGCGACTCTCAGCGACTCACTTCCAACCCCCCGCTGCTCATTGACCTGCGGTGAACACAAAGAGCGACGCTCTGTGCTCAGATGCGACAGCCTGCCATGCAGACGCCCCCAGCTGGCAGACGCTGAGGACGGTGTGACACGTCATGTGTGCTGGAGGGCAGGGGACAGGAGTGGGGATGTGACAGCCGTCTTGAGCGGGGGTACATCGGTACGTGCCTTCAAACTCACGGCTCAACTCCATATAAACAGTAATCGCCTTCCTTCCTGGGGTGGATGGGAAGTTTCTTTCATAGCAGTACTGTGCTTGAATATGTAAAAACTCCTGGTGCATTTCACCTTTAATTATTAAAGATGATGAAGATAATTGCCAAGTGATTCTAGACATTGGCCATAGGAACATAGAGGGAGGGGGAAGACTGTAGAACCAGCTCAAAAATACTGTATAGAAAAAAGGATATTATGAAAAGGCAAAATAACACGAGCATTCCCATTAAAAAAAAAAAAACATTTACATAATATGTATAGAGATAACTGAGGTATAACCGCCAGCTTAGTCACGGAAATGCATTGTTTTCAGTCAGATTAGCACCAAACCAAAACTAACTAATTTAAGCAGTGGCAGTGTTCAGTGCCCATAGCTGGGAAAATGGACAAAATTGGGAAAGTCCTTACTAACCCACACAGGTGAAAATCTAGAGAAATCTCAGCCTGCAGTAAACTAAGTAAAAACATGTGACATTAAAAAGTGTAACATCAAACTACTGTTCACTAATGCTTAGCTAAGTAGAGATGCGATTATATAAATGTTTTCATCCAGATGAAAGTGAAATGAAGTGAAATTATTCCAGAAATAAAAGGTTACGTTTTTCTATTTTTTCTTACATTTAACACTTGAATCATTGTCTTTTGCTAGTAAACGTTTTCTTGTATTAATTATAAAACCATAGCTAGAGCAGAGACTTTAAACAAATCATTCTCAGCCATCTTATGACCCGACATATTTCCCCAGCATCATGGAAAGATATGAGAAACGTTTCCTTAATAAAAATTTAAGAGGTGAATAAAACTAAAATTTGAAACATTAATGCATCCCTTCGCTTTGCATACGAACACGTCTCTCTCAGAACAATTTTACAGCCATTACTTACCCAAAACAGCACACTTCACATAGGTAAATTTATTTATTCATTTAGTTTTATCATAAAAAAACACCACAGATGTATAAATAAAAATGCATTAAAGAAATCAAACAATAACTAACTGAAAGTAGCTGGCTATGAAACTCATTTAAAATGTCCTGCCAGGTCTGGGGGCCTCCCTCATCCCTTCGTCGGTGGCATATATACAGAAATCACAGTAATAAATTATAAATATATACAGTCCAATCTGTTGGCTTTTTTCTTCATTGGATAGAGGCACACATCTGCTCCACCATTCATTCAGCAGCATTGGAGCCGGTATCTGAAAGAGATCAGAAAAATCATTTGTTCATCAGATGTTCATCGAGGTTAATAACTTCCTTCCAAGCCAGGTGAAACTTTTCATGATGACTTTTAAAGAGTTTTGACCCTTCCAGACAGATCAACCCATGAGGTTTCATTATCCTGAACTATGTTACAAATCAAGAACTTGCTGTTTGAAGTTAACTGATTAGCTTTACATTTTTTCTACTTATCAGAAAAGAAAGACAGTTAACTTACTTTTCCCATCACAGGCAACAATCTTAACTTTGTCCACCTTCACCAAGTCAGTCACTTCTCTGAACTCCACATCGTTCAGTACAAACGTCCACACATTGTCACAGAATCGGTAGGTGTTCAGAGAGCCCTGAAAAGCAGAGAACAGTCAAAAGATTCTAAATGCAACTTAATATACAACACCAAATCTATGCAAAGTGTCCCCCAACCCCAAGACAAGATCAAGAGGCGATTTTACAAAGCACCACTGCCCTCTTGTGGGCTAAGGGTAGATCATCGCTAATAGAAAGCCTTTAAAAGATACCAGACAAGTAACCCTGGAAGAGGACACAAAATACAGTGTGGACACGTGGTATCTAGGCGCGACCGCGCGCCTACTCACCCGGAAGTTGACCCTGTTGCGCACGCGATTGGCCAGAGCCGTGTTAATGGCTTTGTCAAACTGCAGGAGGACCTGAAGCGCCAGTTGCGGGGTGATCTGCTGGCTCTGCGGGCAGAGAGCGGGACATTTTAGTTGCTAAACATGCACAGGGGCGTGGTTTTAAGGATGAAAACTACAATGAACCTTAAATAATCACAGAACTTTTCACTAAGGCCTACCTCCCCTTAACGAAACGGATCCTGTTTAATACGACTAAGTAACTGGAAATAAACATCAGCACATAAAACAGGGAGCGTGTCATTTAATATAAACAAGACTGCTGTTAAAATATGATACCAGATTACTAAAGTTTGTGGAGTATAAGAATATATAGTTACCTTCAAACCCGCAAACATTCATTGAATCATCATAGTACAGGTTGCGGTTATATGTAGAGTATCCTGAGCCTGCTCAAAACCATTTAAACCGCACTCCCATCTAAACCCCACGTAGCCGGCTTGCGGAGGAGGGAGTACGAGCCGCTTTAATATGACGCCATTTAATCAGCTGGCTCCGGTGCAACTACATGTTTACAAGTTCAAACATCGGCGCCCAAATGTTACTGATTAGCATGAAAAGCCACTGTAATCGGCCATGACATTTCGATGTTAACCACTTGGACAACAACAAACAGGAATTCTGGGCGCACTTCTAGGCGGCTGTATATTTTCCTGATACTGTTAAATGAGATTAACAAACCCGATGAGCGATCAGCTCCACAATCTCTTACCTGAATAAGTTCATCGAGACTCTCCTGTAGACTGTTTCCCAGCGTGGTGTTTCTGTACAGCTGATAAGCCATGATAGCCGCGAACGATGCAAAACGGAGCGCGTCTTTAGAAAAAACTGGGAGCTTCGCAGGCCTTCCGGGCCTCATCGGCAGGAACCAAGGACTGCCTACGGCACGCCGCCAGGGACATAATACATCACCGCCGTCGTCAGCTGGAAACGCGGAATCAAAAAATAAACCGATGGGAAGTGAATGGACGTACAAGGTAAGTTTCTTAAATTGTCATTCTGTTCTTCTTTTCGTACATATGAGTAAACTTTAGTTGAATCTCGCTAACACCATGTATCGACTTTGACTTGATATTACGTTGGAGGAATATAAAAAATCAGGCAACATATTCAGCGTGACAGGTTACATCCCATATAGCAACATGTCATTGTTTCAACGTTGAGTTATGGTTAAATGCGTTGAATTATGGTCAGTGTTAAATTATTGACGTTGAAACTGAATTGATTTTTGGTCAGATTTTCAATATTGAAAAACTGATGGTGGCAAAACCTTGATTCAATGTTGATATAAAATGAAACATTGAATCTCAATGTAGATCCAACCTTTTTGTCTGGTATGAAATCAATGTCATTTCAACATATGTGTGCTATCTGGGATATTAACCATTTAAAACTATTTTTCCTGGCTGATGTTTTAAGGAGATTATGAGGATTACATCATTTTTGGTTTGTAGTAATTCCTATACGTATAACAGATACGAAGCGTTACTACGAAAGTATAAAGCCAAATTTTTTTACATTTAAAGACAATTTATTCTCCGTTTAATGCATAAAAGTACAATGAATATCTTCAAGTTTTTCCCAAATAGGGCATAGATAAAAGAGATTAAAACTTAAACTCAAGGTGTGAAACTACCAAAAGGTATTAAAACACGCTATAGGATAATTAACAAAACTGAGCCTACTACCAAAATACGATTTCTAATCTGTAAACATAACATGGTAACAATGTGAAGTTTTAATACATGAGTATTTTGTTCTTTTCTTTATTAAAGTTAGTTTGGGAATTGCAGTTAGTTACAGCCATACTCAAAAGTTTTGAGAATGACACAAGTTAATTATTATTATTATTATTATTATCATTATTATTGGTTTTTACAGTTTACTGCTTCAGTCTTTGTTGATCTTTTGCCAGATGTTAACGATGATATACTGAAGTATAATTTCATAAGTGTCAAAGACTTTTATTGACAATTACATTAAGTTTATGCAAAAAGTTAATATTTCACTCTCACCTGTGTTAACGAGAGAATCACTGAAATGATGTCAGCAGGTCCTTTTGTGGCAGGGCTGAAATGCAGTGGAAATGGGTTTTTTGGGATTAAGTTCATTCTCATGGCAAAGAGGGACTTTACAATTTATTGCAATTCATCTGATCACTCTTCATAACATTCTAGAGTATATGCAAGTCGCCATCATAAAAACAGAGGCAGCAGACTTTGTGAAAATTAATATTTGAGTCATTCTCAAAACTTTTGGCCACGGTTGTAATTAGGCTGCAGGCCGAGTCAGATGAGCTGTTGTTTTTCGTATTTTAGATTGATCAGCAGGTCTGTTCACGTTGTTTGAATTACCGCATATCCAAGCGCCTGTACAATGAGAAATAGGTCGTTTGTTCTACACAGGTGAACACAAGTCTCGGTATATGTATTTGGCACAAAGAACTTGCATAAAACACTTGGCCTATTTTGAAGTTATGCAGAATGGACAAAATAAGCAGTTTTTGTATTCAGTGTTATCAGCATATTTTTGAATGTGTCACATTTCAGTTTAACACTGGCGTTTTGGCTTATGTGATTGCTTGCTTGCTTGTTTTTTTGTGTATTTAGTGTTATTTCTTCATATACATTTAAGACTGCATCTTTGGATAGCAAGTTTATTACAATATTTATTTCTTAATTATTGACTGTTGATCATTAACCTCAATCATTGACCTTTATAATGTGAACACATTAAGAATGATAGGGAATGATTCCTCCAAAGGTGCAGATTCCACTACATAATGAGAAAGATCTATAAGGATAACTGGCAATAGTGCTGGAGTTTTATTTCCTGAGAATGAGTGTTAATTCTTAAAGCCTGTAGACATACATGAGATGGAAAGAAGAGTAAAACTGAATACACATGGCAACCGGAAGGTTACTGGTTCAAATCCCATGAATGCCAGGAGTGATCTGACTCTGTTGGCCTCTTGAGCAAGGCCCTTAACCTGCAATTGCTTCATCCTGGGTATGACGTTAACCTACATCCGGCCCTACAAGCAGGTCCTCCAGCTTCCAGGGAATATTTCACACTGTTCCACTCCATTCAAACTAGTGTGGTGCTGAGGTATCACCCCCCCAAACGCCCGCACTCGTGTTCTCATCCCTGAGGTGGTTCGTCGTGTGGTGGGTGTGGCAATTACGTTACACAATAGTTCAACTGTGGAAGGATACTTTTTTGGCTGTACTTTCGTTTAGTTATATTTGAATTAAACTAGTTTTAAGGATCAGACTCAATGATGATTCTGCATAAAAAAGCAGTGCAGAAGTCTAAGGCTTTGTATATTTAATGTGGTTCTTACAAACTTTAGGAATATGCATGCAGATGTCAGTTTTGTGAGGGTCGTGGTAACACAATCCTTGTCGAAATGGGGATTTTTGGATATTTGTTGCACATCCAAATGAAACAGTTCACTATCAAAGTACCCTGAGATTTAAAACATCTTTGTAACATTTGAGAAGTGCTCTGATACAGCCTACTGCCCAACCCGAGTCAAAGAAGCGCGCCCGTTCCAGACAGCATGACTGATGGGGTGCCAGTCATTTTACATTGTGGTCATGTATTTTGCATTGGTCTACTGTAGTTTGAATGAAACTGACTTTTTTACCATTTAGTCTTTAGTCTTCAGCATTATCCATCCATCCATTCATTTTCTATGTCTGCTTATCCTATGCAGTGTCCCAGGGATCTGCAGCCTATCCCAGAAGCTACCGGAACAAGGCAGCAAATAACCCAGGACTGGGTGCCAACCCACCACAGGGCACACACACATACATCATTTACACACATACATCATTTACACACATACATCATTTACACACATACATCATTTACACACATACACATCATTTACACACATACACATCATTTACACACATACACATCATTTACACACATACATCATTTACACACATACACATCATTCACACACATACACATCATTTACACACATACATCATTTACACATACAGCCACTCTTTAGCATTATTTTTTTGGATTATTTTACTTAATATAGTAGAGAGAACAATCATTTGGCCAGTTTGCCACATATTTTATTTGGTCATGATTTCAATGTGCCTCAGATATGTTTTGATTGTAGCTCTTGTTTTATTTTATTATCAGGCTTAGTTGTTTAATTAAGTGATGTTCCGTTGAAGGTATAAAGACCAGCAGTATTGCAGTGTAAAACAAAATGGTTAAAATGCAATTAGATATTAGATATGGTCTAGATAAACATCTTCCACATTTTTTTCTTTTGAACTTACCATGAGATTTTTAAATGCTAGTCTATTCTCAAGATTTTCTGGAATTGTTGATAAGGAATAATACTTAAATGTGTTGTCTCCCACTTTTAAATACAGTTTCAATTATGGCTAAGCGCTGGTCTTTTTCTTTCTCATAAATCAATATAAGAGGAATGTGTCTCAGTGGTTGATGCTTTATTTTACTGCGGGAACAAATCTGTGGATAACACTTTTGAGTAATTTTTTTGATGTCCACTAGGTGGTAGCAAATGACCAAGTTTTTGTAACTGAACGAACACTTACCTCTTCTAATGCGTCAGTGTAACGTGTTTCACGCAAATTCCTTATGTTCTTGCCATTTTTTTTTAACTTCGCAGTAAACAATTTTTGCAAGAATTTTACAGAATTTACCATAGACCATGGATTTGGGCAGTAGAGAATAAGCTGATTGATCACGTAAATAAATTAAGTTCTTAATTAGACACACTGGCTTTTGAATAATAAAGTGATTTCAAGTTTTATGCTTTACACTATGCATAAATGAGCGAATAATTAATGTGTTAAGAAACAATGAAGAACCCTCTGTTCATTAGTATTTTGTCAGAAGACTGTCAAGCCAAGTGCTTACAGCACAAAGTTGTTCATTAGCGGGGCAATATTCTGAAAATTGCCTTTGCCAGATGCTGAAAAATGCCTTTCCTTAATGCTAGAATAAGCATTTATATTTGTAAAAAGGTTGATAAATCATTGTTTAACCGGTACTTTGTAAACTACAAACACATAGTTCTACATAATAAATTCTGGCTTTAGTAATGAATTAGAGTGTTACAACTTGATTTAAAGTGACAAGATTTCTTTCATTTTTCCGAGAATGCAAATAGTAGAAGCCACTTTGTAAATATTAATAAAAAAGTGAAAAAAGAAAGTGACTTGAATTATTCGGACTTAGTAAAATACTACGAGCTCAACACAAACAAGACTATTAGAATTTATTTACGACTTCAGTTTTAAGTAATTGCATTCGTTTAACTTATTTATCTCTCTTTACAGTTTTATTTATAAACGACCAAAGTAAATGATGATTAATAGAGAAACCACGTAGGAAATGGGAACTGCCTCCTTCATTTAATTGCTCTGCCAAAGCGAATTAATGCCCAGACGTAAAAACGCGGGCATCGTAGTGATGTTTGCGCTGCATGAAGTGATCAACGCCCCCGCGCAGAACATCTCATCAAAGCATCTCTTCACACTCTTATTTGCTGACCATTTTCGCAGGACAGCTCATGGTGTGGATCATGGTGTGCTGGTTTCCTCTAATTATTTACTTTGTAATGTTTGGCTGAATGTGCAAGTTGCTAGGGAGGCTGACGGCTGGATGACTTCGGCAACATAACTCTTTATTTTTGACCTGCGCCTCTAATAATTTATCATTCTTTTTTCTTTTTTGCTTATCACATATATTACATGTAATATGTTATCTATTCATTATACGTCACGTTCTGCAGTACTCTGGGACATTATAAATGGCCTAAACAAATATTGAATGGCCACATGGTGGCACTATACTAGTCAATAAAAACAGGGGTTTTGAGTGGACAGAATTGTCACCCGTGTCCGGTAAAACATCACGGTTCTTCAGTACTTATGGATATTCGTGTAGATCCTTAATTCTTCGTGTTACTGTCAGAATGACCTAAAACCGTACTTGATTTCTCATTCTGTACATCTAGCAGTTTTATCCTGATATGCTCATCACTGAGAAATGCTGTTGAACATAACTGTCATAATACATACAGTATAGCAGCTATGGATTTTAATATTAGTAATAAATATTGTCATTATTTCATAAAACATGACATGACCTTTAGGAAGATTGACATGTCAATTATGGGATGTGTTATTAAATCTAAATTTCTATTAATCACGGAATACTTCTGTTTATAATGGTGGATGACCTAAAATGACATATGTGGCACATTTTCTAAGTCATATTGTAATATTCCCTTCAGTATGCTTCCACTCAGTTAATAACAGAATAATTCCTACGTCATGCATTTTCACATTGCCTTTTTTTTTTGCTATTTGGAACACTTTCCACAGTCTTCTGTGACTAAACTCTTTTACTGCAACGGTAATTAGCAAATTAGCAACTTTAAACATGTAGATTTCCTTAATAACATCTGCAGCGCTGCTCTTACGCTTCCTGCCATGCCGGTTCTGCAGGAAGACGACTTTCTGCAGAGCAAATTCATCGCCTCGACAGTGGTCTTGTTTAACCGCACATCTTGTTGTCGTGCAGAAATTCGTGGCCTCCAACAGTGCATTAATTAGAGGAAGGATGACTTCAGAGGTAGGAGCAAGGAAAGCAGAAATGCCCGAAAGAAGCACACATCTGCTGCGGGTGAGCTCGGATTTAAACAGCTGGCAGACCGTCTGTCTTGCGTAAGCTCTTTCTGGTAAAACAGGACTATTAATGTTAAATTAGTGAGTTGTAACTGTTTTGCCCGTTTGCTCTAATGTTTTTTTCCTTGTGCTAAACATGGCCTGTGGTCGGTGTGTTTAACAGCTGCTGTGAATGTGGAAGAAGCATTTTTTAGTCTTCTGCTGTGACTTCAAAAGTCTATGTGTGATAAACATTAATATTTCAATATAAAAGACCAGCTTTAGCTGCCGTAATGCATACATCAGGTCCATTAAATTATATTTTAGAATAATAAATGGGTCTCATTTTTAGTTCACGCTTAGATTAAAATATGAGCATTTTTAACACTGCCGAAAACAATATTTTAATTGCTTTCAAGTAATGTTCACTTATTGTGGAAAAACTAAAATAATGTTCAAAACTACATTGCTTTTGCTTGACCTTTAACCTATCAAAACTATTATAATTTCTTTAAACTGCATGTATCTCAATCTTTTAAAAAAAGTCATAAACTTCTTTCACTATTAATTGATTGATTATCCAAAAATATGTGACAAATACCAAACAGTGCAAACTGGTATTTATTAGCTGAAAAATGAGAAGAAATGCTTTAAATATCTTTAATTATATCTTGGGTGTATTTAGGGCAAAGCTATTGGTATGATAAAGCGCAAATAAACCCTGGGACTAGGAATAGAACAAAAACTGGAAATAGGATGAATCCCCATAAGCAAACATATGATCTAGTTCTGCAGATATGCTGTGAACATTTTAGGATTTTGTTCCTTGTGAGTCACTCAGGTTTATCTGTCTGTCTTTATCTTCTTGTGTCATTCTGTCTCCTCCTGCTGCAAAAAGACCTACATTATAAGTGATTTGGTCTCAATATAACTGCTTGGACGAGTTTGGTGATAATTCATTATGCTGTGCAGGTGTTTTTGCTGAGTCCTCCTGAGATGGCTTCATGATCACCGTGTCCTAATCGCCTAATTGTGAAAATGGTTTGAGGAACATCTGGAGTGGATGAATCACACAGCTACATGTTGGGAGGTAGAATCGAGGAAACGTCTTTTGCCGTGAAAATGTCACGCTTGATTTAGATGCGGCTGCCATTCCTCCAGTGTGATTCTCTGCCATTCTACCTAATATCTTTCCGCTGTTTACTTTGGATTATAGGACATAATTACTAATTAAGACATAACTATTTACTCTCAAATGAGTGCGCCTTGTTAAGTAAAAGATAATCCAATATAATTAGTTTATTGAACAGTTTTTTCCACTATGTTCATGTTTGCTATGTTTTTTTTATATGATAGACTCAGTGTTTCATTTTGAAGTTTGCTAGAACTTTTGCACTAATTCAGTGATTAAATTAGTATAATTTTGACTGTCTAAAAGAACATTGTGGAAATTAATTAGAATGAAAGCACTAAATTGTCATGAATAATTGGTTAATGAGCACATTGAATAGATTGATAGTGAAAGCGAAACTATAAAGCTGACAGATCTTCAGAAATGTGATATGGGAGGCTAACAAAAGTGCAGAACTGCTGTTTAAAGCTGTAGAACAATCATAGGGTGCATGCAGGGATACCGCAGTGTAAACTCAGCCACTGACGACATCATACTTCTGTTTCTCCTTAGCGACCCTACCTAGTCACCCTTTCGGTTACAGAGGATTTGCAGAGGTTTATGACAGGATACAAACCATTAGGCAGCGATAATTGAAAAGCTTCCTCGGCCTTCTTTGTGAGCTGGGAAAACAGAGACGGTGACAATAGCATTCAAGGAAATTCAAATCTCCGCTGCGAGCTTCAGCTTATCTGGAACACGAGGCGAGGTGTCTTTTCTTTCCCAAATACATGTGGGATTTCCCAAATAAATATTAAAATAGTCTCCTCTAAAAACGCCAAGAATAAGTAAGAAAATTATTGATGTTATTAAGCAACGTGGAGTAAACTCCACTGAGTGTCTTCGTTTATGAGATTGTAACAACAGAGGTCTGCCAGTCCCAGCAGGTAGTGAGTGAACCTGTTGACCGTATCTGTGTGCTGTGGGCATTGAGTCGGGTTCACTGGTGTACCTAATAAACTGGGTACATGTGCCCTGCTCTGCCAGGTCCTCTGTGACACTGTTCAGGATTAGTGGGTAGGTGGTCAGATGCTGTCACTGGAAAGGGTTATGCTGCACACTGTGATGATCTCTGAGGCCCTGCTAAGACGTGGTTAGCCTTTAGCATTAGATGCTCATTTTGGCTGTCCCACATGATGACAATGCGATTCCTTAGGTTTCCATGTTGTTAGCAGCAGCACTGTTTAATCACCACTCTAAATCTAAGTGCTTGTAATGAGGAAAAACAGGTGCCGGTACTCCCTTGTGCTGGTACTCCCTTTGTTATGGAAAAACAGGTGCTGGTACTCCCCTTGTTATTTAAAAACTGGTGCTGGTACTCCCTTGTGCCGGTACTCCCTTTGTTATTCAAAAACAGGTGCTGGTACTCCCATTGTTATTCAAAAACAAGTGCCAGTACTACCCTTGTTATTTAAAAACTGGTGCTGGTACTCCCTTGTGCCGGTACTCCCCTTGTTATTCCAAAACAGGTGCCGGTACTCCCCTTGTTATTTAAAAACAGGTGCCGGTACTCCCCTTGTTATTCCAAAACAGGTGCCGGTACTCCCCTTGTTATTTAAAAACAGGTGCTGGTACTCCCCTTGTTATTTAAAAACTGGTGCTGGTACTCCCTTGTGCCGGTACTCCCTTTGTTATTCAAAAACAGGTGCTGGTATTCCCATTGTTATTCAAAAACAAGTGCCAGTACTCCTCTTGTTATTTAAAAACAGGTGCCGGTACTCCCTTCTGCTGGTACTCCCATTGTTATTCAAAAACAAGTGCCGGAACTCCCCTTGTCATTTAAAAACAGATGCCGGTACTCGCCTTGTTATTTAAAAACAGGTGCCGGTACTCCCACTGTTATTCAAAAACAGGTGCCGGTACTACCCTTGTTATTTAAAAACAGGTGCAGGTACTCCCCTTGTTATTTAAAAACAGGTGCCGGTACTCCCTTGTGCCGGTACTCCCTTTGTTATGGAAAAGCAGGTGCTGGTACTCCCATTGTTATTCAAAAACAGGTGCCGGTACGCTCTTGTGCCGGTACTCCTACTGTTATTCAAAAACAGGTGCTGGTACTCCCCTTGTTATTTAAAAACAGGTGCCGGTACTCCCCTTGTTATTCCAAAACAGGTGCCAGTACTCCCCTTGTTATTCAAAAACAGGTGCCGGTACTCCCCTTGTTATTCCAAAACAGGTGCCGGTACTCCCCTTGTTATTTAAAAACAGGTGCCGGTACTCCCCTTGCTATTTAAAAACAGGTGCAGGTACTCCCCTTGTTATTTAAAAACAGGTGCCAGTACTCATCTTGTTATTCAAAAAAAGGTGCAGATGTTATTCAGTACCAGCAGATATCGAGAGGTGCCAGTACTCTGAAGAGAACAGTCCATTTCAAGCATTTACATAATATTTATGCATAATCCTACATTACCATGATTGTAATTCCAAAATTCTGTTCTTTTACCAGCATTTTAAAGATGTAACCAGAGAAATAAACACATCTGGGAGGTACACTTCTACTTTTGATATGTGGCAGCAGCATACTCATTGTTGTATAAGTCACACACAGACACAACAGTGACAAGATATTCAATTTTAATGAAGTAAGTTTACTACTCTGGGCTGAATGTGAAGGTGGAAGATGAACAGTAAGAAATCTGTGAATATTGTTGGAGATCATAGTGCACATTAGTAGTGTACACTCGTGTCACTTAGTGGTGGGGACACATTCTGAGAAATACATCGTTAGGTGATTTTGTCATTGTGTGAACATCATAGATTGTACTTACAAAAACTTATATGGTATAATCCTACTATACATCTACGCTATGTGGTATAGCCTAAATAACGATTAAAAAGTACAATGTACTAAATACATAAACCAGTATCATAGCTGATTTTGATGGTTATCAAGTATTATGTACTGTACATCATTGTATATGCTATACTTTTATATGACTGACAGCACAGTGGATTCGTTTACACCAGCATCACCACAAACACAAGTAAACCTACAGAGTCATCCAGCAAAAGGAATCTCTCAGCTCCCATATATTACATCATATATGTGGTTTGTCGTTGACCGAAACATTATGTGTTGAATAATGGGATTGGAACTAACAAGTTAAACTAATAAAACTGTCAAACTGGGAGGAACTCAAGGCAAGAAATGGGAAACAAATTCCCATTGCCTCCTGACGTCGTAGCTCAATGCTTTACTCAAGTGTTTGTGGTGATGCTGGTGTAAACAAACCCACTGCACTGCCAGTCATGTAAAAGTATAGCACATACAATTGTGTACAGTGCATGAGGAGGAAGTACACTGAAATCCTCGTGAAAAGTTTGGAACAGTGTGATGAACACAGAAGCCACCAAAGAACTTGGAATGAGAATGAGGAGTGTCTGCTGTTGCTGCCGGAGTCCAGGGTTCTGGCAGGGGGGGCTAGTGCCATTTCTGCACTTGGCTTCAGGACAGCTGCTGATAAAGGGCCACGCAGAATCCAAACTTCAGCATATGCTCCCGTCTAGCAAATGCACATCATGAATGCTGTTTTTTTCTTTTACTCAGTGTGGCTTGGATATCAGCCACCTGACGATTATGATTAATGTCCCTGCTGGAGCACGATGGCTTCAGAGTGGCACACTGGCATTTCCTTGACCAAGAGATAATATTTCATGCCCGTTAAAAAAAGTCTAGTATAGCTGAGTCCTGATTTTCTGTGTCTTTCAACAGTTTCTGCTGCATATTTAGGAAAAAAGGATCTCCATCCATCCACCCATCCATCTTCCCTAAGCTATTCCTGGTCAGGGTTGCGGAGGGATCTTGGTTGTTACTAATATTTTGGTTTTTTTTTAAAATGCATCGGGCACAATTTCTCCCTGTATAGCTACTGCAAGTCACTAGTTTCAAGTGTCTATCAGTAACACGATGTCATCTTCCCAGGAATTAATTTAGCTTGGTCTGCATCCCAAAATGTTTTTAAAAATATTAGTGTTTTCTCCACAGAAAGTTACCAAAACATAAACAAGACCATTAGTAACAGTTTTTGACACTCATCATGTCAGAACTGTTGCTGATGTTTGTTTGGTTCTAGGTCAAAGTTCAAAGCTAGCATTGAGTTATTGTACCTAAAGTGTAGTGACTAATATCGTCAGATGACAACAGTAACCCTTTGTGTATGTATAATTGAACTGAAAGCTCTCGATTAGCTATTGTGAACCCATGTTTTAATTCTCTGATTCCTTTGATGTGCCCAGTTCAAGAGGGTTTGCATCTGTGGTAATTACAAACTAGCAGAACAAGCAGCTTATTGTGTCTTTGTCAAAGACGTTGCCAATTGAATTAAATAAGCAGGCACTTAAAATAACAAAAGTAACAATCAGGGCTGCTTTTCAGCACATTCTAGAAAATTCCTGGAAAACCGTTGCCTTAGTGTGGGATTACTGCATGTGGTATTTGTCCTTACAAGAGAATCATTTGATGCTGAAGGTGTTGCATGAGAGATTTAATTATGATCAACTGTTGAAGCAGCCTGAAGTTTCATTTGGGACGGCACTGTGCAAGCGAGCCCTGACTTTCCCTTCATATCACTATGTTCGCGTTGTTATGGTGTCTGTTACTCATGCGCTTGTTTGTTTATTCATTTCCTGATCTTTCACATGTGGCTGCTGGTTCCACCAGGAGAGCTCTCTTTCAGAAGTGGATAGTATGTCGACGTTATTCATTTTTCCACTAATTTTTTAAGTACACTTCTGAAATCGACAAATAATTAAATCTGCAAACAAACAATTAATTGAGTCAATGAGAACAATTAGAAGCAGAATACCTTTGAGGATTGAATGTGCATGGTGAATTAGTTCATTAACATACTGGAAGATAATGAAGGGAGGGAAGCGTTCACTATCGGGATGTGCGACTGAGCGATGTGTGTGCAGCTCCTTTCGCTCTGAACGCCGGATGGATTTTGGGTTGCGGTTGGATCTTCCCGAGTTTGACCACTAGGGGACGTGCTGTGGGATGAGCTGCAGACGTGAATCTCAGCAGCTTTCAAAAGCATGACCATGAGCACCAGTGGCCACTGTCACAATACCATCATGCCAAGCGAGAAATTATTCATATATAATAAAGCTTCCTCATTTTGTGATTCATTTTAATTTCTGGCATAATAGCCAAGTGTCATACATTTAGTTCTGTCAATCTTTCAGTACTACCAAAAGTTATCAGGTAGCGGGTACACAGTGTCTTTGAAGTGTTATATTTCAATAACATCTATTCTCATTTCACAATTACAATATTCAGAGCAACCACAGTATACAGATGATATGGAAAATCATGTAAGATATCCGCTTGTCATTTTACTGAGGAGAAACAGAACAGAAGCAGCAAAGATGAGGCCTGTTGTTTTGACATTTCTCAGATTTTTTCTTATGAGAAATCATCCCTGAATATCTCACAAAAAGCTCGACCGAGTCTACAAGAAGTCACTGGCAGGACTTGAAGACGGCCCTGCCTCATCTCACTTCCAGATGGTTCGGAACATGTTGAAATGACATTAACGACCTGATCTCCACTTGACCTCCGCTAATCATCCAGATGACCAATATAAACTGACATATTCAGTATTTCTCCTTCCTCAGAAATAAAAATAAAGCCTTGCACCGTAAAGTGTGCCTATGGTTGGCCAACTTATAGATTGGTACACAACCAAATTGACCATTTTATGGCTATTAAGGTACAGTACTGGATTTCAGAATGGACCTTTATCATGTTATACATGTATTTTTTGTAAGGTATGTAAAATATGTTTTGTGTAAGTAAAAACAACAAAATACTATTATGTTAACAGCCATAATTACTTTAATAATAAAAATTAAATAGTAGTGCAATTCATTATATGACTAAAACAAATGTATTCAAAACAACCAGTGGAAAAAAGTTCCCAGCTATAACATCCAATGTCACTGGAGTTACGTGCAGTTTTTGAAATGTAATTACTCAGGTGAGTATGTGTTGCCTGCCACACACGAATAAATAAACACCGAAATGACTAACAGAAAGCTACACGAATAGCCAAAAAAAAACTCATATATTAGCATTAAGTTTCTGAATATGTTTGCTCACTCTACGTGTTTTTTATATAAAGTGCTCTTGTGTTTTGCCCTTTAATCTTTAGCTACTGTTGCATGTGAATAATGAATGCGGCCCTGTCTACCTTTCTCTGCTTACCAGTAACATTTAAAAAACTGCAGAATTATCACAAATTGAAGTTGTAAACAATATATACAAAGGTATGACCAGCAAGACTGCTTCTATACAGAAGAAGAAAAAAATCGAAACAGCACGTCGCTACAGGCGGATAACAAAGCTGCCTTTGGGGACCCGTGTTAAAGTTCTCAGTATTAAAATTCAGTATTCAGGCTGCAGGCAGTGAAAATTATTTATATGACCGGTCTGTGAGTTCCATACATCAGAGCAGCTTTCTCTGATAACAATGCAGCGGGCCGGGGGCTTCCACTGGGCCCATCTGACAGAGGAGTATTTGCTGACATACAACCCAGCCCCAGTCAGAGATCATTACCCCCCTGACTGATGGGAAGACTGCCATGACTTAACAGTTTTATTTCCCTCCCGCAGCTGAGCTCCTTGACCATGCCAGCTCAGCGGACACAACCTTTCAAGTCCTGTTAGCAGCTCAATGGCTCTGTCGTAAAAACGGCCTTCTTTATTTAGCTCCTCCATCTTGATCATCTCTGATGGGCCATCAACAATCTCGGGCCGGCTGCGTGCCCGGCTGAAGGTTAAATAAATTCCCTGTGATTGTTTGCATGATCGTAGCCAAGCGGAAGGGGTTCTCATTTGCGGCAGATTTTCCCGGAAGACGGTCTGAGAGGCTGCTAGTGTAAGGATGGGCTGTTTAGCACATTTTAGTTATGAGCTTTCATTAGACCAAGTGTCCCTGCAACAAGGCTTTGAAAGCAGAAAGTCATATATAGTATCAAGGGGTTTGTCATAAACAACATTTAGTCACTACGTAGATTTATTATTTTTTTTTAAATACTGTGCAGTTAATTCTTATGAGGAAATCCATCTACACGTTTGACTACACCTAGACCACTCAGATTTAACTGATTGTATTTGCAAATTCTATTATTTGTGAGCTGATCAATGCAAGTTCTAGAACCGGAACCTTTAAACTGTTTACTCTAAGAGGGAAGATTATGCGCATAGAGAGGAGTACTTTTCAATGACTTCCGTAAGTCTTCCGCTTGAGGCATAAGAAGCAGACTTGCCTGCGTGAGTTGAATTTTGAGCTGATTTAGGCTGCAGACAGTGCATTGCATTGCCAAGTAATTAAAACTTATTTGTTTTGTGGCGACAGCAAGATTTTTTCCTTCAGTGTAGATTTCCAACTTGTGGGGCCATTGCATTGCACAGCATATAATTGCCAGCTCCTAGTTCTTGACCTCTGTGTCCCTGGTGGTTATGAAAAAGATGACACATTCAAAATATTTTGATAACAGTCCTTGTGGTGCAAATCTAATTAATGCATCGTCACATTAAATGTCACCATTTAAAATCACGGCTTCACTGTAAATTCATAGCATAACTATACATCAGAATGACAAATTGTGCTGTCCAAAACTAACACCAGTTCTACCGATAGTAGAAAAATCAAATACATTACATTATTTCGTCGAGTTTTATCATCTTTACTAAATGCATAGCGCCTAAAATGTATACATTTAAGCCAAATCCTGTAACAGTCATCTATATCAAAATGAAAAAACACTATACTTGAGATTTAAGCAAACAACTTTTCTATGGGCTTTCCAGATAAATGGACGTCAATTCCTCCGTATGCCCCCAACTCTAGTTACTTTTTTTCTCCCAAGAAATAAACTGAGGATTTTTTTTTATTATTAAATGTACATGGGGAGTGATGGCAACCTCTTCACGCCTTTATTAAATATATATGAACCATATCTTGCCTAATATTAAGATGGCAAATTACAGCGACTTTAATGACAAATAGTTCATTAAACATTACAAGCTTTCTGAAAGCTAGACGGTAAATGCTGCAGGGAGGTTATTTATTGATTTGTTTGCTTATTTATTTATTTAGCTAAAAGGTAGCGGCAGAGTCCTAACAAACGCGCCGAGAAGCTCGCTAATCCCGCGGCGTCCCGGACCGGTGCGCCGGACTCGGCTCTCCCGGGGCAGCCTCGTCGGTCATGTTTCAGCCCCTGACGGGAATTTAAGGGCACGTGTTTATTTCAATTGGCCAGCATTTCTAGGGACCCGAAATCATGTTTTACAACAAAGGTGAGGCATAGTACACTTCACCAGACACGCATATATAATGTATTAAAAACAGAGAAGGTGCTATACTGTTTTAAAAAGCTCTCGTAAAACAAGAATAACGACGCTGTTTACGGCTAAAAGACAGCTGTCATCCACAATAAGGCTGATGGATGTCCGTACACAGCATCGTGGCCAAAGGAAAAAAGCAGGAGCGGGAGCTCTTCTGGGACCACCGTCCAAAAAATTAATTACTTCGATTCAGCATTTTTAAATGTGCCACTTAATATACCGCCTCCATAATTAAATTTCCAGCCCTGTGACCTTGAGACCATTTCCCGAGATTATAAATGAGATCGGGAGATAATCAAGGTGGAGACGCGTCTGAGCGTCCGCGGTGGCGGCGTGGCTCCCAAGGTCACGGCTCCGGGCGCTAGATAAAGGCCTTAAACGCCTCTCTTACTGTACATTCAGACTGGATAGGGGGATGCCCTCAAGAAAAGGCATTTCAAATTGAGAGCTGTATCCAGACCCAAAGATTAGTAATGCTGCTACGTACCTTGGACTGTTGTTTTACACTTGAACTGTTAGTTTACACACTCGCCACTTTATACTGCTTATATATTGCAGTTTATTTATTACTACACACCCTGGCCTTGTGTTATTTATTGTTTACGGTTATTGTTTATTTATGGTTGTTTATTGGTTATTTATTGTTTGTTTGTTTGTTGTGCCTTTGTTGTGTAGTGCTACTGATGCTGATATTAGGAGCGAGCCAAAGAGCTTTTATTTGTATGTATCATTGTGCAATGACAATGAAGAATTCTGATTCGGAAATCGGTAGGTCTTTTGCTGTGAAGTTTGACTAAAGTGACGTTTTCCATGTTTTGCAGTAGGCCTATAAAGAAAATAAAAACAGAATGTGAAAGTGTTTAGATTTTATATGTGCATTCATTTGGCTGACGCTTTAGTCCACTTAATTGTTAAAAATCAGAATTAGTAGCTAGTATTTTGTAGTAAAGTTTTCTTAGACAGTTTGGCTTTATTGGAATTTAGTATTTAACATAAACATTGACATAGATCCTGAGACTCTTACAAGCACCATATGATGGACGGATGGGTGCATTTACAGTGCTGAATAATTTAATGTTATGAGGAAGAAACGGAACATTTAACAGGTTTGTGTCTCAGCTAAGCAAGATGGGGACCCTGCAGCTACCTTTGCCGAATAGACTGGCTGCAGATATGCTTTCTGTGGCGGCCGGCGCTCGGAACACAAGGGCACACCGGCAGTTTGCGCGCTGGTCTGCGGAGCATCTGCTGGGCTGAACCAGCAGGAAAATGCCCTGTACCATGGCTGCAATAATCATTCCAACGTTTAACCAGTTGCCTACTCTGGCCTACAGAATTTTGACTCAATATAGAACGGATGTAGCATTTTTGCCGTATGAAACAATGTGAAACCGCAAAAATACATATTTTTTTCCTTCAGAAAACATGATAACGGGGAGGGATATTCTTTCTGGTTCCTTGAGTTTCTTGTGAGTGAAACTGACCTAAAAAGGTTGATCAAAGACGGCTGGAATTTCGCAGCCTACAGCAAGCAGTAAATTGGACCATTGAATGTTTTGCTCTGACAAATTATACTCCAGAGCCCCAGTCTTGGTGGTGGCAACTCAATTAGCAAGAGGGAGGCAGCGCAACATATTTCTCCTGAAAATGTTTCCAGTGTTTTATTTTCTTTGACAGCGTAGTAAAGTTATACTGAATAAAAACAGTCGCTATTTATTGGCTATTCCCACTATGATTGAGTTCTGCATGCGGACTGTATTATATACGCTTGAGGACTAGTCAGATCCATGCTGTAATCCCCTTGGGCTGTTCAGCTGAGTTAAGATGGCCTGGAGCATGTCCTTATTTTTATGTGCCAGTTAAAAGGCATTGTTTTTTATATATATATTTTTTTTTGCTGGGGAGTCATTCTCCAGATATTGTTCCTTATTTTAATAAAGGGTTAATAAGTGTCTGGGGTGGGGAGAGGAGTAAGACTCTAACAAGCCAAGACAGATCACATATTAACTTTCTTTTAAGGCACGAAGCTGGTGCGGTCCTTTCCCTTCATTAATTTAACTTAACTTGTAAGCAGATGTCTTTTTTTTTGTAAATTAAACATCATAATCCCTGTGTGATACATGACATGGTCAAACTCTGCAGAGTGCGCTTTATTAATGTAATTTAACATATCAATCATGTTAACCCAGCAGAATCTACTTTAATATTTTCTCTGCTTTAGATTTTAGTTAAGTGGCACAGAGATTAATAGCTCTGCCCAGTAATAAACCCTCTCCCTCGCTTTGTGAGTTTGAACTATGGCTGACTGCGTTTAGCCAACACTGTCTGAGCCCCGACGGTTACTCCGGGGCGTCTATATAGAAATTCCGTTTTTTTTTTTTCTTTTTGGTCTTCACACGTGTCTTGTCGGAAGGTGTTATGGGAGAGCATGGAAGAGTACGTCTCCTCTTTCTGACTTTTCTATTATTGAAAACTGGCAGTGTGTTTCAATTCATTAATTATCAGCACAATGGATCCTGTCATTTGAATAATGCTCATTTTAGTGCTATGGATTAAATACACACTATATCTTCCCACCAAAATAATTGCATAATTTCAGTTCATTGGCTTTATTTTAATAGAGAAAAAAATGCTAATTTGGTTGAATATATGGAATTCTGAAGCATTTGTGGTTTGTTCATATGGAGGACATATAGCAGATTAGCTAATTAATTAATTATTAGCATAAATCCTATTTCATTCTGTAACTTGCTAAAAGCCATTGCTTGTATTATTGGCCAGAGACCAAAAGTGTGTTCTTTGTATCACAAATATTCTTCTTACCAGTGATGTCAGTGCAATTATGGTAAAGTCAGGTAGTAAACTTCATTTTTGGTTTATGTTTCATACTTTCTTCTGGTTTTCTCTTGGTAAATTTAGTAGGTTTTTAATCAGAATGTTACTTAACATGAAGCCCTGGGCCTGGGATTATGGTGTATTGTGAGTTGTTGTATGTCTTATATTGAAAGGATGCTTTTGTTGAACTTTAACACTGAAAAAAATGTTGCCAGCTGTGCTGTGTCAGGCGCTCTGTCTTTATTTAACACATCTGCATCAGGCCCCGTGATTTGTCACCCTGCCAAAGGGCCGGCGGAACAGTGGCTGAAGAGACTCATCAATATCCCAGAAGAGGAGCAGGCGAGACCTGGCCCTGGAAGTGGGGTCCGCGGCCTGGACCCAGCCAGGGAAACCTCACGCCATCATTCAGCACATGGGGAAAGAGACGACTCCTGCCACCTGGTGGAGAGACACAGCGGACTTTTAAACACAGTCTCCACCCAGGTTACCATGGGGTTACGTTCCAATAAATCTATCGTAAGGTGAAAATGCATTTTAATACACTACACCTAACCTAATGAACATCATAGCTTAGCCTAGCCTACCTAAGTCATGCTTAGGACATTTACATTAGCCTAGAGTTGAGCTAAATCATTAACACAATGCCTCATTTATAATGAAGTATTGAATATCCCATATAATTTATTGAGTAATGTACTGAAAGTGAAAACCATTTACCCATCATAAAGTCAAAATATTGTAACATGGACCATCATATTCTGGGGAGTGTCTGTGTATGCTTTCCTCACATGCAGTGTCTATGTGCTTTCCTCACATGCAGTGTCTATGTGCTTTCCTCACATGCAGTGTCTATGTGCTTTCCTCACATGCAGTGTCTGTATGTGCTTTCCTCACATGCAATGTCTACAGTATGTGTTTTCCTCACATACGGTGTCTATGTGCTTTCCTTACATGCAATGTCTGTGTGTTTTCCTCACATGCAGTGTCTGTGTGCTTTCCTCACATGCAGTGTCTGTATGTGCTTTCCTCACATGCAGTGTCTATGTGCTTTCCTCACATGCAGTGTCTGTGTGTGCTTTCCTCACATGCAGTGTCTGTATGTGCTTTCCTCACATGCAGTGTCTGTATGTGCTTTCCTCACATGCAGTGTCTGTATGTGCTTTCCTCACATGCAATGTCTATGTGCTTTCCTCACATGCAGTGTCTGTGTGTGCTTTCCTCACATGCAGTGTCTATGTGCTTTCCTCACATGCAGTGTCTGTGTGTGCTTTCCTCACATGCAGTGTCTGTGTGTGCTTTCCTCACATGCAGTGTCTATGTGCTTTCCTCACATGCAGTGGCAGGTTTGAGTCATTGTGCTTGTATCCTGAAGTGTAATTCTGCCTCTTAGTTTGTGATTTCTCAGGTTAAAAGCCAACAGAACGCAGTTCAGGATGATTTTATATTCTTTAGGGAAAAGATTCCACACGGCTGGAATGTATGTGTATATTTAATCTATTTATGATGAATTGTTTAATATGAATGAAAATCAAAATGAAATAAAGGTTATTGGTCCAGGGAAAGTTAGGATAAAACATCCCTATACCGTCTGGTATGAACATCTCAGGCATTTCTTCCAGCTGAGTCTCCCTGACAGTGTTTTCATACATCCGACCTCCTACTTTAATTGAAATTTCCTTCCCTTAACATCTCAGCCCACAGTGTGAGGTATTTATCTGTAAGATATAAACCTGGTTTGAGTGGTATGTACAAAGAGCCACCCGGATCGACTGGGCCCATCCGTCAGCGTTATTGCTGCGCTCTCATTAAGCACCACGTTTCAAATGGTGATTCAGGACCGATGAGAGATGTGACGATTCACGTGGTACTTTTATGCTGTAATTATTCATGCGGCCCACTAAAGGCCTTTTTATATGCACTCTGTCATTTCACCTTGTTTGGTGTGTGAAGCGTGCCTTTGTCATTGGAAGGGAAGTGTTTGTGTGACTGAAGGTGGCCGAAGTGCTGGACGGTGTGACGCGCTGCATGGGGACAATTCCCAAACTCAAGGAGAATATCTCCCTTCTCACTGGTGTCTCCAGTGGAAAACACTTCTTTTAATGTGCCAGTAATCCAGCTGGTTTCTGCTGAGAATGTCTGACATACATATATATGGGAAACATGCACAGGTTCCAAAATCAACAGCAGTGTTTTAATACAAAATTCAAAAGAAAACTGTAGTATGTGGAATAGTACATACTACTATTACTAACAGCAGTAGTATGTAGAATATAACAATGGAAACACCAAAAATGTATGTCAATGGAAATTTCACCATAGCAGAGACTACATATCTTTTCAGGAGAAGTAGCATGAATGAATCTGCGCTGGCCTAAGCGTGGATGGATGGTGCCAAAGTCGTGGGAGAGGCATTGGGGCCGTGGAGAGCCGAAGCCCCTGTTTGCGCTCTGTATTGATTGATGGTGGACGGCATAACAAACAATCCATTTGCTAAGTCGCGACGACAAAATGATCTGCTCGTTCCTCAGCTTAATTGAAATGCCGATAGAGTATTGACCACACGCCAACGCTGTGGTGGGGGCGCACCCCCCACCCCACAGCTGTACAGACTCCTTTATTACCGAGAGGCCTGCCGCTGGCTTCTGGCTACTGCGGCGTGTCACTCTCTCACGTATCTGCTGTTATCATTAAAGCCGCTCTCCAACATCTGAGACACATACTGGGGGGGTCATTATGCCCCTCCAGTGAAACATCTGTTACTTCCCTACTAATGCACAACATATGACTTATGTTATTTATATTAATATGCCACTGTTGTGACATAAAGCCTATACATCAAATTTGATTTATTTTATACAATTCTTCCTTTTAACATCCAGTACTCAATGTTTCGGGGTTTTCTAATTTTTCTCGCTAAGGTGAGATATAAGGTTGAGTATTTACTGTCCTGCACCAGTCGCTTTAACCCCCTGTAATCCAGGTCATCCGATTAGTGTCAGTGTACTGTGCGGCAAAAAGACCCATGGGTCTGCTGCTCCAGGAACGCCTAGTTCTGCTTTGCAAGCCAGCTCTACAATAATCACTTTATCGCTTCACATTTGCACAGTGGATCTGTGCATAATTAACTTCCCACAAAATGTTCCCCAGAGTCAATCTGTCCGCTTTATTAGCAAAGTAATACAGTTATGCTTTAATTAGCCATTTTATTGTTGGCCAAATTAGTTAAAATGACTGACCATGACTGACTTAATACGCATTAAATATTTCCGTTAGTGAAAACCATGTTTTGCTTTGATTTTTTTTCTTTTTTAAAAAAAAGTTATAATATATAAGAACATATAAGAACAAGGAGGATGTTTACTGTTGATATAGAAATAGTATTATTGTACCATGTATTTAATGAGTAGATGTTAATTATACACCATATGGAAAAAATTATTGGGACACCTGGACATTTCACCTACCAGAACTTTTATGACATCCCATCTAAATCCATAAGCATCAATATGGAGTTGGTCCCTCTTTGCAGCTATAACAGCTGCCACTCTTCTGGGAAGGTTTTCCACATGATTTTAGAGTGTGTCTGTGGGAATTTTTGCTCATTCTTCCAAAAGAGAATTTGTGAGGTCAGGCACTGATGTGGTTGCAGTCTCCGATCTAGTTCATCCCAAAGGTGTTTGATGGGGTTGAGGTCAGGGCTCTGTGAAGTTCTTCCATACCAAACTCACCCAACCATGTCTTTATTCATCTTGTTTTGTGTACTGGGGCATGCTGGAACAGAAAAGGGCCTTCCCCTAACTTCCTGCAAAGTAGAATTATCCAAAATGTCTTGGTATGCTGAAGCATTAAGAGTTCCCTTCACTGGGAACAAGCCCAACCCCTGAAAAACAACCCCATACCATTATCCCTCCTCTACCAAACTTTACATTTGGCACATTGCAGTCAGGCAGGTAACGTTCTCCTGGCACCTGCCAAACCAAGACTTGCCAATCAGACTGCATGACAGAGAAACGTAATTTGTCACCCCACAGAACACGTTTCCACTGCTCCAGAATCCAGTGGCGGCGTGCTTTACACCACTGCATCTGAAGTTTGTCATTGGGCTTGGAAGCCCATTCCATGAAGCTCCAGGTACACAGTTTTTTTTTGCTGGGGTTAATGCCAGAGGAAGTTTGGAACTCTACAGTAGTTAAGTCTGAACGTTGGTGATTTTTACACACTGCGCGCCTCAGTGACCCTGCTCTGTTACTTTACATTGTCTGAGAGTGAGTTTCTGTTGTTCCTAAACACTTCAACTTTGCAATAATACCACTTACAGTTGACTGTGGAATATCTAGCAGGGAAAAAAATTCACAAGCTGACTTATTGCAAAGGTGGCATCCTATGACAGCACCACACTGAATTCTCTGAGCTCTTCAGAATGACCCATTCTATCACAAATGTTTGTAAACCTGACTGCATGGCCGGATGCTTGATTTTATACACATGTGGCAATGGGTCTGAATGAAACATTTGAATTTGATGATGGACAGGTGTGTCCCAATACATTTGTCCATATAGTGTATGTCTGATATTATCTGTCTGTGTCTTTTGTGATGTTCTGTTTCAGATTCATGTACCCTGTACACTTTTCTAGAACAAATGTGATATTAAAATTATTGAATGTTTGTAGTTATTTTAATGCTCCTTCTTTTTTGAAATGGCTTATAAAAGAGCATGAATGAATCTGTGTGAATTTGTGCTGCGATTAGTGTGCATTGATGGTGTGAAAGTCTTCCAAGAGGCCGAAGGTGCACAAACTAGACTGATAATATTTATAAAACTACTATTTTGATTTTTTTGATGCACATACTGTACGTGTGCTCGTGTCTTCACAGAACTAGCCTGTCTGTAACTCCAGCAGATGCCAAACACACACCATCCACCACCATGGCAGACAAATGCAGTTCTTTGCCCTTTGAACTTGTACATAAGTCATCGGCCGCTTTAGTTTGACAGCTTCCTGCAAAACCATGTTAACCTTATGTTGTAGGAATGTTTGCAAGATAATGTGCATTTTCCCTTTCAAAACTAGACTGAAATGCAGTCCGTTAATTGCATAACAACTACATATAGTTATGCAACATTTTTTAAGCATGAATTAATTTTCTATCTGAATGCAAAAGAGATGGGGTTGTTATTGTGAGTGCCTCTTTCAGTATTTTGTACGCAGATAAGGATGTTATACAGACAAGATATTGATAACATCAATTTAACACACTCCAAGGTGCGTTGTGAAGTAATTGTACAGAAAGATAAACATATTACATCTTTTTATTCAAAAGCCCCTCGCCCAGAATAACAAAATGGCATTAAGCCGAGCCTGTCTGCCCGACGTAGAAGCAGCGTCCATATCTGGAGACAAATGCTTGTCAAGGATAAGGAGCTGTCAGGGGGGCTGAATTATGGGCACCGTCAGCCAGGACGACAGGAGGAATACGTCTTTCATTAGTGACCAAGATGGAACACGCCGGAAAGTATTTACTGTGCCACCAAATCTCTTTCTGAAACAGAGGTATAAATCACATGAACGTACATGTGTAATTAATGCTTGGTTGTTACTGATCCTGCTTCGGCTGTGCGCAATAGATTCGCTGTTTATTATCAAATAAAGTGGTATATACTCCTGCGGCTCGCGGCGTTATCTGGCGCAGCTCGCCGCCGCGAGGCGTGCGGCGTCGCATTTACATGGCGCGTGCTGAAAACGCGCTTTTTTAGCTGCTATGTGCTAAAACGCGGCGCTTCTCGGCGAGGCTGCAGGCCTCTCATCCATATTCAGCTCTCAGTTAAAGCTGTGAGGCAAAGTGAAAAAGGACATGGATCCTATTGAAAGCCATCTCTGGAAGCAGAAAAGATTGTTTTGAGGGAAATGTGTCTGAGCGCTTGGGAGGATTGATTCCAGGGTTTTTCGTGACGGCGTCTCAGACAGGTGCCTGTCAGACTTAAAACTGAATGTAGCTTGTGTTCACAGTCGATCATTTTTTAGCATTAACAGGGCAGTTCAGCTTTAGCAAAAATGTTTGTTGTGCTTTATGTCAGAATACGATAAATTTGAGCAAGAGCTGTAAATCAGGACACAAAAATATCGGCCAAGTGTAACATGATCAAGTCTTTTAATATGTAGAATCAAACGTACATTGTTTTACATTTTATATCATGTCCAGAACTCAGAAGTACTAATATATTTACCTAAAAGAGCACTGTGTGGAAGATGAGTAACTTATACAAATAGTTTATCATGAATAGTTGGTATTTGATTCCTAAGATCAGAAAAGGTAAATAACATAGTTAAATATATGCAAAATTGAGATTTGGTTTTAATTTTCATAAAAGGTCAGGAAATACTAAAGCTGTGTTGCTTGGTTGCGTCAGTCAGACGGAGTAAAGCACGCGCGGCGAAGCGGCCACGCGCAGGACGTGCGGCGCGTGTTTACAGAGGACCGCGAGATCGTTGTCGCGTGAGCTTGAATAAAATTAGCTCGCACATAGAAGCTGGCCGTAATTACAGAGCAGAGTGGATCATATCTGCGTTTCTGCGCGGTGTCTGTGTGAGGACCGTGAATCTCTGAGCTGCCTTATGCTAATTTATTGACAGCTAATTATCACCTACATAGTGCACGACCCTTCGTCACAGAAACACGTTATGCTCATGATGCTGCCCTACCATACAGCACGTGGATTGTACCGTCATATTGCTGTTAGATGTACAACATGACAAATATGTTAAGGTTGTTAATCTGTGTTTTTAAACGTGTCTAAATTGAGTTTCGACTCCCCGGATACTGTGATTAAAATAACGTGCTTTAAGCTTCATCCTGCCGCCTTCCCAGAAACATCGTTAGACATGAACAAATGCAGGGGTTGAGGTGGGGGGTAAAAGGACATTAAACACAGCTACTATATCTGGAAGGGCTTCTGGAGGATTCTCCTCCCCCCAAAAGCAGGAGCTTGTGTTTCACTGGCAGGCTTCAGCGTTGCTGTGGCTCTTAACAGCGGGATGGCGGTGAAGAGTAACCTGGAAACTGCCTCCGACCAAAGTCCGTTCCCAAAATGCGCCATTAGCAGATTGCCAGAGATGGATGGCGGCTTTCTGCACGAGTTGCTGCTCGCCAGTGTGTGGGAGCAGAGGCCGGCCCCTTACCGGTTCCCAGGGCCCACTCGCTCGCCGCTCCTGAATCTTATTTAACGTCCAGCGGGCCTGTCCGCTGCAGCCGGCCGGGGCCTCAGACGCCAAGTCCCTCCGTCCCCAAAGAAATTAAAGGTAGTAATGTTACAGTAGCGACTCGGTAACCTTCCAGGACCATTTAAATGACACTATACATCTGGGGATGTGCCATGTCTGCATACAACCTCCTTCCTGACGAGGGCTGGGGGGTCCAATTTTATTTGTGGCCCTTGTAGGTGTCAGTGGGGAAAAAAAATGACAGATGGCCATTATTATTAAAAGAAGGTTACTTTTAAACACAGTGCTTGACGCTGAGGTAGAATACCGACTGCTAAATCATTGTCAAGGAAACTAATGATAAGATATCATAAGACTGAGGACGCAATGCGAGATGGAGTGCGGCCTCTCGCTGCGTAATCAAGCAGCGCGCGGCCCATCCTGCATTCATCTTTATTTGCGTAAATATTCACGCGGCCCGTTTTACACTCTGGGGATTTATCAACATAGCTCCCAAAATGACACGCTGTTTATTTAAATTGTACGTTTTCGCAGTAGCTTAAAAGATAAATGAAAATGTTATAAATAAGGGGGGAAAATGCACACTTCTGCTTTCTTTGTTTTGTTTGGTGCCGACTGCTGGGACAGTATGGTGCCGTTTGTGGAACAGGGCAGCGCAGACTGTCTTTAAGAAAACCCACTGTGTTCATTAAACCTAATTGTATAGTTATATAGCTCCATATGCTGTTATGTAGTTGTTATACAGTCACCTGTCTTGGCTGCACATTCAGAACATACATTCAGCTTATTAAAAAAAGTATAGCTTCACGTGTATTAGGGAATAAAAAAAAACCACGATCTCATGGAGAAATATCACATATGAATTATTTCTGTCCTTTTTACAGGTAAGAAATCTTGGTGTCTGTGTTTAATGTAAACACCGATGGTCACAGGTGAGTATTAGACCATGTACACCTGTTGTTGGAACTGTAAAAACCCACAAATCTGAATAACAAGAGGCTCAGTGTGCAAAGGAGTGCTGGTGTCTTCTTAGTGAGTCTTAAAGTAATTTCAGCAAGAGCAAACACCCCGCGGCGGCCGGCTTTATTGCTGTGTTGGTTAGGTACTCGCGTCAGGCCTGTGGATTCACAGCGTTGCACAAACTCATTTACAGGGGAGGTCGGTGTTAGGATCCCTCGCTGTTCTCTCATGTTTGATGGAGGCTTATTTTAAAATTCTGCTCGTCCGAGCATTTCTGGAAGGTATTTATGGAACAGTTTAATTATTGATTTATTTACACATTGTGATTGTAGTGTCTGAATGTAAGAGGTGCTAAAAGTACAGGAGTGTACATAGTGTAACTGACGAGGGCCGGTACATGAGCATGTGCAGGCAGACATGGATCACCCCCGTCTCCTGCGAGTGGCGTGGTCTGTATCTGCACACCGCTCTGTTAACCCCGATCTGGCCATTGTTCCTTCCTCTCCCAGCGTCATTAGGGGAACTATGGCTCTCCTGTGCCTCTCACAGTGCATCCGCCATCAACACTGAAGAGCCAGGCGAGGAGCCGCCACCCCTCTAAAGGGGGACTGTTTCCTAATGTCAGGTTGCTCACTCTGCAGCAGCGCCAAGCCCGCCGACGCTCTCTCTTCACCCCTCTGTAAGGGGGGCAGAATCTCCAGGGTGAAACCGGGATGCGGAAATGGGTGTGTGCCTCTGTGGTAGATTGTGGCTGGGGGTTATATGGACACCGAGTTTACCGAAAATCTCAAGGACAGATCATTCTCCCAGATTAAACAACATTCACTCTCTGTCAAGCGCCCGACTTCAAATCTGCCTGGATCACAGTCCTGCAAGACGGAAATTAGCCTCGCTCAGACCTCGTTGTGCATGACGGGATAAAGCGCAAGACGTCTGCGCCTGAAGGAAGAGGGATAATGAAATAATCTTTAATCTCTGTCCCTTCAAGGCACCTGGAACACCTGTTATCCTCAATGGCGGTGCGTGTGGGGGCACCACACAGATTCATCTTAAGGATGGTAATTATTGAGGCTAATTATTCATTTTGGTGCAGGGTGATTATAAGCTTTCCTTCAGGTGCATGGCGGTCTCCCGCACGCCAGCTGAGGCGTCACCGCCGCCCCGTGACACCCTCCCGCCCCCCCCTTCCATTTCCCTTGCAGATATTTGACCTCTCATGTTGTTTGCAATCTGTACTTGGGGAGAAAAATCGCGACTAGAAACTTTTAATTGCTAAATGAGAAAAGCACTTAAAGGCATAGTTGGAGCCATCTGCTAGGCTGGTCTCGATCTCACCGTTCGTCTCTTAGAAGAGTCAAAAAAATAAAGGTCTCCCTGAAAAAGCAGAAAGGGGTCAGGCTGTTTGTTTTCCACTCTGCTGCTTCATACCACCCGTGACGGAGAACCCGAGGACTGACTGCCGTGACGGAGAACCCGAGGACTGACTGTCCACGCCCAGGATATCGTTTCAGTGTGGCACGGCCTGTCTTCTAGAACCCGGGTTTTAATTAACACATACTCCTAAGCCTAAGTGGACACACAGAATAAGACTTCTGTAAAGGATTTCAAAGCAGCTCTCCCATAATTTCCCCGTCTTGTTAATATTTAATGAGCTGAATACATTTCTTGTTTAAAAAGGGATTGTTTTTTAATTAGGGCCTGGGGGAAACACAAAGCCTTTACGTCGACGTGAACTGTGCTCAGACTACATTACAATTAATAGAAAGACAACCTCAAATACTAAACTATGTTAATTGATTTTTCTTTTTGAAAAGAGAAAGTCATGTACATTTTGCTTTCACAATAGCTAAATAATAAAAGCATAGCGGCTTTCAGTCATCCTCATCAGACCATGTTGAATAGTTTTTTTTTTATGATGATGATTTGCATGGCGTGGCACTTAAAGATCGTTTAGGCACCGGTTATTTCGCAGAGTGACTTGGGCGTGCCGCGTTCCAGGCTGGCTTGGCCCATGGTGTGCCGGAGGTTACGTTTCCCGTGTGGCTTGGAACCATCCCAGATATTTTAGTCTCCCACATTTATTTGTTGGCACAGTATGTGAAATTAGTTCATACATCACAAGGTTTGATTGATTCTTTCTAAGTAATACCTAAAATGTTCATATTTCTGTTTATTTGTGCAATATATGTACCTCAAAATTTAAATAATAACTAAATAAGACCATAAAAAACTTTGATTCTTTTTCAATAAATGTATGAATTCGATATGATCTAAAACATATGTACTTGCTTGCGATATTTTAGTTGAGGTTCATTTTCCATAATTAAAGAAAAGAATGTCAATTATTTCCTGCTATGTTCCTTTCCCTGTCTGTAGTTTCCCTCTGTGTAAAGCCTCCCAATCGAGGGTAATTCATTCAAGGTCAGCTAGCTAACAGTCACTGTCACCCTTAAACTGAACTGTAATTGTTTGCCGAACACATTAGATCAAAGGTTAATTGATTCTGAAAGACACAAATGAAACGTTTTGAGAATTTGTGGTGGAAGAAATGCTTCTTTTGATGGTTTTAAGGCCTCTGTCTCCTTTATCACCTTAATTGCCTGACTTATAAATATGAATAGCTTTCTGGCATGACTGTTTCAGATCCCATGTGGTCATTTTGTCCTGTTCTACAGCACATGACAAAGCGTTCAGACTGATCTAACCTAAGTGACGATGACACCATAAAGCCTGATGACAAAGCGGGAATATCGGCATGTCGTGTTAAATATGGGGCGTTCAGCACTAATCAGACCAGTCCGGCGATGGGGTGAAGACCAGGGAGCATCTGCCAATTTCAGCCTCTTCCGTGATGCTGGCCTATGAACGGTGTGTTTAAGGGAGCCTCAGTTTATGTGCATTAACCTGCTCATTTGTCTAATCTAGAATGAGTGATTATTGTCTAATGATTCATCTATATTGAATTGAACATGCAAAAAAAAGCAAAATTAAGGCTGACGTACATTTGTAAAGTTTCATTATAGCTCAGCACCTAAACAGGATGATAATGTAAACTCATAGCTATAATGTTTGACCTTTGACTCATGTCATCATTTTATTGAATTTAATTTAAAGACCTCCTCTGACGGCGTCCTTGCCATTTTTACTTTATTAGTGTGAGATGTTTAACAAAACGTGAGACCCTGACGAGTCTACACTGCAGTTAATCACCACTATCTGAGGCTGTAAAAATTATACCATTGACAAGACCCTGAGACCCTGACTGGGAGCAGCGGGTGGAAGATGAATAGATAGATCAGTGACAAGACTGGCCTCTGTACATCATTCATTCCCATCCATCTTCCATGGCCACTTATCCAGTACATGGATCGACAGACATATTACCAGCTTTTCTTAATTCTTAATTCTATTATTTAAACAGTTTCTACTTGGTTTCATTGGAACTGATATTTGACTTAATGATGAATGTATTTTAAATGGAATATAAGCATGGCTTCAGTTGCCTTTTTAAAACTTCTGACATTTGTTTTTTAAGCATGTTAATGTCATTGCTGGGGGGCTGCTGGGTCGCTCGTCTGTGATTCTAACCAGCCCAGGAAATAATGTCCCATTTGATGAGTGTCGAACAAAGAGAAGCGATACCCATTGCCCCGTGATCGGTGTCAACCTGTCAAACCAAGCGTTGGCTCCTCTCAGACGAGTGCGGCGCTTTAATCTCGCTGTTATATATATTTTTGTTTTTCCGCTGGCCTGTTTCCTGTTCGAGTTTATCGTGGCATTAGGAGAAACTGATTGCAGCCATGAATTAAACCCACAAGTGAGCTAAAGGAAAGCCTCCTGGAATGACAATCTAATTCTGAGCGAGCTGGAAAGAGCGCGGCCGGCAGAGCCAACGGCGGGCCCCATAAAGGTCAAGATTTGCTGTCTGGAAGCACAGCTCAAACATAAATGCTCCGTAATGCCGCTGCGGGTGATTACTTTACTCTCTAGACAATGTCAATTTTGCCCAAGTAGCCACAGATGCAGTCAACATTAAGTCAGTGGCATGTCAAGGGCTCTTGTAAGTGCCGGTGTCTTCTCCCAGAAAGCAGTGCTAAAGCCCTGCTCTATTACAACAGGGACCCAGAGGACAGATGTTTAAGGCTTAGGGGGGTGATGGAGAATAATAGCACATTAGATTCTTAATGTCTTTGATATGCTGGACCCAGGAGAGAGAATTCTCCATGGATCCAAATGCCCTTCTTTCCGTTACTTGCCTTCGCTCTTATTTTCCTTCTCTCCACCCTGATCGTGGCTCTGCAGAGGCTCCCGAGCAGTGGAATCCTACCCTGGAGCCACAAACATGCCGGCCATCCATCACAGCTGTGACCTGCTCGGATGAGGGACACCGCGCGACCGGCTAAGCTAATGAACTGATTATATGTATATATATGCACACGCATATATGTGCGTGCGCACGTGTGTGTGTGTGTGTGTGTGTGTGTGTGTATGTGTGTGTGCAGGAAATAATAAAATAATATGCAGAGGGCCACATGCTACAGCGGTGATAAAACCATCATGTCAGCATCAATCCTCACGGCATCGCGGCTTGCTGGAAGCCCCATCAAAACTCAAACACCCCGTAGGAGCGTGCGAGCGGCCACCACTGGGAAGCCTAACGTTGATCCGCCATCGTGGACACGGGCCCAGTCAGGCTATGATTAATTTAGCAATGGCTGTGATTTTTAGCGGTGCAGCGGTTAGCTACATATATATATGGGAATGCTTTAGTAATATATTTGTTTTGATAATGAACTGGCGGGCTGAGGGGACTGCTGCCTTTTCAGCCCAGCGTTGCTGGGTTTGGCGTGGCACTCAGATGAGGATCCACTCCCTCTCGCGATTTCACAACCATTTTTTCCCCTTTCTGCCAAGCTTTCACTAGGGTGTGTGTTTTGGGCCCTACATAAATTTCACCACTTCACGCAAATGTCCGTCTCCTATTTATTGACATGATGTGTCTTCACTTCATCACTCCGTGCTGCATGTACATGTAGCCAGACTGGTAGGTGTCAGGGTTAAAGTATCTCCTGCAGCGAATGGACAAGCGACGTGCGTAATTATGGGTTTGGGATTCTCCTCAACAGGACCCCTCTAGCTGATCTCCCAGTGGGTTTGAGATGCACCTTGATGAGAGGCGGGTTAGGGTAATCCAGACTTCAAGCTTAATTAATCTTATGTCTCTTTTGATAAATGACTTTTAAATCGCGCTGTAATTGTGTGATATCCCACATTACAGAGGGAGCTGCTTTGTTTTGACACAGGTTGTGTGAAAGTCAAAATGGAGGATTCAGTTATTTTGGACATAGCTTTCTCTTCAAAGTTAACGTGCTTTGTTCAGAACACAGTACAATTTTCCGGAACTATAGAAAGATGTTTTTTATGGTTTTATGGATTTTATGGCGCGTCCTACTGAGAGGAAGAGATTCCCTAAATCCCCCCATGTAGCACACTGTAAAACCTCCAACTTTCATTGAGTTTTTGACAGGAGTGATTTGTTGTCTGTGTATATCGTGCTCTATTTTTTTGCCCTACATGAATATCAGCCTGAGGGATAAACACATTATGTTGACAAATTCCATGTTTATCTTGCTAATGAGAGGTATTTAAGAGCTGTTAAATGCGGTTCATTTTTCTATCTTTTTTTAAATTTGGGAATCTGAGATTCGGATGTTGACAAAGGAAGTTGGCTTTGCTGACAAAGGAAGTTTTAAATAGATGGTGATGTCATGTGAGTGATTACTTAATTTCAACTGGAGCCTAACAAACAGCTAATAATGGAAAACTATTAATTGTTCATTTAATTCCGCTACACTTCATTTGCCATTTAATTGTGTTTCAGCCTTGTATAAATTGGGGTTATTTATGTCGCTAACAGATGCAGCCATCTTTTATCCCCTTGGCAAGGGCTCTGTTGCTGTAAACTCTGTCCTACTCTAACATTTTATTCAGTATGATGAACTGATTTGCTGATTATCTGCATTTGTAGCAGAATTGGTGGCAGTCTTCACAGAGTGACAGAGTGACATTCTGGTGCCACAAACAAACCCATTGATTGCATGTTATACATTAACAAATGGTGACCTTGTCCTTCTTTAGTTTTATATGTCAAAAACATTCAGGACAGATCAAACAAAAGCAAAATATGAATCTCATTTCAAGACACTGAGGATATTGAATGCTTCAGTGACTTGTAATTTACACGCTTCTAATCCTAGGTTATAAAGTACTTAAATACATTTATTTGATGATAATCACAACAAATGTGTATTTTTTATGCATAATTGATGTACTTTAATTATTTATTGTATATATCTTATACACACAAAACATATGTAAAGATATGCGGGTGTGTGTTACATATACCTTTATTCATTTTCCTTTTTAAAAATATTTATTTAGATTTCATGGCAGCTTACACTGGTGCAAATTATTGATAGGATTCTGATGTGTTACAAATATGCCACACACTGACAGTTTTTTGAGGATCAATAAATTAAATACACCTCTTTAATTTTTAATAGTCCTTTGCTAATCTCTGAGTTTAATGACCAAGCCCTGCAGAAAAGCAGATGAAAAGATAGAAATCAAGAGATACGGTCACCAAAATGCGATTTACTCAGTTTCAGATTCATATCGAGAACTTTCTCTTAATTGCTGTATATTTTATTAAATTTTGCAGAGTACGTCACTTCATACATGTGGTTAAGAGGTATGTCTGATATGGATGAAATTGTGTGTTCGAATCAGGTGATTTGGACTCACACTTGAACATTAAAAAAAAAAAAATCCCATAAGATTATAGTAAACCTAATGAAAAGCTACACATGTACAGCTGAAGTAAAGGAACAAATCCTGCTGACATTCAAGTGTTAAAAACACTAGATATCAGCGTTTGGGGTGAGCCATACTTTTAACTTACTGTTCTAGCAGAGCTTATTCTTGAAGCTAATGATGTCATGAATTTATTCTGCGAGCATGGCAGGCAGGAAGACGACAGAGTGGAGGGAGGAGGTAAGGGGATTCTCTGGCCAGTCCACCTGATGAACTCGATTAAGCTAATCTGAGCTCCACCAAGACATCATGGTAATATGCAGTTACATTATCCGTCACCATGGATGTTGCAGAGGTCCTGTCAGGAAGAAGAGACAGGAGGCACTCTTCAGATCTGCACGGTTCCAGCTTCTCACATTTGTCTCACTCTTCAGGTAGAATAGGGCCGGTATTCACACAGGTAAAGAGTCCTGTGTGGAAATATGTGTGTACAGAACTCCTCATAAATCCTTTGTTAGAATGAGAGCAGGTTTCAAAGAGGCTCCGTGTTCTGATCCGTTATCTTCCGGTTATGACCCTTCACGGTTCAGCTTCAGCACGAAGCTGCGGGTGCAGTTTCTCCATTCCTCTTAATGATGCATGAGCGTGGCGCTGGCGGCTGTCCGCCGCGACAGGGACCCTCCTTCCGGAAGCTTCTGGTGTTGCGTACAGGGCCTCTGTGGCTTTGCAGGGAACCCTGCAAACCTGCCAACTCAGAAAAGCTCATCCCAGGACTTCCTTGAAAATAATAATAAACATCAATATTTTTAATTATAAATAGCAATGTTTATGTGTGTGTGTGTGTGTGTGTATGTAGACGTACATATGCTATTTTTTTTAACACTAATAATGTACTTATTGAATAATGTGTGTGTGTGTGTGTGGATTAGGTCCCCCACAATGTGATAAAAACCTGTTATTTTGACATTGTGGGGACCATTTTTCAGGTCCCCACAAAGATCTATGAATGCACTCCAAAAACTGAAAATGCAAAAGTTTGGTTATTGTGATTAAGGTTAGGGCTGGGTAGGGGTTAAATTCGTCATGTTGGGATTAGAGTTTTCCCCATAGAAATTAATGGAGAGTCCCCACAAAGACATAATTACAAACCTGCGTGTGTGTATGTATATATTAAAAATTGTTTACAAGTGTTTGCATGTTTATGTTTATGCTGTGTGTTTTTGAAATCTCGCTAAGGGCCTTTAGTTTATATGCTCTTATAAAACCTAAGGCCCTTGAATTTCCCTATCAGTTTATTTTCTTTATGCAAATCACGCACAGCAAGCAAAACATATACAAGATTTATTTAAACGTGTTTTTGAAATAAACATAGCCTCAGGTGTCAACAAATTTTAATTTTTTTTCGTACAGAAATGTGTTTTCTAAAACCGAATGGAGTACAGTGATGTTTGTGTCATTTTTAGTTCAGTCAGCGATGCACGCAGGAATCGGGGGTCTGTCTCTTTCTTAACGTAACCGCGAGCTTTTCCCCAGGCGGGGAGATAACGAATCGGCGCTGGCTGCAGGAGATCAGCCACTACACTGACGCAGACGCTACTCCCCCCTACATCTGCTGAGATTTACCCCCCCGCGCAAAGATCTTTGAGCCCTTCCAAGAGTCAACCATAAAAGACAACTTGTGAAAATGTGTCAACATAGATAAAAATGGAGATCTAAGAGGAATTCAGAAAGATTAATGTGTTTCTTGTAACCTCCCGTTAACTACATTGATGAAAGGAATACCAGACTTTTAATGTTGACGCTAAAGCAAACGAAACATTTCCGAACCTGTGATCTGCGGGCGGAAAAAGCTCTTCCTCTCAAATTAATGTCTTTAAAATTCTCACAACCGTTTTCCCCGCAACCTTTTTTTTCCTTTTGACTTTAGGCTCCCGTGGATGCTGTAGAAATTTGTTCTATAACTTTAAAAACAACATGTCGATTTGCCATTGCTAAGAAACATTTGATTTTGTGAGCGACGTCCCCCCTCTGCGCTGCTTTCAGTTTTTCTGTTTGAGGTGCAGATTTGGCAGCTGCTGGATAAAGAGGCTGTTTAGAGCTTCGGGTCTCAGGAGAAAGCTGGTCTTAAGCACCTCCGTGTAGGGGGCAGCGTCGCGCCTGTGTGTGTGTGTGTGTGTGTGTGTGTGTGTGCGCGCGTGCGTTTGGTGCTGACGGTGGGACTTGCTAACAAATGTCTTGCCAGGACTCTTGATTGTCCACAGATTTCCATTTGTAACCTTTACAGGTCTCTGCAGGACCATTAGGACCATTAGACTGTGGACTCAGCAGTTGATTCTCCTCCTCTGTTAATACAGCTCACATCGTTTCTCCCATCAGCCCTTTTTACGTTCCTGTTGGGAAGCTGGTCGCAATTTAAGTGATTTCTCTCAGATCATATTAAGTAAATCAAATTCTTCTTTTCAAGTCCAGTTATTTAAGAAAGCTGCATCCTCTGGTGGCCCCTCCGCCATCAAAGTGCAGTAATCCAGATTTACACACTCTAAAACCTCCAATATCGCCACCTACCATCCGAGTAGATAGAGTAATTAAATTGGTACTTTTTACAAGTCGTACTCAATAAATCTGAATAAATTAACAAGGCATTACTAAGACTGCTACATTAAATTTGCATAGTGCGTTTAATGAATATGCAACTGCAAGTGAAAAGGTCTGCTACTGTGAACCCTCCAAATTAACATAACTACTTCCAGCATGTTTCTTAAATAATGCACTCATTTGCACATCACTGACTTGGCTAATTCTAACTTCAGTCAGGGTAGCCTTGTAATTAAGACTCTTACTTTAATTTTTAATGAAGTTTATGTTACATCAATCCTGACAGTAATGAGGGGACATGAAAACAAAAAGGGTGCTAATAATTAAATTCACAAACCAGTTTGAGGGATAATAATTCCTGAGGAGAAATTACATGACTAATTATTAATTAAATATTCATACTATGGCTGGGGCTGCCTCTCGTACCGCCGCCTCGTCGCCGGTAACGTGGGGAGACGCAGCGCCCCCTCTGTCGCCATGCTGACGCGAAGCTCCCTGATCCGTTTTAGTGCGCTATTAATCATGATGACACCCAAAATAAAATCTGCTCTAATTGGACTCCTTTTATTGAGATTTCAGGGTGTCACCTGAGTTGGTTTAGTTATCGTTGGCCTTTGAATATATTAATGCTCGGGTCCAAATAAAGGATATATAGTGTTGGTTAAATCTTATAACAAAAACGGACCTTTACCTGGTTCCACTAAAAATGTCAGTTTAAATGTTATAATTTAACTAGAAATGTATGTTTCTAATTTCTTCGGTGTGGATGTTGATTTTCAGAATGGCGTACCTGAAACATAGGTGACAATTGCTTAGCGTTGTTTTCATGTAAAAGTAACTAGTAGTCACCAACTGAAAGAATTTTTGTTTTGTTAGAAAAATTAGTAATTATTTCTGTTTTATAGCAAAGTTGGTATAGAATTTTTAAAGGACTGGACTTTCAGACTTACCCAAATAAAGAAGGTTAGGTGGCACAGAACCAGCCAGCGCTGTGTTGATGTCTGACAGTGCAGCTGAAGACGACCCCCCTTGTCTAACAAAACTAAATGGGAAAATGCCGGGCATGCCGCCACACTGAGACGCTGCAGCAGTGTTGTAATGGACAGTATGTTCCCTCCAGTCAGTCTTTACTAAGCATGTGTTCAGTTCTGTTTAAATGAACATGGCCGTGTTTATCTGTAGTGTCTGTTTGCATCAGCCACAACACCAGCAGCACTTGGAGAGTAGCCGCAGCGCTAAACATTACAGTGTCATGCCATTTAAATGAATCTTTCTTTTAATTCGCACTATTTCATGCATCAAAGTAATTCCTATGAAATCCATTAGTATAAAATACAGGGCAAAGGTTGCCTTAAGCTGTAACTTTCTTTCACAGCTGTTCCTTGACAAGCTTTTAGGGCATTATTACCAGACCATGTCACTTTATCGCAGGCACTACGTTTAATCAGTCCTAAAATGCAGTAATGTGAAGCTTCTCAGAATAATTACATATAATGATAATTCTTAAATGTGTGTCAAAGTAGGTCCTTCAAAGCAAAAGACGGAACCCAGATTTTCTTGGCCAGAGATCAGCATAAATATGGTGAACAAATGGATGAATTTCATTATGCCAAGGCACGGATATGAATCTAACAAACGTGTGTTTTGAAGGCAAAATGGCCGACTGTTGCGGTGAAGCCGGGAAACTACAGACAATATTACATTTGTCTGTATCTGTGTTGTCCATGTTTTCTTCAGGGTGGTAAACCTTGGGGCCCTGATTTATTTCAACATCCAAAATTACGATAATGGGAATTAGTGTAGGTATAAAGTTATAAAATGGGTGGCAAGAAAACTTAATTTTAGAAGTAATATCTCATAAGCTCCTGTTAATTCTTAAGCCTCAGTATTCACAATATGCAGAGAAGGGTTAAGTCTTGTGTTATCTCATTAAGATTGTTTCAGACGTCTTTCTGATTGCTGGCATATTTAATTGGTCCACGGAAATGCACTATCAGTAGGTATGGGGATAAATAACTCACCTTCCCATTGGTCTCGCTGAGAATCTATTGATGTTTCATAAATCCCAGTCAGTGCAAATCTAATTGAGTTACCATGCTGAATTACCTTGCATCTAAATGGCATTCAGGTTCACAAATGGAATAATTAGGGCTGAGAAAATGGGATGTATCAAGTGTTATATCCCCAGTGAGGGCAGACATGACGGTTCTCGCAGCTGAATGATTTTGTGAGCCAAAGCAGGTTACAAACATCGTATTTACAAATGCAGGTCATTTGTGAATTTGTAGTGTTATCCTATATGTAAAAGAGAAAACAATAAAAGATTGGCAATTATTTTTTTTAGCAACATAGTCTTATTAAACATTTTGGCTACTAATATTGTAAATATGTAATAATTTGTGTGTGTGGGGGGGGGAGGGGACTGTCATCGGATGAAATATATTCTGTAATCATCCATAACTGGACCATGGCCTTCCAGAATATAGTTTTAATTTCAAATAAATATAGTATTTCTTCATGTATGTATTTATTTTGTTTGATTTTCAGTTAATATTTTGTCTCTTTGCAGAAGGATTCATTTGACGATGTTTACTTTTAAATTTCACCTATTTATAACGGTTAAATTCCAGGAGGAAATGTGGCGCTGCTTTTAGGCTGTGTTCCCCGTGTGCTTCGTTTGTCTGGGAGTCCCTCCAGCCGCCGTACATCATGTCCACCTTGTCTGTAATTGAGACTCGACGGAAAGGTGTGCTGTCCGACCTTTCATACTCCTCATAATCAACAACCCCTTATAGCTGTAATCAGCTCCCACTCCAGTACTCAGTGATGATGCAATTTAAAGCACATCTAAGGCACTTCACATTCAAGTAATCACTTCAGTAATTAGCTAATTTCAAGTCCTCCAAATAGCAGCCCGCTAATTTTTGTAATCAGCCTTCATTTGGTTAATCGCTGCTTTAATTAATTTAATTAGTTAAATCTGCAAATGTTTTCGAGTGTAAATGTTGTTTTGTAAACGTGGTTGCCGGTGCCAAGGAGGATCGCGGGGAATTCTTTGAATCTCAGAGTTTTTAAACTAACAAACGCAGACGAGGTTTGTGTTAGAAAACGTCCCCAGCAATAAGGAAGCCCCTCAGGATCCTGCAAGCCAGCCGTAAAGACAATATTGAGTTTCCTTCTGTCTTTTTGCATGGCTAAATGAAGAAAATGAGTGTGCATATTAAACAATCTGTCCTTCAACTCTAGTCTTCCTGTTTGTTTCTCCGCAATGTAATGTTAAGAAGGGGGCTGGTTCTCTTTCCCAGTCTGCCAGCAAACAAACAGGACTGACTTTCAGTCAGTATTTTAGGGACAGCAATTCAGCTTCAAAAGCTCTGATTTTTCAGGGTGTTTTATGAGGTCGGGCCTGCAGTGTTAACCAAAATGTTTCTTGGCTGTGTCTAATACACTACTTTGCATTCTGAAGTACTGTTTAAAGTAAATATTTAACTATAAATGGTCAAGTGCATGTAGGGTTGGACAGCTATAGAAGGATAATGGTGAAAAGAGGTGATGAAGACTATTGATTTTCCTATTGAACACAGGAAAAACACCATTATAAACTCATTAAGGGCAGCATGTTGGTTTACCTCCATGACCTTGACCAGGAAAAGTGGTTGGAAGATGGATGGATGTATGGATGGATGGATGGATGGATGGATGGGTGGATGGATGGATGGATGGATGTTTTATCATTTTTAGGTGCATATATTAAACAGGATACAGCTGCATCCTGGGCATGCCTCGCTATTGATAGGCCGTGTGTTCACCGCCTTGTTTTTCACCATATTTTGCACTTACCCGGGATTTTGTTTTGTTTCATTTTGTTGTAGAGAAAATGGGTTTTTGAAACTCAATTATTTGGGATTGTAATGGTTTCGGTTCAGGCAGGGGAATTGCATATTTCCCTAATGATCAGAACTATATATTAAGCTGGAGCCTGTGTCTGCCTGTGGCAGAGCACTGTCATTTTTTCCAGTGGTACTTGACAACTGCGTTTCATTTGCTGGAGCTTCATGTGTGCAGCAGTGAGAATGCTATTAAATTTCCAATCCCTGTTTCGTACGTCCACACCTGAATTCTGAATATTCTCAAATCATGTTTAAATTATATTTCCTGATTGTTTGGCACCTAATCTTTAGTGTTATAATCTTTTCACTCTCAGAATATTTTTGAGTGTTTTTTTTTTTTTCTTCTACATTTTGGAGAATGTGGATACCATGGTAACGGACAGAGAGCTTAAGTAGGTAGACAGCATGTCGGCCCAACATTTTCAGCATGGATTAAACATTTATAAATAAGATAACTGGGCTGTGATGACTTAGCTGTTGATACTGAAAGCAAGAGCAATTTAGCTTAGCAATAGTGAGGCAATTTTTGCCAGCCAACTTTGTTCAAAGCTTCACCATTTTAATTTATCTGTTTAAAGCTTCTCCGTTATAATTTGTCCATTAATACATTATTCCATTAAATTACATCTCTACTGATAAACCTTTTTATTTGCATTATACCGCAGATATCCTGGATTTCTTAACAGAGCTTTTGAATCCGTTGGCTTATCTTCTTTCAGAATCCACCTAAATATGCCCCCTGACCCTATACAGGATAAGCAGCCGAAAGATGGACAGATATAAATCTGCGAGTCTTGACCCCAACCCCCTCTGGTGAGCTTGTGTATTAGGTGTGTATTTAGCTGGATGTTGACTTCAACCTACTGTAATTCTTTGTGAAGCTCAGTGTAAATGTTGTCACTCTGTTACGACCTTATACATTGGCATTTTCTCCCTTAGCAGAGGCTCATGAATTATTAGCATTATGGTAAACAATGAGGCAGATGACATGGCAGCCATGACACCTAGGACATGTTTTTGTTCTGTATGCGTGTAAAACGTGTCTTTTCCAAAGGTTTTGGTGCTCAGGTGCCAGTGTGCTTCGTTGATACTGCTTTGCTAACAGTCCTGGTGGAAAAATTGGGAAATACTCTGAAACCCCAAAGAGACACATGGATGAGGTGGGAATTAACGGTGTCTTGGAGGTGCTGAAGTCTGTTTCTGGGTCGGCCTAGACAGAGATCACGAACCTGTGGGGGCAAATGTTGAGAGGGATGATGAGGGGATTATGAGTCGAGAGATGATGAAGAGATGGGTGAAGAAGAGAAGGATGATGAAGGGAGGATGATGAGGAGAAGGGATCATAAAGGGACAGGTGATGAAAAGAGGGATGATGAGAGAGATGACAAAGGGAAAATGATGAGGAAAAGGGATGATGAAGGGAGGGATGATGAGATGGATGGTGGAGAGGGATGACAAAGAAAGGATGAAGAGGAGAAGAGATGATTGAGATGTTGAGGAGAGGGATGATTGAGGGATCATGAGTCAAGAGATGATGAAGAGATGAATGAAGAAGAGAAGGATGATGAAGGGAGGGATGATGAGGAGAAGGAATGATACAGAGCAGGAAGATGAAGAGAGGGATGTTGAGAGGGATGACAAAGGGAGGTTGATGAGGAGAAAAAATGTTACAACAATAATAAGAAATGTAGCGAATCTTTTCTAATGCATTGTTTCTGAAAACCATGTTCTAACTCTTTAAAATACCTTTAGCATATTTCATGTTTAGATTTTTTGAAAATTTCAAAAAATCATTGTAGCTGCACTTTATATTCTTTTTGATGCACTGATCCATGGTGGGACTCTGGTGTTTTTCTTATCCCTAATGGACGTTGTGGCTCTGATAATGCATGTATGACAGCAATGACCCACTTCTGCATGAAACCTGTTTGTCTGTCTTCATCCTCTCTGCGTGGTTGTTGCTGGCTGCATGCTGTAATTCATACACTCTAGACAATTAATCAACTGCAGGCAATAATTCTGCTAAGAAGTACAGAGGAAAAAAAAAAACAAATTTAATCACTTAAGCTTCCAATATTTCCAAAGCTGCAGTTACAGTCACTGTTCCATCCATCCATCCATCCATCCATCCAAGCACTCATCTTTTATAAATGCGTATCTCCTACTGGGTGACAGTGGCTCGGAGCCAATCCCTAAAAGCATGGAGCAGGAGGCAGGCAAACACTCTGACCAGAGTGCCAGGTCACTGCAGGGTGTGCACACACTCACAGCCATACACCTCTGGGAGATTTAGACACACCAACTTCTAAACACAGGTGTTTGGTCTGTGGGAAGAAACCCAATTAAGCGCTAGTGCAAAGGGAGAGAACCTGCAAAACCCGCCCACAAAGTACTAGGGGGGCGGGACTCGAACCCCCAACCCTGGAGGTCTGAGGCTACAGTGGTGATCCCATGAAAATGTGGGCATTTCTTAAAAATTACATTTCTGTTTATAAAAATTCTGTTTTTCATATTTCAAAATATACTAATGTTTTCCCTGAGGTGTGTTACTGGTTATTTGTTGTGGCTAGTTTATGAGGAAGGTCGCCAATCATGTCACTGCCTGTACAGAGGGCCTGTCAGCGGCTCGGTTGTCACTAAAGGATTAATTATTGTCTTGGGGCATGGATGCATGGATGAAAAGCGAGAAGGGAGGAGCATGTTCATTATGAGCATGTATACTCAAGAGTCTTCTCACTGAGCCTTTCATTAGGAAAGAGGGGGCACCCTTATTAAAACAGGGGGCAGACACTCCTGGCATCAGCACCAGCGTACACGTGGGGTAAAAAACTTCCGAACGCACCGCTCAAATAACGAAATGTTACATGACCTATTGAAGCCTCCCCCCCCCCCGGTATCCCAGGACGTGCATCCATTCCTGGAATGTTCTGGAACGATTCCAGATTCCTCCTGCTGGAATCGCGAGAGGAATCTGCATGCCTGCGATCGTGACAGGATCAGTCAGGATCTGGAATGGTTTCAGAGGAGCAGGAGATGCTGCTCTAGTATTTATCTCACGGGTGCAAAGTGGCATGTTTGACAACTTAATCAGGCCACTTGCAGTCTGATCTGAACACTGAAAGCATGGAGAAAGGAGACATATACAACTGTAGCAGGGACTGTGATGCATTCAGCGGTTCATTGAAGCTACCTAATTTGTTTTTTTCCCTTAAAATGGAAAAAGTGAAGTACCTTTAATTTAGTTTGTCTTTCGAATATCTGCACCGCTCCTTCCACGTGATGAAATCTGTATATAAACAACGAAGCAAATTTGTCTCATAATCATAAACATGGTAGTTAAAATAATAATCATAATATGTCACGTCAGCAGTTGGATGTGATATTAGTAAATATCTCAATGAAACTAAAATCTGTCATTAATGTACATACTTCTTCCCTCCATGTTTTTATAATACATGTGTAGAATTCCATTATTTATTATTCAGTACATTTTTCCTTATTAACAGATAGATTATCACATTTTCAGGTTCATGCATGACTGAAGAGCACTTGATGAACTGTTCTCACAAACCAATCGTGCCTTCCCTTTAAAAACAGACGCTTTTACTCTGCCAATGACGAGGCTCATTGTATTCCACGAGCAGGTTGTGTTTGGATGATTATGCAGAGTGAATGCTATATTCAGATGAGTTCAATATTTGCATTGTTTCATATGAACCAAATACATTATGTAAAAACCAAATATTAATTGATCTGAAAAGTGCTACAGTGACTCCCATCTTCTGCCCTTTGATTAGCCGTGGATTAAAAAACATCATTATGGTTTATTTGCTGTGCTCTATTTACAGCTCAGGTTAGCATAGTCTTATTAATATATAAATGAATTAGTGCCTGGAAATCTGTCATGCACATTACCTGACAGCAGGAGGCATCGCGTACCGGCCAACTCTTCAGGAGCCACAGTAAATCCTGACTCGCCCCGAAACGTGTTTGTATGGCCCCATTAAAGGCTTGATTTATTGGGGAGGCGTGTTTGTGCTTAACAGTGGAAATTGGGTCCATTCAAAACAATGTAAATCATAGCCAATTACAGTATTTGAATATCAGTGGTGGGCGAACAGGCCTGGGCTGCTGGAAGTGAAAGGCACAACGTGGAGGAGGTGGGGGATGGGCGCCATGTGGGGTGAGGAGCCCTCTGCAGCAGCCAGGGGCCACTCCGTACCCAATCAGGGCCGCATCCTGCTAGCTGGGCACTTAAACGCTGCTGCTTTTAGCTTGTGTTCTTTTGACTATATTACGTGGGAAGAAATGAAGTCAGTTATGGTTTGGGGTTGTGTGTCAGAGACACAGCAGGTTGTGATGTTGCACTTGTGCTCAGAAGGTCACTGGTTCAACTTCGAAGCTTGGCAGATTGATGTTGCTCTTGGCCTTTGGGCCAGACCCTTAACCCTCCAATTGCTCTAGACACTGGCTCACCTTGCTTTTTCAAAAATGTGCCCCCTTTCGGATAGAAGAATCTGTCAAGTAATGAAATTTATTACTGTGATCAAACTGAGAAGTTGATATTCACCTTGTTTTGTGCTTGGTTTATGTTTACTGGTGGCTGTAAGAACAGAGTGAAATTTTCATTGTGTAGTGTTACTGTTTAGTTTGTTTATGACACTAAACTCTCTTGAATCTTTTGACATGTGGCAAACTTACAGCTTCTTCTGTTTCATTCAATCATTTACCCAAAACCTTCAGCCACTAATACTGACTATGAGAGTGTTTCTTTACATTAGAGTGGCAGTGTGAACTATAGTGATGATGATTTCAAACCGCTATTTGAAATTAATTCCATATTTTTATAAACTGATCCCTCTTGGTCCTGCTGTAAACTATAAAATATTTTCATTTTTGTTTACCAATAACTCATACCGTCGGTTATTCAGTTTAATTGTACTTTCTATTCCACTCTGTTCTTTTTTTTTAACCATTAAAGATATCATCCAGCAAATAATTTCTTGTCTCAAAATAAAGAAAGCTCAGAAGAATAGCTGTTTAATCTCAACTTGTGAGCCGAGAGTCAAGCAGTGTGTGAATAATCTCCGTGGTATTTACTGTATTGCACATGTGGGCCAGCAGATGCATGTCTAAGTGGGTACTGATGGTGTGCAGCCCGCGGTGTTCATTTCACAGTGTTCAGCTCGTGTTGTTCATCTCCTGGTGTTCAGCTCATGGCATTCAACTAATAGTGTTCAGCTCCCACTGTTCAGTCTGGGGTGTACAGCTTACAGTATACAACCCATGCCATTTAGCTCATGGTGTTCAGGTCCCTGTGTTTAGCCTGTGGTTGTTCAGCTTGAGATGTTCAGTTTGCAGTGTACAACCCGCAGTGTTCAGCTCCTAGCTGTTCAGCCGATGATGTTGGTGTTTAGCCTGTTGTGTTCAGTCCACTGTATTCAGTCTGTGGTGTTCAGCTTGTGGTGCTCAGCATGCCATGTACAGCTTGCAGTGTTCAGCACACAGTGTTCAGCTTGCGGTGCTAAGCCCATGGTGTTCAGCTCACTGTGCTCAGCCTGCAGTGTTTAGCTTGTGGTGTTAAGTTTGCTGTGTCCATCTAACAATGTTCAGCTCACTGTATTCAGCACACTGGCCTGACTTACTGGCCTATGGTGTCACTCATTGCTTGAGTGCAGTTCTACACTTGTTAGGGGATGTTATTTGTTTTTAAGACCAAAGCCTAATGCTCATACACATACACACAAGCACACTTTCATCACTCCATAAACTCACGCACATAAACCCCTGGCTTGGAAAAGTGTCTTTGGCAAGGAACTTAAATTATTTCATGTAAGCTGCTAAGGAACAGCTGAGAAAGCAATCAGCTTCGTCTTCATGTGACTGATTTGTGCAGCGTTTCCATTATCTCTGAGCTGTGATTCTTTTAAAGAACAAAACTTAAAATGCCTTTGATGTATTTCAAGCATCTGCTGATGACTCTGTGATCTTGTAATGTATGAATTGATAAGGATTGATTACTTTGTGAGCTGCTGGTAATTAAGCATTCATCACAGTGGGATGTAGGTAACAGATCGGCTGCTCTTTCTGGGAAAGAAGGAGCTGTTCATCGCGTCAGAGAGTGAAACGAGTATTTCTCAGAGTCAGGGGCACTATCAAGGGGAAAAGTTAGGACGATTCCTTGAGTGACAGGGGCCCTATAAAATGTAAAACAAAATTGGATTGGTGTGGGTTGGGGGCCCCATTTGAGATTCGTTCAAGGGGCCCAAAATTTGTAGTGGCACCTCTGCTTGGGGCTGCAGCATTAACTGGGCCAGACCTGTGTTTCATCTTTCGTCTGGCAGACAGTAGCTTGTTGTGTCTGTTTTTAGCCTCAAAGGTGTAGCGCCCTCTTTCAAAGCTTGCAAAGCCCCCCCCGCCATCAGGTGGATTCAGAGTCGTCTCCGTTTCGCACGACGATCAGTTTTAAATAACGCCATCCATCACGAGATGCTAGCGGAGTGTGCTGCGTTTGTACCAGCGATGAATTACACCAGGGTGAGCCGGCCTCTCGTGTGCCTGACAGCATGTACACTGACCTCAGGTAACAGCCTCATCTCTCCAGCTGTTCTGCACCATATGGATTCAGTGACCTGCTCAGAGTGAGGTAACCTTGCTCTCCATGATGGCTTTGTAAGCCCCGCCCCTTGGCTGCCATTGGCACGTTTTCCCCATTTAAAAGCTGTTCATCTTCTCATCACCTGTGAGCCAGTGACACCCTCAACACCTCAGCCCCTACTTGTAGATTTCTGTAAAGGATCTGCCATTGGTTTTATGTATAACCAAATAATGTGTGATCTGTACAACCATAGTCTCAGAAAACGTCACCAAACATACGTAAATTGTCCTAAAGGTACAGTTAACGGTTCGTTCTTGAGTTCTGTGTTAGTCTTCGTATTGGGGGTGGGGGTGGGGTGTGTGTTTACTAGTAGAGCTGTCCAGCGTGCTGAAGCTGCTTTACCTGATTCACTCGCAGTGTGAGCAACTGAGCGTGTATGTAGTGTATGGTGGGATACGAATGGTGTTACTATCGCCGTGGTTCAAAAAAATAACGTGTACCTTTTTTATCGGTTATTGCATTTTCTTAATAATGCCCCATAATAAAGCCAGAATCCCGCAGGTTCTCCTGGTATTTTTAAGAGACCCTTATGTTTGAAACCAGAAATCCACCAAGCCATAATAATAATAATAATAATAATAATAATAATAATAATAATAATTATTATTATTATTATTATTGTTGTTGTTGTTGTTGTTTGCAATAGTATTATTTTTGTCGTTTTGCTATTGTATCTTTTTAACTTAATAATATAGTATAACGTAAAGGATGTTGAATGTGGGTAATTTTTCTAAACATCCAATAGAAATGGCATGCATGTCTGTACTGTTCATACTACAGAAAGGACGCTACCTCCGTCTCTCTCTCTCTTTCTCTCTCTCTCGCTCTCTCTGTCTCTTTCTCTCTATCCGTATACTAGCCTGCACCTATAAGAACCTCCGTTAAGTTTCTCATTTTAGGTGTCAAATTAAAATAAAACTTTTGCACTGTGATTTATCCGCATTTTCTTAATGTCTTTCAGATTAATATCAAAACTCGTTTTACATTATAACGACTCCTGAAAGAAGCATACATTTAAACACATAAAATTACAGTTTTCAGTATACGTGTATTTAAAAAATAACTCATACATTTTTCCTATTAACGTCATGATTTATTGCAATTTTATTCCACAAGTACTTGAAAGTGTTTGGATAATTCTGTATTTAAATAGCATATGTTCAGTGATTCTATTTTCTCAAATAGCCCAATGTCATTAAGGAATATTACTCCTGTTTTCACTCAGTACACTGTGGTACCAGTGGGGACTTAGCAGGTCTGAAGGCAAATACTGATCAATCTCTCCTGACGTAATTGATTTTAATGACGTATTTATACTCTTTAATCGTTGCCCCTGGTGTTGTTTTTTCTTGGCGCTCTTCACAGCTGTCGGGTGCTTATGTTCGACATGTTAGCAAACTGCACCCTAGTCCTTAAAACAACAACCGCATTGCCTATAATTATTTCACATTCATGTACCGTTTCTTGTACTTACTTAAATAGCACGAATTACTCGCCACTCTAAAACGCGCTTCCCAGTCCATGAATGCTCGGTTTGTGTAACTGCTCAATTGCCTGTGATTCTAACATATGTTCCTATTGCCCGGGGGCCCTTCTCTAGGTGCGACACTTATTTCTGATGTCAGCGAGAAGCACATAGTTAATTATACACGCATATTAAGTCGAAACGTATTTAGTCGTTCCCTTTTATGAGATCGGATTTTATTTTATCCCCTATTTAAACTTTTCTCCTGGAAATTTATTGTTCATTGGAGGTTGGTTATTATACCCCAAGTGATTTATCCAGTTTTGAATTACTGTGTTCTGTTGAAGCATTAGTCAAATGATGCATATTTATCAACATTTGTGCAACACGATGACACGCATATATATGAAAAAAAATAATAATAAAAAAAAAAATCTAAACTGATAATATAGAATTATATACGCTACCGTTCCTTACCTGAAAGAGTAGCGTCATTGTAAGTGAGACGTGTGTACATTTTTTTTTTTGTTCTGACAAATATGTTTAAACTATTATTACTTTATTAAATCAAACATTTCAGTATTATTAATTATTCTTTTTAATATAACAATGTACATATTATTAAATAACAGATAACTATTAAATTAAAAATATATATTGGAAATCATAATTGTACTTTCTAAAACGTTCTATTATAGCAATGATATATGAGTTTAAAATAACTTAATGTCTCCTCTTTACAGGCCAATTAACGCGAATTTTAATTAACAAAAATCTGAGGGCATCGTAAGTGAAATGATAATTAAGTTAAATTAACGCAATGTAAAATGCTCTCTGACCCTATAGTACATCGGCAAAAGCCCGCTTAATTTTGTTTAGCGCTAAAAGGGGCTTCAGCACTATAATGAGATCTCTCTGTCTGATAATTAATTGACATTCTCCTGAATATTCATGTGCGTTATCGCCAATACGCTGCTAATTGCACCGCAGAGCGGATTTCAGGAAATGAATTCACCATGGACTTCATTAAGATACTGTAGGCGTGTCAGATGCAGGCAAACGGCAGCGAAGGCACCTGGAAAGGGACAGATCTGTACTTGCCGAAGTGTGAAAGTAGAGTTTTCACTAAGCCTCATTGGTACAAAACACACGATGTTCACAAGCAGCTACGGCAAGAAGGTGTGAGTGAAGGTGACGATTTTAGGGTGACATGATGTGTAGCCTACTGTGAGAAAGCTGGCAATATTTTAACAAGTTAGTTTGCACTGTTCGTGTGAAACACAAACATTTTCTCCGGAATATGAAAAAGTTATGAGGAACTTTCGTCTTTTCGGAAGAACAATCAAGAATTCCGAAACAATTCCGAAATTATTTAATTCCTATATTATTATGCTTAATAGCAAAATTACGACTGGTAACATGCCGACTGATCATCATGGAGCAATTAACATGAGATAGCGGTACAAATTCTTATTATTAATTATTATATGGATATTCATATAAAATGTAATGTACAGTTACAAGTCAACTTTTGATTATTCTAGTAAAAAAAATTTAGTGGAGTTTAGTCAAAGGTTTTAATTGCGTGTGTATACAAATGTTTGTATTAACAATGTAAATTGAACCGCCAGCAGTTGCAATTTGTTTATTCATTAGTTCTTTATAAAATCTACATTGCCTGCAGATACAGTGGGCTAATAATGCTATGAAATACACATCCAGCTTACAGTGAGCTCAGCGGGACCCTGGTTTCAATAACAAGGTGACAACAGATTTAAAGGGCAGAACGTAGCGTTCCGTAAAAGATCAAGGGTGGGCGATCACGTGACGCAGGGAGCTCGAACGAGGCGTTTTACTGACACAGGTGACCTGAATAAAACGGACCACTGAAATGTTACATATGCTAAGCGATACACATTAACATGTCATTAATTAGCTGTTTGTTCTTTTTTTACACTTAAATTGTGAAGTGGAATAGTATTTTACTTCTCAACATCACATTTAATGATAATGCGGCTATTGAATACAATTGTTCGGTATCAAAACAAACTTTTTAGATTTTATACGTGGTAAACAGTTTCCCTCATATTATGCAGGCTACAGACAAAGACAAAAACACATTTCTTTAGTCAAGAAAATTTTGGTCCAACTTTTAACGTTTAAATTTCGGGACTTAAATTACATAAATAAACAAATTAACGCCGACGTTAAGTTGTTATTAATTATTTATGCTAATTTATTAGTACAAAAGAGAATCGCTCCCTACAATTCTGTAAATAAACAAGTAAAACAAAAAGATTAAAATGCACCTTTTTGTTTGCATTAATCACACTTCTGAGTTCGAAGCGCTCTTACAGATTTTGTATAAAGCTACCTTATTTTTGCATACAAAATCACTGGCGATGACAAATACATGTTGATTCTGCAGATTTTTTTTGCTAACTATATTTCTTTAGTTACCCATCAATCTTTAAGTGCGCAACACCTGTAGTGCATGTTTTAACAATTTTTAAAATAAATCATGTATGTACTTCTGAATATAGGCTTTATTATTTTTTAACTTTCATTTGGATTATTATTATTACAGTGCAGCCCGTAATAATTTACATGATAATCTATAGAAGGTTATTTTATTCACGCAGCTGGGTGGCAGTGTATCCGAAACTGATTCAGTTTTGACAATGTTGTTTTAGCTATCATTTGCTGCTTTAGAGTGAATGGCAGCGATCCTCTTTTTAACGACATTTGTTTCCTATTGTGCGGAGGTGCAGCAGTTGAGGCAGACGTGTGAAAGTGGCTGTTTGATTCTCTTTTTCATCCCCGTGACCTCAGCTTTTGTGTCCCATCACCCTGGGAATGTCACGCCTCACTACTTTACTTTGAGAAGCTTCAGAAAGTGCTTTTGTTTTTTCCTTTTTTTTTAAAGACACACACAAAATTGTTCTCAGTCCCCCTGCTGTAAAAGATACTTCAGATAGAAGCTCGGTTCACAAGTGCAATGCAATTTGGCTTAGCCCAACCTTTGTTCAGCTTGTACAAATGACCAAACAGTGCACACATTATACAGTTGATCTACTGCTGCCTTAACACAGGGCTTCGGTTGCTGAGAGAAAGGCGAGTTAATCTATTCAGAATCATGGTGGCATTTTCAGTGTGCCTTTCGCATAACACAATGGCCACGGCCCGGCGTGAAAACGCAGAAAAGTAAGAAAAACCGGCGGCGCTCACACGCTGCACAGCCTGTCCCCATCTCAATTGGTTAAGCGTTAAGTTAAAGACAAACCGGGGCATGGCAGCTGTTTTGGGATCTAACCGTAATAACAAACAAACAAAGTATAGGCCTAAAAACACACGAAGAGATAACCGCATTGTGCGCTCCTATTCGGAGAAATACGAATATAGCCATAGCACAAGATGATTACAAATTAACATAACAAACATTAGTTTATTTAGATTCGATTAAACTATATAGCCATTAGGAAATCTGGATTAGACTTGTGGAAATAATTTATGAAATGAATCTACTTCTTGCCTTTGAAAAAACAGAATGCTCTTCATTTGAAATAATTATTACAGACTATAAATATGACATTTGTCAAACATGAATGTATTGTTTTGTTTTATTTAGTTTATTGTAATGTCTAATTCGAATTTCAGCAGGTGAAATGAAGGAAACATAAGGGATAAGCAGTATAATCGGTAAACAACAGGCACATATGCAGTCTTCAAGTATTAGATTACATTAAATCCAAATAAAAATAAATAAATGTATCCGTGTATTTTTAAATCCGAATGTGTCCCGTTATGGGACGAATACTTGCACTATCACACATCATTCGGCTCGTTTTGCGTTGGTTCCCAGAGGCTGTCGGACCGCTTTGGTAAAGCTCGCGTGAAAAGCCTGGGAAATTGAAATCCTTTCCGCGGTTTCTGTCAATACACAAAGAATGACAAGAACATTTAAAATGCATTTAGTACAGGAAAAATAAATAAATAACGCATAGCGGCATGACACTGAGTCAATTTTCTAAACTCAATAGTCTGAGCAAATGCTTTGGCAGCCGAAAAAATAACAACATGAGACGCTGATTTTTTTTCCCTCCAATTTTGTAAATATAAATAGTTGTGGAACTTTTCCTTCTTCTTCATTATGCCCCCCACCCCTATATAGACACACACACACAAACGCGCGCACACACACACACACACACATTATTGTCGGACACCCCCTATCGTAAACAAGAATAACGACAGCGTTTCCCATGAAACTGTCTCATATGTTACGTCTAAAACATATTTGCATCTCAGTCAATAATATGTTTATCATCTGCCCATTTCCTATCTGAATGTTTTGGGCTCTCGCTGAAGCGCATTGTAGATTTATGGAAGGAAATTTGCATAAATTATGAGCAAATCCGTGAACGTGTGTGGTCCTTCTTAGAGCAAACTCGCCAAGCAGAAAGGTGGCCCTTGGTGAGCTTAGAAAAAAAGAGGGCTGAATGCCCATTGCTCAAAATAGGCGTCCATTTGGTTTTCACATTCATATAATTGACTTATGGGTATTTTATACAGTTTTCACAACGCTGACCTAAATAGTTTATTTGCATTTGTGAAGTACTTTTCAACTTGCTTAACATAAAATTACAAAGATCGGTTAGCCTGATGAAGTTTCGTAAGTTCGGCTCTCCTCGCTTTTGTATATATTTCGAGTACATTTTTCGTTTAAGCCGTTACTCAGTTGAATATGTCATATAGCCGAATAAAATGCAACAAAATGCAAACATGCATACTTCGCATCCATTTTTCGTAAGTTCTTCCGGACACATGAGGAACATTTTACTTTTAACTTTCACTTTTAAATGTAACGTGAAGGCAGTATTATACTAATGAAATCGCGCACAAAACAATTAAAAGCATCATAAACAACGTATGTCATAGGACAAAAATGTGTATGCCGTGTACATGCTAAATTATCACATTCTAAATTTTGGTAGCCATGCAAATGTGAATATAATCATTACACAATCATCTGATTTAAGTATGCTAATGTGCACAGAAATTTTTGTTTTCAGATGCATAAAAACAGTAACAGTGGGTTGTCTTGATATAGCGAAGTTTAATCGTCGATTTTATTAATATTATTTAGTACTGCTGTTATTTATCCGCACATATGCATTCGCAGCGAAGTATTACAATCTTGATTCTAAGGTTTTCCAACAAAGAATAAAAACTTAAAATATTTTTGTCCCCGCTATATTTTGGACTGCATTTTGTTTTTCTATGCGCCGAAAACCTGCGTAAAACACAAAGGTTTAGTATGTGTTTATTTATAACAAGCTTTCGAATATTAAATATATACAAACAATGTTGATAGTTACTCATAGAAAGACTGAATGTCACTTTATGACGGCCATTCAACATGCCTCGCTCCGTTACGTGATTGTGAACATCTACAGTTTTTAACTCACGGACAAGAAACATGTCTAAATAATGTTTCCTGATAGCAATCATATGGCAGCAAAAATACTACATTGACAATACTGAGCAAACAGCCAATGCCGACCAATTTCCATGTCAAACATCCCGTAGCTTGCTAGCCCCATTTGTAAGTGTGAATTGTAGACTAAGCACCCTGCGAAGTCCACAGAAAGGTTAGCGCATACCTTCACACACTGTTACTGGGTGCCATCACACTTCAATTCCGGTTGCTGAGCCTTTTCACCCCTTTGCTCTGTCTTCAAATGGAAATGATTTCTATTGGCCCAAGGTGTCCATGTAAATAGGTGTAAATGAAACCAGATTATGCCTTTCTCTCAGCCCCCTCCTCCCAAGGCGATTGTCATGTGATAGCGAAGAAGTGGCACATTAATGAAGCGCCTCTACAGGGGTCTTTTCTGCTCATGTCACCACATAAAACTATCAGATGGTTAGAGGAAGGACATGGATGCAGCTACTTAGCTCATCTTATCAAGGACGGGAGAACAGATCTGCCCCATTCAGCTTGTGGGAAAAAGGAGGCTTACCGGCGCTTGCTTAAGTAAAGATCACAGCTCGCCTGAGAAAAGCAGACTGTTTTCTGAGGACGTCTTCCAGCAACTGCAGACTCCGAGCTCCGGAATCGCTCCCCTGCTTACTTTACCAACTTTCTGCAAGTTTCACCGTTTGGGAAACGCAATTTCGCGGGTGCGTTGAATAACAGTTACATTTATGTTTACTAATCGAGCTGGGCGAGCCACATAAAATATTGGAAGACTGAGAGTACTGAACTGATTTTTTTAGAAATCATCCAGACCCGAGGACGCCGCCTTGCCTTCAGATTTGCTCGTGGAAGATGCCTCGACCCGGGAGAAACACATACAGCGACCAGAAGCCACCTTACTCGTACATTTCTCTAACTGCCATGGCTATCCAGAGCTGTCCGGAGAAGATGCTACCTCTAAGCGAGATTTACAAGTTCATAATGGACAGGTTCCCGTATTACAGGGAGAACACGCAGAGGTGGCAGAATTCTCTGCGACACAACTTATCCTTCAACGACTGTTTCATTAAGATCCCGCGGCGGCCGGACCAGCCGGGTAAGGGCAGTTTCTGGGCTCTGCACCCTAGTTGTGGCGACATGTTTGAAAATGGGAGTTTTTTGAGGCGCCGTAAACGCTTTAAGGTGATGACGACATCAGACCACTTGGCACCCAACAAGCCCTCGGACGCTGCCCATTACCTACAGCAGCAAGCCAAACTCCGACTGAGCGCGCTGGCGGCCACTGGCACCCACCTCCCGCAGATGTCCAGCTATAACTTAGGGGTGTCCCAGCCGTCAACCTTCAAGCACCCATTTGCCATCGAGAACATCATTGCAAGAGAATATAAGATGCCGGGAGGACTCGCGTTTTCCACGATGCAGTCGATGTCCGCTGGTTATCCCCTGCATAACCAGCTGACGACAACGTGGCCCCATATGTACAGTACCAGCGTGATAGACACAGCAGCTCCTATTTCAATGGCCAGTAGTGACTACAGTGCTTATGGCATGCCTATTAAATCTCTCTGCCACGGTGGGCAGACATTACCTGCCATCCCGGTGCCAATAAAGCCCACGCCGGCCTCGGTGCCTGGTCTTTCCGCACTGCCGGCGCATATCCCGGCGTTCCTGTCGAACTCTCCCCAGTCTCTGAGCCCCACATCCCCGCAGACAGCTACCAGCCAAAGCAGCCCTGCCACCCCGAGCGAGACCCTGACAAACCCGTCTTCTGCGTTGCAGTCGGTGGCGGTGCACTGACAACCGCAAGGTTTCCCTTTCTCCTTTTTTGGGACTTGAAAACTAGGCCTACGGTTTTTACCACTTCCAAAGCTGTATTTTTATTGTCAACCCATGACAACTAAACACCGAACAAAACTCGTCTACAATCGTCAAGGCAAGATATTTGTGATTTGCAGTAATGTTTATGTATATGTATCTTAACTTTAATGTGCAACTTCTAATGTTAATGTCATAACATGTTTGAGTATGGTTAGATAGTGTCATGTTTGTTTTCGGCGCACATATAATTTAATACTCTTTTGCAGGTGCTCTAAGATCGTGTTGTTACTTTTGAGGGGTGATTGCTTATACGTTTAAAGTACTGCAAGCAGTTTCTTTATTCTCATACGTGGCGTTAACAAGTTAAAAGGTACTAATTGTTAGGATGGTTGGCGAATGTTTTAATGCAAATTCGAAATACTTTAATCCAGATCATACCAGGCTTCATAGTAAATATATTTTCGATAGTCAGTATTGTTGAAATAACCATTAAGGATTATTTACAGACGTATTCCCTGTTTATTGCGGACAGTTGCTTTCTAACACAAGCAGTAGTCACGTTATTGGAAACAAACAAATGCAAGCAAAACCAAGTACGGTTCAGCGACAGTTCGCTGAAGTTAATCTAAATTTCCAATTTACAAAAGTAATAACACTTTCAAAGCCCACAGAATGCTCGTTGCATTTGGTATACCAAATACCTAGTTATTAGCTGTGTTAATATTGATTATATTAAAATGAACAATCACAGATATTACGTTTTAAAACTCTCAGACTTGAAATATATTCACTTAAAAGGCACGCAAGGTGTTAAGTACACTCGAAACTGATATGAATTATTGCAAATAGGGGATATTAAAATGTGTAAATGCACTTTTTAGTAAAATGTTTTAGATTATCTGTAGTTTGCAGAAAAATTTTGGTCTGTGAACCATTTAATTTAAAAGCTGTGGTGACCATGTGTAATAAATGCTGTAAATTTGTACGTTTCTGTATAGATAAGCATGCTATTTCCAAATTTTGTGTTGTTTTTGCTGCAAGCATGCGTGCTTTTAAAAAGTGTGCGACGTGTCTGCAATAAATTATAAACCTGGTCATCAAAATATTTTCTCATTAAAAGTTGCGTAAATGTAAAATCATGGGTTGTGTTTTCTGTTAAATTACCATTTTCATGTTATGCTATGGATCTGTCCGAATTTTATTTATAAAATGGACCGAGCAGGTACACGCGACACAGGCGTGCGGGAGAACATAAAGGAGTTAAACCTTCCTTAGTAATGGCTTACATAATTTATTAAAATTCTTTAACTATTATTAATATAGCATGCGTGTTTTACTATTGCATAACCTAAAACAATAGTAGGCCTTCGAGCGTTAACTTTCGTAACGCATATCTTTAATATAGGCCTAGTTCTTTAGTTTGTTGTAATATGATTTTTTTTCTATTTTTCCTGTTTCAGCTTTGGACAGGTTGATGTCGAAGAGTCACGTATCGTCGTTTTAAAATTAGATGTTATTTATAAAGCTAAACGAGGCTAACGGTCTCCCGCAGAACAACACAAGGATCACCTTTCACTGCGCTTCGAAAAATACAATTATGACACGTCACCGGTAATATCATGAAGTGCGAAAGTGCAGTTTAACAGGTAGTGATACTATATTAGCACTTTTTGAGAAATGCGATGTAAACTGTCACACGGTCAAGTCACTGAATCCCTCAGCAACACTCCAGGGATGGAAATAAATAAATCAAGCGGTTGATTAAAATGCATGAAGTTACCATGCTACGGTCACAGCGCGGACAACCGGGTTCATTCATCACGCTCCATGCACGCGATCACTCCGAGAAAACGCTACAAAGGAACTACATTATACAAGTTATTTTAAAAAATGTAATACATTTGCAACGATCTGTGTATATATTGATGTTATTATATCAATATTTATACAAGATGCACAAATTGACCTTATCGCATACATTTCAAGGATGCAATTATATTTTATTAGAATGTGTAGGCTGTATGTACTAAAATCCCAAAATAAAGATATGTCTAAAACACGAAATTATAATCTTTGCACGCACACACAGGCCTATATATGCGTGTATATTTCTGTTTTCTCAGATGCGCCTCCACAAAAAATCTGTTATACAATGTCCTCAAAAATACGCATTTAAACGTGCAAAGGATCCCTTGTCGAAGACGAAAAAGGTTAGACATATATTTTAAATTAGCAAATAGATAACATATACAAAAATTCAAAAAGGTCATATTATTACGTGTTGATAACAGCACAGAAGCGGGACTCCCAGACCGCCTGCGGAGTGTTTGACTGTAGCTCTAGAGCCCACTGTTGGAATTCACATTGGGACACATCTGTTTTATTTGCATGTAAACTGCGCTCAATACGTCCTCAAACACAAAACAAGGTATGAAATATGCTTGCTGGTCGACATACATGCACCACAAACCCGGAGTCCCCGTAAACCTTTCACCGCGAAAAGCAATCGCCCATCTTGAAGTATTAAACAAATATATTAGAATTCCGTCACTTTATGCAATTGAGTGGATCAAATAAGGGGTCCAGGGCTACTTCATTCACTCTTATTCACTTGAATAGAAAATGCAAAGAATAGCAAACTTAGACTGGGCCACCGATGTAGATTTTGCCTTTTTTCTAAGAGACAAAAAGACTGATTTTCACAAACACATTGCTGACTGGGGGACTAGGAAACCAGTTCTGAGACCCCTTTGGAATTTAAATTCTACACCCCCCCCCCCCTTTTTTCCCCTGTCGAGTCTGTTTGCACAACAGTGCGAGCATTTTTGGTAAAACATTGTATCTATTTAATTAAGGCTCAGTATTTGATGCGGAGCAATTTAGGACAAGCGATACAAATTTCATTTTTAGCAGATTTTCATCGTTTGCCACGATGCACGCGTTTGTTTTGCGTTTAACCTGAGAAGTGGCTGGGGACAAACTACCCAATATGTCTCTGTTGATTTTAAGTCAGGCCTATTTACCTGTCCGCTAATTTGAACTTTCCTTTCCGTGCGTTGCAATTACTTAAATATCGTGGCTCAGTGCCATCAGTATAAACATTTACTTCCAAGTACAATTTTAACTTCACCGTCAGTCTGGCTCTTTATTTTTTTTTTCTTTGAGGCTATATTCAGTGAATTTTTTTGCTATTTTGACTGTTTTTAGTGTTTAGTGTTTTTTTGTGACGATTATTGAGATTTGTAAAATGTCACTTAGAATCTTTCAGGGTAAATAATAAAGCATGACATACGGATATTTTGTAAGTTTTGCGCCCTATACCTTACATCAGCGCGATAAGACATCGAACCACAGGCCTAATTATTTTGAACACTGACAAAACTGTATAGAAAAAATATAAAATCAGGTACATTGTCTAATGAAGTGTGTGTACTCAACGTAACCTACGATATTGGCATTTATATCAGTTAAACTGATACAGCGAATATAATTTGTTTTTTTCTCTAAGCCTACCAGCCAGTAACAATTAAACGCATATAGTTTAAACTTTGCATGCAATAGTTAGTTATTATTGTATGTATTCCGGGATATCTCGGGGTTAACGTTTTTATTAAGATGGACTTTTCTATTCTCAGCAAGCAATTTCTTTAATGATAGAACAATAATTACCCATCAGATAATTGTGTTGGTTCAGTTACCGTCATAATAATTAGAATTTATAATCATTAAAACTAATTCGAACACTCAGTTTGGTTTTTACATTTAATAACAGGATTGTTATGTGGAAATGTTTGAGATATGAATGGGCTTGTTTGGTCTTCCTTTCCGTGCTGAATTTATGCGCCCTTACGAGCTCACCTCTCCCGCTCCCGTCTTAGTTCCTTTGTATTTTTTGGTAACTGGAATATCGAGAACCTCGCTAGCTGAAACCTGCCCCGAGATGTTGAGCAATATATTTTTTATTATTTAATTTTTACAGTCTCTGAACGTTTGCTTATACGAACCGATACTATTTTGTTTTTATGGTAATTTCCGGCTTAATACATTTATTCTTAGTGTTTAACCCTTTATTGGCTACTGGTATCAAGAATTTTTTTTATCAGTGTCAGTGATTAACAGTTTAACGGATTACTAAGGATCGTGGCCTTAAAGAGATAAGCTTAATGTTATTGTTAATTTTTCTTTCACGTTGATTTTTTACAGACATTCTTATCAATGAAGAAAACATTATTAAAAACTAACAGTTACAGACGTTTTAAAAAGCAAACAATATGCTGAATTTGCTTGTGATTTATCCAAAGCGCCTTCTCTCGTTCCAGATGCCATTGACATCCCGTGCAGCTCTGGTTTTATCGGGACCTCCTTCATTTACCTTTGGCCAATCGAAAGGATAATTTAGACAGAGTGTCAATGGCTGCGTGCACTAGCCAGCATTATCTCGTTATCATGTAAAATAATAAGATATTCAAAGCGTCTCTGCTGTCTATTTATTGTTTGGTTACTCATCCAGAAATTTTAATACTTTCTCTGGGGCCAGAGACTCATAATAAAATATAGATCCATATATCAAACCTTTAACTTGAGGCTATCATTGTGAGCCAAATATGGTGCTCCCATTTCTTCGTGTCAGTTTATTAACTTAACTCTGCGAGGATGTGTGTGGGCAGCGTGTGATTTCAATGAAAATGTGAAGTCTTTAATCCGCATCTGAAACTGCAATCCCAACAGTAATTCCATAATAACGTTATATGAGTTTTGGACATAACTAAAGACGAATTGCACTTTGCTGTTTTCTAAAAGAAACCTTTTTTTCTGATCCCTGTGACTGATTCCTTTCAGAAAGCGAATACAGAGGAAGGTCCCTGTCGGAGCCTGGTCCTGCCGTTTAACCTGCTGTAGGAAGAGTTAGCAGGTCACGTGACTGCGGCGATGGAGTCAAAACAGCGCTGCTAATTTGTGCGAATGTTACACACGTGACTGTATTGACTGAAATGTTGGCTTTGTTTTTCAGTATATGCTGGTCTACGAGTTAAAATAATCCCGCTAGACTGCACAACACAGGAATTATATGAAGGTACCATGGTACCCTTATAGACGTTAGGCCCAGTCATACTGGAGATTGATGGACATAGATGGAACTCTTGTGTTCTGTAGGTAAAACGTTCCGTCTCCTTTGCTCACGTGGTTCCACTTTGTTTGATGTGTCTTGCGTGGGGTTTGTCAGTAGGACTGTTCAGCACGTTACCTAGAAACACCTCCTACTTTGTGGAGATCCAGTCCTTGCAGATTCAGGGATTAGCTGATGCACCGTGTGAAATTATCCGCATGCATGGCTGTCACGGGCATGACATCTGGGGGCTGCTGAGGCGGCGTGGGCGGGCCAGGCGGAAGGTTGCATAGGCGCATTAGCTGGCGTCGTAAAATACAAATAAATAAATAATGAATGAATGAACTGAACTGAAGCTGCTTAAAAGCCAGATTTTTCAGACAAATCCCCAAAATCGTGAAGGATCAGGAAGACGCGGTGGCCTGAAGTGATGTCAAATGGCAAATTCTGGACGAGAAACGCGCACGAAGCATCGCAGCTGCAGATAAAGCCGACATGAGTGGGACCCGTTTTATTAGCAAAGGCACTGAGACGCTGGTGCCCTTGTACTAGTGGCCGTGATCCATTCACACCCAGATGAAGGTTAACCAAGGTGCAGCGTGAAATATAGACCATCTTGTGCAAAACCACAATGTTGCAGTTTAATTAAAAGAATTAATTAAAGTGGTAGCCCATCCAAGATAATTAGTATGCGTAATTTATGTTATGCTTAATGCATAGTGGCAGTGGTTTGAATAATAAAGTCGACTTAACCTTAAGTAGGTAGAGACGGAATGGGCAGGAACTTATTATTTATTATGTTTTTATAGTTTGTCTTACGTCAAGGGGGTAGAGATCACTTTGGATAAATTTTGTGGGGTTTTGGCTTTCAGTAAACGAAAAAAAAGGCCTTATTGACATTGTTACTTGTGCAGCCATGAGACCATTCTATTGCAATATATGTGTCTCTCACATCCATTTGGAGAGAAATTTATTCCTTGCTTTCGGATAAGTAAAAAGTTTTTACTGTTAAGACTTTGAAAATTCAGGCAAAGGAACAGCTGAATTACTGTGTGTTTGGGTATGTTTCCTATCATTGGCTGTCTAAATTATGAAAGTTATTAAACATCTATGACTCTAACTTATTACTTCACTGTTTCTTTGCTGGAAAGAAGGTTTTCTAACAGGTCATTAGATATAAAAATGAATTTATATTTTCTGAAAGGGCTGGTATATAATTCTTTTAAATGTTTATGTTTTACTACATCAAAGCTTAATGATATAACAACAAATAGTGTGTATGGGACTGTATTTCTGAAACCGTGGCCCCTTTTAGAAATTACTGAGTGTTTTTCTGTTTTGTCTCAAAGGCTGCCACATTTATCCAGGGTAAGAAAAAAATTCAATCAACTTTTCTGCGTAAATATGGCAAAGTGAGTACTTGAGACTTGTTTTGTAGTCTGAAAACAGCTTATGGCTATAGTTTTCTCCCAGAAAGCTATTCACTTTATGATTTTAGTAAAACAACAACAACAGAACAAATATTTTATGTGCATTTGCAGTTTTTGCCGCATCTCTGGGTGGGGCGAGTGTTTGAGGCTACAGGCCTCTCGCTTTCGAAGTGCGTTCTAAGGTCGTCACTCCAAGCCGGGGCGGGGGGGGGGGACCTTAACAGGCCCCGGAATTCAAAGGGAACTGCACTGGAATTTTGACGATTTGCATATATATCGACTTCTAAGCAGAACGTGCCGCCGTACATCGTAAACACTCATATATAAAGTGTATTCACTCACTCACACACACACACACAGACACACATCTGAACGTATACAGTCTGTTTCCTGTGAACAGCAGCACATTGTTTGCTAAATAAATAAAGAATATAATTCATTGTAAAAACCAACAGCCCCTCGCAAACCCTCATCCATTCCCAGCTCTATAATGAGGCTGATATTTACCCCCACTTTATGACAAGGCCCCTCCTTCAGGGAACATTCAGACGGGGGACACACCAATGACTCTTCGCCCCAAGTGCCGCTCCATCCTCCTGCCCTGATGCAGGCTCCGCCTCTTCGTTCAGCCAGTAGCACGTGTACGATTTTACCTCCGACATCTGCTAGCGTGGTCTGATATCAGTGTCGCCGGGATCCAATGAGATTCAGATTCAGACCCTGACCCTGCCGCAGAGTGCCATCTCTGATGTTCGCTCGATGGACTCATCTTCCGGAATGCCGAGGCTTAAAGAGGCTGACGGGGACAGATCGGTGCCGGCCGGCATCAGGTGGCCAGCAGACGGAGTGGCGCAGGAGTTTGTGTCCGGCCAGCCAGCCAAACACCCATGCGTGCATGAAATTAGAATGTCAACATTTGATTCATGCTACCAGGCTGTGACTGTGAAACTAATTATATCAATGGGTGGCAATTGCAATATTAGTCTAAGCGGATAACTCCTAATTGGGCGGTCGCATTCCACCAGCCTTTCGCTGTGGCACCTCAAAGTTAGCGTGGTCCGTGCCTGTGATGGCCAAGGCCATCAGAAATGTAACCGGTATAATGCGGTGTGTCACAGACACCCTCCCCCCACTTAAAAAAACAGAGTAATAAAAGCCAAAACAGTTCATTTTGCACGAAAGATGAACCTCACAGCCGTCCACAGACGTGCTTGGGTACGTCTACATGTGCACCTCCTTTCTACACCCAAATACCCGACATGTAGTGAAACAGTGGTGATCACCGACATTCAGCACTGAATCAATGAATGAATGAATACATTTTAAGCCATACTCAACACATTTACTCTGACTAGATTAATTTTATTTACTAAGATAAAAACTGAGGGGGGGTGGGGGGTAACAGCAGTCACCGTCTGGTCAGCCATAGGGGACTGCTCGGTTAACACTTGCCACAAAGTCGAGACAATTGAGTGCAATCAGTGCATATAGAGCCATTCAGGCTGTTGCTAAGCTACAGGCCCTGTCAACATAAAAATGCAAGTGTCTGCCCGTATCCTGTGCTCAAATGTGCACAAGCCCAGGGTTCGATTCAGTCACTTTGCTTTCAGGCTTGTGTTTCTGTGTTTCACCGTAATTAAGAAATATAAAGGTTCGTTTTTACGGTACCTACAAGTGCATGATGCGGTATTGGGAGATGAAGCGCGCCCGAAAACTAATATTTTATTGAAATATCTGTCACCGTCTCTTGCAGATAAGAACGTGGTCAGGCCATGCCGAGAAGTGGATGCAGTGTTTATTATGCAAACGTAAAGGGACTGTTTTGAATGCCATTTGTGTATGTCTGTAGGGGCCGGGGTTACACAATGGCGAGCCTCCCCCCTCCCCCCCCCGGGCAGGAAAGACGGCTCAGTGGGGCATTCGGCCGGTCGTCATACACAAGAAAAGGCTCAAGTTCAGCCCCCTCGCTGGCAGCGCCTCGTAACAGCAGCGGGACAGGCTGACGGTGGGGTCCGTACAGCGGGCTCTGTCGGGTCGACAGTGGGATCCGGACAGCAGGCTCTGTCGGGCCGACAGTGGGTCCAGACAGTGAGCTCTGTCCAGCTGACGGTGGGATCCAGACAGCTGGCTCTGTCAGGCTGATGGTGGGATCCAGACAGTGAGCTCTGTCGGGGTAACGGTGGGTCCGAACTGCAGGCTCTGTTGGGTCGACAGTGGGTACAGGCAGCGGGCTTTGTCTGGCTGATGGTGGCTCTGGACAGCGCACAGAAGGTGGGCTCCGGACAGTGGGATCTGTTGAGCCGACGGTGGGTCCAGACAAAGGCCTCTGTCGGGCCAGTGGTGAGATCCAGACAGCAGGTTCTGTCTGGCTGGTGATGAGATCCAGACAGCAGGTTCTGTCTGGCTGGTGATGAGATCCAGACAGCAGGTTCTGTCAGGCCGGGTGTGGGATCCGGACGGCGGGTTCTGTCTGGCTGGTGGTGAGATCCAGACAGCGGGTTCTGTCAGGCGGGGGGTGGGATCCGGACAGCGGGTTCTGTCAGGCCGGGGGTGGGATCCGGACAGCGGGTTCTGTCAGGCCGGGGGTGGGATCCGGACCGCGGGTTCTGTCTGGCTTGGGGTGGGATCCGGACAGCGGGTTCTGTCAGGCCGGGGGTGGGATCCGGACAGCGGGTTCTGGTAGAATGAGGCAGACTAACGTTTGTGCACATTCTTAGTAAACATCTGACTAAATATTCTATGAGTTTCAATGACTTTTCTGGCACAAAGCCAAAAGTGTGTGTGTGTGCACACTCTACGTCATTTGTGTAGGTAACAATAATATGGTTGATTAAAATAAAAAGTATCTGCCAAAGCATGTGAGAGCAGGAAGAGACGGTCATTTGTTATTCAGGATGGGGATGCGTATTGTCACAAGGAAGTGATAATGGAAGCCATTAGTCAAGCAGGATCAGCGTGGAAAAGCCCATCGCTTCACTTTCACTGGCAGCAGGGAGTGAGTGTGTTTGTGTGTGTGGTCATGTATATATTACATTGTGGGGACCAAATATCCCCATAGTGTAATCAAAAACTGTTCTTTTGATGTTGTGGGGACCATTTTTTTCTGTGACTACCATAAAAAAACTGAAAATGCCAAAAGTCTTGTATTTTCTTCGCTTACTTATAAATGAGTGGATGGTCCCCACGAAGATGTGAATACAAATGTGTACAATGCACGCTTGACCCAGTGCCCTGCCAGGATCCAGATAGTGTTTGTGTTCAGATGGAATTACAATTTTTAAGAAAGGATCCAAAAAGTTCAAAAGAGTATTTTCTTATTTCTAGATTATGCTCTTTTAATAAGGGACCGGGTGAAAATTCAGCACCATTCAGAAGTGAGTGCACTTTAGCCTTCTCACCGGGATGCAGACTGGAATGTCTACCTTTATGTAGCATAAAGATGCAATTTGCTGCATACATGTTTTCTTAAAGCCACCATAAATATGAATAAGACCTCAATAAACAAGTGAGCAGTGCGTGAGTGTAATACAGCATGTTATGGCACTGCACGGGGGCTGCTGCACGGGGGCTGCTGCACGAGGGCTGCTGCACAGGGGCTGCTGCACAGGGGCTGCTGCATTAGGGCTGCTGCACGGGGGCTGCTGCACAGGGGCTGCTGCATGAGGGCTGCTGCAGGACTGCCAGGTGCCCCCAAGCAGCCGCGCTTGAGATGTGCAACAGTCACAATCTCAGGGCTCAGGCACAATGAAGTTCAAAGCCAGCCCGTCTCGGGGGAGGGCGGCTCAGCCCCCCCCTCCCCTACTCTCATTCTGCCTGAACAAGTGCTGACAGACAGGGGCCTGGGGAGAGCAGCTACACCTACCGTCGATCACTCTCAGGGGTGCAGGTCTGACGCTCTGACTACGAGAAAAAAGGGAGCGAGAGAGAGAGAGAGATAGGGAGAGAGAGAGGCATCCCAAGCAGTCTATCTTTACCTCTGTTTTGGAGATGGTCCCGTTTATTTGTGCTTATTGCTTAGTTCTAATTTGGGTGGGAAGATAAATGATTCACCTAATACACAGTCACTCTGCCGTTTACATGGAGGTCACAAATCCACCTGCCCGGCTGTTTACCACGGTAAGACCCGGGCATGTCTGTGGCATAGAGCTGGTAGGCCTCCGCTGTGACTCCTGGTCGGTGCAGAAGGACTCTCTCACAGCTGGAGGGCAATGCCCCCACCGCACCACGCTGACTTCCATCAGGACCCCTCCGGGTAGCTGAGAGAGGTCTGCCCGCACTGTGCCCGACACAAAACTGTACGTAACAGTAACAGTGCTGTGATTTACCTCAACGATATCTAGGTTCGTCAAAAGTGCCCCTGCAGTTGAAAGCAGTTTAGATTTTTTAAATGTAGAATGGTACTAACTGAAACAGATCACCTTATTAAGTCCATCTGTCACTATTTTGTTTTAACGATAAATGTTTTATGTGAATGAGGATAAGTCCCCTCTGTATAAATTTAAATATATGAAATGATACAAAATCCATACGATTTATGTACCATATTATTTCCCATTTGTTCCAGAACTGCCAAGCGTTAGAATTAAATTAACGACTGTCTATTTATTAAGGGATTTTTAAATGGCACCTCTTTCTAGCTGTGCACAGAACTACCAAGGGTTGGCTTGATAGAGTTTCACTTTTCTTGCTGGGAACTGGATTAAAACTGCCTTTTCCCCCTTTCTCCCAGTATAAACAGCTCTCTTTAATGGAGGTATTTAGCTTAGCTGACACTGAGGTGTTTGGGGTTTAACAGATTTTAGCTGCTATTTGCTATTCGCAAAACGTGTTGGGATAATTACAGGCCCTGTGGATTTTAGTGCCCCACTATTTCCCCTGCAACCATGAAGTAACAAATTAATTTATCACCTGTCGAGGAGCTTCTCTCTCAATACGGCCATAAACTAACACTTCAAAGCTAGTTTGGGAACCAGAGGTGGCGACAGACTGCCGTTTTGCTACCAGCAAGATCAGCAGATAGATGAGAGCTTTCTGATGAGCTGATTTATTGGAAGCGTGGACCGGGCCCAGTGGGCCGGGCCGCCTCCCCCAGCGGTGTGCGTGGGCGTGAGCCTCCCTCCGCAGAGACAGCGCCTCCCACTGGATGGCTGTGGGTCAGCCAGCTGCCGCTCCCACTATAAAACCGCAGGATGATGTCAGCAGTGGCTCCCATTTAAGGAAGAAAATGTAAAAAAAAAAATACATACACAGGAGGAGGAAGAAGACGGATCATTTCCTGTATGTTGGGCTCGTTTGAGATTGGGCGTCATCCGAATCTTTTCAGGGTATTGTAAGGAACTCCTTTCATTCAACCAGCCAGTGAGATTCTTTAGGACTGCACACCGTAGTACCAGACATACTGGAATCAGAATAAATAGTGTGAATTAACATCCTGGCGGAAACAAACAGTTTGATATTAAACTTTAACGGCTCAGCAGAAAAGTGTGTGACAGGCATCTGTGTGATAGAGGCCGATTAATTATTTTGTATGCTGCCAGAGAAGCCCATGTCATTGTTCACAGCCGTCTTTGATGTGATCGGGTGTTTGCAGGGAGCTCAGCATCAGCGCTCACCGGCAGCAAGGCCCGCCGGCCCGGCCCTTTGTCACTGCGCTAATCTCATGTATTTAAATTACACTTTGTTCTTTTGTCTCTTTGTTAACTAACCCAATATGAGGTTAATTAGCAGTCACTAGTGTATTCTACAGAAGAAATCAGTCTATCTCTTTTAATTTGGATGCAAGAAGATATCACATCCCTGCAATGTTAAAAACATTTTAATATTGCATGGAAATATTACTAATTAATAGTTAAGACCACAGATACTGTTAAACAAAATATATATTCTAGAAGTAAGCTCTTTTTACGTTAATCGCTAGCAGGATTATGTTTGATTCACTACAGCTAAAGGATGTGGTGTCGCGTCTATCCAAGCGGTCGGATTTCTCCCGTAGTTTTAGGATTTTCCAGAACATCTTGATGATCATCACTGCAGATATAAATTTCTCAGTGGCACTGCATTTAACACTGGAGTTAAATAACTGAAAGGAAACATCTCCAGAGTGACTATGAAGTAACAACAGAAAACACATTTCTGGAAAAACAAAAGGAGTGAAAGTTCTGTTAAAAAAAAAGACCCACATCTTACACACACACACACACACACACACACACACAGTTTTTTCGGCTTTCTTAAAACTTTCCGTCATCCCTTTATCCATAATTCTCACATTGTATGTTCGATTTCTGGATTCCCGGGTGGCCTAATTTATGTTAAGTCAAATATCTCCCCTATGGCTGTTTTGAGTCTGGAGGATTTGGGCTAGCGTGCCAGGTTAGCGTTAGCCTTGCGCTAGTCCCCGGTGTAATTAGTCTCTATGGAAAGCACATCAGACTGCAACCATCTGCAAGTCCATGGGGTGGTTTGTGAAGAAAGAAACTTCTAGGGGGTTCCAGTGCGGTCCAATTTCTCATGTAAAGCGAGTAATTAATACAAATGTCAGGACGCTGATCGCGCCGCGGCTTGATACCGCGCTGTACGCAGCTGCCAGTTCCTGAGAGGGCATTGTTTGTCTTATGCCCTGGAGTGTTTGTACAGAAGCTGTGACGCGTCTTTGAGCCGCCTGGACCACAAGGCCCGTCGCGGTCGTCTTTGGGACGGATGGACGCCGGGTTCGGCGCTCGCTCTGCAGTCGCCGCGCCGATTTCCGCGTCGGCCTCATTATCCCGCAGAGCCGCTGCTCCCGGTGTCATCGGTGCCGTCACCGACGCACCCCAACGCTGGTCCGGCCGCACCGTGAGCTATAATTAATCATGTTAGTCGCAAGGTTGCATGCTCACTAATTACCATGTTTGCAGGGAGCTCTGACACCAAGGCGTTCGCTCTCCCGCAGACGTGCTTACTAATTAGAGACTCCACTAAATATAGCGGAGATTAGTAAACCGGAGTGTGGAAATCCCTATCAGAAATAACGGCGTTCAGCGAGCTCGGGCCTGTGACCCAGCTAGAGAGGAATGTAGGCTATCCACGGTAATTAATGAATGCACCGAATGATGAAATTGTATGAAAGAAATTGCTTATTGTAGTCAATAAGTCATTCAGCGGTTTTATGTTTGTAACACTGGTATAATATATTAAGGTTGTTTTAAAAGGGAAAGAGTAAAGACTAAATCAGGAAGGATAATCATTTTTAAAAAAGGGAACTTAAATTCCTGACTAAAGTTGCATTAATAAGCCCAGGAAACTCGATGCAAGAATTCCAAGTAGTCTCCGTATTTAGCTAATCGCGTACTTGACTTTTTTGAGTGCCATCAGAACGGCAACTTGGTGTTATGCCAATTTGGAGCTGGTTCCTGAGCCACGCGTGACACGGTAATGTGGAGTGAGGTATACGGCTTCATCCCCCCCCCCCCCGTTTAGAGTTTGGAAGGAAAGATGGGAGATACTCCTTACCCCACAGGCTAACATCCGCACAGGTGTACTGGGGGGGGGGGGGCGTTAGGAGGGAGGGTTGGGTGTGTGAAAAGAAAACGACACTAATTCATCGGCAATAAAGCCACTCGCATTCCCAAACTGTGCAGCTCACAATGCCTTCCTGAGATGCTGGCTGCAGCCGATTGTCATACGGCGGTAGGGGGAAGACACTGCTCTGCTTACCGCCGGCTGCTGACAAATGTAAATAGGCATCTAAATAACAAACATGGCAATGCGGGGTATGCATGTCAAAGTGAACTTCACAGGCCTGGCCTACCCGCAGCCGGCGCCGCCGTGACACGTCAATAGGGCGTCCAGCGCGCCGCTAATTCGCTTTATTTAGCGCTGCCGCTAACAAGTGAATCGCGGGGCCAGTGAGAGAGAGGCTGGCTGTTGTCTTGTTATATAGGTCAAACGAAAGCAAACAAAATCACCTCTAGCTGAACGGAATGATTAATTCAGATGCTGGCAGCAGATCTCGAAGACGGCAGCCTGCATCTTGATGATGTGCCATTGAGAGCGGCTTCCAAGCAGCGCGGCTTCGAGGACACTCCTTGGGCGATGATGGCACAGAAATCTGGAGCCACTTCGAATGCATATTTAGCAACATGGCTCATATGTTGACAGTTTTACACCTTTTTGCTGCTGCTTGTTGGTAACGCAATTTGAGTAATGGCGGCATATTCGCCGCAAAACCCACGGAGCGCGTGGAGAAATGTATCGCTGTGAGTTCCTTTTTTAATTTTAATAGGCGAAAGCGTTCACTGAAAGGTGCTTTTTAGGCAAGCTGCTCCGATCGCATGCTAATCGGCCACCGCCCTGCAGCTCTATGCGACGCCGCTTAGCGCATTTCACAGTGTATAGATTATATTCTGCCTCTAGTAACTATATGCATGAAACAGATGCGTGAGTCTTTGAATGCGCTCGCGCTCTTTGTTTCAGCGTCTGCGCTTTTTAGATGCGGCTTCATGCTCATCAGTGCGCTTTCCTGACCTCCTAATGACGACGACCCCCACGCGGGAGCCTCGGCTCATAGAAACGCTTCCGCTTCACCAGCGATCTCGCCGTGTGCCTTTTCATGTTCGTGAATTTCAGGAATGGCTCGGATGCGGGAGAGACCCTTCGGGGTTCAAAAGTCAGTCACTGGCCCACAGGTGAAGGATCAGCGTTTTGGGATTTGGGCCAGATTGCATGGAAGGGTGTGACCTCATCCTTCATCTCCATGATAGCTTAATGAGTCTTTGCCAGCCAAGCAAAGCAGTCAGGCCACACTGACTCAGCTCGAGGTTATGATCTGCTTTTTCAAGTAGTTTTTTTTTTTGTAGTTTCTCTGGACGCAAGTCTCAGCTATTCCATTCATTTTACTTGAAGACCAATTTCCGTTTTCCCTCCATAATCAATTAGGGAAGCAGGTTAAATAGGCACGTTTAAGGGCAATCGATTCTGACACGGAATCAATACTGGTTTTTTTTCTACATCTCCTGAGGGAGCACATTCGAGAGCACCCATTCCCCCCCCCCCCTTCCGTCGCACGGCGCCCCCGCGCTCTTCGTCCCGGGTGACAGCTGAAAGCCGCCGAGTGCCTCTGTTTTGATGTAGGGCCTGTGAGCACACGGGGCCACGCTTGGCTGCCTCCCGCACCTTGTTTGGGGGGCTGCCATCGGTGGGGCAGTAAACGTTTGCCTGAGTGACCACAAATCACCGCTGAAAACAGGCGTGCATCTTCAAAGGGTGGCCTGCTTTCAATGATTTACAACCCCTGTTGTGAACAAGTTAGACATGGCCAGTGTCCCCTGCACCTGGGCCATTATCAGGCAACAAGGATCCTCTCTCTCAAGAAGCAAAAGACATTCAAATGTACAAGTAGAAGATTAGGCTGGTTCAATCTTCTTTCCTTGGAAAAAAGAGAAAGAAACCCTTACACTTCAAAAAGGGCCCCTCTCTCCCGCTCCGTCCCTCCCTCTGCCTCCCGTAAGCGTGAAAGGCAGCCATTCCAGAGCCAGATCCTCGTGTATTCAAAGTGCTAATTCAGAACTTATTCCTCTAATGCACTCATGAAACACTTTTAATTGTCTGAGTTTGGATTCAAAAGACTTGTTTGCAGCTTTTAATTGTGGACCGCTTTGAACAAATAATTGAAATGCATGACTTGTGGATCCTACTTAAATAATTCTGCAGTGTTTTGCTGTTATACAATGGACCCTTCCTGGCTGTAATCACAAACGATTAATAAAAGTAAATTTAATGGATAACATAATTTCTTATATATAGCAGTCTGCTAACTACCATAAACTGTTTCACAATTACTTGTTTTAAAGTTTTAAATAAATATGTTAACAGTTAAACAAAAAAGTTTTTTTTTTTTGTTTTAACATTTTTTAAAGATACAACGTACAACGTAGGTGTGAATGTCTTGGTAAGGTTGTTCCTTAATGTTGTATCAGATTCATTTGGGAATATTCGGATGAATTTTCCACACGCTACAGAATGGAATCAGAATTTAGGTAAAAACTCAAAAAAAAAACGCATGATGATTTGTGTTGCCTGGGGAACAGCCGGCTTGCTTTTGCACGCAGACTGCAGGTCAGCAATGCTCTCTGACTCTGGGGCAATGGGTTAAGGGCGTGCTGGAATGGGGCGGCTGTACTTTTATCGGGAAGGTGCGCCCAACCGTCTGGGCGTGTGCGCAATGGGATTCTGTAGCAACAAAAAAAACACATTCTGTGGGGCCTCTAACAGGTTCTTTAGGGGACCCGGCTTTCGAAACCCCCGTAGCTGTTTAAACGATAAATTAGCTAAAGACACGTGTCATTGTTTATTACCGTGTACTTTTGAGGGTCTCAGCAAAATCAAATATCATTGCAGGGGAAGTTATTGAACGATGAGGACGCTGGTAGAAATGCAGGTTCCCCCGGCTGCATTTCCTGCGTCAGCGCTGACAGCCCAGGCTTAAATAAAGGTAGCGTAGCGTGAGTATAATTCGCAGCTGTACAGCAGCTCACCGTGAAAGTCCCGTCAGAAACATGCAGCGCGGCCCGGATGCCTGCCGACTCCACAGTTACCCCACTGTGAAGGGACCACCCACTTAGGCCTGGGGGCGGGGGTGTGTGTGAGGGGGGTGTTCAGCCCAATTCTTTTACTGCCTCTTTGAGACTCTCTGCAGTTGTACACAATTGTGCCAACCGTAACGGGACTCCTTTTTATACCAATACGGAGCCAGTGAACAACAACAACAACAACAAAAAAAAAAATCACAATTAAACGTTAAATTATGTATGTCCTAGTTCAATCAGCCAAGGTGTGAAATGAAAACATGCCTGCTTTGTTTTTTGAAATAAATGAATAGAGAGGTATATATTTACTAAATAATGACATACTGAGATTTCGCTACCCTATAACATCTTGGGATTTCATTGTGTCTAATCTGTTTGTGTATTAAACACAGCAATGTGTGTATGGATGTGGTTATCATTTTGGAGATGTCAATTTGCTTTATTTATCTTGTGGAATTCTGCGTAAATTTCATAGAGGCCCATTTATTAAGTGATCCCCATCAAGGTTCTGTTCTTTATCATCTATGGGTAGATTTTCTCCTGGAATTCCTGTATCCGACTTTCATGTCTCCCGGATTCTCTATGAGCTCCTGTTGTTCCGGATTCTCCACTCCGGTAATCAATACCGTCAGTTGTATCTTCCCCCCAAACCGAGCTGTAGGCCTCGCAGCGACAGTGAGGATGAGCCATCCAGCCCACCCCCCACCCCACCCCAAAGTAAAATACAAACACTCATTTCCACACGCACTGCGGAGGGTCAGGCTGTACACAAAACCCAGAATGCTCTGAGGGGAAATACTGTTCAGCAATGACACAGAAGTAATTTGGGTCTGACTGCTGGATGCCATCCAGTCCTTTGTCACCTCAAAGTGTTTGACCTGGAGGTCTCTGTCCCCCTGTCGAAATCGGCAGTGAATGCGATGGGACAGTCCCAGAAATGGGAACATTTCATGGTTAATAGCTGCCCACAAGAGGTTTGAACATAAATATTTAAGCCCTCTCCCTCCACAACTACCCCCTCGTGGCCAATATTAGGGCTTTGCTAAGGTTATTTAATGCAAAAATCATGTATAAAACCCACAATAGGTGTATGTGTGCTACCATACTATTACTGCTGATTTCATGTATTTTTGTTTTTATTATAAGCGATTTATGAAAGGTGGTTATTGTGGTACGTTAGACAATGCTCTGCACGGAGTGTAATCCCGCACCGAGACCTGCCCCTTCCGGGACGCTTCTGTGCATTAAGCAGAGTCAAAAGCTTGCGGCGTCCAGGAGTAACAAGTACTTTCTTAAGGGAGGCTTTCTGCAGTCGCTCCTGGTTTTTTATACGGCCCGAGCAGGGTCAAGCACTCCGAACCGCCCTGCGACTCCAAGCAGAGCACGGACCAGCCTGCATCAGCAGTGTCTGTAAGGACCCGCATCGGGAATATGCGTTTTTGCGCTGATGATTTGGCACGCCGTGAATGATCACCCTCACAAACAAAACAAACACACAAGTTACGTTTGTTAAATCTTTGACTAATCTGGAATGATCCCCTAACAATATGTAAATGAAGGCATTTGCACATGAATGGGGGCCATTATGGCTTTTGTATACATCATTCTACAGTGCGCTACATTGTCGGAGGACAGAAAATTCGACGCTCACTTCTGTCCTGCAAATACATCAACAATGCGGCAAAAATAACCCGGCAGCATATTTTTAGAACGCACATACAGTATACTATTTGTAAAATATATTTAAACTTTGATATGCGCTGTACATATTAAGATAAGTTGATGTGATATCGGGGGCATTTTACGAATGTTGTTTGTGATATAAAAGCTAGAATAGCGTTACGTACATATAAAAGGTAAATAGTTAATAGTTACTAAGCAGCAGGAGAATGTTGTTTGCGTGCGGCAACACAAAGTATCTCGCTCTCCTGCCTAATTATCTAACTGCTGCCTGGCCGACATGTATGACTTGCGAGGTCACCGACATGGTCCCCGCGCTGCCGGCTCACAGGCCTCGCAGGACGAGCGCCCTGCTGCTTAAGGCTCTCCTCTCCCTCCCCCTCGACTTTGAGAAGTAACCCCAACTCTCCCTCTAGTGGCGTGGAGTTTGAGTAGGGCCTCGGTCACGGCTGCTAAAAAGGGCCGTGTAGCGCCGGGGCAGCGTAGCGCACTGCTATTTTTACACAAGGATAAATATAAAAACGCACAGGGAGGTTTGCTGAATGTGACTGTTCCTGCGTGTATAGAAATGAAGGTTAAAAGATTAGCTGCTTAACTCTACTTTCTGTGTAATTTCTCAATCAGACAAAACTGCTTCGGAAACTGAAGCAAATTCCGCCGTTACAGCTATGATTATATTTGTGAAAATAATACTGTCATTCCCGTGTGCTTAATATCCACATTATATATTAATATAGCTTGTGGCCTAATTGGGCTGAGGAGCGCATATTAATTAGTTCTTGGCTAATATGCACAAATGCTAAAAAACAAGCTTCTTTGCTTTGTTACTCAAAATGAGTGTTACCATTTTAAGTAAGCAGTGTGAATTATGCAGGCTGTGTGCACAAAGGAGAGTTTGGAGAGTCAAGAGTGCTAGTAAAGCCTACAGCCCAATAACATTTAATAATTAAATATTTCCATAATTCAGGTAATAAAGGTTACTTTAATAGATTTTTTTTCTCCCTGAATGCTTGCTGTAAATTATTATCATTAGTAGATTTGGTAGCAATTGCAGTAATAATAGTTTGACAAATTATATTTATAAATCAATTATTGTTGTTGTTATTTTCAGTTTTGCTTCCGTGACTTAGTAACATTTTATTTTACTGCGCCGTAAATAGTCAGTTATCTCCTTCCTGCTCCATAACAGTCAGTTTGATGACAAAGTTTCGACATTCTTTAATCTGTGGAATTCTAAAGAAACGGTGAAATTACAATTCAATATAAATATTATCACACAAATAATTCCTCAGTATAAATACTAATTAATCACAAGCCTGTACCCATCATAATCCTGATGCAGTCAGCTAATTATTATCCTAGTATATCTTTGTTAAGTGAATAAAGTAATGTACTAAAATGTATGGCGGCGTTTTTTTAAGTGCTTTGGACTTCGGACGTCATGTGTTTGTAAGTGTTCAGTGGACAGTGGAGTCAATTAAAATCCAAATTACGCCGTAAGCATGCCCGCAATAAATGCGGTGCGATCACAGGCCCTGTAATTCTGAAGTAATTCCTGGCTGCAAATTGATAGCATCACAGAAATAGGTTCCCTGTCTGCTACCATCAGCAGAAATAGTGCTACAATCAGCAAAACACCAATTAACAAACGAAAAAAATGTCACCTTGCCGTGCTGGCGGGATGGGCCTCCTAGCTGTATGCTTTTCCCTGCAAAGATATTTAAATATCTGCAGGACTTGCAACAGTCTTGAATTAGTTTGGTATGTCCTGCGCTGAATGGTGCAACTGCCACTTACGGCAAAACATCAAGGAGTTATGCCTCTATTGTTAATGTGTAATTGGGCTGTATTTCCTGCAGCCAGTTGTGCGATTCTGGTGGCACCAAAAGTTCACTGTGTGGTTACGCTGCCACGGGGTCGGCTGACGAGCATGTGACCCGGAGAGCGGGCGGCAGACCGGGGTGGCATCCACCTGATAAGTAAACATAACTGGATCGCTAAAGAATTACCGCTAGCTAAGCCGTGCTAGCGTTCTGTGATTGATGCACTTTGTGCTCTGGTTACCGCTGGACAGAACGGTAATGGAATCAGGACAGTTATTTCAACGCAGCCCCAGGAATGGATAACAGGTGGCGCTCATCATGGCAGCCGTAACGCAAAGCAGCTGTCACCTGCCTCCCCCACGCCCGCCCCCCCCCCCACCACACCAGGGCTATAAAGCCTGCTGCTGCCTCTCTACAACTATCCATCCTTACTAATGACGAGGCTCTCGCTTGCAGATCGCCCACTGACTTTCAGGCTCACCATGGGGGAGCTCACACGCCATTCTCGCGGTCCAGTCAAAGGCCCTGGTGTCTTCAGTCCAATCGGGTCAGTCCTCATCATAAACGTGCCCAGAGCCGGGAGCCCGATGCTGTCTGGCGGGTCCGGCCCAGTCTCAATGACACTTCAGATAAGGACGTAAATCACAGGCATTTCTTACATGCAGTAATTCTCCAAAGTTAAACAGTCATAAAAGGCTAAAGAACTCTGACCTTGACGATGTGAGTAGGCAGGAAAAGCCAATGATGTGTGTGAGTATGGCCAGCTCACCGGCAGGCCGGGGCGCGGTGAAATACGGCACCGGCGCACCAAAGCAAGCCGCTGCCGCCTCTGACATATATAGGGCCGGTATTTCAATAAAACCTCAATTTATTTTGCACTAAAATGTTTTATTGTTGCTCATAAAGCATATGCAACGTTGCCGGAGGCGGCAGCGATTCGCGGCTCTGGGCATCCGCGGGCGCGTGGGGCCCCTCGCCGTATCGGAAATGCATGAAGTTCCGGATCTTGTTTTAACGACGTTTCGACGGAGGGCTGTAAACTCATCACACCGGGAGTCACCGACTTCACCCTCATACCGGCGTGACCTCCCCGCTTTAAATTTTGGCCTGATAACGGCAGAATGACTCTGTGTCGACTTTTTGGTGGAGGGATCGTATTTAGGCAAAAATGTCTGTTTTACTTTAGAGTTTTAGTGGTTTTAGTACATCATGGCAGGTATGTTAGTGGAAAAATATATAAAATTCTTTTTTTGTTTCAAGGCAAATCTTGTCAAGGGCCAGCAGGTTGCCCTCAAATGTACGTTGTGAGAGTGAGGGGCCGCTTAGGAAGCTGGGGTGAACGCTGCATTACCCAGCTATCGCTGATACTTTGCTCTCGTTCGCGCCCACCGTGGCATCGCTAATCCAGCGTCCTCTTTGTTAAAAACCAACTGGCAGAAGGAGGGTACATTTGCCCCTCGCCCCTCAACCTTGTTTCGTCACTTTATTGTCACGCCATGGAAAGGAGGGGGGGGGGGGCCGACATGCTATAAAACAGACACCCCCGGGCCATCGCCTGCCATATGCTCGGGGTCCCAAATCAAACATACCGCTGTCTGTCCTTGGCGGGCCTCGGACCGACGGCCCCTCCATTAGTGAGAGTCGCCACCCCCCCTTTCCATTTTAAATTGATGCTGTTGACCTATTTTACCACCACATTGTTCTGAGAGATTACCCCCCCCCCCAACACCATCCCTGTACCATATGGAAAAATGCACTGCACTCGTCATAATCAAAATCGAATTTCTGAAGCATTTTTCTTCCACAACCGACCGTTAAAATAAAAATCTAAGGTTAAGTCTAACATTACGGTTCAGGATCTGAGAATGTTTTACCATATACGTCGTTCCTGTGACCCAGACCATGGGTCACAGGATGCATGGATGGAGGGATGGATGGATGTAGGGTTACCTCTAAGTTTTCTTGAGGCCCACTAAATTAAAGGCAAAACAAATATATCTGGGCAATGAAGCCTGTAATTCACTGAATGGAGAGGTGGAGAGTGTTTTATTAATACCTTAATGCTACAAGCAAGATCCTCTTTCATTATCTGGGGTCATTTGCGATCCCATAACATATTCAGACATTGAGAGAATAATCCCATGATAAATTCCTAGCCGTGCCCTTCACAGTTGTCATAGCAGGCTCATAAACAGCATTTATAACAATCTAGCCTAGGGTGAAGGCTTACAACGCTCCGTTTAGCATGCAGAAAATATTCAGATTGGAAAGTCCCGGTTTGGGGCTCGGTCCAGTCGTGACAGCAGCGGGCTAAATGTACCATTACAGTCCCACAGCTATTCCCAATAAAAACTCAATACCCTAAAGTGCAGCAAACACAAGTTTTAGAGGGAAAAAAAACCTTCCAAAGGCAAAGGGAAGTACGTCTTCTTGAATTTTTCCACAAAGCTTTCCGATTGTTTTGTTGTTGTTGCTTTTCATGTAAAAATCCTGCTGTATTATTTAGGGAATTCTTGTAGAAAGGTATTGTCAGCATTGTTTGCAAAAGTAATTCACATGCAAGGGCTGTATTGTCCTTTTTGGGGGGAATCATCAGGGTTAGAGGGGTGCTGTGCCTGCGCAGGCGGAATGGCCTGCAAGTCAGGTGGCACACGCCTTCGCAAACACTCACTCCTGCATGCGCACGTGCCAAAGCCCCAGATTTTGCCGGCGTCGTCGGTCGCCGATGCACGCAGGGCTTGCAGTGGAAGTCCCACTTTCCGGGCGAGGGCCTCGGCAGATGCCACAGTGATAATATTTAGCGAGCGGCGCTTCGCGGTAAACTCGCAGGAAGCAGGTACGCAATTAATCACAATTAAGCTGAATATGACAGGAGAACAGAGACAGCACTGGCGAGGGCCCCCCACCCCCGCGCTCACCACCCCCACATTCACTGCTCCTCGCCTGACAAAACGTCCTACTGGGATACTATCCTGTTCCCGCTCCCTACAGACTGCAGCGAGACTGCCTCATGCGTTCCTCTCACTGAAAGAGAGCTTCGGCAGGGATCTGCCACGCTGCGCTTGCTCTAACGCAGCTCTAATGCGAGCGGGCCGCCCGCCGCTCGTCTGTGTTTTATGACATATTGTCAGGGGCTCTGGCCTCCTGCAGGAGAGGGCTGCATTGCCTCAGGCAAAGGACAGGTGGCGCTGTGCTGCAGACCCCTTCCCCCATTCACACCCATCACTGAGCCTCTTACAAGGCTAAGTACCATTTAATTTAGTCAGCATTCTACATTCATCTCCCCCCGATTTATCGAATTACCATCTCACTGCTGTAACATACTGTAGCCTCGTCACAATACAATCTTTTATTACCATTTACCGGTACGAAAACCTGAAAATGCAAAGTTTTTGATTGTCAAGAACATTCCTAGCTGGAACGTAACTAGGCCCCCGTGTGAATAAATGAACGTTTTTCTTGCAGTTTTTTTAAGTACCTCTTGAGTACGGGCTAATTGCCTTATTCGTCATTTCGCAGTTGGCATGGAGGTGCCCCCGTATAATGGAGACCGATGTGCTGTAACGGTGATACCAGGCTGGGCGTTGGTGTTTATCTCCCAGTCACCGTGATACATTCACACACACTGACGCCTCCACTGTGCTTAATGCGCGCCCACGGCTTTGTAAAGAAAACAAAGGGTAAAAAAGCAATTAAGTTCAGCCGTAAAAACCTAAGTACCATAACATGCAACATTAAATACTTATTGGAGTTCATAAATTACGGCAAGTACGCACTCTAGCAGTTTGTTTAATTTGGATGTTTACCAGTGGAAGCTGTAAGAGAAGCGTACATTAATCCTCAGTACCGATGCAGTCTGTCTCATCTGAACACTCAAAAACCTTAAAATAAATAAAAACTCATGTTTGCATTGCATTTGTTTAAAAAAGTGGTCCTGATTTCCTATCTTGTCACAACGTAGAAAAGTGATTTCCTTAAAGTGCTTCTTCTGCACAAATGTTGTTTTTGTTGACGTTAGGTCATGAAGCTGAATGAAGCTTGTATGTCCTGTTTATAGGTGAATTACTGTATTCTGAATTACGATAGATTTGCTCATGTATTTCTGCTCATTTGGTTAAGGGACACACACGGCTTTGCTTTCGGTCGCCTTGAAGCATTAGCCTATTTTTTTCAGTTTCATCCCAACATCGATTCTGATGTGTGAATGTGAGTAGGCAGCCGTGGTAATTTTTATAGTATTTTCCCCACTGCTGAAAGTGGCATCACGGCCGATCCCATTATCCGTCATCCTTACATCCGGTCTTTTTCTTCCAGTTTGCAGTGTCCACGCATACAGTATTAAGCTGACTGCAGGGGTCATTTTGAGTTTCAGGTTACTTCCTGTTACATCTAGGCAGAATTTTGAAAAAGGAATGTGGACAACAGTCAAACTAAATGTTAAATAATCCACAAAATAAGGTACTATTCAATTTGAATTTAATCTTGTTACATGTTTAATCTTCCCTGAAATTGACTGGATAGCAAGATTTCTTCATTAATAATGTAGCCAAGAAGGAAGATAGGAAATCAGCTTGACACTAAGGAACAGCAAAATTTTGACATTATTCATTTGTATGGGGAGATTAAGTTTACCTTTATTCTGCTATTTATTGCAGAGGATATGACAGGAGACCACTATCATCAATTATCAAGTTTTTAAAATTAATTGATCTCAGTAACATCTGGTCTGGTAATTAAGATTGCTTGGAAATTAATTAAATGAAAAAAAAAATTAGCTTGGAGATGCTATAGGGAGCTGTGCACTAGAGAGCCAAGGAGTTGCCCCTGTAGAGCTGAGGGTCAGTGTTATGTGTCCAGGCACAAACGACACTGCTGCTAATGGTCAACGTGACGGCAAACACCCTCCCATGCGCTTCTGCAGCTCCTGTCCACGACAGGCACCCTCAGAGATCTTCGCTGATCTTTGAGCAGATACCCTGCGGTCATTTTATATCTGGCCACAGGGCCGCTGAGCCAAATGAGAATTCGTACTTTGATGAGCTGCTCTGCATCGACGCGGTGAGGGAAAGCCAGTGTTTACTCCCTTTTCTGCCAATGCGTTAAGAGAACGAATGAAAGAATCAGCAGCCATCTGTAGCATGTAGAGGCCAGAGGCTAGAGCCCAGAAACCCTGCTAAATGCAGCGACGCACGGTTTCCTCACCGAGCTGTGTGGTTTAAATTCCGAATAATAATCTCCTCATTTAAATAATTTAGCCTTTTTAACTTTTCATTGGTGCACAGCCATCCTAGTACATCAACCATCCCATCTGAGCAAACATCCCACAATGGGAAACTTGACGTGTTCCAATTAGCTGAAGTGTTAGCGAGCAAAGCGAGAGGCTTCCAGACGCCGCTTGTGTACCTGTGGTCATTTTCCCGCTTCACCAAGATGCCCAGCATACTGGTAACTCAGCCCTCATATGCAGTCTTTGGTGACACTCTGCCTGAACCCCCTCCCCCTTCAACACTATGTTAGCTGCTATGCTAATTGCTATGTTCTCAGTCGCTATGCTAACTATGTTTTAGCCACTATGCTAGCTGCTATGTTCTGCTGAAGGTTTCCTTCCTTTAAAGAATAGTGAATGCCATGTGACTAGGACCAGAACCATATTCTAATTTCGTCCCTACAGCCGGGCAACCTCTGACCTTTGACATACCTTGTGCTTTGGACATTTGCATCATTGCATATACTTTTGAGAAAAACTAAGTAATTGAGGAATGTCTTGCCTCCATCTGAATGGGCATCTTCTTACATGCATAATGATAACAAGCTTTGAAAGTGTCAAAGGAGCCAATGGGCATGTCATAAATAATTTCAGCCTTTGAGGTCAACATTCTTTCAGTTTCCTATATGCTGCTACCTGAACTTACAGATTAGAGGGACATAGGACATTTTTCTGGGGGGAGGGGTAACAAGGGGCTCATGGCAGGTTTGTACAGTGACTTCTTACAAATAACACGCTCAATCAGGTGATAAGGGAGAGGTCATCACTTTACACATAAGCCTGTGTATCCACTTCCTTTTGCGGGGAAGATTTTCTGGGGGCCAGATACTGGGGGAGGGGGGGGGGTCATGTTTGGAATACTATATTTAATATAGTATTTCAGGGGGCCAGCCATATCCTTATGCATATCCTTATTTCCATATTTGTATGTAAATATCCGGCTTGGGTCCTCACTGTAATAATCGCCCGTTAGTGACCTGGCTGGGCACATGCTATGTCACAGGGGTGTTCACAGCTGACATTCAAAATATACCAATCTGCAGCAAAGTGACAAGTCACTTTCTTCAATGTGTTTTTAAATACAGTAACACTAACAGCTGCTGTGCCCCTCAGCTAATTTTCTAAGCCCTTTCAGATACAGTGGTACCTCGGTATACGTCCTTAATCCGTTCCAGATCCTTGGATTTATACCAAACAGGACATATGACAAATGAACTTTTCCCATAAGAATTAAAGGGAAAATGATTAATCCATTCCCATGAAAAATAATCCTATTGTTATTGGCATATTATACATTGATGGGGTTGTATAAAATAAGTTAAACACTCTGTCATGCCCTGCTCATCCGAGCCACCCGTGTGCCACGCCCCCTCGATCGCTACCTCGTGTGGAATCCCCGTGTTACCAGCTGTTTCTCGTTGTTGTTGATTAGTCGATCCTGTGTACTTAAGTCCACGTTAAAGTATGTTTCCCCAGTCCGGTCATTGAAGTCTAACGTCAGTCCTTCTTGTGTGCTTTCTAATAAACCCCGTGTTCACCCGATCTCTTTGGATCCTGTGCTGCTCCCCCGCTCAGTGGCCGATCGACACGACACATTGTCTAATACTAAAGTACATAAATACAAAACCAATTAGATTAAATAAATGAAAAGAGAGTTATAGCGCGGGTTGTTCACTGAATGGTAGCAAATGGCGTACTGACGTTCGTGGGCAGTCGTGGCTTTGTCTCGAGAGAGGTGAACAAGGGTAGCGCGCGGTGTCGTGACTCATTTTGGCCTATACAAGTTCTAGCACGCGAGTCGTATTCCAAACAAAGGTCGTACACCAAGCAAATTTTTTCGCGTCCAAGCAGGATGTATACCAAGTTGGACCTATTCCAAAGCGGACGTATACCGAGGTACCACTGTACTTTTTCTTTGGCCAGGCATTCTCTGTCTCCCATACGCGGACGTTTTAATGGCGTTAATATGGAACTGCGTACTGGCTGAAGTTTGGAGTCTATGCCCTGATTCTGTCAAACAGGTGTCGTATTCTTCTTAAACCTTAATAGAGTAACTGAGGTAAGATCCACTGACTTACTAACATATTAGCTGTCGACTGCATCTATGATATGTCTGCAAATTATAATAGTTTTCGCTACTGATGTGACAGAACAACAGAAAAGCCTGTACGTTACCGTGCAGAGACGGTGCTGTGGTTGAGCGCTGCTGCCATATTTTCCTTTTTTTTTTTTCTTTCTTTTTTTTTTTTACGAAACTCAGTGTCTGCCGTGAGATTCACTCTCCACGTTTTCCCCCCCAAAATGGCAAACGCGCGGCTCATCACTTTTGATGAGTATACTAGGGTATTGGTTTTGTGACAAGACAGATTGCCCGTTAAAAAATCGCCCCTGATACCTAAAAATCCACAGCAATTAACCGCCTCTTATTTATGACAGTAAACAGCATAAATCTCCATCACAAGGCTGCACCACAAACCCTCAGCGTGAGTCCACTGCGACTGCGAGTACGGATACGATAGAGTACAAGGAAGTATGAGGGAGTGTGAGGGAATACAATGAAGTATAAGGGAGTGTGAGGGAGTACGATTAAGTATGAGGGAGTACAGGAGAGTATATGAGGGAGTGTGATGGAGTACGATGACGTATGAGGGAGTACAAGAAAGTATATGAGGGGGTGTGGTGGAGTACAATTAACTATATGAGGGAGTGGGAGGGAGTATGAGGGAGTGTGTGGGAGTACGATGAAGTATGAGGGAGTTCAATAGAGTATGAAGGAGTACAACAGAGTACGAGGGAGTACGATGAAGAATGAGGGAGTGTGAGGGAGTACGGTACAGGGAAGACTATACTTGTTGGGTGGCGGGCGCTTTCCGCAATGAAACAGCTGCCCCTCATAGACCCCCACTAAAGATGGGAACGTCACGGGCAACTTTCCAGCATGTTTCGTCCTTAAGATTTGCTTTAGGCTGAATAAATCATTCAAGCAAGAAAAAAAAAAACTGTAAAAACATAAAAAAGCCTATCGAACCACGTTCGAAATTTTACACCATGGTTACATTTTAAATATTTATTGGATAATATATGATTAATACATAAATGAATTAATACATAAATGGAGCAATACATATTTCAAATATATACATTGTATACATTTTTAACTATTTATAAATAATTGTATATATTTATTTTCCAGATCCTCTGCTCAGTTTCTTATATAAAACTTTTCAGTCCTGTAGGACGGACAAATCATTATTTTACTGGATTCCTCTTTTTCACCCCAAAGGACAAGCTGAACTTTTGCGTAAAGTATAGCCTCCCGGCAGCTGCTTCGTTACCCCCCAGGACCGGGCAGGCTCTGCTGCCGGTCAGTCAGCCGCGTGCAGCACCGCTCCTTCTGTCATTCCGCGATGAACGCTGCTCGCCCCCGCTTTTGGCGCACCCCTCCGGTCGCAGGATAATGGCGCAGTCAATTCAGCTCTCGTAGAGCCCATTTAACTCCGCTTGTTTTCCTACGTACTACAGCAGCCAGTAGGAGTATCTAAATAAGGTACCCGACTCTATCCTTAATATACCAAAACAGCACTGCCACTAGTCAGCATGGTGCCAATTAGCATGTTGCAAGCAAACATATGCCCCTGCTGTAGTTTCTGATTAAAGTGCATATTGATGGTATAAATTACCTCTGAGTACAATAGATTGTTGGGCATATATATGTAAATGTTTAATTAACCCAAGCCTAAATCACTGTGCTGGTTTGCTGTAGAGGTGTTAATCTACCAATATCACCAATAACTGGGGTCTCCAGCCCGGAGTGTGACAGCATGTGACAGATTAATCGCGGACACGGTAGTAGTTTACCTCTGCTGATTAGCATAGTGGCTCATTTCATTTATTGCAGGGTTTTCACTCTATTTGTGTGTTTTATTCTTCTCAGTTATCTGTTGTAAGAAAATGCAGCTTGTCACTGTTTCTGAAACCCTGATGTTTGCCAGCAGTTTGCTTTCTTTGTAATATTCGTTATGTATAAAAACGCAGAACACAGAACGCTCTGATTAGAACTGAGAATGCTGCAGACTTGACTTTCATTTAGCATCAAAACATATGCCACAAAGGTGATGCCATGTAATTTGATATTGCGCAATATTCTGTTTAATTTAATTGAATGAGAGGCATGACTGGTGAGATGGCAAGTTAAAGTTAATCTGAAAATTGACAGTGACCTGATGTCATGCCTGCCATGAAGGGGTAATACCTTACGAAGAACCATCTTAAATAAAGTGCATGGAGTTGATTTGGTGTGCCAACTTTTTTGGTTGTCATAGATAATGGCAGTCTTTTTGGAGCACTGTTGCATAGACATTTGGAAATGCACATTTGGGGCTCACTTCTGTCCTCTGTCACAGGGAGGTTCCTGGAGATCCAGGTCTCTCTCCCTCCCCCTGTCCTGTGGAGATCCAGGGCTCTCTCCCTCCCCTGTCCTGTGGAAATCCAGGGCTCTTTCCCGCCCCTTGTCCCGTGGAGATTCTGGGTTCTCTCCCTCCCCCTGTCCTGTGGAGATCCTGGGTTCTCTCCCTCCCCCTGTCCTGTGGAGATCCAGGGCTCTCTCCCGCCCCTTGTCCCGTGGAGATCCTGGGTTCTCTCCCTCCCCCTGTCCTGTGGAGATCCTGGGTTCTCTCCTTCCCCCTGTCCCGTGGAGATCCGGGGCACTCTCCCTCCCTCTGCTCTGTGGAGATCTGGGCTCTCTCCCACCCCCTGTCCTGTGCAGATCCCCGAGCTCTCTCCCATCCCCTGTTATGTGCAGATGCGGGGGTTCTTTCCCATCCCCTATCCTGTGCTGATCCGGAGTTCTCTTTCGCCCCCTGTCCTGTGCAGATCCAGGATTCTCTCCCGCCCCCTGTCCTGTGCAGATCTGGGGTTCTCTCCTGCCCCCTGTCCTGTGCAGATCCGTGGTTCTCTCTCGCCCCCTGTCCTGTGCAGATCCGAGGTTCTCTCCCGCCCCCTGTCCTGTGCAGATCCAGGATTCTCTCCCTCCCCCTGTCCTGTGCAGATCTGGGGTTCTCTCCTGCTCCCTGTCTTATGCAGATCTGGGGTTCTTATCTGCCCCCTGTCTTGTGGAGATCCAGGGTTCTCTCCCGCTCCCTGTCCTGTGCAGACTTGGGGCTTTCTCCTTCCCCCTGCCCTGTGGAGATCCGGGGTTCTCTCTCGCTCCCTGTCCTATGCAGATCTGGGGCTCTCTCCCACTCCCCATCCGGCTCCCTCTCACTGTCTCCATGTTATGCTCTGGCTATGTGAGAGCAGGTGCTGTCGGGCTGCCGTCTCTGCCTGCCTCTCCCCGAGATCACAGGGAGTGTGCGGAGCTTGCCGCGCCTCGTCCCTGAGGAACCTGCTGTTTTGCCTCAGAGGTATGAGCGGAGATGCGGAGGATCCCAGAATTAATCACCACGCTCGGCGCTGCATGCCGGTTTCAATAGGGTGGCAATTACGGCGCCCTTGCTGGTTGTCCTGCTGCAATGACACGGCCCCTCGGGCAGTGGCAGGGAGGCGGGGGTGCATGAAAGCCTAGACAGGGCCCCGGCTATCCCTGCCCCAGCCACATCGACAGCGCCGTTCTCCAGGCCCCAAGCACAAGCTGGCTGAGCGTCCAAAAACAGGAGGCTGCATATTAATACAATAGCTACTCGTTTCTTTACTAGCTTTTGCTCATTTGACTAGTTACTTTGCCAAGATTGGCCATCTTCATTTTTGCTGTAAAGCAGCATTTTTTAATCTTAAATCTTACTTGGTTTGTAGAGTGTCCTTTAATATCTATTCTCTTATTAGTATAAATATCTCAAAATGGACTGCGTGGATCAGGTATTGATGTAAATTTCTGTGAGGTGGTGGCCAAGGAAACTTGTTTAATTTGATGACCGTCGGCACCGTTTTAAAAGTTTTAATTTGGCAGAATACTGGTGCACTTTGACAGAAGGCATTTGTTTCAGCGCATTAAGAAACACCCAGTCAGTCTGGCAGGGGATGCTTCCTATTTGAATAAACCCAACCCTTCCTTGCAACGCAGAGATCATCATTCCAGAGACAGTTCTGTTACATTGCTTTAAATATTTGCAGTCTATTTGTTAATAAGCAAATACTCTATTGACACTTCACACACATTGAAATCCATATAAATATTTAATGACCTTTAATATACAGACTCTAAAGACTTGTGTAGGAATCATATAACACAGTTGTTTATTCCCTCAGGAGATGAGCGACATTAAAGCTAACCTCTTTCATTCTCCAGAAGAGCTCCTGTTTTTCACATGGTTCTTTCGGGCACTGGGAAATGCAGGGCAGAGCAAATAAACACACACCAGCAAATTTTCTCCTGGAAAAAAAAATCACATTGAGGAAGGAATTTGGGTAAATTAATCCTGGCATATTCTGAATATGAAAAACAAATGATGTCTTGTCAGTACTGGAGATACACACCACGTGACATTTACTTTACTTTGTGAGCGATAATTCCTTCGTTATGAATATAAATATTTCAGGCATAGTTTGGGTTGCATCTAAGGCAGAATTCAATAATAACCAGCAGTAAGTATAAATAAAATTAATTAATCGAACATTTCATTTGCATGTAAGTTTGTCTAATTAAATATCTTATTAGCATAATGTATTCAAGTAATTTGCCTTCGGTCAGCAGTGACGTGCTGCCTTTTAAGTGTGCGGAAATGTATATATATAATATAAAGCATGAATCTGGGAAAATATTGAGTAAAGGCAAATTCAGTTTCCACTCTTTTTGTTCATATTTTGCTTTTTCTTTGATACTGCGGTTTGTGTTGGATATGTTTCATTAAAAGCACATAAGACAGTCAGTACGTGGTGAGCATACATTTCCCCCATATCTTGTTTGAGAGAGACGGAGGCTTGGGAAGCTGCTCTGTCAGAAGATGGAAGAAGCCTGGAGAGACAAGTGTGAGGGTGACATCCTTTTCCAGCAAACCCTCAGAAGTGAGAGATGCACTGTGAAAGCGTTACTCCATCCCGCGTCTCCTCTTCCCTCTTTCTCAAAAATAATTCCTCCAGCCTACAGCGATCGCTTTAGACGTCCGATCCAGGCAGGAAGTCGCGAGATCGTCCCGCACCTCTGTCACTGGGGGGAAAGTGACAGACCGTCTAATTGGGACTAATCAAGCGGCAGCCCGACTTGAGTGTCACTGTAGTGATCTGAAGAGGAGTGGCGCTGACCCAAAGAAATGGGTAGAGCCTGGGGGTTCGCCGGGACCGCTTCATCTTGCAACGCGGCGCGCCGCCTCATAGCATATTCACATGCAAAGAGCGGCTTCTTTGCGATTCTTGGGTCAAGAACAAAAAAAGAGGAAAAAAATCTAACTAATCAAAAAAAGAAAGAAAGAGAAAGGCAGTGAAAAGAGCACCACTTGACAATTTTCCCAGCGCACATTAAAACAGAGAGGCTTGTCGGAGAAGCGTGTTACAATATTCTTTTTTATTATTTCACTTACAGCTATCGCTTTGAATTACACAGGGCTCTTTGTTAAGAGTGAGGCGGAGGAATCAAAAATTCATCAGAAAGGTTTCTGGAGAGGCCGAGAAGGATGTATTTTGTGCTGGAACCAACATTTGCGAAAGTTCCAGGTCCTTAAGCAATTATTAGCGGTGATAGTTTGACATGCTCAAGAGTTGTCAACAACTGGCTTTAAACAAAGTACAAAGCAGAAATAAACACTGCTGCGGGCGAAATTAACTCGGGGACGTGCAGCTCTGTAAATTATAGATGCTCTCCATTACGGCAGAGCCTCGTGGTTTCAGAGTCTCCGTTGCGCGGCGTGCCGCTATATCAGTGCACCTATATGTAAAGCGCCAGTGCAATAATGCGCAAAGGCTTGCATGATACCCCACAAACTAATTGTATCGTTTCCACGACGAGCGGCTCCCTCCCCCGAGGCTTATTGTCAATTGGTTTTCATTCCATTTGTTTTTTCAGCTCAATTAACTACTCTTCACCCAGAAATTAATTCTGTTCCCAAAGCCCCTTTTTAATCCAGCTAATTAGCCGACTGCTTAAGACATAAAAGAAAAGTTTTATCTCTTTAATCTCTTATTCCCTTCTAGTTCTTGGAAATAAGATAAAAAAAATTTGAACGGGTTTATTATTATTAGGCCTATTATTATTATTATTACGATTTAAAATTTTGCTTTAAAACATTGTGAGCATGCCATTTTCAGTTTCCGTCTTCACACGTCGCTTATGTGGTCGGGATTTAAAGCGTGCTGCTGTTTAGCGCGCGCACTAGCAAGAGTCCCGAATTAATACGCACCGTGCGTTACACGTGATGGAGGGGCAGGTTAAGGTATGCAATATATGAGAAACCGCCGTGGAACAATTCAAGGTGCGGCTCAAGCAGTCGGAGTCTGGCTCACTAAAGTTAAGATATTCACACAAGAGATGATGTTTGGGCTGAAGGAGACGGACTGCTGGTTCCGGTTTAATTCTGGATGATTGTAATACAAAACGATACCTAGTAGTTTTACGTACTTGAAATGCGTGTTGCCCCGGTTCTTTGTGTGCCCTGTAATCTGCCGCGCGCCCGGCGTGTAGATTACTGTTTTAGTGTGGGTTGGTGTGACAATTTATCTGAGGCAGAAGACACCGAACAAAAAGGTAAATTTAATAGAGCTCTCTCCAGTCTGATATGAGTTATATGCATTAGTCCATACAGTCCTGCTTCCTTGGGAAAATTACCTATAAACTCTTACTTGGCGTCCATTCTGCTTGCCTCTGGTTTTGGTGGATGAATTGATTCAGCATAAACGCCATGATCTTTCGTTCTAATGCATCTCCTTGGTGCAACGTCCACCTTCACCGCGAGTTTCAGGTGAACCTTGCAGAATAAAAAATAACATAATGCTATTTCTGCGGTAAGCAAGTTCGGGGCGTCGAGTGAAAAAAGCTGCGGGCCTGATGTGGGCCGCAGTCCTTGGCAGAGATTTGTGTTAAATCGCAGATCACCAGTACGGTTTAACTCGTTCAGCGGAAGCAGACTGATAAAGTCGTCTCCGAGTTATTGTATACACATTAAATAAATCATGAGAAAAACAACTTCCTTTTTCCAATCTCCAGAACTCATAACTGCTGAAAAATTAATCCGCAGAAACCATGAAATATGCTGCATTCCCATGTACGCAGGTTGCCTCAGGTTTTCACTGGAAATCGTACCTTTATCGTGCTGATTGGTTCTGTTGGTTGAATAAATTTTTTTAGCCTGACATTCTACAAAATGTAAATAACAAGTGAACTTAAGTGACCAAACAAACCATTTTTCATTTTACTGACATTGTTAGCCTATATATCGACTATTTAAATACTCTACTATTTGTGACTCTAGTAGTGCCAGTCAACAAAGAGGGAGACCAACGCCCATGACGAGACAGCTGATGGCGTGTCATTTATTAATTCTCTGTAACTAACACTGGGATACGCTATAAATCATGCACGTAATCTGCTGTTTGTGTCTCTGTGGGTAGGAAAGCACAGGCCCCCGTGGGGATCTTGCGCAGTCTTGCCGTCTTCTGCTGTGTGCGGTAACTGCGCACACTTGTGTTACCGAACACACTTAAATGTCGCACGGTTCTAGGTCAAGCGGCCGGGTGCCTATGTTGGTGTAATTGATTAACACCATTTTTTGCCTTATGGTTGTGTCATTTAATATTTGCATTTAATAAACTCTATCTGTTTCCCCAGAATGGATATTAACGCATTCGATATCAACAAATTACATCAGATATTTTGTGATATTTGTCTTGAAGAATGAAGGCAATAAATGGAAATTATAAACCTGAGGGTTCCGGTCATGGATTTTGATTGGCTTAAACCTGCTTTATTCCCCCCAATAAAGTAACGATTATTATGTTAAATGTCACCGCACTAACGAAATGGATTCTGTTTAACCATTAACGTTATGATGTGAGCGACTCTCTCGCAGACATGCAGTCAATCTGACTTTAAAGACGGGAGCTGGTGGGGTAGCTGCGCTGTTCTTCTGTGAATTCGTTAGTAAGCTAAGATAACGGTAATGTGAATGGAAACAGTGTCATATTAGTAAACAAACATATTATGGGTGTCCAGTAATTCATAGTCACGAGAGCCTCATTCCACATTTTGATCTATTACATTATCAATTAGATTTGAAAGCATAATTAACAGAATGAGACAAAAAATGCAAAATGTTGAATTTTCGTGGGCACATGCCGTCAGAGCAAAAGAAAAACAGATGTTATGTAGACACCCAAGCAGTCACGTGAGCAGCCCGTTATCTTGTCCCATTTCGTAAAATTTCAGGCTACACTGAATGAATTCTGTTCGGTACTCAGCATCAACCTACAGTTATATGACATCAATAATCAAATTATCAGCAGCCCATGAGTAAACAGAAACTGCTAGCCTTAGCATATTTAAGAGGAGCACTTTAGCATGCGACCATTAAGTTATCTCTTGGTTATTTATTTCCTGTCCTTGTTATTAACACGGGGAGCAATATTATTCTAATTATATCAGCCCAATCAGCAGTATTGCATGTCCGGGTTCATTTACATTAGCGCGAGCTTTGTCTTTCACAGTGTGATACTAATTCAATGAGACATCAAGCATTTAAATGGACTGAGGATGCGGAGGTCGCGCGCTCCTGCCCTTCCTTCCTTTCTATTACCGCTGCTGTGTAATTGTGTTTGTCACTCTCCGGGTGACTGATAGTGCCGGGGTTCCTATCCGAGCACAAATGAACATCACACTAATACATTAGTTTGCTCTATAATATCAATATGTGTTTAGTTCTGGGTGGGTGTGTCTGCAGAGTTTGTCGTCCAACATCCAAGACGTATGTCTGCAGATGATGAGTCAATTTCATCGCCAGATGATGATATTGCGGCGTTAGACTATAGCTCTTTACTACGCCGACTGTTCGATGTGAACCTTCTTGCGCTGTGACGAGTCAAACGAAATAAAAAAGATGGCTTTTAATGCTACACAATGTGCGCAAGGTGCCTGGATTTGGAATTAAGTAAACCTGATATAATTTGTGCACTGATCACAGCCTACGGATGGTGTCTCATGCTCCTCGATATTTCATAATTGTACTTGCTTAGGAATATATTTTGCCGGCTACGTTAAATACGGTAAAGGTTGTGAATCATAATTAATAAAGGCAAAGCTGTCTCCGTGAGTTAACTCCGATTGCTGTTACCAAAAACTGCAAAACCTCCTCCTCCTTCTTCCTTTGCCAACCCGACTCATTTCAGCTTTTGACAGCCGCTAAGCGCAGGCTTCACGGCCGGTAACGGTACTTAATTTATCACTTCCAGCGGTGGGTGGGTGACCTCTGAGCGCCGCACCCTTCATCACCTTCACAGCTGCTCCGTTTAATTGTTAGAGCCAAGAGTAAATGAAAATCAACCGGGGCAATAAGGGATGGAGCCCATTATTCCTCCCGGAGTTTCGCCGGTCCCCTCGCCTTGGTGATGCCGAGACACGGTTCCCCCTCGCCAGCGACAGAGTGGATTGGTACCAGAGTAGATCCAACAGAACCGAACCGGTTAGGAGGCTGAGTAGGAAATATTGACGATAAAGTTTACTCTTATATTTAAGTAAATTGCTTTGTGTGCGCGGTCAGGGTCGGCAGTAGACTTTCATTTTTATAAACTGGAATACGTTTGGTATTGGAGCAATACAGCTTTTGTATGGCGAATTTTCAGCTCATCGTTTAATCATTAATACGACAAACAAACACGAAATACTATGAGTCTCAAGCTGTTCCTCTCGCACAATATTTGTCCTTGTGGTTATTGGATAAGGCGACAGAAGGTCGGGTAGTATTTCCAGTTATCTAGCCGTTCCTGTTTTAGCTGCATATTCAGTAGGCCTACCCGAGCGGAGGTGGTGGTAATGGGAGGGGGGAGGTAGAACCAGGAGGGCATGCGTTTGTTTGTCTGGTTATCGGTTCCCTCACATGCTGGTTCACTGTCGCCGTGTCACAGTCAGACACGAGCATTTGCCAAAGCCTGCATGACACCAGTCTGGGCTGACTATGTGAGCACTGACCTTTGAGCAGGGGGGTGGTGGGGGGACAGACATGCATGTTCATCAATCCTTCCTTTAGCAGGAGCATTGCATTCATCAGCAAAATTAAAAAAGTGTCATGTCCCAAGTGATTTGTACCCTTTCATCAAAAAACACACACCATCAGAGTCTTTCAATTTGCATATTCTTAAAATGTAATAATAACTCATTGCATGACCTGAGACTATAAAAGGCGGAGGGTTAAGAAGAGCACTGACAGCATTTCCGGGAAAATGTGAAAGGATGCGCTGTAGGAAATTGACAAAATCCATCGGATGTCAGGTGCTGATTGACATCTGGGGTCGGTCTGCTTTTAATGAAGCGATCGGACGGTTCGCTTTTCCATGCTTGCGGCGGATTCCCAGACCTTTTCTTGTTTCTCCAATAATTTATAAGGCTGCAGAAGCGAAAGGTGTCTTTGGGTCTGCTTGGGAAGTCAGTCTCTCTCCTAGTAGAGTGGAGTCTTAATTGTTACAATGTAACAATAATATCAATAGTATAAATAATTAGAAATTTAGTCTAAACTAGGATCTTCCAAGATGGAGCATTGAGGACATTCTTTGCCTGCTGGTTTCAGGATGCAGTTTTCACTCTGCATTTCTGTGAGTCATAAAAAAAATAAAAAGATAACACAAATATAAAGCACAAATATAAATAACCGGCCTGTAAACCAGAAGCTGGTGGCTGCCTGCTGTCGATTTTTCAGTTCGTCTAGTGCAACGTTTTCAAATAACTCTGGACCGGCACTGAGACGCATTAACCAATATATATACAGCCGCCTCTGCTCCCATTTAGGTTCAATTACAAAGAACTTCCTCCGTCACAGAAGGCTCCCTTTATCTGCAAACAGAGCGCCAGTAACATTCGGTGCACTTGAAACGAGCTTCCAAACCAAATGCAATAGCAGAGCAACATTCCTGCTAGCTATTTTTCTGCAACGAAACATCTTGCTTCTCTACTCCAAGAAAACATCTTAAAATATCTTTATTTTGTTTTGATTTGTTGTAAGGTGTGCATAAATGAAAATAAACAGATGTTCCGGATGCATCAAGAACCGGCTGTGCAGTGCTGTTTATTGAAAGAAAGAAAAGTGCCCATCTGTGTTATTTTTTGTCATTTTTAATTCTATCAATATTTAATTCTTTTGTAGTTTATTTTTGTTATTTTTTTCATGTCATGACAAGTTGCAGAATTATTCATTACCTCTCCTCCGTGCTGCCCTAGCTGTGCATTGGCCCCTTCATTAGAGGTAAAGTACAGCAGAGTATGCTAATATAAAGACGCCGTATGGTAATGTGCGACGGACCTCCATGATGAAAGCCGCATGGCTGGGAAACAAGAAAAGGACAGTGACCGGGCCTGTGCTCAGACATAGACTGCACTGAATCGCTGATGGCGCCCTCCGGCTGTGCAGGTATTCCTGGCTTTGCCCCGTGTGCGTGCGCGTGTGCGTGTGATCCCGTGCTGGGACAAAGGCGCGACGGTGGCACTCAGCTTCACGCCTTCCCATTTCCTTATTTTGTTTACGGTCAGAAAGAAGGGCCTGGTCCATTATCCATAAGACGCTGGCATTGCTGGCTAATTACGACTGCGGGTGTGACTGGGCCTGGTCACTGTGGGTCTCTGTGGCTTGGAGCTCCAGGGGCTGACTCAGCGCCCTGACGGCCCGGTCCGAGGCCACGTCACGGCTCCATCGCAGCAGGGATGCGACACGGAGGCCATGCTCCTGCCTGCCGTGTATTATTCCAGCACGACATGCATACATGGGAATATCCCGTAAGTTTGGACCATTTTCCATACTTAGCTCACATTCAAATGTTTCAGTAGCAAGAAGCCATGCTGGAAATCTTATTTAATCTTGCGTGTTTTTCCTTAGAAGCTGCAGAGTCGCTAAAGGCAAGCCAAAAAACCAGGCTTCGTATCCTTTTTATTTTTTAATTTTTAATTTTAATGATCTGCTTCCTTTCCTAAAGTAACACAAATGTGAAAAAGCCAGTGAGGGGTTTAATTTTTTTTGCATGTATAATTTTAATTTTGTGCTCTTTAAATCTTTAAGGGCCTAAAAGTTTAAGCAGACATTTCAGCCAACACAACATTTTGCAACAGAGCTGTGATTTGATTTATTTACTGAAATTACTAAATATTATGTCCATATTTTACATCTTTACACTATTTGTAGAGATCACCGCTTGAAGGAACGTGTGTGATTTATCGTTCTCGTTTTCCTGACTTCCGCTTTGGTTAATGATCTTAAAAGGCGGGAAGACAGAAGTCCATATTGACATGTGCCGGAACTTTCTCAGGCAGCCATTATTTTGAGCATGTGGAATGATCATTACATACTGTACCCAAGTGTAGCGAAAAGCACACTTTAGGCAGATATGGTAGCTTTGGGTTTGGATCAGAGTGACGTTTTTTGGAATCGTTGGATTTCTGAGACAACAGTCGAGTTGAGACGGAAAGATTAAATATTTATGCTAATTGTAGAGAAACTTTCCACAGAAAGATGATCAGATGAATGAGGCCTGTCAGGGAGGTTGTCATTACTACAAGCCTGACTATTGAGAGGCGGATATCAAAGCCTCGTCTCTGGTACCTCCTGTCCTAGTCAGGCTTGGGGAGGTTCTCCCTTTAAAAATATTTATAATGAAGGGTTGGCATCAGGAGATTGTCAGCCCGGATTACAGCGGAGCCTCTTCCACTCTGACTCGGGCCCCGAGGCACCCTCTAAATGTACCTGATTCGCTGCTCCCTGACAAAAAGCCGCGCGCGACTTGAAAGCGAGACGCGGCTGATGAAGTTTGCATATTCCCAAGAACAAGAGCACACAATGTCGACGAAAAGGAAGGGCGTGATTAAACAAGGGGAACACTGTAGGCGGGCAGAGATGAAATTTTTAAAATGCCAGGTCTTGGCTTCCTGGTTCCGTGGCTCATTTGCATCACTTTGGAAGCAGAGAGAGGCATGGAGAGAGAAAGAGGTGTGGGGGGGTGAAATCGCTAAGACAGGTCATCGACACTGCAGCAGTTTCTGTCCTGCAAAAGCACCAGCTCTGTTTTCTCAAGTTTTTTTTCCATTTTATGAAGGTGCCTCACTTAGGGCGCTTTTCCACTGCACCAATTACGGTACTCTTGGTACGGTACTTTCGGCACTTTCACGTTTCCATTGACTTCTGGTCAAGTACCAGTACCAAAAGTTCCAGTACCGAAAGTGCCAAACCAGCTGGGGTACTTTGATACTTCGATACTTTAGGGTGGGAGTTTAAACACTTTGTTTGTCGACTGATTATGCAAATAGCCTGCCTCTGAAACACAATACCAACGCCGCCTTGAAAACAGCCGCAAACTCAGAAAATAATGGTAAACAAAGTTTAAAAATTGCAATTTGGTTGTAAGAAGATATAAAACAAGAAGATCCGGATGGCATGACAAGTAATGAAAAAGTATTTTGTTGAATATACTAATACAGCACGTATATAGGATATATTAGCAATATATAGCGATGTGATTTTGTCGTAATAAATATTGGGGTATTTATAAAACAAAAAAGGAGTTCATAAATTTCTCACAAACTCATCTTCGAGTGATTTAAATGGCAAAGATGAAAATGAGAACGCATGCAGCGCTTATGCAAAAGCAGCAGAGGTAAAACTTTAAACTGATTTTTAAACACATAAGGATCTATAAAAGGAATAATAATTAAAATTGCAAAGCTTGCTAAGTTTTTTTCCTATGACAGGGTAACAGAGTAAAAATATTTTAGCGAAACTTTAACCCCCCACGCTATAATGTCCATACAGAATTGAAAGTAAGAAAAAGCCTTATTTTAATACAGCTGACTAGTGATGTAAGAATTGTATGTGCCTAACATGTTGGTATTAATATTGCACATCGGCAAGCCGTATGATATACTACAGCCATTTTTTGAATTCAGTAATACCCGTCTCCAGCTGTGATGTCATTCAGCTCCGGTACCAGTTTTTATGCCAGTGGAAAACAACACCTTCTCTAAGTACCTGGTGCGGTGGAAAAATGCCCTCAGTTCTTTCAAGTATCCAGCATTTATTCCATTTCCTTCATGAGGCACAGCTAGTGGGTGATTGATTAACAAAACCACTGTGTGATCTTCATGTTCTGGTCTGTCCTGGCACCACATCATCAAATGAATACAGGTTTTATAATCTATAACTCCTTACCCACCTACGGCCAGTCTGTTTGTCTGTCTGTCTCTCTGTCTGTCTGTTTCTCTGTCTGTCTGTCTCTGTCTGTCTGTTTCCCTGTGTGTCTGTCTCCGTCTCTCTGTCTGTGTCTCTGTCTGTCTGCTTCCCTGTGTGTCTGTCTCCGTCTCTCTGTCTGTCTCTCTGATTCTCTGTGTGTCTGCTTCCCTGTGTGTCTGTCTCCGTCTCTCTGTCTGTCTCTCTGATTCTCTGTGTGTCTGTTTCCCTGTGTGTCTGTCTCTGTCTCTCTCTCTGTCTGTCTGTGTCTCTGTGTGTCTGTTTCCCTGTGTGTCTGTCTCCGTCTCTCTGTCTGTTTCTCTGTATGTCTGTCTATCTGTATGACTGTCTGTCTGTGATTATGTAAGTTTTGCTTGGTTTGTTTGTTCTTTCCCAGGTAATTTATTGTGTTAGATAAATTACCCGGAGAGCAGGTGTTATCCCATCAACTATGCTAAAACATACCATGGCTAATTAATGCCAGCCGTCCATGTTCCCGGCATGTGATGATAATGACCGATACCTTGTTTAGTCTCCGCTACTCTGACATCCATAGCATTTATCTATGGCAATTGTTTGCAGTAGAAAGTCCCTGTAGATGAAATCAGCTGCAAACAATGTAAATGGCAAAATAGCAATTTGCAAATTAAATGTATGTGTGTGTGTATGTGCGTGCGTGTGTGTGTGTTTGTGTGTGTGTGTGTGTGTGTGTGTACGTGATTGTCCCCACAATGTGATAAAAATCTTATTTTGATCTTGTAATGACATTTTTTCGGTCCCCATAAGTGGAAACAATTTTCTAAAAATCTGTGACCAGTAACCAGAAACCTGAAAATGCCAAAAGTATTTTGTTTGGTTATTTATGGTTAAGGTTAGGGCTGGGTAGAGGTTAAGGTCGTCATGTTGGGATTAGAGTTTTCCCCATAGAAATGAATAGAGAGTCCCCACAAAGATATAATTACAAATGTGTGTGTGTGTGTGTGTGTCTGTGTGTACGTTTGTGTGCCAGCCTGTGACTAATTAGTGCACTTTGTTGAATCTCTGCTTGTGCTGCTGACAGCTGCAGTGTTTCAGTTACTGCTGTAGGAAAGAGAGCAGTGTGAGTGTTATTCCTGGTAACCGACACGGAGGGTGCTGCCATCGCACTTTACGCTCAGATGAGGGGAACGAAACTTGTCTTCATACAGGAAAATGATCCTTTTATGTGTTTGTCCATTTTTTACTAGTTTGGGGCTTAATATCACTGATCAGTATCACAGAAAACTACACAATTTTATTTTATGTATTTATATACAAAGATGCACTCTTTGGTATTTATTCATTTTTGCTGAGTTGTTTCTAGGAATTTCTTCCGTTCCATGTTGTACTGTCCCTGCTGTCTACTGTCAGCCTCTGCTTTAACTGTGATTGTGGCATTGCTCTGTCCCACACCGCCGTACCCCCCACAGCAACCCCTAAAGTAACACCCACCTCCCCACCCCCCACCCAGACTGGCTTCGCAGAGCAAAGTTTGACTCTCTGCACGTCACTGAGAGCCTGTTGCCTTGGTCTGCGTCACCCTGGGCGTAGCTTTGATCAAAGCAGCGTGCGAGACGCGTCCTGAGGCAGGAAGCGCACTGTCTCAATAAAGCAGCTAATTATAACCCCTCCGCTGTATAACTGCACGCTTTACTACAGCATAACTGAACAGAGTACAGTGTGGGCCAAGCTGTCCTTTACCTGCCCATCAATCCATCTATGTATAATGGACACGTGTAGTATTTCCTGTTTTACTGTCCTATTTGTTGCACTTACTTTATAATTAGTATGATATGTATGATATTGCATGATGCAGCTGACTTGGAACTTCTACAAGAGAATTAACCAGTGAGGCACAGCAGCGCCTCCAATTCTCCTCCATTCCTGTCCTCCCAGTCAGTTTTCCTCTCTTCCCGTCCTGTTCTCCCAGCCAGTTCTCCTCCCTTCCTGCCCTGTTCTCCCGGCCAGTCCTCCTCCATTCTCATCCTCTTCTCCTGGTCAGTTCTCCTCCATTCCCATCCTCATCTACCGGCCAGTTCTCCTCCATTCCCGTCCTCTTCTCCCACCCATTTCTCCACCCTTCCCGTCCTCTCCTCCTGCTCAGGTCTCCTCCATTCCCGTCCTCTTCTCCCACCCAGTTCTCCCCCGTTCCCGTCCTCTTCTTCTGGCCAGTTCTCCTTCATTCCCATCCTCATCTCCCGGCCAGTTCTCCTCCATTCCCATCCTCATCTCCCGGCCAGTTCTCCTCCATTCCCATCCTCATCTCCCTGCCAGTTCTCCTCCATTCCCGTCCTCTTCTCCCACCCATTTCTCCACCCTTCCCGTCCTTTTCTCCCACCCAGTTCACCTCCATTCCCGTCTCCTTCTCCTGGTCAGTTCTCCTTTCATTCCTCTTCTTCTGGGATTCGCCAATGACCTGGTCAACAAAATAATTGCACAGAAACATCTCATCCTTTGGGTTCAGGCTCTGGCCCTGCAGGCCACGGCAGCCCTTTTTCAATCTGTTTCTGTACTCGTCAGAAAGAGGGGAGCCGGTTTCCCCAGCAGCCAAACATTCAAAAAAGGGGGAAAACGAGAGGAATCTCTCACTCTTTCTAGTGCAAAGGCTGCAGGCTACGGCCATCATTCCGAATGCTGCCCCCGCTCTCATTTCCATATCCAAGCCCCCCTGAGGAAAGCCGGACAGCGCTGGGGGTCCGGGGGGGACGTGCGGGGCCAGGAAGTGTCAGCATTAACGGCTTCAGCACCAAGCCCGGCGCTCGGCCTGAAGTGTCGCCTCGACGACTGGAATCTATCGAGGATACATAGCGGGAAGTGCAGAAGGAAAAATAATAATAAAAACCCAGAAACGGGGACTTTCTCTCTCCCCCCTCTGAAGGTGTTACTTTGTCAAATGGCACAGGGTTAATTAACATGAACCAACAATAAACAATCACAAGGAACACAAATTGTCCAAAGGTCAGGGGTCATATGTACACTATTTGGACAGAAGTATTGGGACACACCTCTCACTCACTGAATTCAGATGTTTCATTCACACTCATTGCCACAGGTGTATAAAATCGAGCACCTAGCAATGCAGTCGGGTTTACAAACGTTTGTGAAAGAATGGGTCATTCTGAAGAGCTCAGTGATATCAAGCGTGGTGCTGTCATAGGATGCCACCTTTGCAATAAGTTTGTCCAACTGTAAGTGGAAACATTTAAGATCAACAGAAACTCAGTCATGAAGTGACTCAATAACTGCAAAGTTCCAAACTTCCTCTGGCATTAACCCTCAGCACAAAAACTCTGTACTGGGAGCTTCTTTGGCCGAGCAGCTGCATGGAATCATCACATCACCAAGTGCAATGCCCAACCAAGAGCAGTGGAAACGTGTTCTGTGGAGTGATGAGTCACGCTTCTCTGTCTGGCAGTCTGATGGATGAGTCTGGGTTTGGCAGGTGCCAGGAGAACATTACCTGCCTGACTGCAACTGTAAAGTTTGGTGGAGGAGGGATAATGGTGTGGGGTTGTTCTTCAGGGGTTGGGCTAGGCGCCTTAGTTCCAGTGAAAGGAACTCTTAATGCTTCAGCATACCAAGACATTTTGTACAATTCTATTCTCCATCTTTGTGGGAACAGTTTGGGGAAGGCCCTTTTGTATTCCAGCATGATTGTGCCCCAGTGCACAAAGCAAGATCCATAAAGACATGGTCTTATGGAAATCCTTCCCAGAAGAGTGGCAGTTGTTATAGTTGTAGGGGGGACCAACTCCATACTGATGCATATGGACTTAGAATTGGATGCCACAAATGTTCCTGTAGGTGTAATGGCCAGGTGTCCCAATACTTTTGTCCATATAGCGTGTGTCTCTCTCTCTTTATATATATATATATATATATATATGAAGTTTATCTTACTTTGAGTACTTTTATTTTCAGATCACAGTCAGTATGTGAGGTAGTCTTACATGCAGCACTTTGTGATGCTGCGTCCGGCCTCTGGGGGTGAACACGGCAGCAGAGAGCTCGCACCGTGAAGGCAGCGCGCCGCCATGCTAATTACTAACGTCGCCACTTATTTCTCCATGGCTTGGGGCTGACATTTGGTTCATGTTTGAGTGCCTGGCTGCCTGATTTGGGTCCCTTGCATGAAGGTGACGGGGCTTGGATTTGAATCACGGGCAGACGGCAGGACAGGAAGTGTGACAAGCGGGTTGCCTAAAATGGGATTAAGGCGGCGTGACCGTCCTGGATTAAACATGCTTTAAATGACACGTCTGCACCAGCGGGTCATGGGTTCAAAATTAAACAATAAAACTCATTGGGGTGCGTAGGACACCCTCCTCTGCTTATATTCTTTAAGGCTCAGAAATACACCATTTCTGCAAATTGACAAATATGTAAAATTAGCATGCTCATCTTGCAGAGCTTTGGGATGCGTTTGCTCAAGGTCTAAGAACAAAACACAGAATTTATATGTTCTTTCATGTTTATGTAGCTGATTAATTAAACCCCTAAGTAGCAGGTTTTGTTGAGAGATTGAGTAGAAGTTCTCTATTCTATGTGGAGAAGTTCAACTGGATAGGTGAACATGAATTTTTATAAGATTATATCAGATGTATGATGCGTAATTGTTTAATTCCTGGATGCTTATTATTAATGGTTTTGTTTATATTCCAGTCTGTATTTAACACTGTACTGTGCCACCTATCACACTTTATTCATGTAAATGAAGCAGGAACAATTTAGGTACAGTAGGTGGTGTTGTAGCTTCAAACCTCCGGGCTTGGGGGTTCGAATCACACACAGTGTGTGGAGTGTGTTTGTTTCCTTCTGTGTTGTTCCTGTGCTGCCTGAGATAGGCTCCCCCCGTGACCCCTCCCTGGATAAGTGGTTGAATAATGGATGGATGGATGGATGGATGGATGCAGTTACTTGGATTTACTGTCTTTGGGTCTAAGTCTGTTTCTTGAACTATTTTGCCTTCTGAGGTTCTACCTCAATCTTTCATCCTCCTCCAATCCCCCCCCGCCCCCCACCCAAAACGTGGAGGCCTCGTGCTGAAGATGCATGTTCAGGTCTCTCTCTTTCAGTGAGCTCTTCATGAAAGCTGGCGATTAATGGCGAGAGCTGCAGCGTTTACCTGCCATGATGTTTCTCTTAACCTGTTCTCAGAAAGTTACAAACAAACGGGGTTATCGCTGCCGGCTTGTACAAACACCCACCTGAAAGAGGCGATTACAGCCACTTCACAGCCAATCACGATTAGCACGTTGGCTCCGCGCCACGAGTCCCGCCCACGTCCCCCCCCCCTCGGCACGCTGCCAGACACTGTCAATTAGCCGGTGTGCACAGTGGGCGGGGCACTCCTCCAGGAGGCAGGGGAGCCGATTGGCTGTCGCCAGGAGACACTTGGTGTTGCCGGGTTCTCCTTGGCCCCGTCGAGCTGCCGTACTGATCCCCATGTACCTGCAGTCATTTCCTGCTCTCCCCCTCTGTCTCTGTTTTCTTCTGACCAGAGGAGTATTCCTGGTAAAAGCAAAGACTTCATCTCGTTTTCTCGAGATGAAGACTAAGACTCTGCGGGATGGGTAGGGCAGGCCATGGTAGATTCCACTTGGCTCTGGGGTGGGTTGGGGGGAGAGTCCTTCATGTGTTTTTCACACCTCCCGGCCTTGGGGGTGGCCTTGCCTTTCACATTTCCACATGACATTGAGTGTACTGGGTACATCATGATGGGGGGGGCACCCAGGCCACTGCATTCATACGTGTTACATACGTGGTTAGAACCTGCAGCCACAGCATCCATGTGGTTCAGCGGAGCAGTGAACCTGCTGGTGAAAATGCAGAGAATATTTCAATACAAACCTTTTTTCTGAAATATTGTTCCCTGCAAAAAAAGACCTTGGCAACCCCCATTATTGGATGCCATTAATAAGTACATCTGTGTCAAGTTCAAGTAACAATGACATGTTGACCATACATTCTGTACATTGTACTGCTTTTAATTTTCCCTTAAATTTAAGAAAATAACTTGATCTTAGAAAGTTTCTGATTTTACTGTTGAACAGAACGTAAGTTTGAGTGATTTTAATGCTTTTTTTCCCCCCTTTTGTCAGTTTCTGTGGAGTGACTACAAAAGGCAGGCGGGGGGAAGTGGGCGGGTGGGGGCCGGGTGGGGGCCGGGCGGATGCGTCTCTGTCGTCTCACTCCACTCAGCGAACGAGGCGGCCTTGACAGCACCAAAGGCAGGAAACTCGCTTGATGGGCTCAAAAAGCCAGATAACAAGAGTAGTTAAGAGGAGATACCCTTCAGTGCTGCCAGCATGCCCAAGTGAGCAGAATCGCATCTTATTTATCATTATGGTCATGTTCGGGACAAGACACCGGTCAGGGGTGGGGCAGAGTATAGGGGCAGGATGGCGATTGGGGGCGGGGCAGTGGTGGGGGGCGGGGCCAGGTATCGGGGCAGGGTGGTGGTTAGGGTGGGGCCGTGTATCGGGGCGGGGGGACGGTCAGGGACTGTCAGGGTGGGGCCGTGAATCGCGACAAGGGGACGGTCGGGGTGGGGCCATATATTGGGGCGGGGGGACGGTCAGGGTGGGGCCGTGTATCGGGGCGGGGGGACGGTCAGGGTGGAGCCGTGTATCGGGGCGGGGGGATGGTCAGGGACTGTCAGGGTGGGGCCGTGAATCGCGACAAGGGGACGGTCGGGGTGGGGCCGTGTATCGGGGCGGGGGAATGGTCAGGGTGGGCTTGTGAGTTGGGCTGTCAGCATCTCAGCAGCTGTGCCTTTAAATTTTAATATGGCCACTTCCCTGAGCGTCACTGAGGGCCCGGGGCCCGGGGCCGCTGCCCGCAGGAGGCAGTCTGTCGCTGCTGCTGCTGTCTGCTCGTCCTGAGACGCACATCCCAGGCTCACTGCCACTCTGGGTGGGGAGGGAGGGAACTCTACACCCTACACCCAACCCCGAGCGGTTTGGCAGTGCGATTGGCAGGCGAGTCTGAGACGCTCACTGGGTGGGACACCTGGGGTGTGACACGCTGTCGTCACACCAGGTCCGCTGCAGCCGCTGCCAGGAATCAGCAGCCAGCTCTCAGCGTGACGCTGTAAGGAAGGTCATTTCATGTTGTGCGAGGGTCCAAACTGGCAGCTGCGCTGTCTGTGGGGTCGTTACTCTCAGCACTCTGCTTCTGTCTGTCATACTGGCATCCAGCTAATATTGATGCAAAGTTTAATATGTTGCGTAATCACAATTTTAATTGTACTGTGATAATAGTGATTTGTATTTAGTATTTATGGGCCAGGTTTTGGCAGGTTAGCTACGAGGTCAAGCTGAATTTTAGTTATTTGTTCTCTTTAAACCTTAAACTGAGAAAGTAATGCTTTTGATCTGTGATTGAGAAGTAGTAGTATATTTGATCGTAAAAAATCCCTTCTGGTAATTTATCGGTTTTCTTCTCATGCACATACACATTCCGTGGATAAAAACAGTCTATGTGTGAAAGTCCCCGATACTTTTCGCAGCGATAAACGGTGATTTTTTTGCAGGACGTGGTCGCGTCCCGCAGGGCAGCCCCGTGACAGAATAGCATGTTGTACATCCACATAAAAGAAAAAATACGGCAGCTACTCTCCACTTTATGACCTGCAGATTAATCTGTCAATGGATCCCGGCATAAATCGCACTCCTGCTTTACAAAATACTATTTTACATTCCTTTACACTATATTTTATCTTTTATTGCCAATAAACATAAAACATCACAAAGGGGGTAATGTTCTCATCAAAATTACTGCTTAATGATAATAAATTCAGGTGCTTATACATTTTTGCGGGAATACACATATGTTACAGAAACTGCACTCTCAGGAATGTGGTCGCAACTCATATATTTACCGCAAATAATACAGGTGCTTCAACGATGTCGCCTTGCGGCCAGTGGCCGGTGACGTGAGGGCGTGGGCTGGAGTTTCCCTGCGTGTCCTATGGCTCATCAGCGGTTCCTGTCTGCTCTTACTGACCATCGTCGCGCTAACTATTCAGCCCGGGGTGCGCTTAAGACGGCAAGGCGGCAGCAAACACCGGATTCACTAAGATCCATGCTCTGAACTCATGAGTTCGCGCCCCGACAATCCCCACCCCGCTTTGTGCTGCTGTGGTATGGCGCCTTTCCCCCGGAAAAGTGACGCTGTACTTTCCCCTTATTCTGTCAGTGCCACGGCGGATCCCGCTCTCATCCTGGGAGACCGCAAACTAAACAGGAGGATCATATAGGAGCCGTTCGGAAGTATGCAAATCATTGTAGCTGGAGGTTAAATTAACATTTTTAATTAAAAAAATGTGCCAAACAAACAAAGGAAAACACACTAACGATTAAAAAATCTAAATAAAGCCTCCTCTTGAAAGAGGGAAAAAACGGATGAGGAAAATTAGAGCTTCGTGTAAGAAGAAAAGTGGCTGTTATATAACATGATTCAGAAGTTTGCAATTAGGGAATAAAATGATAGAGGGAGGATTTGAGATGTGAACAAAGCACAGAAAAGTGCACAAGAAGCCTTCGGGGACAGGCGACGACGAAGCGCTCTGTAATGCACACACGGGGTATGTATGTACGCAGGCTAATTATTTTCAGTGTCGCAACTTGTTTTTGTTTTAATACGAATGCTGTACATATACATTCTGCTCTTTTCAGGACTATATACCGAATTCTGCACAGGAAATCTCAAATTATTTAACTGACTGCAGACAATTCCTTCCCCTTTTCTGAAACTTTCACTCGTAAAATGATCTGAAAGAAGGATAAAACATTAAGGTAAGAAAAATCATGTTTCGAGAGTGAAACGATGAGAAGTCTAAAATTTAAATCAAACGTCCAGCCGCACTTTATGTATATAAAAAACGACGTCAGGAGCGCGGCGGGCCGCTGTGGTTTTAGGCCGCATCCAGACACACCGATGAATTCTAGCCCTCCAGCGCCCTCTAGTGGCACATAATACGAACACGTATAACGAAAGTTTCACAGGCGTCAAGAATAACAAAAACCAGGCAAGGGAAGTATTTCGAATGACATGTATTTAACGACAGAACAAGATTACAAAAGTCATCAGTACTTCCAATGTGAGGGATAATTCCATGTCTCTCTGTAACACTGCTCTGAGTGGGATATGGAGACTGATGATTCTTCTTGGGACAGCAGGGTGTCTCATATTGATGTGCCCTGCAGTAGTCTCCCCCTGGAGGAACGCAGTCTGACTTAGTCATCTCCCCCACACAGGCCTAGCAGGACCTTCTGGTAGTCTCCCTTGGTGTGCTCCTACAGGGGGCAATGGCAGAGATTTAGGTGTATCACCCCCTGGGTTCAGGCTCCACCTAGGGCAGGACGGGAGCCAAAGCTGCTGGGAACTCACAGTGATCGTCTGGTGCAGTGACTTCCCAGACAGCTTCTTAAACTCCGAGCGGATCTTAACGAGGTCGACCTCACAACGGGACACCATAATCCTCGTCAGCACCTTCTCCTTTGCCCCTTTGGCCTGATTGGCAGGAAGAATGCAACCTCCATGTTATTTATAGTCAAACAATTAGAGGCACATGCACTAACCAGAAGGTCTCATGAAGACCTGCTTCATGAGCTCTATTGCCAGTCAGGTCCAGTGATCCATCAGACAGAGAGAGAGACAGACAGACATGCTTTGATCTGCCTCTTAAATACCTTTTCATGAGAAAATAAGCATGGCTTTGAAACAGTCTGCCAGTGCATCTTTTACAGTGTCGTCATTGTGAGTTGAAAGATGATAATGAAGCTGTTTCAGGTGGCGATTTAAATTTACCTTCATGGCATCATTCAGCCGGTTTGCGAAGTACAGCTGTTTGTTTTCAAGGCACTCAACTGCGAAAGAGAGAGAGGGAGAGAGAGAGTGCACGTTTGAATAACTGGCGTTCTCAGCCTTGCATTTTCATTGGCGGTTCCCCATGTTCCCTGTGAAGGGTTCCTAGTTAGAGGGCTGCTTCGGATTTTCCTTGGCGGTTCCCCATGTTCCCTGTGAAGGGTTCCTAGTTTGAAGGCTGCCTCGGGTGCCTCGGCACCAGGCCACCATTTCCGCGGGGCATCCCTTGAAATCAAATGTTGTTTTTCTCCAAACAGCTTGCAATTATGTTTAATAAGAAATGAATCTACTGCTAGCAGAGTACAAATGGGCTGTGAAGAAGGCAGAATGCCTGGGGGGGGCGGCAAACAGCTAGTCCCCCCGAACAGCAGGATGCCACACCACGCGCCTGAAAGATGGAGTGTGTGGCCCAAACCGGACGTCACTGGGGTAGTGCAGCTGCAGGTAACACCAGGGGGACGCATGGGATAAAACCGGGGGGAGAATGATGATGTCGTACCCAGAGTGAGGAAGGATTTCTCCAGATCACCCTTCACCTCCTTGCAGATGCTCTCCTTCATGTCGTAGGGGCTGTAGCTCTTGTACCTTTCAAACACTGAAAAAAGACACCAATGTTGGGATGATAGACAGACAGACTAAGAAACGGAAAATGATATAAACAGCCAGGCATTTGTGCTGAGACACAGACAGAGAAACAGCCATACAGAGAAACAGACAGATGGACAGATAGGCAGAAAGATAGACAGAGACAAAGAGAGAGAGAGACAGACTGACTAAGACATGGAGGCAGACAGACTAAGACAGACAGGCAAGTAGAGACAAGAGAGAGACAGATGGACAGAGGCAGAGAGAGACAGACAGGGAATGAGAGAGGCAGGTTGAGAGACAGACAAGCAGAGAAGCAATCAGACAGACAAGGAAACAGACAAACTGGACATAGTGTAAACAAGGCAGTGTAAATTAGACAATATTAATTAATGTTAGTACTGAATATTAAGAGGGGTGTGCAGGTATGGACATGGCTGTAGGTTGTAGTTGTATGGTGTGTCGTGGTCTGTTTTCAGTAACGTCTACTAGGAGATGGCGAGCTCTAGGTGCCCGAAGGTTCATGATACCCTTCTGCAAGTGAGGGACACTCCTTTCGGTCATGATACTGATCCATGTGGCCACATCTGTCCCTTTCCTCTTGACTCCAGCTTCATACAAGGCCTGTCCAGTGAAAAGGCACAACAGCAAGGCGACAGCAGCAGTTAATAAATGTGGAGCAGCACCCTGCCCCCTAGCACCCATTGCTGGGATTGCACCTGTGTGACGTACTCGCCAGACATAGCCCGGGAGCGGTCACACTCGTGTAATTACCCTGGCATCCATGTCGATCTTCTCGTAGTCCACGACACTGCTGGGATCATCCCTTTTCGTCTGTCAGGGGACAGAATGGTCAGTATGGAGTTCAGCCAAGAGCCATAGGAAGAGTCCCCCCCCCTCTATGAATGTACCTGGACCAGGGCCAGAAGCAGCTTCGCAAACTGCCCTGAGGTATCTCCGGCAACGTCCTTCTCCAGCTCTTTCTTAAACACTGTGGAAGCAGCTGAGCGTCAGACACGGCGACATGCGACACACAAATGCGACGGCGGCACCTGCCACTCACAATCCTTGTAGACCCTCCTGATATCCACTAACTCTTCGTTGCTGCGAGAGCAGACCATCTCGATCAGGGTCTCCTCATCTGTCCCCAAACCCTGGAGAGAAACATGGGGATGCATCAGAGGTTGTGGGACCCAGTTTCACATCACGTGCAGCTGCAGAGTTCATGCTGATGCATCAAAGGTTTGTAAGTTTATGCACCTCAGTTGGTGCCTCTGCACAGAGTAGGTGACCTGAAAGAGAGGCCAAGCTACAGAAGGGATAAATAAAGTACTAGCTATGAAATCTTCTTGGTTTCATAGACAATTTCGGGACCAATAGTATCCTGTCCTGTGTTTAAGTTTTTACTTGAGCTCAAGGCAGATAAATGAGTAGCTGCTGCAAGTTCTGTCCTGCCTTACATTGGTTTCACCAGCAGAGGGCAGCAAAGTACTGCATGAGCTTCCCTCGTTTCTCATTCATGTGCCGAAAGGAGTATTTAATTCATAATTTATAAAACAAAAACTCAAATCTCGCTTTGTAATGTTAGGCTGAGAGGCATCACCAGGTCCCTTTTTCATCTCAGAAACAGCCCAAGCTTCCCATCTCTCTCCATCACTCGTCGCTTTATAAATTCAGCTGTAAATTAATAATAGGGCCTCACAAAAAATAGGTACAAAAAACCTCCTTTGCAGCCTGTGTTTGAAACCACACTGTTCTGTTTCAGGTTGGTGAGGCTGCTGGTTAACAATCTACCCTGACATGCTGGCTACCAGCCTTCCTGTTGAGTGTATTAATCGTTTAATTTATTTTAGCAGACGCTTTAATCCAAAGCCACAACAGGGTCAGACAGTCACTGAAGCAATTGGGGCTTTAAGGTTTTGCTCAAGGTCCCGACGGTGAAATTGCTCCTGACACTGGGATATGAACCAGCGCCCTTCTGATCACGGACACAGCGCCCCACCAATCAGAATCCTCCAAAGCCGGCTCCCTCCCAGCACACTGCAGAAGGATCCACCGCAAATGGCTAAATTGCTAAATAACTCCCTCTATCTGCTCTTCCCTCCCTCCCTCGATTTCAGGCCCAAGTGACTCTTGCTCACTTCTTTCCACCAGGGGTTAGATACGCAGCACCATCTGCTGATAATAGTTTTGACCTACTTTTTTTTTTTTAATGCATTCATATCATATTTTACTGCCTGTAATCCTGTTTGTGCCAAATGCATCTGTGGCAGGACTTGTCTGTGTCCATGGCAAAATGTTTTGATTGTGGGGGAGAGAAAAAAATTACATGGGCTACGTTTTAAAATACTATGTCCGCGGAAAAAATTGCCTTGATCAAGATGTGTCCTGATGGCAAGTCAGAGCACTCAGACTCTGAATCGATCTGTATTTGTCTGACCAGCAGGACGGGGCGCTGACATGTGACACGCTTCAGGCTCACCTTGATGGAGGCCCTGATCTCAGTGGCGTCGAACTGAGACGTACTTTTCATCAGCCCCAGGATGACAGACTCGAGGGAGCCGGACAGCGCCCCCTTGAGAGCGCTGATCATATCCTGGAAACACAACCTTGTGTTTGCATGATACCAGCATAGAGGAATTAGATATGCCAAGGTGACAGTGGCCATTTTGAGAGCGGAATGGAGGTGCAGCGAATGACCGTCCTCCCTTACCTTCTTGGCTCTCCTCTCATATGCGAAGGCGATTTCCCTGCGCTGAGCGTAGCTCCGTTTGGTCAGGATGTCGATGATAGTCTGCTCATCCACTCCTGAGATAAATGACCAGGCATTTTTGCATTCGTTTTGCATATATATCCTCTCCTCCGTCATCTGGCTGCATTTTTTCTTTCATTTCTTTGCCTACCCTTTTCCATGTTTTTGAATTATTCTGTATAAATCATATAGAATTGTATTACAACACATCCATGTACTACAGCTGTGGAAAAAATTAAGAGATCACACTATATTTTTAAACAACTCTGCATTTTTAAATCCTGGTTTAATCACAGAAGGCTACACTGAGCAGCAGGTTGCTTCTAGGTTCAAAGTTTCTAAGGCAGCAGGAGGAGACATTGGGAACGACCATAAACCAGCCAAGTAAAGGGCAGAAGTGACTTTCTAATGCCAGAGACGACCATTAACAGTTTTCCATGAATTGTAGGATGACATCAAGTGACCTTCAAAAGGAATGGGAAACATTAAGTGCAGGTGTGAAGTGCACTGCTAGGATAGTTTGTATCAGGCTTCAAGAAGCAGGACTGAAGTTCCATAAAGCAGCCCTTCATCAATGAGAAACAGGGAAGAGGCAGGCTGTAGTTTTCAAAAAAAAAATATATTCACAGACTCACACCTAGAAATTGAGAAATGTGTGAAACAAAAAATTGTGCTGTGGTCTCTTAATTTTTTCCATGGCTGGATATGTGAAAGGCGCTATATATAAATAAGTTGAATATATATCAGCCTTTTTGTGACTGGGCTTCACTATCAAAACTCTAACGAAAGAGCACACAGCTGCTCTTCCCTGTTACTGCTTCCATTCAAATCCAGAGGATCTTACCCATTTAAAAAAAAAAAAAAAAAAAAAAAAGCAGAATGATGAAATGAGAAATGACATGAGGCATTTCATCACAGGGGAGTGCCTCTCTCTGCCAGGGCCCCCGGCTGGGGGGGGGGGGGGGGTGTGAGGCCGTGACCGACACGAGGGTGCGGTCCGTGGAATGCCCCCCCCCTCTGCTCTGAATGCATGCAGACAGGAAGGTGAGTCAGAAATACCAAATGCCAGCTTTATTTTCTCTGCTCTTTTCAGAACAAAGACCTCCATCTATCGCATCAGTTTCTATTGGAGTGGAAAGGCCTGGTGTTGAGAAAGGCTTTAGCTCCTTGCCTGGATAAATATTTAGTTTACAGTTTATCTGTGGGTAACGGCACAGATCAGGGAGGTGGTGGTGGGGGGGGGGGGTGTACTTCAGTGCAGGGTGGGGACCTCCTACCTTTAGTTTTGATGGCCGTCTCGATCCTGGCAGCATCCTTGTCGGGGTCGAAGTCGACCACAGGAACCACGCTGGGGTATTTGGGCTCACTTGCCTAGAAATTCAAACAATGTCAAAATCTTACTGTGCAAGGATCGCTTGCTCATTTAAACTGAGAGTGAAGCCGTTAAGTAAAGGCATTATGGGATGGCTTGGCAGAGACGGGTGACTAGTCTAGACAAAGGACAGCTGTGCTGGCAATTGCGGCATGGAGCTGCTGTTAGTGTAATGGCAGGCAGATGGAGAGAGGCTGGTACTCACTGGGCCCAGATTCAGAGTGAGTTGACCCAGGAACTCAGACACCAAAGCCATTTTCACTTTCCTGCAGACAATCGGGGCAAATACCTCCAATCAGCGGCATGGAAAGAATTCCAGACCCGTTTACAAAAAAAACACGCAAGGATTTCTGTGTAAAGGAAGACCACTTCTATTACTGGAAAGAATCCTGGAAGGTTAAATGTTACAAGGCCTCATTTTATCTGGCTGTTTTTTATAGAAACATATTGCAATTACACTTAAACACCACTCCACACTACTACACAACAGGTAAATGAGTGATCGTTACATGAGAACCAATCAGGCAAGGCATTTCTGTCGTTTGCTTCATCTGCATGTTCTTATGTTGTGTAATTGTGTTTTTATGATTACCTAGCAACAAGCCAACCACAGAAGTATTCTGAGAACAGAACAAATAGCTGTTCTAAGGCACCAGATGAATCAGGATCCTGTGCACCGTTAAATAAAGAATCCTTTTTGCAGAAAATTTTCATTACATCATATCCTGATATACCGATATAAACCAACAGTTTTTTAAAGTCTAGCCAGGCACTCAAGGCATTTGAAGTTAATACGGTTATAATAATATAATAAACAACCCACAACGAATATTTACAAAGCAGGATAATTATAGTGTGTATGTACTTATTCTGCAGTGTAAGACTGACTGTCCTACCCGAGTCTTGCTCAGACACGCCCTGTAACACCATCAGTAGATCACTCAGCAGACTAAGTTCTGTGAGAAGGTTTTTCCTTTAAAGATCAGATGACAGCACATGATGGAGATTTCTTGAGATAAAACTGCTTTAGATCAGTCACAAATAGAAAACAACTGCACATAACTTTACCACATAGTTCAGTACCACGTAAAAAATAAAACGAAGACAGCAGACAAGCCGTCAGACAGACAGATGGACGGACACTCGGGGAAGACCATTATTGCTAGACTAGATGTTTGGTAGCTTACCAGGTTGGCTTACTTGGATCAGGGCAGTCAGTACGAAAGCCAACTTCCCAACAAGAAACAACCCACATCTTGTGACAACAGCTGGTCCCAGGACGTTCCCAGAGGCAGAAGGCAGAAGCAGCGTTCAGAAAGTAGTGAGAGAGCAGGTCAGGGCCTTACCTTAGTGGACAGAGCTCAGAAGTTGCACAGAACAGATAGCCCAAGCTGTGTGCTCACCGCTGGGTGTGGTAGTTAAACACCACAGGAACTGAGCTGCGGAACAGAGCGAGGGAAGTCGACTCCCCCACCCTCCCCATCCTGGAGCTGCTCCTCCCATCTCCAGCAGGAGCGTGACATTGCAGCATTTTTCCTAGCAGAGACCTGCTCAGTATAGCAGCCTGGTGCCTGAGCTGCATTACGAGGAAATTATGTGTTATATTACAAAAGCTAGACGCAGTTTTCTCCACGGATATAATTCTACTGGGAAGCAATTCCCTTCTAATGCTTCAGTCTTAAGCTGATTGGAAGCAGAAGAAAGAAAAGCAGAAGTCTGTTTATAGATCTACCAAATGCTTGCATTGTTTGTGGAAAAGGAGCATTATTACTACATGACCTACAGCCGTTACTCGCTGATCAGTATGACACAAGTTCATACAATGGAGTATCCAAGGGAGTACCATACATGTTCATGTTACCTGGCCTGGAGGTCAGAGCCCCCGCACTGACACGAGATACAGAGTGAGGGTCTGTTCTGGGTCTATTCTGTACAAAGCTGCTCGTTAGCACAGTGCCTTTGGAACTGACCGCTTCTGATTCACAAACCTGAGGATTCAGGACCAGGCACCTCCATCCCAGCCAAAGTGCCTCCTGTGGAAATTATGAGGAATCTCTGCAGATAAACACCCAGACACTTGGGCGGAGGGTCAGGCTATCACTGCAACCAGGGCACCATAGGATTCCCAAACATCTAAGAGGTTACCAACAACTGCCTTAGCTCTTCTGGAGGCCTGGAGCCTATATACCATGCCGGGACACCCTGGACCAGATACCGGTCCATCGTAGGGTACATGCACAGACACACACAGACACACACACGCACGCACGCATACATGCACATACACTCACATGCTACAGAGAATTCCGAGACCTAGTCATCCAGCTGCATATTTGACACCCCCCTAAGCCATTAATAATCCATCTGTTCTTTTTAACACTCACCAAACATGACGTACAAAGAAAAGAAAAAAAACAGAAAAAACCTAAAAGTTCAGCATCTATTCATTTTAATATCAAAACTCACAGTGAAAATGTTACAAACCTTAAATAAAAGCCTAAATGCAACACAAGACTGATTGAACTCTTATTTACAAGGCAGCCTGGACCCAAACCCGGGTGGGGGGCACCGCTGAATGTGGCCACTGCCCCGCCTGTCACGTCCTGGGCTGCTGTTTCTTTGGCGCAGGGCCTTGGCCTTTCGCTGGGGGGGCGTGCTGGCCTTTCGCTGGGGGGGCGTGCTGGCCCCTCGCACCCCCCTCTTGCTGCAACTTCCTCTTCTCCCGCCACTTCTGGGAACGCTTGGCGCTTTTGCTCTTTTTTTTCTTCTTCATGGTGCCACCAGTAGGTGGTGCCCCCGGCTTGCGCGCCCCCCCTGTGGACGTGGCACTCCCTGCGGCGGGCTGGGTGCCATGGCTGTTGGCAGGCTGTGAGGGTTACAGAAGAGAGGTATTAACACGACCTCAGGGGGGCTGACTGTAGACTGATGCAGACCCTCCCATGCAGATATGGGTCTGCCCACTGATCGGAATCAGGACAGGTTGCATCATCTTATGAGCATAAGAGGACATTGGCACTGTATGCCAGCACAGTCACAACACATAAACATTAAAGACACGACCTGCTCGTACACAACCAACACACACACACACACACACACACACACACGAGATAGTGGATGAAACGGCATTTGTGCCCCATGGATGCCTCAGATGTGCCGTCGGTCACATCACTTCTGTGGCCTCGGGTTCAAAGGTGGTGGCCACAGCAAGGGGAAGTGGCTGTTTTCGATTGGCTGACAGCTCGTGGTGGGAAGTGGACGGCTGGCCCAAAAAAATGCCTCTTAGCAGCATTTTGGCATCTACTCAACGTTTCCACAGTGACTCACAGCTCATAACTCTCCTCCTTTCATCATCCTGGAGTTGCCGGGGTCTGGCTGCTTCCTGAGCCCCCCATCCCCCCACTCAGGGCTTCTGGGTAATGCTTAAATCAGCCACAGCAAACTGCCCGACTACCTCTCACAACAGATCTGGAAGACGCCATTTTTAGCATGCAGGCCAGTGCACACAGGACACGACTGTGTCCACAGACATCCAGAAACTTCCAGCTGCTTATCCAGTGAGGGTTTATGGCAGGCCTGGAGTCCGACCCAGCAAGCATAGGGGCAGGAGGCATGAGACACCCTAGGGGTGCCAGTTAATCGGGGGGTATGTACAGTACACAGTCTGCCCAACCATGTTTTTTAACTATCAGAATAAATGTATTGATTTAATACATATTAAACCTGGAAGATCTTCAGACTGCCAGATCTGCGCAGATATAATTACTTCACTACACAAAGCCACACCCCTAGATCAGATGAATTTGCCCCCAGAGCAGATAGCCACACCCCCTCTGTGGCAGACCCTACCTTGCTCCCTCGTGGTGGGAAGGTGCACGGCACCCGTCCGTGCTTCACGTGGAAGGACAGCAGGTGGGAGGGGTCCACAGCCACCCAGGGTACAGCGGCGTGGGGCGGGGCCTGCGGGAGACCGCCGTGGGCCTGGTGCAGGTCGTACACGGCTCGCAGGCTCTTCCTTCCGTCACTGGCCTTGGCGATGGTGATTATGGGTTCGCCGGCCTTGTGGCTCACGAGGTACCTCCCCTCCGAGAGACTACACAGGGAACCACAAGCTCAGGCATGTCTTCACTGACTCAAACCACAATTCCGCTTAAGTCCGCTTCACGTGTCCTTAACTAACAGTTTTCCAATAACCAGATAGCTTGCTGTGATTTGTCACTGCACTCAAGATTCCAGATTCACTCTTTGTCTTTGTACAGGACAGAGACTGGGATGCGACCATGAACGATCATATAACAAAGGTACCACGAACAGAGAGGGAAAAAAAAAAACAATGTTAGTGACTTTGACTGAGGCTCCTGAAACAAAGCTGAGTGTGGTTTGGGAAAGGCGTGCGGAGCCCCGCCCCGGATCGCCCCGCCCCGGATCGCCCCTAAGCAAAGCTCAGACAATGGGGCGTTTCAGTGATGTTCTCGTTTCGGCTGACAGCTTTGCTAAAGCCCTGAGTTATACCGTCATTAACCCAGACAGTGGATCTGCGTGTACTGACTGCAAACGTTCCCCGGGGAAAGCGGTACTTCATGAGTGTTCCTCACCTGACGAGCTTCTCCAGCAAATGGTGCAGCACGTTCAGGCAGGTGGCCGGCCTGCAGAGTTCACGGTGCAAGGAAGACACACAAAGGTCACAGAGCTCATAACCAGCTCGAGTTAAGATGAGACACACTCCTGTGTGCATTTCTACAACATGCACAATGTCATCCGTCGAGCAGTGTGACTGTTTCAGCCCTGAGGGACACTTGAGCATCCAGAGGTGACAGTTTATGGTGAGAGGGGGCAGACTGCCAGCATGACCAATTCAAAGAGTCGGCAGGGTGACGCTAGTCAAGGGGAACTTACCGGAATTCACAGCCGGCGGCCTTTATCCTTTCACTGGTGAACTCCTCCATCAAGAAGAGCTTGGATGTGAGTGCATTGATGTGACCTGAATCAGAAAGGGGAGTGAGGAAATGTATGAATATGGGGATGGGGGATGTGCAAATAGTAGTGCTGCATGATATCACATCATTATTATATGGAGCATGCACAATAATTTAAAAAGGCTTTAGATGACAGGCATAAACATTTGACCAGACGCCAGAGTTTCGGTGCTATACAGACTTACTTACGCCCACAATTTGGTAAGCAGATTAGTAGTGCGCCTAAAATATTAATGAGAAGCGTACGGCAGCGTCCAAAAGTTAGTAATCTGTATAAATTTGGCGTATCCTTAGGTTTAATTAACGTGTCAGACTTTAAACTGCAAAAAGTACCACCACGCCGCCGATGTCTGTTTTCCTCGTTTATCCACGAGATCCTCCTCTTTTAAAAGAGTTTGTGGCTGTTGAGCTGTTCCTTTCTTCACCACCACTTCGGTGCTCATCGCTTCCTTGATTTACCAAAACAGTATATGCGGCATGTTCCGATAACTGAATTAAGTAAACATAAGGATAGGCTGAATTTACACAGATTATTAACTTTTGTGCATCACGATACGTTGCTAATATTTTAGGCGCACTACTCATTTCCTTACCAAATTTTAGGTGTCTGGACAAATATTTTGCCTGTTATCTAAAGCCCTGGTGCGCCACATAACTGCGATATCACTCAACCCTATAGTAGTTAAAAAAAAATGCCTGGAATGTTCTCCACAGACACACAGCAGCTTCTCCCTTAGCCAGACCCCCAGACCCCTCCCTCCTCGTCTTGTTGGCACGACAACGCCCATTATCTCCATGACGCAGCAGACATGGCCGGGCAGGTCCGGCCTGCTGGAGAGCTCCGGAGCCGCACGCAGTCAGCATGGCGACTTGCCCATACAGCCACGGTACAGAACCATTCGAGGGACCCACCAGAACCTGATGGCTTTAGGGCAGCCGACTCCGCTGCTGTCTGGCTGGACTTGACAAACCGGCATGGAGCTGAGAGTTGACCCAATACCTGGCAGTAGGGGGCGCTGTGAAGGGCTTTTTTGTTCTTGGGGCCCCATTCAAAAAGTCACTCCGAGGTCCCTGTAATGTAGTGACTGTATGTGGCCAAGAGGGGGCCCCCAAACCTCAGGGGCCCCACACACATGTATGGTCTGAAACACTGCTGCTGGGTGCCATAATGGCGAGGGCACAATGTGACGTAAAATCTGCACGAGAAAAATTCTGCAGGGCAAGAAAGAGGCCCATAGGCGACAGCGATCAGATCCTGATTTCACGAGGTTCTGGGCATCTACATCTCAGCAAGTCACTCTGAGGCGTACGAGCGACTAAGATCCAGCGTGAGCCGCAGTACGGAGCGAGTCATGCTGACCTACGGCGTACGTGCATAAGACGCAGAGACAGGAGCAGCGTGATGCTGCGGACAGGACGTACACTGCAGAGGCACGAGAAAAAAACATGTAAAAATCACTGCAGGCCATTTATATAAGCGCCTGCATAAACACGTCTCTGGAACGCCATGTCAGGACCCTGGTGCGCCCAGGTCCCGGACATCAGGCTATGTTACCCGAGAGGCCAAGAAGGCAGGAGGTTGCCGTTATGTAGCAGGAGATATCTGCCTGGTCAGATGACATCACCTGAGGAGCCGAAGGACACGTGTAGCCTTCCTACACGCCTCCAACACCCCCGCAGCACACGGGCTCTACCCGGGCACTCGCGTCTTGCACGGATACGAGTAGAGGTGGAGCAGCTGGTGTTAGGGTTGGAGGAGGTGAGTGTTCCACAGGAAAGATGTCGAGAGGCAGGGACAGAACCAGAGAATCTCATTAATCCCACCAATTAACATCTCGGGTAACAAACTCGATCTCACTGGAAAATCATGACAAAGTGAATGAGGTTGAGGCTAAAAGTGTTTTTTTTTCTTCTGGGTGGAGGGGGTTACCATGGCAATGGAGTAACAACTAAAAACAGGGCCTGTGTGCAGTGAGTCATCTGGGAAACAGTTCATTTGGGGGGGGGGGGGGGGGGGGTTCAACAAGATTCTTCTGCAAACAGCAGCCCCAGCGCAAGATGAACGGCGGTGGGGCCCCCACGTTCCTCACGATGAGGAGGGGCTCTGGTGAGGTCTGGCCCAGGACCAAGACAGGAGGCCAAGCGGCTGTTATTAAGCTTCACCACTAGAGGGAGCCCACTCTAGAAAGGCACAGGTGATACATAAAAACAGGGACCTAAGACTAGCAGAAGCTGTGAAATTACTTCATGCTTAACTTGTAAACTGGATGGAGTTAAATAGCAAAACAGTTGAAGAGGCATGGGAATTTTTTTAAAGCACATTGTTGCAAGAGCAAGAGGACTTCATACCTGTTTCCAGCAAAACTAAATATAGAAAACTACAACCAAGGTGGTTTACTAAGGAAATTAAGAATAAAGTCAGGAGGAAAAGGGCTCTCTTCCACAAATGGAAAATAACTGATGATGGAATAAAGCAGGAGTATCTAAGTCTACAGGTTGAGTTATAAAATAACATTAGACTCGCTAAGAGGAATCTAGAAAGCATGACTGCATTGGAGGCTAAGGATGACAATAAAAGTTTCTTCCAATATTTTAACTCCAAAAGAGCTCTAAAAGCTGAAATCACTAATTTGCAGGATAGTAAGGGCCTTATAATTGAAAATGAAATTGATATAGTAAATGAGTTAAATGATTATTTTACACGGGTTTTCAACGTAGAGAACACAAGTAACTTACCACCAATTAGTACGAATAAAGCGTCGTCTATGACCAATATATGTATAACTGAGGCTGATGTGGTACTAAGCCTAGCTAAACTCAAAATAAATAAATCGAAGGGCCCTGATGGCATCTTACTTAGAATTTTAAAAGAGATGAGGGATATTATTAGCCAACCTTTAACTATAACATTCCAGAAATCGTTATCTGCGGGTAAGGTACCTTCAGATTGGAAGAATGCTAATATAACACCCATATTCAAAAAAGGGGACAGAAGTAATCGAGTAAACTATAGGCCAATCAGTTCAACTAGCATTACTGGAAAAATAATGGAAGCTATAATCCAAGTCAAAATGGTAGATTACCTGGATTCAAATAACATTCTGAGGGATAGCCAACATGGATTTAGGAGAGGTAGATCCTGTTTAACTAATTTACTTGAGTTCTTTGAGGAAGCTACAAGAGAAATTGGTCACAAAAAGGCCTACAATGTGATCTATTTAGATTTCCAGAAGGCCTTTGATGTTGTCCCCCACAAATGGCTGTTGCTTAAGCTCAAAGCTGCACGGATTTTAGGAAGTGTAGCAGCTTGGATCGAAAACTGGTTAACAGACAGGAAGCAGCGAGTAGTTATTAGAGGCACAATGTCACAGTGGGCCTGCGTTCATAGTGGGGTAGTGCAGGGTTCAATTTTAGGACCACTATTGTTCCCAATTCACATTAATGATATTGATACCAATACATACAGTAAACTGCTTAAATTTCCAGACGACACCAAGGTGGGTGGTGTAGCAGATACTGATCTAGCAGCGGAGATCTGGATTTAATTAGCGACTGGGGTGATACCTGGCAGATGAAATTTAACGTAGATAAATGTAAGGTAATCCATGCAGGGAGCAGAAATATACAGTACAGATATTTTATGGGTTCCATTGAAATAAAGGTAGCTGATTATGAGAAAGATCTCAGTGTATATGTTGATGCTTCCATGTCCCACTCTTGCCAGTGTGGGGAAGCAATAAAAAAGGGCAATAGAATGTTGGGTTATATCTCTAGGTGTGTGGAGTTTAAGTCAAGGGAAGTGATGTTATGATTATCTTATGATGAGAGGTTAGCGCAAGTGAATCTGTTTAGCCTCGTGCAAAGGAGACTAAGGGAGGACATGATCCAGGTATATAAGATTCTAATGGGTCTGGATGCTGTTCAGTCAAATGGCTATTTCAATATTAGTTTAAATACTAGAACTCGTGGCCATAAGTGGAAATTAGCGGGAGAACATTTTAAAACGAATTTGAGGAAGCACTTCTTTACACAGCGTGTAGTTGGAGTATGGAATAGTCTTCCTACTAGTGTAGCGGAAGCTAAAACCCTGAGTTCCTTTAAATCAGAGCTAGATAAGATTTTAACAACTCTGAGCTATTAGTTAAGTTCTCCCTAAACGAGCTTGATGGGCCGAATGGCCTCCTCACGTTTGTAAATTCCTTATGTTCTTATGTATGTAGCTTAATAACACATTACCAAACAGTGTCTTTTCCTGTCAGAGGCTGATCATAAATACAGCAAGATGGCGAACACAACTTTAGGCCTCTTTCATGCAGGATGTAGTCTGAACGCGGTGAACGCTCCTTACCGACGTAGGACGAGGTGCTGGAATGCTGGAGCCACTCTGCCCACAGGACACACAGCTCACTCTTGGTGAAGCACTCCACACCGTAGCACACCTGGTATTCCAGCTTTGCCAAAACGTGCACGGGGATGGTCTGCATTGAAATTACAAAACACAGCGCAGTTTAAAACGATCATTCAGACGGCTGCGTTCGGACTGTAAGTGTCTGTTACTGCATGCGCTAACGCAACATTGGCGGGAGAAAAAGATGGAGGAGTGACCTTATTGGGACCTTGGCCCAGCTTGGTGCGCCGCGCGAATGGGACGCTGCTCCGCACCAGCAGCAGCAGCTCCTGCAGGCTGTACATCTTATAGATCAGGTTCCCTTCCTGGGGCTGCTCATAATCCAGCTCATCCTCAGTCACATCCAGCAGGTCCTCAGGCAGCAGCCCTGTGAGACACACATGGGGGGGTGGTTGTTGTTACAGTAAGCGGAGATTAACAAGATGAGATGCAATCAAAGGGGGACACGAGCTGAGGCAGAAGACGACCCCAGCAGCAGTTCGAGACTTTAGGAACGGCTGCCTGTACTCGAATACTCATTCTTACTCTTTCATACTCATTGTGCTTTTCCACTGGCATACAGGAACCGACCCGCACCCCATTGGTACTGCGAAAAGAGTCCCGTTACAGCACGGTTCCAGCTCACTTTGGTTTTCCACTGCATAAGGGTCGGCTCGGTAATGACCCAACGTTGTTGAGTTTGGGGAGCGACACTTATTCACTGTTCACATGCAGTACATTATAATTTCAACGTGCTAATTTCCTAATTTCTACCACATCTGTGAGAATCGCCATGTTAAACATGCATCACACGCTAGCAAAATTAGCATTAACTTACATAAATTTGCATGAATACAATGTGATGTGTGATACTACTACTAATGAATAATATATAGAACAGGGGTCACCAACATGGTGCCCACGGGCACCAGGATGCCCCCGTGGACCACGAGTCGCCCGCGGACCTGTTCTAAAAATAGCACAACTCACCAGTAAGCAGCATCTAAAATTAAATTTTATCCTGTTGCTAATCTTCTTTAATCACATTTGCATTTATGTAGATTTGAAAATGACAATATCTAAAAAATAAAAACATTTCAAACATGTTTATTATACATGAAGTTTAGATAAGTTTAATATAAATAAAAGTGTTGAATATTGATATTGTACCACGGGCGGGGCACATGTCCCAGCATGCCCCGCGTGAAGTTGTAAATAGCCCTTGTATTGTTTTTCTTAATGTTAATGGTTATATTTCCTTATTGTCACGCGTGTGTTTGCCTGTGTCTTGCTTGTACCCGGTCCGACCCTCGTGTGTATTTAGCTTACGTAAATCTCCCACCATGTCTGCATCTTACAGTTTGGCATCTGACAACCTTGTGTTTCCTGTGTGTAATTGGTTCGGTGGTCGTTGGGTGCCTGATGTAGTCTTTTTCAGGACCGCTAATAAAAAGCGTCTTCTCCCCGGCAAGCGAGTGTCCATGTCTCTGTTCAACGCCACAATGTTATCCGTTTCCCACCTTGTTAAGTCATTGTTGATAAAATCATAAACGTGATCAGTGTCTTCACATAGATGAGCATCGTTAATGATAATATATAACTAAAGGTAAACAGAGCAAATTTGTTATTTAAGAAGAGTGTATCGAACTAGTAGGGCTTCGAATGCCTCAGTGCCCGTGAAATAGCTCTCAGTTTCAAAAAGGTCGGTGACCCCTGATATAGAATTTGCCCTTTTTCCCTTCAGATATCCCATGCTTATCAATGCAGATCACTGGTATCCCTGCATTCGAGCAGCATTCGAGCAGCTCGGTTTGGTCACGGCTTTCAGCATGCCATGTCGGCGTGGTTACGGCTCAGGTACGGGCTCACATATTTTGCAATGGAAAACCGCCAGTTTGTGGCACGGTTTTGATAGCAGTGGAAAAGCACCATTAGACAAAAATAGTGACACATGATGATACCGATTGATTACTACTTACTAGCTGGGGCTTCGGCTGGTGCAGACATGACGGCTGGGTCATCCCTCCGGCCCGGACTCTCCTTGGCTTCCAGGTAGGAGGTGACACAGGGCTTCACCAGGGACTGCGGGTGACTCTGGCTGGGGGGGATGATGGGTGCCAGTGGGGGTGGGGACATGGGTTCGGGGGCCTGAGTCGGACTGGGTTTCAGCAAGGCACTCTGCATGCGCAGGATCTGACCCACTTGGTCACAGTTCTGGGCCGGTTTGACCTCCGGCCTCCTTGCAGACTTTGTAGACCCTTGGGGTACCGGTAAGGCGGGGACAGGCTTCGTGGTCCCGTCCATTTCTGGGGAGGGGGACCTAGGGGTTGCGGGAACCCGGTCTGGAGGGGCAGCTGTCCCTCTTGGGGTGGATTTGAGTGAAACGGGACCTTGGTCGATGATCAGGCGCTCCTCATCAGAATCGCTGTCAGAAGCATGCCTGCCCAAGCTGGCCTGTTCGGCGCCATCCCATCTGGACTGCTTGGCCACAGGAGGGATGTCCAGCTCCGAACTGGACATGTTCAACTCTGCCTTCTCCAGAGAGCAGTTGACTGTGGAAGATTCCAGGTCCGTCCAGGAGTCGTCATCTTCCTTCCCAACCTGGGAGGACTCGGCCTGAACGAGGATGCCCTTTGCGGGCCTGGAAGACGCACCACGTTTTTGGGGAGCTGCCGTCCGCGACCGAGCGACCTCCTGCTTGGCCGCAGCCGTCTCCCTCATGCTTGCTGTACGTTTGGAGGAAGAGGAGGACTCGCCGAAGGTCTCCAAGTCTGTAAAGTCTGCCTCAAAGTTAATTCCGGGATTGTCAAAAGTGAGGAGACTTCTAGGGCATTGCTCCTACACAAAGACAGAATAAAACCAGATCAATCAAACCTGGAGGGTTCGAGTCCTGGCCCTGGCCCTGGGGATGAAGAGCTTGCATATTCTTCCTGTGACTTCATGGGTCGCGAAACATGGTGATTAAATGCTAATAAACCCTGACTGCATAAACCTATGGAGAGCACACATGACCTTGTTTACCAGGTTCATGAGAGAATGGCTGTTATTTATGAAACCACTGACTTATTTCATGCATCCATGTCTTCCACCCACGTATCCAGTGAAGGCTCCTGGGGAGCCTGAGGCCTTCCAGGCAGAACCAGGCAGCCCAGCAGAGGCACACGGTCACACGCTATGGGTGTGTGTGATGCCGTTTTTTGGGAAATCGAACCCTTAACCTTGAAGGGGGGAGAGAACAGTGCCACCCACCAAGCCACTGTGCATGCTATCTGACTGAATTTTATGTCTCCATATTTCCTCATTTAAAAAAGGGTGACCTTGAAAACTAAAGTACTGCCCTTGTCACTGCAATAATATTTGACAGAATTCACAAAACATTAACCTCCTTAGCATTACAATCCTGCATCCTCTATTGTCCCATACAGCCATATACACCAAACAGCACCGGGCTTTTTTCCCCGGGAAACAGACAGCTTTTTGGCGCCCCCTGCTGCCAGATGCCATACATACTTCTAACGGAGCTGAAGGCTTTTCCAGGGTCAGCACAAGTGCTTTCTGCGAGGGCATCTTCCTCAGCGCCAGTTTCACACTCTCCTCATGGAAAAGGGTGTTCCTCTCCCTCTGCGTTATTTCTGTCTTCACCAGGGGGCAGTCCACGTACACCACTTTATGAGAGCCGCTTCCTGCAAAGCAGGTAAGATACCAAATGCTGTGGGGGCTGGCAGCAGCCGGGTAAAACCTGACGGAAATGATACTTCCAGCTGAAAAGCTTCTGCTGCCGGTCATTATGTGAAGATACTAACGCTCCACACAAATATCTACAAGGCAAACATTTACAGTACAGAGAAGAATTCTGCCACCCTGGTCTCATGTACCGCTGGCTGCAGTGGTGCGCTTGACCCACACGGGCAGCTCCCACGTCTCACTGTACTCGGGGCCGTGGTTGTCCAGCAGCCGCAGCAGGGCGGCGCTGCTCAGGCAGATGTGAGGCTGGTAGCGAGCGCACAGCTTCTCCGCATTCGCGTCGCAGCTGACGTCCTGTAGGGGGTGAACACGAGCACATCTGCACAAAGCCCAAACACAACAAACCACCTCAACATGCCCTCGGTCTCAGGGTGACTTTGGGCAGCATAAATCCGGGCACATCTTTACATCTATTTACATCTGCGGGCCAGAACTCCTCATGTGGACCTGAGACGTCCAGACAGGCAATTTATATTCAAAATAATAACAAAATAATAACTTCATCATGAAGCATAAGGAGGTGGGCAGGGAGTATGGCAAATACTCGTCTGCTTGGCAAAAAAATATAAAGAAAAAATACAATCAAAAATAAATAAAAAACACACAGGGGAAAAAATGTATGTGGCTTCATGATACAGCCTAATTAAAATGGAAGGCTTTATATGACATCTTAACACAGAATGCATTACTTTTTGTAACTTTAAAAAAAAAAAAAAAAGGAGGAAAGCTTAGAAAATTTCCCCCCGCTGACGAGTAGTGATTAATATGTCCTTTGCTTCACAATTACCAAATTGAAATTAAGGCTTTGACAAATTAAATTTAAATTTGGCAGTAGGCATTTGAAGTGTTTAAATATGCGCTTACAGCTGGCAGTGTGAGGTGTACTTGCGCCCCCTGGTGGCCATGTATGCATATTACTAATTGGTGGAGGATCCAGTGACACCTAGTACTACACAGACATTTCATGCAAACAAGCATTTCTGTGAATACCATGTGTGCCTGGTTGGCCTTCCTGTCAGGTGGAGTCTCGGACGCCACTGTGTCGTAGTCCACTGCAAGCTGGATGTCCTTTGGTAGCCGTTTCTTGACATCTATGATGTTCACTTTTCCCTTTTCAAAACAAATCACTTTAGGCATAATACTATTTATCAGCTATTTGACAATTTTTTGCCAATGTTTTATGCAAAAGCATCCAGTCACACAGAGAAACTGGCAGTGTGTAGCATGTGCTTTAAGTGGTGATGGAGCGTACCAGTATGAGGAGCTGCTTCTCAAAGTTCAGGGAGAGATCAGGGTTGAACTTGCCCCCTGTGATGCTGGTCATCTCATGGATGTGATAAACCTGTGGGTAACTCCTCACCTTGGAAATGCTGGCTCCCAGATACTCCTGTCACACAATCACAGAAGAGATTAGCTCAGGCATATGATTGGAACTGTCTCAATGCTAATCTGTACACAGGTAGGGAGGTGAGCATGAACCTGAGGCCAGCAGCCACGCCCACCTCGATATATCACATAGAACCCAGGACCGACAGCCACGCCCACCTCTGTGTATCGCATATAGAACCAGAGACTGACGGCCACGCCCACCTCTGTGTATCGAGCGGCTCCTTCACACAGGTGACTGTAATCCTCCGCACACAGCCGCGCCACGTCCTGCAAATACTTCATGAACTCGACCACTTCAATCTTCACACGTTCTTGCAATTGCTGAAACATGAATAAAAAAAAACAATGTCAGTGAACCCACAAACTTTATTAATATAATACTAAATTACTAATACAGTGGTACCTCAGTTCTCGAACTCATTGGAACTCGAATTTCTTTAAAAGTTGAACCAACCAGTTCGAAAAAAAAATTACCTAGAGCTCGATCTGAATCTCAGAAGTCAAACCGTGAACGCCGACCTAAGATAACTTGTAAGCGCGGGGAAATGAGTCACGCAGCACGTCTCTCAGCGGAAACAAAGGGTAAAGCTTCAGTCTCAGCCTCGCATTCGCTGTGATAGCATCATGCATGTTTACACTATCTGAATAAATATATTTAGACAGTAAAAATACATTAGACAATGATAGACAGTAACAGTAATTATAATATAATAAAATACATTTAAAAATAAATATATAATATAATAATAATAATATATTAATAATAAACCATTAATACATTTAATCATAATAATATTGTCATGCTGAGCGGGGACGGAACGGAGACAAAGGCGAATTAATTAATTACAGGTAAGCCAGGCAAAACGCAGACGGACAATACAATGACCGGACTGGGGAAACAAACTGAAATGCGGACGAAATACAGAGCTGATAAAAAACAACCAGAAACAGCTGATCACATAACGAGATGGCGTGGCACACGGAAGGAGCGGACAATCGGGGCAGGACACATTGTTAAGTAAGAAAATAAATGTATCCAAACAATGTGTAAAGTTAAAAAAAAAAAAAAAAAAAAATACTGTTTTGATAAATCTGCTTAGATGTGTTTAGTACAGTATATGCTCTTCTTGTTTCATCCGGTTGATTTTGTGTTTAAATGCTAAAAAAAAAAAAACAACATATTTAGGTGTAATTTTTGGGGCCAGGAAACAATTAATTGGTTTTCCATTATTTCTTATGGGGAAAATTCGATCAGAACTCGAACTTTTTAGGATTCGATCCGGAGTTCTGAACGGATTAAGTTCGAGTTTCGAGGTACTACTGTATTAATAATAGGTCAAATTAATATAATTAATAATATTTAAAATATAAAATATAATATTTAAAATCGTAAAAACGTAATAAACAATATGACTTCATATATGACAACAGTTGCGCGATTACCGGAAAGGAGTTTGCAGGGCCAAGTTTCCTTAACATTCGTAAATACAGCATCTGCTCCTTAGTGGTCAGGCTAGAGAACCGGGGGAATGGCAGTCTCGGCTCGGGGTAAACGTCGCCGTCACCGGCATCCTTCGCGTTCGTGGCCGAAGGCTCCTTCGTTACAGCGGCGGATTCCGCCGGTTTCTCCTTCTTCACTTCGGTGGTCCCTGTCGAGCTTACTTCCAGAGCGCTTCAAGGAAGTATTTAACAGTTCATTCATAAAACACGAAAACTAATTTTAAAAAATGTTCAAGGCGTGAGGTAAAGACGTCATTTCAACGTTACTGCCAATTTAACCGCTGCTTCCATCAAGTATAATAACGTCATTAATATAAATTTAAATGTAAGTTACATACCTTTGCGCTATGGCCCAAAGCTCTTTTATGTTAGGAGCCAAAGTATACTTATCATACAGATCTCGAGAAAACCCGACATCACCATTTTGAGGGGAGTCGTCCCTGTTAATAAAAAGGAAAAAATGTTGGTGTCGTGTTTTTAGCAATGGACATGAACTCTAAATACTGAAATAAATGAATGTGGAGTAACTCTGCAAGAAAGATTCCTCTTCAGAATTCTTTACCTAATTGGAAAGCGACACATCAGTAAACAACTTAAGATATCCACTTATTTTGTTCTTTGGTGTGACTAAACTGCATTTATGTGGACCCAAATTTGGCCACAAATTAATTTACCACAAAGGGTGAATAAGGTTGCACGCTCTAAATGTGAAAATACATACTATTTATGTCGAGTCAACGTTAACATAAAACTGGCTCCTACATAAGTCAAAATTACTTGCAATTCAAAAAAGACGTTAATATAAAAAACTGTCATAACGCACCATATCAGCTCCATAGTTCGTCTTCCAAACTGATAACACCTACTTTGCAGCTCCCACCAGCACTACCACCGTGCTTAGTGCAGGGTGTTGCATCTATTTGCTTCCCCTGGAAACAAGGACTTCCAGACACACATGGGGCCGACGCTCTGATGCTGAAATGCAGCCTTTCCTGCATAGCACGACTACGTTGTTATCGAGAAAGAAAAAAAAACGAATTTAGTAATAAAAGGCATGAAATTACCCTATGACGATTTGTTACCAAAAAAACGAAGAACTAATATTTCAAAATAAGAAGAAACCCAAAACGATAACATTTTGGATTGCTAGCAGGTCTAAATATAAAATGTGTAGGTCTGCATTATAACCCTCCTGCTATAATTGTGTTAAGTTCAGTTTATCTATTACAAGTTAACTCATTATATCACAAGGTTAAATGGAATCGCTGTCATAAACATTGATTTATAATTTTTAAATGATTAGGGCATATGTAAATTTACAAGTTTGCCTTAAACGTTGACGTCTTGATAAAAAATGAAAGTTCATCAATTCATTAGTTGGGTGGACGGCTGGCTCCGTGTTCAATAGTATAGCCTCGCACCTCTTAGAGGTTGGGGTTTAAACCCCGCATAAATGTACTCCCTGAGCTCTCGTGGGTTTCCTGTAGGCACTCCAGTTCCCTCCTGCAGTCGAAAAACAGGTGACTTAAAGCGCCCATTGTGTATGTAACGTAAATGAACAGGTGCTCACTGTACTATAGAGAAGTGGTTGTAAATGGATGCGTCTTTTACAATTAAGGCCATAAAGTATCCAGTAGATTTTGGCATAATATTACTAATTCTATTTCTGTCAGTAATAAAACACGATTTGATCAATTAATCGAATATTCTATATTTAGCATAACGTAAACCATACAAATGTGCATAACGTATTCATTTGTGGCACACTGTTATTCTGAAACGATTCAGGTCAATTTCTCTGCTCAGCAATATAAGAGCAGCTCTTATCCATTGGGATTTGAATGAACAAAACCTGATTACAGGTCCGGCTCTGGAGAGGCGCCGCCATCTGCTGCTCCATTTGTAGAATATCATACGCTTTACGCCCCGTATCTTATAATACGGCGATCATATACGACAGCTATTCGTCACGTCACCATAAGCCGGTATAAATAATAATAATAATAATAATAATAATAAAATAATAATAATAATAATAATAATAATAATATTTGTGGTCGTACTTATCCATCCATCATTTTCCTTATTATAATTGTTGTTAATAATAATAATAATAATTTTTATTATGGGCCTACGTTGTAATTTGCTTCAGTCAGTTTTAGTATGAAGACACACACACAACACAGCCGATTCTGGCTGCGGTCTCACTGTGGTATAAAAGAGGCCGTACTCCAGAGAACTTCACAGAGCCTTAGCGACGCTCTGCGGGAATTTAAATCAGACAGAGAACAATAAATTGAGCAGAAAATAAGAGCCCATTACAAGCTGTCGTTTTATTATGGGGTAACAGTACATAGTGCACATCTAAAATCGATGTGTCGAATGCACTTTTAATAAAGGTAATATTAAAGGTACAGCTTCTAAGTACAATATAACAACATTCATATTAGAATGAAAAGTATTTAAAAGACAACATTAAATTTCTTATTTTCTTTACAGCTGTATTTACAAAATGAATCAAAATACTTATTTTATTTTTAAGAATTAGACAGGAAGGAGCAAAACTACCATTGTGAAGACACTACTCCTAAGGAGAGTTCAAATGAGCCGGATAAAAAGTTTCATGACAATTTGTCCCCGTTTTAAGATCAGTAGCAAACATATACATTTGTGGGAACCACAATCCTCTATCTGCATTTACATTTTTTATTTTGCTGAAGCATGGAAAATATCCTCTTGATCTTACATTTAACAAAACAATGTAGAAGAAATCCAGATGAGTGCTGAATCCGTTTCCGTGTATACATACACACCCGAATACTTAAAATACAGTGATTTAATCCATTTTTTGTATTACATCAAATATTTATATTCAGTCCAGCTTAGAACAAAAACACCAGCTGCACCAGGACCCGGAGCCGTGGCGCGAACAGAGCGCGTTCTTTCCTTTTCTTAGCTAATGTCACCCAGAATGTACTCGTAGTAAGTAAGCCGTCGTCGTGTAATTCTGGTGTCCAGTCCTCTGTGAATGACCCTCAGAAGCCCACTTCATACGGAAAATGCCGTACTATGTATTTCTATTGTTTGTTGTTACCTACTTAATGATGAACGTTAAGAAAGAAGAAACAGTCCTTCAACGGTCTTAGCAGATATCAAACACTGAGATGACCAGTTACTAGTAAAGACAACATGACAATAGTTTGAAACACAAGATAGAATTTTCAATGTGCAAATACATTGTCATTCACAATACAACTTCAGAAATAGAAAACAACATGAACAGTTTCATATAACTTGTGCATCCTGTAACACCGAGAAAGCCTCGGAGTGATTTATTGTGTATTATTGCGAGCATATTCTGGCTGAAATTGGCTACAAAAAGAACTGAGAAACGTTAAAAACTTGTTACTTATGAAGGTGATTTTTGTATAGCAACAATGACAGTGTCTCTGGTGGTTTTTTATTTTTTGAAAGCAAAAGGACTTATATACTGTAGGCTACCTTCACACTAACAAAGCCTGCTTGTGAAAATAAGGGTCCACAAAGCTGTGTTCTGCCGAGAGACTTTCAAAAAGCCCCCATAACTGAAACTAGCACCCACCGACAGGTGGGGGGCGCAGTGCTACCTCGGAGGGGGGCGTTCGGCCTCCGTACTTCACCGCGGACTCGGACTGCAGCTTTGCCCTACTCTTTTCACAATCAGAACTGGCTCAACAACAAATTCAGGATACTTAAAAAGCAAACATACATAATACTGCTTGTCAGTCAAAATCAAATCAATGCATTTTTTTTCTGTAGCGGGAAACTTTTTTTTTTTTATTACTTTTGCGACTAGCGTTAATTAAACCGATACTGCTTTTTGCTAATAATCTTAAAGCATGAGAGAACAACCCTCATCCCAAGACTAGCACGCTGATACAGGTACTCGCTGGGTATCATAGTCGTCATATTATTACCGTAATTATCTTTTTAATCCTAATATTAATAACGCGTCAACACTCAGTGAAATTAATAGGACAGATAGGGTGGCCTAGTCTAAGAATTAAGATTTTGTTCACAAAATTAACTTACCTAGCACCACACATCAGAATAACACAAAATAAATTGAAGCACACCCTACCTTTATCGCACTAAGTCTAGGAGAGAGTAGTATACTAAAACAGATATTGTACAACATGATGTATTTAATAAACAGGTAAATATTTGCACTGAGTAGGCTTTGATAGCAGTATGCTCTTCTTACCTATACAGACAGAACTTTTAAATTGAACCCTATACATGGATCAATAATAACATTAAATATTGTGAAATAAAATCAGGGTGAGCGAAAGACAGAGAGAGAGAGAGATAATGTATCGGTCAACTGAAGTTCTTAGTTCTACAAAGGGACAGAACCTGTTAAGTCAAATATACACATGGGAAAAAAAATGACACCACCAGAAAAAAGTGATAAATAAGAGATTGTATTTACATGCAGATGTCTAAAACTTGTACACGAAATTAATAATAATACAACGTTTATATTATTGCTTGACATTCAGTTATGGCTAGAAGTTATTCTCTATCGTTTTTTTTTTTTGTTTTCTTTTTTTTTTAAAAAGTCTTATTTTTCATGACTATGCCTGCTGTACTTTGGAAAATGATAACTTACTTAGGAAGGTTTCCATAAAATGAACCAATGCAAATATGAATAACGAGACAATGAAGGTAATAGACCGTGACGTCGTCGCTAAGTTAAAGCCTTGTCTGGGTTGGTCTGTCCTGTGCCTACAGTGCGCGCGCCTACGCACACTAACCCTGCGTTAGTTCTCATCGTCCTTCTCCTAACCATATTGCTCACATTCAGATCTGACAATAATAATAATAAAAGCACGAACAAAATTCAGTTCATTTTTAAAAATCTATTAATCAATCAAGGACATCATCTGAATAATAGCATAACAAAACCTGACGCTATGTAACAAATCATCGTCAAATTTCACTGCTTAAATAACCTGTTAAAACAACCGTAATGGTGTGATTGTATGGCTACTAATTTAAGATGAACAACAGACTTCAAATCACCTTAACCCAAATATATACCTGTGTGTGTGTGTATATATATATATATATATGCAATTCATAGCAAGACTGTAGCCTTGCAGTAGTTAATCAAATTGTCAAAACACATCACAATATCTGAGGATAGATTGTGTCCAAAGAGGGTGATGAACCAAAACGTGGTCTCAGATTAGGCCATTCTGGGTCAGACGGTCTATATCTAGCTACAGACAGTGAATCACCCAGCAATCTCAAGGATGGGTATCTGCAACATTAAGTCTGCAACAGCTTTACTTGTAATTTTCGTTTCCGGCTGATATTGCTGATAGTACTTTTCACAGAGAGTCACAGTTGGCAAAACACAATAAAAGCAGAGATACATGTACCGACTGCGGAAAGGAAATGACTGCGTTTCAGGACGGGGGCACACGTGACATTTGCGCACTGATTGGGACACGGCTTAGCACCAGTCGACAGAGATAACGCGAGTTATGATTCACTACAGTTACTGAGAAGATCCTCTAAAACCCGTATTAATAATGCACATAATGCGCCGCTAATTTCTATAACGTACCAGTTTAATAAGCTATGTCTACAGCGCTACCTTGGCACACAGCGAGTGTCTCTCCCTGTTTGGACGAGCAGAGAGGTCCCTGTCAGAATAAATGTTTACTGGAGTAAAACCTTATATCCCAACAGACGCTTCCTTCCCAGATGCAGTAAAGCTGCCAATATTTAGCTTCTCTTTTCTGAAACGAACAGGTTTGCAGCTCGGCTCGGCAAAGATAACGATGCGTTTGTTCTGTGGAGTCTAATTAACTTCCATGACGTCCAGAACCGTTCACATTATACAGGTACAACTGTGCCTCTGAGTGATTTATGGAAATTGCATTGTTTCTAATCCAAACCAGTACCTTCTAATTTGTGGAGGGTAATTCAAGAAAGAATATATGTTTTTCAGTTCATATTTTAGGTTCTATCTTGTTAATACTATACGTATTCAAATATTTGAAAATTGAACCATGTTCCAGATTTGATATGCGTATGAAATGAGATTAAATGAGAACATTGGATAAAACTGAGGGTAAAAACATTGATATTGCACAGACTTTCCTTACAGGTTATAAACTGCAAACAAAGTTAAAAGCAAAACTTTTATGTACTAAGGTTTGTATTGTGTGTATGTTTTTCAAGATAAAAAAACTTTGCCAAAGAAAAGAAAAAACAATAATAATGAACAATCTCCATAGTGACACTTTCTTTCTGCTGCACATCTGAGAAAAAGATCTTTCCGCACTTGAAAGTGTGTGTGCTTCCAGATGCATTTTACAAGGAGAGCGTCTTTCAGAGCACCCTGAAAGGAATACGCTGCCAATTAATAAAGCCTTACTATCTTTTTAAAATAAAGCACGCACTGCAAGTCCATATACACTTACTAAGAAATACCCAATGCCTAACGTGACCTTTCTATTTTAATACCTGCTAATGTTACTCTCCCTGAGCATTCATTTCAAATGTCAATACCCATATGCAAACGATGAGACCAGAGGTTCATACCCACATAAGATTGTCATTCACAGTTTGATCATTTGTCTCTAGGTTTTGAGTTCTGCAGATGCCGTCAGTTGAACATAAACGTATCTGGATGGCCTTGGAGTATTAACTAACAGGGATCACGGAGCGGCGGTACTCCACTTAAGTATTGCTTCATTCTTTAGTCTAGGAAAAATGCGAAATATTGTATAATATAAATGCTTCTTGAAGTGTAGAACGATCAATTTATTACTTTTATCTATATACGCGGATGCAAATAAAACTCGACGTGCCTACATGGATAACACATAGCACAATAAACGTGAAATGCGAAATTGTACCAACACTTAAGGTCATTTTGTTCTTGGCTTCTCAAAGACAATACGAAGGACGGTAAACGGACCACTATGGATATCGTATGTGATTAAATATATGGCTAAATCGTGTCTGAGTTATCATGACCAAGGTAACGTCAAATACAGCATTATTACAATATCTGCAACGCCTCCCTCTGACTGCTGTAAATGGAACCTCTCGGACGTTTACCAGAAGAATTCATAAAAACACCACGAAACTGAAAGAATGAGAACAGAAAGCGCAAATAAGTGGTTTTCACGTCACTCTTCCCTGAGGGATAGCAGTACACAACAGGTCTGTCATGTACGTATTGCACTACAGAGGAATGAAAAAAAAGTCTATTATTATACAAGCTTCCTAACTCCAGTCCTCGGTATTATTACTAATCTAAAAGTCACTGTCTAGTTCTTGGAATGTCAAAACACTACAACACTACAAAAGTCTGCCTCTTTGACACGGTGAAAACATGAGGATCTACTATGGCACCTGTAGATACAAATAACAAGGTTTTTACACAATATTAAGTTGAAATTCAAACAAAACAACAAAGAGCCACTATCTGAAAATAACACTATCATTGTCTCGCATTACAATATATTTCTTTCCTCTCTCATCACACCGATTATAATTTATTGCAGGAATTCTGTAACTGCTACGTTTTGCCTCTCCCTTTTTAAAGTTGTATTAGTTTTTTTTTTTTTGAGAATTACTACCAGACAAGGCTTTGAATGTTTTCACTTGCTGCCCAGTGCTTAAAGTTACTACTGATGTACACCTTACCAAAGAAAAAGTCTGACACACGCACACACACTTCCTGACACTCGTATGCACATATGTAGATTAAAGGGGAGACAGTAAGATTGCAGAAACCCGGACGGAATATCTGAGAGGGGCTATAACTGAAACTAGGACGGTGCTCAAATAGGCATTACACATGCCCACCGTGCTCATTTCGCCCTTTACACTTTCTTTGGGGGTGGGACTAGGGGGCGCTCATACCGTACTTAGCCACTAGGTGGTACGCTTGGACAGGACTTAGTCCACAGCAACGTCAAACAAGCTGCTCCACCAACCAAACTTAAACCCAACTGAACAGTTCATACACTGGGGACAGCTAGACGGATGGGAGTTTTCGGAGAACAGGAGCAAGCCGCTATAGGACTGCAGTCGTCTGCTGAGCCCAGTTCGTAATACTGTGTAACACGTGGTAATTTATATCGATGACAAGCGGAAGTTTTAACTATGACCACGTTTCAAACAAACCTGGGGCCGAGCGGATGGGGGCGGGGGGATTCACAAGATGCAGGTATTTCGCTAAATGTGATGTTGAACTGAGGGTAAATATCTCCCAAAGGCCTCGGTTTTACTGCGTTGTTTGGTTTAGTCCTCCGGAGCTGCCCCACGTCCACCTCCTCCGCCCCGGAGCAGTTTGAGGATAGTGACTAAAGCTCTAGTTATTGAGTAAAAATAATGGGTTAAAACTTTAAATTTACGATTTACGTCGCCCTCCCGACACCCCAAATAGCAAAATGCCAGGAATAAGCAGCATGTCCGCTTCCCGGAAGTAGCCTCCGTGAATATGGTTTAAACGTGTTTCTTGTGCACATGCAACGCATCACTAGGTAACGCACAAGTCTTAAATAAAAAGGTGCAAAAAAAGTGCCTTATCGATTCGACAATAAAGAATCATCTAACTACGAATATCATACAAGTTATTTAAAATAGAATCTAAAAACATCTTTTGTATAAGTACTAATGATACCCTGTTGCACGTTTAAAAAAAAAACAGGTGAGATGGGCCCTTCTCGTTGTAGCAGACACCCTCAGATATGCTAGGGTACCTCTCCACTAAAGGATCGGAGGCAGGCGGGGGTTTCACTATGGTACCATGGAGGATGGAGACTCCGACAGCGAAAAGTCTTTGTGTTTAAACGTTTTTAGGATGGCCGGAATGGCGCGCTTCGTTGAGACGATTGTCCACTGGAGGGCGCTTTTAGCGCCACCTTGGCTGTTCAGACCCGCCACGCCGCAGCAGCCCCAATGTTCCCTGCATCGAGTTTGCATTCTGAACACTGCATTCCACACAAAACAGCAGTTAAAAAAATACAAAACAGGACAAGAAAATTAAAGGCTGAACTTGACCAAGACATGCCAAACAGCTTGTTGTGGACTTGTTGGGTCTAATAAGTATTATATTTTAGGTAATGCATCTTGATTTCATGTTATGCTTTGTTTCATTAAGGGAATGACAATTTTCAGTATTGAATAAAACTTTCTCAAAGGTCTAATTGTGCTTCAAGTTCACATTAAGATTATGATCGATTTGTGGGGTTTTTCGTTTTCATGTTTTTTAAGAGGTCACTGTATAGTGCCAATGTAAAGGGACTCCTGTGATGTACAGGTTGTGGTGTCGCCGTGGCGACACACGTGCATGGGAGTGCCAAGTTCACCTGAAAGGAAGTCGCCTGTATCCTCTCCTTGCCCTGGGCATAGGATCCCGTCCGTGTTAAAAAAGCACAAAACGAAAAACCCAACTAAAACCAACCAAAGAGTAGAAATAGACGCCCCCCCCACCCCCGCTCCCAGTTGTGCAGTGTGCTGGTTGTCCTGGCTCATGCCGGGCACCGTTAAAGTGTCTCAGATGCATCCCGCTCTGCTCCTCCCAGCAATGCAGGCGTGGGCCCCTCCCCCGCCGCCGCCGCCGGGCTGCTAGCCCTCCACGGGCATCGACTGCTCGAAGTCCGAGCCGAACAGCTCCTTGTACAGGGGGGGGAAGTGGGTGCGCACAATGTCCGGGTATATTGCTTTAAAAGCCGTCAGTTTCTCCGTGTGCCGGCTGCACAGCGCTCGCAGCGTCGACACTTTGCATATCAACTGTGAAGAGATTACACAGGGTGTTACTCGCACGCAGCCACTCGGAGCCCGGCTCGGGTTCAAAGCGGCCCAGTGTTTGCTCTCTACAGGGGGTGGGGTGGGGGGGGGGGTAGCTATTCCTGCACAGATGATGCAATGAGGATACCACTTCAAAACACTGTTCTGTTTATCCAAAGAGCTGGAAAACCTACACTCTGCATTCTCTCATACAGGACAAATATTCATGCTGGCCCTGAGAGATGTCTACAGACTTCTCCTGTGAAAGGCTCTGCTTATTTGGCCTGTCAGAACCGGGACCTGGCTTCGTGGGACGGCGACCTCGTCTAGTCTACGCTTACCTTCGTTAGGATGCCATCCTCTCTGTGGTTCTTCTGCAGGACATGCTGTAGGGCCAGCTGGATCTTCTGCTGGAGTTTCTCCACCTTCACTTTCTCTTGAAGCCAGGACCGGTCTGGGGCAAACGAGAGGGATAGACGATTAGGTGGACGTCCCCAGGATCACCGGTGCGGTGACATTACACACACACACGTGAAGAATATCAGAGGGCTGTAGTTAGATACAGGGCTGACCGCCTCCCCTGCCCATGGAACAGGAGCCCAGGAAGTCCTTACCCGCAGACATCAACACGAATGCTGAGAACAAGGCGATCTCATCCTCCGACAGGTGCATAGAACACAGGTTTTTTCCAAACTCAAATATGGAGCTGATCAGGTCATCGCAGCCTGGTGAGGAGGAGACAGACAGATGGGGGGTGGGGGTGTCAGGAACAGGGCTGGGCGTCTCATTTTGGCCTCACATTAACCAACTCAGGAGACGAAACGCGGCCTTAGCTGAGCCGTCTTTGCGTCTGATTACATCGATAGTAACAGGCAATTGGCTGCGACACTGAGTCTCCACCACTTCCTGTCTCTGCCACGTGCCTCTCTGCTGCCATGCGACCCAGGGGCCGTGCACCTTGAAGGAGGCGCTCTGCTCAAACCGCCGGGCATCGCCCGTGTGTGGCACACTGCTAAAACTCCGACCACTCGGCAATGGTTTCCAGGGAAGATATTCAGGCACGTGGCTTACTGGTGACTGCATGGACCCACAGGGACGAGCCCTACGACCAGGACCCCAGGACTGGGTGAGGAAGGCGAACCCAGCGAGCATTTAGCGTGACCTCAAGAAGTGCAGGCAGACGTTGGTACCCGGGCACACTCACCCAGGGACTTGAAGACATCAGGACCTGCGTATTTCCCATCGAAGTAGACGGTGTTGTTCTGAGAGTCGAAGGCACGGCACATTCTGACGAACACGACCTCCAGGGAACCTGTAAGAAGCACGAAACCACCTTCGCGTCTTTCCCTTTGATCTCCGCACAGCATGTTCGTTCTCTTAACAGCCCTCCTACCACTTTACACAGATTATTCCGATAATCATCGCCATCCACTGTTATCGCTCTTCTCTGTTTCTGTAAGATACCGTTTGCTTTAAATTAAATGACATTCTAGTCCAGTCGTGGCTATCTGGGAGTCTTTTCCGTATAACGATTAGAAAATGTGCTGTGACGTCGCGCTGGGGTGATGGATAGGGCGTGAAGAACAGCCTTCAGAGCTGAGTTACGGGATGAAAAGGGTGTAATGAAAACAATTATCGTGCTTTATGAACAGGCTGCAGTTTAACGTGTCACATTAGACCCCTGATCCCCAGTTAATTATTAATATCGGCAGCGGTAATGCAAATAAGAGTCAGAGAGAGCGAGAGAGAGCACACTGCCCTGGGGACCACCCTGCCTGTCTGTTTATCTGCGTGGCGGGGAACAGTTTGTCTTCTCGTTTGAGGAGGATGATGGGGGGAGGCGATGGGTGAGGGGGGGGTGTCCTCACTCCTCCCAACGTGATCACCTAATGGTGACAGGGACAATGCGGCATGTACCTGCTTTCAGAAGCACGATCTGATCGTTTTGACACAGCTCCATGAAGCCGTCGATGCGTTTGGCGAACTCCACCACGTACTGTATGGCCTCCGTGATCTTGATGGCACACAGCTGCCACATGACCTCCCGAGGCTGTGGGGGGGGACGGCGTCCGTGAGCAGGTGTACAGCCTCCCCTTGACCCCTCCCCAGGTGTGGCAGCTGCTCTGTACCTTGTTCTGGTAGTTCTCCATCTCCTCCTGCAGGAAAGCTTGCCAGGTCATCTGCTGAAGCTCCTCCCTCAGGTACTGACACGTCTCCATGTGGGACTTGGAGATGTTCTGCGCCAGATGTTCTGTAGGAGCGGTGGTGAGGAGAAGCGGGGAGAGGTTATGGAGAATGAGAGCAAGGAGCACAACCGCACGGGGCGCAGATGCATGGGGCGCAGACGCACGGGGCGCAGGCGCATGGGGCGCAGACGCACGGGGCGCAGACGGCCTGTGTTTACTCGTTCATTAGTGACAGTTAAAGCAGCAAGTGATTTGTTGAGTTACTTCCTGGAAACACACACATGGGGGGGGGGGGCAGTCAGAGCCAGGTTTTGACGTGAATTGAGAGGGTTGGAGGGAAGACAACGTTACTCACAGAAACAAAGGTCATATTTTCTCTTGAAAAAAAGGACTAAAAATTTAATCATTTTTTAAAATACATTTGTTAAAAGGAAAAGTGTTCTAAAGCACAAGGGAGCCTAAAAAAATGATTTCCCCAGACTCGTGCCCTGCTGGATCTTGATTGGCCCTAATTAATGGAAACTAATTACGAAAAAGCAGTTTTAATGAGTCTTGGAGATGAGTTTCCAACCTCCTGCTATTTTAAACCACCTTTGTGTCATTTGCCCCACAGTTCTGCCCCCCCCCCCCTCACCTAGCTCCGCCATGGACACTGTGGGTGACGTCTCCCCGTTGGTGAAGGAGCAGTAGGGGAAGAATCCCGACCCGGGAGCGAAGTCGCAGATGGGCTCGGGCTTGATGCCGTTGATGTCCAGGCCCGACTGGTCCGGTGAGGGCTGGATGTCCAGGTAGAAGCTGTTAATGGCCGAGTCCGGCTTGCCGCCTTCGGGCGTGTGTCCGTCCATGTAGCCGCTGAGGTCGTCGTGCAGCTCGGTGAGCCCGCTGGCGGACAGGCCGTAGGCGGGCGTGAGCGGCTCGGCCTCCCCGGGCGGCTGCTGGTCCCGCTGCTGCTGCTGCAACCGATGCTTCTGCACCTCCGCATACAGGCTGTCCCGCTGCTTCTTCGACATGCGGCCGAACTTGACGGCTGAGTGGGGGGGGGGAGGGAGAAACATGGCTTTGTGGGGATCCCTCTTCTGCATGGGCTGCTGAGACACAGCGCTGAGAGAGCATCTGAAACTCATCCTGGGAACGTGAATGTAACGTGTCGGACAAGTTGCGGACCCCCCCCCCCCCCCAAACATGAAATTAAACCTCGTGTCTGGAATGCGAGGTTTAGACTGGGATACAGGCCCATTATGGTGTCAGAGGTGAGGTGGCGGTTCTGCGATTAAATTTCCCATCAAAGACAGTGGACCGCGTGTTTAGTCAGCAAATGCTGTCACGGGCTTCCCTGGCAACTGAGGAAAAACACATTAATCTGCCAGCGTCTGATGGAGGAGTGCAGGTAGCGCACCACAGATCAGGGGGCTGCGTGCCACGTGGAGCCAGGGGTCACCTTGCCTGTCCTGGTTGTGTGAGAGAGCAGCTCGAAGGACTCGGTAGGGCTGGCCTGATTAGAGCCCCTGGTGCCCTGGTGCCCCGTGCCCCTCCCACTGCCACAGAGGTCCTGCAGGACAGCCTCACGGCAGCCACAGTGCTAATGCTGCTCACCTGAACCCCTGACGCCGGAGCCACCACTGAGGCACGCTAATTACCCTCATTTGATAAGAGCTACTTGCTGTCTAGGAGGTGCCCCCGAGTGGATGTGGCCAGGGCCCCGGGCACCTACCGTCTCGCGACATGCCCACAGCCAGGCACTTCTGCAGGCGGCAGTGCTGGCAGCGATTGCGGCTGGTGCGATCGATCAGGCAGTTCTTCTGACGGGGGCAGGAGTACGCGGCATTGCTCTGCTGACTTCTCCTGAAGAAGCCCTGGGAAGGTGGTGAGAGCGAGTCGTACTGTCATGGAGTCACCTGCGTCACCGCCAGCTGCCGTCCCTAGGAGCCCACATCGCTGTGCACCTCAACCGCGCGCCAGTGGAAATGCCCGACCAAGCGCTCTGAACGCAGGCGTGTCGGCAGCCTCCCACCAATCAAGTTTGGTACAAGTAGGATGTGCAGGGAGGCCAGAACATCACCATTGATTTGACACGGCCCTGGCTTGGGGACGCGAAGGCCAACATGCCTGTCTGACGCCTCAGCGTTTGACAATTTTCTACTTAATGAATTGATTTTAGCACATCATTTACAAACCCCATTCCACTGCTCGATACACATATGTCTTAATTAGTTGCTCATTGGCTGTTTAATTACAAGAAAACAGCTGACAGCTGCCAAGTTGCTTTCTAATGACAGCCATTATGGAAAGGGGTTCGAGTGCTGGTGACAATCCCGACTTTTTCACGAGGCTGTGATTTATGGACCGAACTCATGCGCTTGCTCATGCCATTAAAGCACTTCTGTGCCTGAAGTAATTAGCAATCATTACGGGCACATTTCAGCGGCTTATTCCACTGCTTCCGCTGCATTTAAGCTCTTGTCTCTGAGGGGAGACTGCAGTGTTTCCATACGCCTCACGCACGACATGCAACAACGGAGGTACTGGCCCCTTATGGAATACTAAAGACCGGCCTGGTGACAGGAGGCGAGTAAAAATACACAGCGAGCAAAATTCTCTTTGTCACACAGGTGAGGCATTTCAGGCATTACAAAACGCGTCCTCAGCGGAAAGAACAATGTGCTGCAGTGAACACTTCACACTTCAGAAGTGTTCAAAGAATCACCTTCCTTAGGGGTTCATTTAGTGACACCGTCTCGCACGGCACTCTCACAGCATAACCATAGACAGAGAAGAGTAAACAAACCACTTTCATTGTGTAACTGACTGAACACTCTGACTTACTGTAGAGGAAACACTTGACCAATTGAATTCTGTCTCTGTCAGGTTTCAGGAGTTTTTTTGGTATGAAGAGCAACTCTTTCTTGGTAAAAAAAAAAAAAAAACACACAGTGGAGCAGAAGGCACCAGGGAGACGTTCACGACGGCATGCAGGAGAGCGTTCGGCCCAGTGCTCCACTTCCCGCAAGCTTACCTTGCAGCCTTCGCATGTTATCACACCGTAATGGATGCCAGACGACTTATCTCCACAGATCTTGCAGGGAATAATTTCGATTTGAGCTAGAGAGATAAAGAGAGAAAGTTTCAGGATTCTTGTTAAAGATGGTCAGAACAGCTACAAACAAGTACAAGTGATTGAATTTTCCAAAGATCTAAGGGCTTGTGGTTGGGGCCACCTTATCTCAGAGCATTCCGTTATCCATCCTAAATGAAAATTTTGAGTAAATGAAATTCCCATGCTGCAGGTTTAATACTTGACTGATTCAGAAGTTGTTTCATTACAACAATTGTTCAAACCTGTTCAAAGAACTCAGATGAGGGAAACTTTGGTAAATGTCACAGTTTGAACATCAAAGCATTAAAAAAAATCCCCACTGAAATGCCCCTTAAATCCTGAAATAAAACTTTTGACCATTAAAGTGAAAAAAGACCAGGTTTATGCAGCAAAAACTGTGTAGCTGTGTAAGTGTGGCAGCACAGCAGAGAACAGCGATGGAAGAAAAAAGCTGTTTATGAGTGACTGACACCATAGATCAGCAGTCAGCAGCTGTAGACCTCATACTCATTTCAGTGCTCAGTCGCCAGTCCAGGGCACAGTCTAGCATATGTGCAGCCTGTGTCCACAGTACTGTTGCTGATGCCCTGTACATGTGGACAATGCTGTATGCAGCCCAGCTACAGCATATACCCTTAAGCCATCACATATGGGCACTTCATCACTATGGGCTGTTCACCTTGAGAAGGTGTTTCTGGCAAAGGGTGTCAGCAACAGCCCTGTTACCCTCTGGCACACCTTGAACTCTGCTAGCTCCAGGATCAGTTTGGCAGAAATCAGGTTCTGTAACTGGACCTAAATTTAATAGTAAATCTGGTATCACCACCCAGCCTTCAAAGTACAAAGACACTGGGAGAGACTCCCTCAGTTAAGGTGGTCTTACCACCCAGCCTTCAACACACAAACACTCTGGGAGAGACTCCCTCAGTTAAGGTGGTCTTACCACCCAGCCTTCAACACACAAACACTCTGGGAGAGACTCCCTCAGTTAAGGTGGTCTTACCACCCAGCCTTCAACACACAAACAGAGACTCCCTCAGTAAATGTAGTATTACTGTCCAGCTTTTAACAAAGAGACTCTGCCTTTAATGAACAGAGATTCTCGGAAAGGCTCCCTTATTAAATTTAGCATCATCACAGAGACTGGGAGAGACTCCCACAGCAAATGCGGTATCATTACAGAGACTCTGGGAGAGACTCCCTCAGCAAATACAGTATCACTACTGAAACTCTCGGAGAGACTCCATTAGCAAATGCGGTATCACTGCAGAGACTATGGGCAAGACTCCCACAGTAAATGCACAGAGACTCTGGAAGTGACTCCCTCCCTTACAGTCAGATCCACACCACAGGCCTCCCATTTCAATGAACCATTAAAAACCACCATGATAAACAGAACACTCCCAGTGTTAAGGAGACCCTTCCTACAACTGGTTGGTCTAGGTGCAGAGTGCCTTTCAAAAGAGCGGTGGAGTAACAAATAATATGGTATGATTATCTCTGTTTATTTTTTAAATTGCCGCTGTTATTATTATTATTTACTTATGCCTTTGCTCTGCCATGCTCCCCGCACCGCCCCTCCCGCCTGTGCTCTCTGTTGCTTTGTTTTTATGTTTCCCCCACATGAATATTAACAGTTCATTGTATCTCTACTCCCTTAGCATTTTCAGCTTCATTACTTACATAATTTGTTCTGACATGCACTCACAACAACTCGAGCATGCTGTAATTAAGGCTGGCTGTGGCTGAGGGAGGGAGTGGGCCGTGTGTGCGGAGGCCGGGCAGCAGGTGGCAGTGCGGTGCTGCGGCCACCACCTCCTACTCGGAGGGGCTCCAACCTCAGACCATTTCCCTTTCCTCCCCCTTTCCAAACGCCACAGCTCTCTAAGACGCCTTAATTCCCCCTGAAGAAGCGAGCTTGAGTGAACACTCAGTCAAGCCTGATGAAAGCCACCATGTCTGGCCACCCCACAGGACTGTTTATAGGGGGGCAGGGCCTCCCTGTGGAGGCCACCAGTATGCACTATGTTACACAGCAAGCCCCACACACACATTCATGTGCACTCATCCAACTCAGTCATCCTTGTTCTTTAACACTTAAAACATCTTCTTTTTGAGCTAGGCATCATAACACAGTCAGTACGTTTACATGCACACTAAGAAAATCTAATTGTTTTGTTAGTCCGACTAAAACCGTACTAAATCGAATTTCTCAAAGTCGGACTAAGACACCCAAATAATGCGATTGGGAGTCGATTTACCCCTGCATATATACGGTCAATTGGACTCAAACTGGCAGTACAACATACAGCACGTACGAAACGTACAAAATGTCCAATTCACCGCTCAACTAAAGGGCGCTTTTTCACCGCACTAGGTACCGTACTTTGATACTTCAAGAAGGCACCAAAAGTACGGTACTTCAAAGTGTTGGTTTTACACTGGAATAAAAACTGTGACATCACAATGCGAGGCGGGGTATTTTGTACTGAATTCGAAATATGCCTGTAGTTAGGACTGGACGATGTGCTATATTAATAGCAGCATCACATGTTATGCACATCCAATTCTTACATCGCTAGTCAGCTAGATTAAGATCAGGCTTTCTCTTACCTTCAGTTTGGTATGGTTATTGTAGCGCAGGAAGTTTAAGTCTCGTGAAAACATTTTTACTCTGTCGTAGGAGAAAAACGTAACATTTTTGCAATTTTGACAATTATTCATTTTCAAGACTATTTAAAAATCGGATTAACATTCACCTCCGCTGCCTTTGCATGAGCGCTGCCTGCGTTCTCCGAGACAATCATAATCATTTTCATCCTGGCTGTTAAATTCACTCCTATACGGGTTCGTGAGAATTTTTCAACTGCTAAACACCCCAAAATTTATTACAACAAAATCACATTGCAATATTTTAAACTGTTCCAATACTGTGCTGTCATAGTGTATTATACAAAATACTTAATTTCTTGTTGTATCTGTTCTACTGACCAGATCACAATTAAAGCTTGTGTCACTTCATTTGTCCATGCATCCATTATAATCAATGTTATTATTTTTTTACGCCTGTGACGCACTAGGTCAACTGGAAAAAGCCCAATAGTAACAAGCTGAAAGGAGCCGTATCGCCACCTACTGTAGCGGAGTTGGACATACTCCAGTCAATAAAACGATTCCCATGGGACAAGGACAATAGTCCGATTAAGTGGCGAAGTCAAGCTATAACTGTAGCTCAACTTAGCTGTGCATGTAAATGTGATGACTGGAAAAGTCGAATGGAATAACCTTACATCTTAAAAAATGTGTGTTGGAATGTGCAAAAGCAAGTATAATACCAAATCTAATTCTCACATAAAAATGCACGTTATTTGACATGCAGTTTAAATACATGCTAAGAGCATTAGAAAAAGAAATGTGACTTTAACATGGCATTTCCCCCCCTTCAGTCTCTGTTTTTCTCTCTCTTTTCGGAGCACAAATTATTTATGATGCAAATGATGGAGTTTTTCCCCTTAGGATGCTCCTGCACCTGATTAAAAATGTACTACGTGCCCCATGAAAAAGGGTATGCTGAAAGTCCCAAGAAATGATTCAAATGCGAAGAGGGTTTAAGAATTAATTCACACTGGGGTGAAACACAAGCAGAAAGCTATATGGCTAAGAACCCGAGTTTAGTGATTCAGTATCTATCAATAAACAGGTAGCTTCCCCGAGTGTCTTCTAGAACAGTCTCTTGCCTGTGCTTTATTTCCCCGTGGCGGCTCAGCCTGACGCCATGCACAGGACTTATAGTGTCCAACACTCATACTGAGGCCTTCTTTAGGACAGCAGCTCCAGGATGGAAAGCACCCCCCCCACCAGCAAACCTGAGTCACAGTGGGCTTCACTCTCCCCCAGGCCCATTCCCCCCCCCAGACTCCTTCACTCTCCCCCAGGCCCATCCCCCCCCCCCAGACTCCTTCACTCTCCCCCAGCCTCCTTCACTGCCCCCCTGGCTCTATCCCTCTCCCTCAGGCTCCTTCACTCTCCCCCAGGCCCCTTCATTCTTTCCCAGCATCCTTCACTCTCCCCTAGCCTCCTTCACTGGGCCCGGGGCCTATCACTCCCTTCTCAGGTGCTCTGTCAGAGACGGGAAATGGCCTCTGTGACACAGTGGCGAGTTCTTTGGTCTCATGGGAAGAACACCCAGAAAAACACACTTCACTAATTAAGCTTCCATATTAAGTGCCCCCGGCATTTGTCGCGGCTCTGCAGGACTTAGCCTGTGCTGCTTGCTTCCCCCTCACACCACACCAAATTATATTCAAAGTGCCACGCTGCCACAGTACAGATTTGATAGAGAAAAAACGCTTTGTCAGGGAGATGAGACGTTTTTGTGGGGCAGACACTGCAGGTAGACGGGCAGCAATGGATTCCATTCTGCACGTGGCAGCGCAAGGCAGTGTACAGTTGGCCCAAATGGTGGTGGGGGGGGGGGGGGTCACTGGATCGTCTACATCGTCTGCTTTCTTACATTCAGATGCATTATTCACACACCCTGACCTCCTGCTAGTTTGCATAGCTGTGTATATCCAGGCCAGATGCAGAGTGCAGCCATTTAATGGGATTCACGGAGCCCCAGTGGTCTGACTGAGCATCTCCCACCGGCCCTGTCTGCACTGGGAGAGAACTGAACTTCACACAGCGGCAGAACTGCACTGAAGGCTGATCCCATCATCAGCGGGTTCAACCGACAGCAGATGTAAGGGAGACAGCATCTGTGATGTCAGTGTTTATTCGACGTAATGAGGAATTGTGAGTCAGGCCTGTCACTCGCTTTCAGCGGTATAATGGAAACAATGTGGGTAGCCACTTTTCAATACAGGCCACTTGTGAAGGATTTTTTAAAAAACAAACGTTTACTCTCAGCTCTGGTGTAAGATAAATACGAAGATGATACACTTATACATCCAAATATTTGATGAAACCAACAAGCTAAAGCCTTGTGTGTGTGTGGGGGGGGGGGGGGGGGGGGGGTTTGTCTGCATGTGTATGCAAGGCTGTGTGTGTATGTGTGGGACTGTGCATGTGTGTGTGCATGGCTGTGTGTGTATGTGTGGGACTGTGCATGTGTGTGTGCATAGCTGTGTGTGTATGTGTGGGACTGTGCATGTGTGTGTGCATGACTGTGTGTGTATGTGTGGGACTGTGCTTGTGTGTGTGCATAGCTGTGTGTGTATGTGTGGGACTGTGCTTGTGTGTGTGCATAGCTGTGTGTGTATGTGTGGGACTGTGCTTGTGTGTGTGCATAGCTGTGTGTGTATGTGTGGGACTGTGCTTGTGTGTGTGCATAGCTGTGTGTGTATGTGTGGGACTGTGCTTGTGTGTGTGCATAGCTGTGTGTGTATGTGTGGGACTGTGCTTGTGTGTGTGCATAGCTGTGTGTGTATCTGTGGGACTGTGCTTGTGTGTGTGCATAGCTGTGTGTGTATGTGTTTGTGTGGGACTGTGTGATTACTTATGATTAAGGTTGTCATAGTTTGGATTAGGGTTTTGCCCCTAGAAATGAATGGAGAGTCCCCCTGTGTTTGTGTGCAGATGTGCCTGTGGGTTTGTGTGTGTGTGCGTGTGTGTGTCTGTGTGTATGTGCGCACGTCTGCCTGTGGCTGTGTGTGTGGCAGGACAGCTCGGCAGCTGTTAGCGACCGCATGATGAGAGCAGACAGAGCCTGGCTCACATTTATTATGTAAGTGACAGGACTGAGAGGCCCCCATGTGCCCTGGTGGGTCACCGTGCTGAGCACCAATCGCACAGGACGCGCTGGGGAGCTGCAAGCGAAGGCAGAGCATGAAAACGTTACTCTACCCACGGCACAGGCACCGTGCAGGGAAATTACCCACTAGTCATTTTTTAGCACTTGCGTAAGTTTAAAACGGTTATTAAAATGGGATATTGTGCACGTATTAATAGAGCCTTATGGAAGACAGTTTGCCCCATTTTTCCGCTGCAAAGTAAACTGTGACCGCATTCCAACACAAACAATGAAACTGGTTCCTTCAGGCTACAGAGATCATCTGCAGCTTCACAACACAGGATAAATTCTCAACTGATACGCATGGAACTTGCAAAATTAAAAAGGAAGCATTTTTAAAGGATAAGCATGAACTTTGCTGCTTCAGTCTGCACAGCCAGTCCTGCCATGGACGTCCAGTTTCATAAGGGCCACTGAGCTTAAAAAGAGAGGCAGTGTGAATGTCACTGACAAAGGATGGTGACCCGGAGAAGCATAAATATGTGGCCTGTTTGGGGCCTGTGATATGCTGGCATAACAGCCTAGGGCACGCAGTTCAGGGCCGCCCCGCAGAGGGGGGCAAACGGGCGATGGCAGGCGCTTTTCAAACCTGGGGAATTCTTGTTATCACTGGAAAAAGCAAACTAAAGCGAAACAACAGGCATCAGAATATGTTTGAAGAAACCGAAGTGTAGTCTTAAATGCGGAACGCAGAAGGCTGATTATTTTCCTTTTACACAAGCTTGGAAAAAATAACGACAACAAGAGGCTTCACTTACTTAACTGAAAAGGTACCAAAATTGCAATTGGTTAACGGTCCGGTACCTGTCAACCAGTCTTGGACTCGTTTCCATTTAAGCCGCTCCTGAGTGTGTGTGCATGTAACTGGGATGTTAATATTTCAGGAGTCTTTTACATTCCGCTTGACTCGCACAAGGAAACGCTTCCGAACACCGACAGCATGAAGGGGAGAAAGAGGAAGACAGCCCCCCCCCCTTCGTCAGCGGAATAGTAATTGGCTTTCTAATTTATGTGCTGTACTGCTGCAGACTGACAAGCTTCCTGCCTGAACGTCTGTGTGTTCACACTCAGGGGGATACAACAAAAGCCAGAGTTTACAAACCAGGCGGGGGGAGGGGGGGGGGGGGCGCTCTGACATCTTACGCTCCGCCAGAGACAGTGAGGCGGAGCCGAGTCCAGTGCTACCTGCCGCGATTACAGAGCGCCGCTGTTCTCGGTACCTCAAGCCCGGCTCCGCTACCGGACTGCGGGTTCTTTCCTCGTGCTGCCTGACGGCCCGATGGCGAATACTGAGGCCCCGCTGTGTGTGTGCTGACATGACTGGCTGAAAGACAGCAGCTGAAACCACCACGCTGTAATGTGTATAATATATGCTCACTGTCATATGCATTGCAATTTTGTGGATACGTGCCTAATGTTTCCATTTATGTGTGTGATACGGTCTGCTGCCGACCACGTGCTAGATGAGTGGTTGTAAGATGGACGGGTGGGTGAGGAACAGAGGCACGTTAACACAGCCAGAGGCACATTAACACAGTCAGAGGCAGATTGACACGGCCAGAGGCACGTTAACGCTGTCAGAGGCACAGTAGCACAGTTAGAGACGCGCTAACATGGCCAGAGGTATGTTAGCACAATCAGAGGCACATTAGTATGGTTAGAGCCACATTAGTATGGTTAGAGGCACATTAGCACAGTCAGAGCCACATTAGTATGGTTAGAGGCACATTAGCACAGTCAGAGGCACATTAGTATGGTTAGAGGCACATTAGCACAGTCAGAGGAACATTAGCACAGTCAGAGGCACATTAGTATGGTCAGAGGCACACTAACACAGCCAGCGGCATGTTAATATGATCAGAGGCTTCCAACTATTTCCTACGATGGTATAGTCAGTATAGCAGAGGGGGGCTTTAAAATTCTTATTAAACAAGGTAAGTTTAGCAGAGACCCCTGAGCTTCAGTCGGGGTGAGCCCGTGCATTTAAGCACGCATGTAAGTACAAGCTGCTGTGCACAAGAATGATGACGGTCAGGCTGCCGGCCTCCTCACAAGCCCTCATTGGTTTGAGGGTTGACCGTGCTTCCGAACAGCTCTCAACAGGCTGGCCACGCTATGCGCCAGGTGGGGGGGGGCGGTAGTGAAATAAGCAACCATGGGCCCGAAGACCCATCGCTGTTACACAAAGGAGTCTCTACACAGGGACAACAGGCCTGTCCATGTTTTAGGAAGAAAGTCGCTGTGTCATGTGCCCCCCAATACCATCGCCGCTGGTGGGGGGGCACAGACGAGGCTTCCTCTGACCGAGATCCCGGTATGATCAGTGTTCACCGAAAGGACTGTGCACAAGAGCGCTAGGAGGCGTGGTGGATCGGCACGGTGGATCGGCATGGCAGAGCAATGCCCATATTGCGGTCTTGTGTGGATATGGCTCAGGGGCCATTGGCACTGTACCCACAGACAGACGGTCCTCTGCTGTCTGCTCCATGCCGACAAGGGGGGGCTTCCTGCAAGATGTTCGTCAGTCAAAGCTGAAGCTCTTATAGCCGCCACACAGTCCAGTGAGAGGGCTGGACACGCTCGGGAGAGTGAACTGTCCGCGTCCCGGGGGGGCACTGTCCAGGAAGGGCGTTCCGGAGCCAACCCCAGTGTCATTCCCACCCCGCACAGAGCATGGAAAAAGCAGATCAATTTTTCAGCACTGGGGAAAAACTAGGACAAAAGATTGTTTACAGCTCTAACCAGCCCAAACCATGGCAAACATGAATATTTATGGGAAAGACTCAAACCAGCCATTAGATGAGAGTAATAAGCCATCACAGCACTGAGTTAAATTCGGAGGCCGACTCAAAGACAAAACTGCAGAGCAATTCTACCATTTCCCTTAATTACCATCTAGAATAACACAGTGAACAGCGCAGTTCAGAACTGCCTTTGATTTCACTCCTGATTCTGCTTTCATTCTCATGGCCTAGATGATCACGGTACACACAGTATTTTCTGTTGAAGTGACCGTGCGCCATCGTTCCTGGGCCGCCCGCGTGCACAAAGCCGGTGTTTCCGGTCCTTGGCGTCCACCGAGAAGTGCCAGCTCTCCAGGGAGGGGGGGGGATTTACTGTGTGACCCAGTGAATCTCTCTGTTGTGCTCTGCCAGCCAGTGAACTGGAGCAGACCCCGCGTCACCCTCCCCACCCGTGTCCTGTGCGGCGTTTCCCGGGCTGCTGCCCCGTCCCGTGGGCTTTGCCGAACACACCTGACGTTGTGATTACATAGCATCCGCAAAGCGCACTGGCATGACTCGAGGTCAGCAGTGCAGAACAAACGGTTTTGAGTAAAACACTTTTCAGCAGCTCATGTGACGAGAGTGGAGTCGACACACTGCTTCATCAGAGCACAGTGAAGTCGACCATTGCGCAAAAATGACAAAGGATAGCTCTCCTAAGAAATGCTACGCTTTCTGGTTTTCCTGAGTCCACAAGGAAGAGGAAGCAGTTCTTCAGCAGTGCCGGGAATCACCTAGCCTGCTTGTGATCCTGGTACCGAAACAGGAAGCGTGAAGTGGTAGGTGATGCTTCCGTGGATGGGAAGCTGCAGCAAACACAGCAGAGCGTTATCAGGCTCCCTGATCACTCGTCTCCAGGTGAGACCCACTACACGAGGGACCCGGCCATAGGCACTTGGCATGAGGACACCCCATCTCAGGGTCATTAAGATGGGGCCGTCACATAAAATTGTTGGTTCTTCTCAACTTCCTCTCCTGTGCAGCCACACATTTTTGCTACTGAGGTTTCTGTGCAGGTGCAAAGTGCAAGTGAAAGGAAAAAGATTCTGTTCTGCAGTTAAACCACGGCGCTGTGTGGAAGGCGGGTGGCAGGCAGGCAAGTGGCCAAGTGTGACCACAGCTAGCAGGCCTCATGCAAAGCCGCACAAGGTCGTCTGCCACGGAGCCCCCTGCGCCCCGGACCCTCTTCTTTTGTCATGATACCTGGCGATCCACCTTTTCGTTATTGTTTTCAGTCTCAAGGGATGGCAAATCGAGTGATCAGGGAGGAGAGGGGCAGGCTCAAAGAGCGAAATCAAATGCAGGCGCTTCGCTGAGCAACCAGCTAGGTTGCTTTGCAACACAGAGCACTTTTATTTGACCATGAGCTTGATTACGGATATTGTAAAATGATGATTCAGTCATATGTGGATGTATGAATCCCCACTTCCATACCTACACTCATGAGTCCCATAAAATGTCTGTGCTATCTGCCTAAGCTGGTGCATGGCCAGCTTTATAAAGAAATACAGTATATAAACAGCAGGGTTTTTTCTCTTATAAGAATATGGCTAATATGCTAAAATCCCAGTCACCTTACTAACGGAGGGTAAACCAGCTACATGAGCTTTGATATTTTAAACTATAAAACATTTCTAATTCTTGGAAATTCTCTATTTGGAGATACATACTAAGAAGTACTTTGTCCTGGGTAAAGATGGTGTAAGATAAACAGGCACTTCCAAGAACCTTGCAATGGCGAACGGGGATCACGCTTGTTTGCAGTGACTGTCAAGGCAGCGGATGGGCTAAAATCATGGATGCTGCTCCCGAAACAGGCACTGTCCGTCTGGGGCCCCTGGCCTCATTAACATCAGGGACTAATCGATACTTTCCACTGGGGAAAATCGTTGGATGGCCCATATGGAAGAAACGACAGAGCCGGAGCTGGACGGGACACCCCCACAACACTCTGGCTTGGCCCCATCGACCCAGAAAACGTTCCATCAGCACGATGGAAAAGAAGCCGCCTGCCCGGAGCAGAGTAGTTCATACAGCCCAGGCCGACCCCCCCGGAAGGCGACTACAAATCAGTAACAGCAGACGGTGGAATGTGAGAGCTTGTGGAAAAACAGAAATAATTACGTCATCTTAAGCTCAGGCTCTCAGAAAGCAGAATTCCAGTTTGCTGTTATCAGAACAAAGAAATGGAAAAACAAAACAAAAAAAAACCTAAATCAGGCTACTTTTACAGATATTGGCAATAACACATAGCTTACACTTATCACTGGTATATACAGTAATTAATCATCATTAACGGCTCAATAAGCTATTAAACAGCCAGGAGAGTGACTGTAGATCTCATCATAGCTGGAGCGCTGAGTCTGGGCAGAAGCCCGGCGTGAGTCTGTCAGGCTGGCGGAGAGAGGGTAAATACCGCGTTTCGGGGTGGATAGAGTGTAAACGCCATGTTGTGAGGCCGAGAAAGCGTAAACACTGTGCTATGGGACTGAGAGAGTGTAAACACTGTGTTATGAGAGGGAGAGAGAGTAAACACTGTGTTATGAGGTGGAGAGAGCGTAAACGCTGTGTTACGGGAGGGAGAGAGAATAAACACTGTGCTATGGGAGGGAGAGAGTGTAAACACTGTGTTATGAGAGGGAGAGCGAGTAAACACTGTGTTATGAGGTGGAGAGAGCGTAAACACTGTGTTATGAGGTGGAGAGAGCGTAAACACTGTGTTACGGGAGGGAGAGAGAGTAAACACTGTGTTACGGGAGGGAGAGAGTGTAAACACTGTGTTACGGGAGGGAGAGAGTGTAAACACTGTGTTACGGGAGGGAGAGAGTGTAAACACTGTGTTATGGGAGGGAGAGAGTGTAAACACTGTGTTATGGGAGGGAGAGAGTGTAAATACTGTGTTGGGGGAGGAGAGGGTGTAAACACTGTGTTATGGGAGGGAGAGAGTGTAAACACTGTGTTATGGGAGGGAGAGAGTGTAAACACTGTGTTACGGGAGGGAGAGAGTGTAAATACTGTGTTGGGGGAGGAGAGGGTGTAAACACTGTGTTATGGGAGGGAGAGAGCGTAAACACCCTGTTACAGTAGGGTGAGAGCATAAACACTATGTTACGGGGCGGAGAAAGTGTAAACAATGCATTGGGGGGTGAAGAGAGTGTTAACACTGCGTTGGGAGGCAAAAAGAGTGCAACCACCGTGTTGGAGGTGAAGAAAGCATAAATACCATGTTGGAGGGGCAGAGGGAGTGTAAACACAGTGTTTGAGAGCAGGGAGAATGTATACACCACGTTCGGGCATGTGACGCGGGCACAGGCCAGCCAGGATGCCCCCCCGATGCCTCTCTGCAGCGGGAATGTGAAAATAAAACCTATTTAATGAGGGGTGAATGAGAGAACCTCGGGGACCCCTGAGGCAAATTCATTAGGAGATTAAAAAAAGCGTTTCCCACAGTAAAACGGCGTCTCGTCTGATCCCTGCCACATTTCATTTAGGCTCGTCTGCAGAGGATGTGGACTGGCCAACCCCTATCTCACAGGCTGCTGATAACTGCTTGCAGACAGGGGCTGGTTGACAGCGCAGGAACATACATGGATGGCTCAGTGTGGAGGTAAATGGTGCTGAGATATCAGGCGGCGTGAAAAGCAGGCGCATCCCCCAACAGCATTACCCGTGTGATAAAGCGCATAACACATGGGGGTAATTGCTGTCTACAGAAGCCCCAGCCCTCATATCAACCTGTCAACTTTGACTTCATCAAATGTAGCCCACAGCAGCATTTCCAGCCAGTGGTCAGTACACTGGCACTGCAGCTAGAGCTACTGGTTTCAGTACCAGCATCCTACTGGTTTCATACCTTTCATAAAGATACAGGATGTATCAGCAAATATTAAGCAATATAATTAGCTAATGTGAGAGATAAGTTTACAATACAGACATCCAAGTTAGTATCCATAATTGACTTTCAAACTACCACGAATGATTAAACAATAAACAGAGGATGTATAGCACTGAAGGTCATCTACACGGAATGGCTGAGCGTGTGTTTCTGGCGCCATCGGATGGAGCTCCGCCTCTTCGGGCGTTTCCTGTGCGCAGGGCTCTCACGCTCACCAGGCTGACTGAGGCACTGTGCATGTGATATATCTTTCAAGCTCTGAGTTCAGCCAGGATTCGTAAGGAGCAGTCGAACATCATCCGCATCTCCCCATCCTGGGTGGGTACTGCCAACACACGCTCTACAGTCATCCTCAAATTGCTGACTGATCATCCAACTCCAACTGCCTTAACTTCAGGAGAACAAAATTATTACATCCACATCTCAGCACACACAACAGTTAATATCTCATTACAGTATGTGCCCTTTTAGACACTGAAAATACATTCTTCAATTTCCAAAAACATTTAGAACATCACAGATCTTAGTTTCTAGAGAAGCTTTCTACCATTGACTCAACTTCAGCTCATGTTGAGAGAGGCACTCTGCCATAGACTGACGGCCTAATTCATTCCTTATCACCAGAGTTCATCCTGCACTCCATATAAATTCTCAATTTATTAACACTGTCTAATTTCCTTGTTAGATATGTATAACCAATCTCATGTAATTAGCAATTCGGAACCTTTGGGGTATTAATCCCGCCTGAATTATGGATTTGAACATCAAAGCATAGAATCCAATGTAGCCAGTGCTTGAAATTAGCTCATTTGAAACCTGCAATTATTTGTATGGCATGTTCACAAACATCTTCCTCTTTTATGTCTGGCAGAATCCCGTGGGTTTTCTGCACGGAATCTTCAATCCATTCTAGTGAAGGCCAAAAATAGACTTAACGCTAGACCCAGAAGCCCTTCCAAAATACTGCTGTGTTCATATATGGGGCTATAGCCTTCTTTCCTGGTAGCGAAGATCTCTGTTGCTTCTGTGAAGGGTGTTGGTTTTTCTGAGTAAGATTATGAAACCTGACCGCAATTCACACCACCTTTTTACCATCAAACAAACATTAAATAAGTCAATGTAAATCAATAGCTCTACCTGAGTCCCGTGCATTCGCTAGGCCAAGGGTCTGTGGCTGAACAACACAATAGTGCACGGTCTCAGTCATTAACGCCCCACTCCTTCTGACATTTGAGAGCTGAGACACACTGTGGGGCACCCCTTATCATCCAAAGGCCATGACCAAACGGAGAGATTTAAACAGAGAAAACAGCTCAGCTGTCACGCACAAAGAAGATGGATGTCTTTGATCCCCCGCGGGGGGAGCAGCAAAATCTTAATTAGTGAGAGAAAACGAGAGTAGCTTATGTGTCAGAGGTGCTCGCATCACTGGCTGGCGCTGAGTCACTTGGTGAGGCAGTTGTCACGGTGGCCGACGTCGTGGTAACGTGAGGGCGGATGCCGCCTACTGCATGTTCACTTTAAAACCATATTCTCATTAGGCGTGTTTTTTTACACGCAAAAGCCTAACCCCACTATGGACACATAAAAGCTTATTCTCATGCTAGACTTTATTTTGATAGAAGTCGCCCTGTGCATCAGTAAAAGGCAATTCAAGATCACCAAAATATTTTGCACAGCTACCCCATGTTTGAAAAGGTAGGTATGCATTTTTGCAGTTATTGTTTTGCAAAATTAACAATCAAGAGAGCTTCAGTCAGCAGTCTGAGACTGGTCTGACCGCCAATCAGTCTGTAAAGATCAAGCTAGGAAAACAACATTTTCACTGTTTTATGAGATATCTGGGCCCCCATGTTCCTGTATCTAGGAGTCAGCAATGAAGCACCTTCACTCGTCTGTCTTAGCTTCAGAACTAGGGGGTTTGTTTACTTAACACTTTAATGAAGCAGTTTGGTTTAAATGATTATCTATTACAATTATAACTGATCTGCAGCAACAGTTGCTTCCTCATGAAATTCCTTAGGAAAATGCATTTGTTATAGACATGAGGGTACAATTAAACGGAAAATGTGACCTTCATTTTACATGATTTGTGAAACAGGATCATTTACCGGAACCTTTATTATAATGCATTTGGTTACCTGGATAAAAATATTATTGATCCCAATGTGTTTTCAAGGGACTCCTGAATAAATGAACCGCTTTCCTCTTCACTTCCTCACCAGAACCAAAGCACCTCCAAAACCTCCAAGTAAGACACATCTTACAGGAATCAACTTCAGATGGGACATTAACAACAGCGGTGTTTCACCAACACTCATCATTATGACAAATAAATTCCTCAACTGAACAATCATTCTCATTCTTATTTTTAATGAGCCCACAGGCAGTAACCTTCTATGTTTAAAGCACATTCTTCTTCTGGATTTCCTGAAAGCGACCTTTCTTTATCCAATAAAGCTTAAATTTTGGATAGCTCAATAGTGCACTGGGGAGAATGTTCCTTTGCTGCAGACTCCCCACTCATTTATAAATGTATTCCTTCATTCAAAGAAATGTGACCAGCTTAGATTTTCTCACAGATGGATACTTTCAGCAAAGCGGTTCCGGTAAGCACCTTGTTGGGGCGGAAGGGCTCGTCCGGGGGCCGGGGCAGGACCCCTCCCACCTCCTGGTGCCCTTTGAAGTATCTACCGCACCCTTCCAGCATTTTTACTATATTTTCTTCTGCTTCTGATAAAATCTGAGTCGGGTGGTGGCGGTTTGGGGAGCCCACAGTCATCACACTTACAGACCACACTGCAGATGCATTCAGCCTTATCAACCTCTGTCCCTTTCCAAAGGGTGGCGGGTTCGACGGCCTAATCGGCCTGGGAATGCGGGAGAGGGGCCGCCCAGGAATCAAAACCCTTATCGGGACTAATTAAATCACTGAGTGGTAAGTGTGAAGACGCAGCTCTGGGTTAGCATGGGCCGGCAAACGGACCTCGGGGGCGCACAGCTAAACGTGGGGGAGGCAGTGCTGACACGAGACACTGATGGAGTCGCAAATCGCTTTGCAGGATGTGCCAGTAATGCATTGGCACAGTGCAGGACCCGCCATTCGTACAGGTGTTTTCACCCGAGATGCGTTTCTACCGCAGGGTTGACATGCATACAAAGACAAAAGACGATGTCACCTCAGCAGTCATGACATGTTCACAGTGTATGGTGCCTGAGTAAATCAGGAAGTACAGTAATACTGTCCACAGCGATTATGAGTCAGAGAGACGGGCTGTGGCCCCAAAACCGCTGCTTTATCTGTGGGGTTAGGGCTGCAATTAGATGTTTCTGAACACTGATTCACTGGAAACATGGTTATATAACCAGGCAAAGCCCCGTCATTAAATAATTCACTGGCATTCCTGGACAGTGGCCATGAAATAAATCTGAATTTGCCTGATATGATGGAGATGGCGGCTAATAGCTCCCGTTGCCCCTCACCTCGCCTGCTGACAGTGTGGCAGCGAATCACGAGCCTTTGTGCGCTGTCCCGATAATGAACGTGGTGAGCAGGGCCCAACAGAGGCTCTGCCCAGCCTCTTCTCGCCGCCAGACAGACACGGTGTAGAGCACGCTGCCCCGCGGGCACTCTGTTCACAGGGCTGTAAATTGATTCATGGGCAGGGGAACAAATGTAAACGAACGCTCATTATCTGCACATAATGTAGCACGAATGATAAATCATAAGGGAGAGCGTGGCTGGGCAGCTGGGCACAGACGCCGTCCCGTTCGCCCGCCCGCAATTGGTGCCGCTCTCCAAACCACACGGGCATCCCAGGAAGCCGCCCAAGCAGGCGGCATGTTTCTGCCCGACTGCACTGCCGATAACACACAACACAAATAACGTGACGTGGACGACAGCGGGCATCTCACATGCCAGCACGGCGAGCTACCGCAAACGACCTGTTAAAAATGATGGTGGTGATCACTGACCACTGTTAATGTACCTTTAAGTGCTTTAAATCAGAATCCTTTTATTTGCCAAGTACATAAAATACAAGCAATTTGTTCTGGTGCAGGCAGTGGCATGGACTATACAATTAAACACACAATAGAAGTACAAAATATGTACACAAAGGTAGCAAAATTGAAATAAATGCAAATAATGAATATTATACAAATAAAGGGGGACACTGAAATATGAGGGGTGCAGCCTCCAAATCATGCCCATTCTCCGAGGGGCGATCACACCCATGGCACAACAAGCCTTGTGTACCCAAGGCGGGCCCCCCTCAAGGCTCTCGGAGATGGGGGGGCCCTGTGTCCATTTCTAGAACGCACCGGCCAGTATCTTGAGGTGGAGATGTCCACCGCGGATCTGCATGCATGAAGGTAAGGTGCTGACTGCAAAGCAAAGACCTGCACCCTGCATGGCTCTGTTTGGTCAAATTAAAATAAATAAATAAATTAGCCAGCCAGCACTTTTTCCATTTTCACTGACATCACAAATAACAGGACGTCATGTTCTTTCCTTCCCGTAGTGAAACAGTGGAAAAACTCAATGCCAATTAGGTTATTTCTTGTGGTGAAATAACTAAAATAAAGCAAAGTATTATGGAAGCACTCCCAGAAGAACAAACAGTATTGTGTTCTGCATGCAGCACATTAGCTTCACTCGCTGCAGTGCTATGCAAGGACGCTGCCGTTAATGCCACACATCTTACAGAGGCTATTGTGGGGAGCTGTGCAGCTCAGTGAGTGACCCCCAAATGCCCTGGGGTGCTGGCGGACCTCACCCTCTGAACTCATCTCTCACCTATATTTTATATACAGTGGTACCTCAGAACTCGAAATTAATCCGTTCAGAACTCCGGACCAAATCCTAAAGATCTGATCGAATTTTCCCCATAAGAAATAATGGAAAACCAATTAATTGGTTCCCGGCCACAAAAAATTACACCAAAATATATATATATTTTTTTTAGCATTTAAACACAAGATGAATCGGACAAAACAAGAAAAGCATATACTGTACTAAATTTAAGACATCTAAGCATAATTATCAAAACAATAATTTTTAAAGGAAGAAAATAAATGTCCAAACAATGTGTAAAGTAAAAAAAAAAACAATGTGTCCTGCCCCGATCGTCCGGTTTATTAATATTAAAATAATTAATAAGATATCTTTATTTTTAAATGTATTTTATTATATAATAATAATTACTGTTACTGTCTATCATTGTCTAAATGTATTTTTACTGTCTAAATATATGTATTCAGCTAGTGTAAACATGCGCGATGCTATCACAGCGAATGCGAGGCTGAGACTGAAGCGTTACCCTTTGTTTCCGCTGAGAGATGTGCCGCGTGACTGATTTCCCCGCGCGTACAAGTTATCTTAGGTCGGCGTTCACGGTTTGACTTCTGAGATTCAGATCGAGCTCTAGGTAATTTTTTTTTTCAAACTGGTTGGTTTGACTTTTAAGAAATTCGAATTCTAATGAGTTCGAGAACTGAGGTACCACTGTGTGTGTGTGTATATATTTATATACACACACATACACACACACACACACACGTCTGTCTTTGGGTGTTTCTCAAAACTATGAATGCAAAGATCATACTTGTGGTCTTGGTAAGACTGGTCTTGCAAAAGTGCCTCCCAAGAACAAACTTTGGCCGCAGTGAATCATGGGATTGGCGAAGATTTACCCTTGATTTTTGGGGGTTTTTACCGACATCCGTACTTGTGTTCTTAAGATTGGAAGTGGTCTTCGGCAATGGAAGATGACGTAAAAAGGCTATATGAGAACATAATTACGGTCAAGAATGCATTTTGAGAAACATCCTTTGTCTCTGTCTCTCATGGAGAGCAAGATGGGATAAGGACCCAATTTCCCCACGGGGATGAAGTGCTGCTCTTCTATTCATTATCAAGCGAGATTATTATAATATGCAAATGGTGATTTAGGGGAAACAGCGCTATGGAGACCTAGGATAGCGGGGGAGTTACATTTACACACTGTGAAGATGGCACAGATACCGTCACACGGAGGTGACAGTGTCTCGCGGAACAATATGCATTTAAAGTAAAAAATTATCCAAAGGAGATACAGGACCGAGATTTTTATCTCCCCAGAACAGATACAGCAGTGCCTGGTAGGAAATGACTGGTGGCCCGATAATTAAGCCAACAAGCTGGGAGAGTTTTCCACGAAGCCCCCCCCCGCCCTGAACAGATAAGAGAAACAGTGAAGGGGGGGTGGGTCGTATTTGTCAACAAACCAGTCTTGCATAATTGACATAGTGTCAGGTGGCAGTGCGATGTGGGTCCCGGGCCCCTGGCAGAGGCTGGCCCTGGGCCCTCGGGCACAGGTGGGCCCTGGGGGAGCGCATCATTAAAGTAGCGGGCTTGTGGGGGGTGCACTGCTGAGAAAATGGCGGCATCTTATCTTCTGGGTGCTGTATGAAAGGCTGGGCGTAATGGTGACAGACCCAACAGCACGGCGCCAGGGGATTTACCGCATCGTGCCAGAATAAGACAAAATAACATATATAAATAAAGCAAAATAAATAAAGAAATGAACAGGCGGAGACACGGCCTTGTCTTACCACTGCCAATCACATGGCACTGATGTAGATGTATGAGAGCTCCCCTCCTTAATAAGAACCCCTATAGAACATTCCAGATCGGTACCCACATGACAAAATGTTGACTTGGCTTTATGGCACTTTTCAACGTTAAAAAAACTAAACGTGCACCTCTGCACGTTACGAGAGGCCTGGACCCTCAGCGCGACACGATCGCGAGGAACCAGCTCTCTCGGGCCAAGCTGCACTATTCACCAAAGCACCAAAAGGAGTTTGTGTGCTAAACAGCTTTCGATTCGAATCGCTCTGTAATCGTGCAACAGAAAAAAAAAAATCTGGAGATGAATTTTCAATCGGCCGCCTGCTGCATTTCTGAGGACGTGTCAGAGATGGGCTTTGGTACCGTCCACAGCGGTCATGAGAGTCTTCGGAAGGCGGCCGATCTTGGGTTCCTGCAGCAAGGACGAAGCCAGAGAACCCTGTGGGGCTTAGCACAGCATACAGACTGTGGTCCCGAGGGAGGGGGGCTGTGATGGTCCACTTCAGCAAAGACCGCTTGGAACTATATCGTAGCAGCTCCACGCCACCCCCACCCCGCCCTAGACCTGGGGTCTGCTTTGTTCCGGGCCGTTCTCTCCGCGGCTCGCCGTGCTTGGCGGCAAAGAGCCGAGAAGCTGAACCTGAAAATGCTGCCGACGAGGCCTGCCTCTCCACACACGGTGTGATGTGGTCGGCGGTGTTGGTCTCATTTGGTCTGAAATAACTGCAGCGCTGTGAAGAACAGCACACAAAACAAAGCGCAATGTGCTGAAGTGCCAACAGTAAATGACAGCGACAAGAAAAACTTGAGACTGAAACACGGCACGGACATAGCAGTACTGCTCCTGCTGCAGACTGGTGTGTCTCATAAGGGTTGCTTTCTTCGCAGGCTAGCGTTAGTGCACCCTAGTGCTAGCCTATTGTTATTGAGTCAGATTTAATTCCAGCCCTTTTCCAATGTCTCCATAACAGGCCGAGCAAGACTTCACTATTTCATCCGCAAGGTATGCAGACATTGCACGTTCAGACATTAACAATTCGTTCCACGTGGCAGCAATTACAGTTTAGGGGCAATTGATTCATAGTGAAGTGCTACTACTCCAGCAGCAGCAGGTCGATACAGTCAGCAAAGTCAGATGCTTCAGACGCTCCGCAAATTGCCACCTTTAATCTTCCAGATTCATTAAAAATTTCAACGAAGAGAAGGCCGGTGCCAACAGTGTTTTTTGATCAGCTGACTCTTTCAAAGGGTGCCGGCCGACGTCTCTGTGAACTCAATTAAACCGCCTTCCAGCTTTTCCTTAGAACAACAATGGAAGAGAAAAAGATCTCCTGGTGGAAAATGGCCCTTATCTTCTGCACGATGGATTTCCCCCCAGACTGGGTTCCCCTATTGACATCTATGCCAGAATAAACAACCCCCCCCAACATGATATTACCATCAGGATGAAGAACTTCCCAGTGAAAGCCCTAATCTGTATATCTGTACATGGATCACAGAAAGAATATTTTGAGTGCTCTCTGGGAACCCGCTAAACGTCTGCGTGTTACATATTTCAGCAGACATTGTTCCCCCTTTGAGCTGCCTGGGGACACCATCGCTTCATTATTACACGTCGTCTCCATACATAACCTATAACATTTCAAACTTGCTTCTTGTCCTTCGCAGGACGTGATCAGGATTGATTCTCTTTGCCGCTGCACAATGTAGAGGTGCTACTGTACAGCCATTAAATCAAAAGCAAAAGTTTTATTTGCTATTTGTACATGTACATTGGAACATACCTTTTTCACACATCGCATCTCTTTTTTTAAGACATACACAAATGCACAGAGGTGAGAGTGAAGCTTGGGGTCGGCCATTTATCAAGTGCCCTATGAGAGCAACTTTCGGCGTTGGGCTTGCTTAACGGCCCAATGGAGATGTGGCTACTCAACTGAGTGTGGGATTCGAACTGGCAACCTTCTGATCACAGGCACAGAGACCTAGCCTATGGCGTCACACACCGCCCCATATTTAAGAGGCTTCTAATAAAGAAATAACAGCCCCAAAGTCCACCTGAACTGTGCTCAGAACTGCATATGACACATGTCATGTGCAAAGGCTTCTATACGTGAAGCTCTGACTGACGTCCTTCTGGGATGTCATCACTGTGGGTCACTGGCGGGCAGAGTCTCAGTCCTTGACTGGGCCATGGGTGTGTACATGAACGCCAAGCATTAGCACTGCTAAAAGCGGTCTACCTCGGCTGGGAGAACAAAAGCAGCTCTGTCTGCGGCTGCATCAAGCCAGATACTGTCAGTCAGTACCGCGAAGGGGCCAGCAAACTGAAACATTGATACTGCCATAAATCTTTTATAGAAGTAAAGCCCGCCCCACAAGTCGTAAGCGGGGAAGGAGGGCTGAGGTAATTCTCCCAACGCTTCACTGCGAGGAACGATGAAGACGGCAGCACTGAGGTATATTTAAAGCGACTCACATGGCTTTGGGATTTCGAAGCATGAGGTGGGAGCGCCTGGGTTAATGTGGCTGGAATTGCTGAGGTAGTCATTATATCCAGATAAGGCCTGTTACACGACGCAGCTCCGGGCACCGCCAGCCCTTATTTATTTGACACGCAGCATTGAAACGAAGCCATTAAATGATACGATCGGGGGGTGGCAGGAGAGTGTCCGTGGTGGGAACGAGTCCAAGGCCACCATTAGCGGGAGACATGAAAGGGAATAATCAGCCTGTGATCACTGTGTCTTTGGTCACTGTACACCAGCACAGCCGCCTTTAACTGGCACAGCTGTCTTTAACCAGAACAGACCTCTTTAAACCAGCATGGCGCCTTTAAACCAGCATGGCGACCTTTAACCAGGACAAGCGTCTTTAAACAAACATGGGCACTTTTAACCTGGACGAGCATCTTTAAACCTGCATGGCCTCCTTTAAACTGGCAAGGCCACCTTTAACCAGGAAGGCCTTTATTAAATCAACACTGCTGTCTTTAAATGGTACAGTATAGGCACCTTTAAACCAGGATGGGCGTCTTTAAACAGCATAACTGCATTTAAACAACACAAGCGTCTTCAAACTGACACAGCTGCCTTTAATCCGGCACATCCACCTTTAAACCAGCATAACCGCTTTTAAAACGGCATGGCTGCCTTTAAACCGGCACAGCCTCCTTTAACCAGGACGGGCACCTTTAAACCGGCACGGCCTCCTTTAACCAGGATGGGCCTTTAAACTGGTGCAGCTGTCTGTAGTCTGATGTGGGTGTCTATAAACCAGCGCAGCTGTCTGTAGTCTGATGTGGGTGTCTATAAACCGGTGCAGCTGTCTGTAGTCTGATGTGGGTGTCTATAAACCGGTGCAGCTGTCTGTAGTCTGATGTGGGTGTCTATAAACCAGCGCAGCTGTCTGTAGTCTGATGTGGGTGTCTATAAACCGGTGCAGCTGTCTGTAGTCTGGCATGGCTGTCTATAAACCGGTGTAGCTGTCTGTAGTCTGATGTGGATGTCTATAAACAAGCGCAGCTGTCTGTAGTCTGATGTGGGTGTCTATAAACCGGTGCAGCCGTCTGTGGTCTGGTGTGGGTGTCTATAAACCGGTGCAGCTGTCTGTAGTCTGATGTGCGTGTCTATAAACCAGCGCAGCTGTCTGTAGTCTGGCATGGGTGTCTATAAACCAGCGCAGCTGTCTGTAGTCTGATGTGGGTGACTATAAACTGGTGCAGCTGTCTGTAGTCTGATGTGCGTGTCTATAAACCGGTGTAGCTGTCTGTAGTCTGATGTGGATGTCTATAAACCAGCGCAGCTGTCTGTAGTCTGGCATGGGTGTCTATAAACCAGCGCAGCTGTCTGTAGTCTGGCATGGGTGTCTATAAACCAGCGCAGCTGTCTGTAGTCTGGCATGGGTGTCTATAAACCAGCGCAGCTGTCTGTAGTCTGGCATGGGTGTCTATAAACCGGTGCAGCTGTCTGTAGTCTGATGTGGATGTCTATAAACCAGCGCAGCTGTCTGTAGTCTGGCATGGGTGTCTATAAACCGGTGTAGCTGTCTGTAGTCTGATGTGGATGTCTTTACTGGTGCAGCCGTCTGTGGCCTGGTGTGGGCGTCTTTAACCTGATGCATTCATTTGTAACCCAGTGTGGGTGTCTTTAATCTGCCATCTTTAAATTGGTGTGTTTCATAAACTGAAATTTGCCGCACTAAGCACCAACTTGTTATATATTCCCAAAACTCCCCAGCTTAACTCCACATGGAATGGAAAGTTTCTGGAAATTTACTGCTCCTAACAGTACAACCCTAATAGTAAATACAGTCAGAACTTCAGCAGACAACATGTTGCTAAATAGCATTTAGCATTAGCTAAGTGGAAAACCAGAAGGGAAAGCCCGTTACAACTGGAGCCAGTCTTGGCTGTTTGGTTAGCTACAAACAGTGCAGGAATTTAACATCTAGCTATTTTTTCCAAAGAGCTAAGCCAGCTCCATAAAGCCATCTAACCAGCTCCACAAACCCATCTAACCAGCTACATAAAACAATCTAACCAGCTCCACAAAGCCCAATTAACCAGCTCCATAAAAACCATCTAACCAGCTCCACAAAGCCCAATTAACCAGTTCCCCAAAGCCCATCTAACCAGCTCCATAAAGCCATCTAACCAGCTCCACAAACCCATCTAACCAGCTACATAAAACAATCTAACCAGCTCCACAAAGCCCAATTAACCAGCTCCACAAAGCCCAATTAACCAGTTCCCCAAAGCCCATCTAACCAGCTACATTAAACAATCTAACCAGCTCCACAAAGCCCATCTAACCAGTTCCACAAAGCCCAATTAACCAGCTCCACAAAGCCCATCTAACCAGCTACATTAAACAATCTAACCAGCTCCACAAAGCCCATCTAACCAGTTCCACAAAGCCCAATTAACCAGCTCCATAAAGCCCATCAAACTAGCACCATCACTGTATCTGCAAAAGAGTGCAGCACAAATCACAGCTGATTAATCAGACTGAAGCACTAACACACTAAATGCAGAACAGTCTAGAATCACCAACCATAACCATAATGGGCAGACCACCAGAATCTAAAGTGGTCACTGTTTTAGATACTCTGATTTTTTTCTAAAAGGTTTTACTTTATCTCACAAGTGAAATATACTAAATATACTAAAATACTAAACTTATATGCCCTTTATTTAATATTACTGCAATGAATAAAATGGTAGAAGCTGAGATGTATTTGTTGCAATTCTACTGCTTGCATACAGATCAGAATCATATCCTTGAAATCAAACTGAAAGTGACTGCAGTGCATGCACTCCCCTGCCGCATATCTAAAACAGTAACGTGTCTTTGGGGTGCACATACAACCCTCTGTCACACAGCCGCATCAACATCTGAATTTATAATCAGTGCCCTGTCACAGAGAAGATCAGGCAGCTTCATCACCGTGACACTGAATCATGTTCTCATATCACCCGGCAGATTGTAAACAACCGATGAAATGATCTTTAACGAAGAGGCTCCGTCGCATTCCTGAGCGAGGGCAAAAGAGGGAGACAAAGATATTTGCAGGAACGGGAAGAGCTTCCCACAGCAGATGATGATGGACGAGGAAAATGTCAACAAAGGCTTTCAGTCTGACAGACAGGAGGTCGGAGGATGGAAATAAGAAAATACATCCTGCCAGCCAAGCATTTTGTGTTTGTCTACGTCTGTGTTTTGCGAGATTGCAGAGTCAAGCCTCGGAGAGCAGGACTGACACTTGGCCAGGACGGACGGACGAGGAGACACCCCGTGGCGGCAGGGACAAGGCTGGGGACTGAGACGTCCCGGGTGACGAGTCAGACTGTGGGCCGTCTGGGGGAGGCACAGGGTTGCGGCTTTCCTCTTGCAGCCGTAGAGTCACCTGTACCTGCAGCCCTCTGTGGACTCCTCCGGTTCCCATGTCTGTGGAACCACTCCTTACATTTATACTCGTTTAAAAGCACCCTGTTGTTCATACACACGCATGCTTGCATACACAGACACGCTTACACATGCACGCGTGTGGACAAACAGGAGCAACTGCGCCCCCCCCCCTCCACTCAATTAAATGCTTAATTTAAAGCCAGGCTTTGATGCTTCCTCTAGTAGCACCTTGTGGCGCTCCTCTGCTGGGCTTCTGGGAATGTGATAATTGCATCCCTGTAGCACCGCGGTGTGGTTGTGAAGATGTACCAGCCCGGGAATTGGGAATTATGAGGCCGGGGGATTTTCCTCGCTGAGCCGGAGCTGCGTGAAGGTGAGGGTGAAGGAGCAGCCTGAGACGCTGCCGCCCGCCCGCCGAGTTAGCATAAACGCGCTCGCTAATTAGCCGCCGTGTGCGGAGAGATCGCGGGGCATTTTCCATACGCGTCACTTCCTCTCCTTTAAGGGTCTTTCTGAAGCCCCGCAGGCACGCTCCGCTGCCGCCCAGAGCCCCCACTTTGTCCTCCGAGAGGCAGAGCTGCGACGAGAAGCCACGCCATACACTTTGACGAATTATTAATAGGGTGAAAGCAAAGCTCCTTCAGCAAACGGCCTCCATGTGCGGGGGTCTGTTTACAGCATATGTGTGTTTATACAACAACACGCATTGGAAAGGCGCTGCGATTAAATTACCACACTCTCTCATAAGTTGGGGGGCGGGGGGGCTCACAGTGACTCCCTCTTCCTCCCTGTCCCTCTTCATAGTGTGTACAATCTGTCGGGTGTCCTGTTTTGCCCCCCCCTCACAGTAACCCTGCTATTCCCCTAACCCCCTCCGGGGTGCCTGATTCCCAACGCGTCCGTCTCCCACTCGTCTTCTCCCATGATTCCCAGCTCCCTGCACCCCCACCTCCGTCTGTGACATGTTGTGCTCACCCAGCCCCCTTCCCACCTAATCCTGAAAACGGACGCCGTTGCCAAAGCACGTGATCCCAGTCGCCAGGTCTGCGCGTTATGCAGCTCTGCTTGGCATGCCGACCAGGGGGCCCTGGTACGCACATATGCCGCACGCCCAGCCTGTTGGGGGGTGCCGAGGAGCACAGCGTTTTAAAGGCTACAAACATGTAATCCTAGTTACAAAACTGCAGTCAAAGCATGTAACTGTTTTTCTTTTTGTTTTTTTTTAATTACCCCCTCCCCAAGTCACAGTATGTAAATCAGTTGTTCTGGGATCCCCCTACTTTTTAGAAAAGCTGGACCCCTGGATGGTGTAAAATCGACAGGGACATGCAAAGCAGGATATCAGGCAGGTGGCTGAGGGCAGACGGGACTGTGCTCTGAAGAAAGGGTGGGTGCAAGCCCAGTGCGCGCTGCTGCCCCCTAGCACGGGACCCTGACACCCCGCAGAGAGCTGGCTGGGTGAGCTGGATACACCCAACACCCGGGGGGGGGGGGGGGCTTTGGAAGTGTGCAACATTGTGCACACACACACACACACACACACACACACACACACATACACACACACAAAGCAGAGGTTTCTGTTAACCCACTTACCACCTGGGGGTGCTCTGGTCCCCCCATGGAGTCCATTCGATACGCTCACAGCGCTCGGCCAAACCGCTATCCCCCAGGGTAAACAACCCACTAACAGGCAAGATGGCACCGCGTTCACAGGACACAGCCCCGCCCCCCCGGCCTACAGAGAGCACAAACACAGCCGTGCACAGCAGCGCAGAGCAAACATCCTCTTGGTTTGCGCTTTCCGAGTGGCGCCTCGCCCGCTCCGCCTCTGTGATGCACGCTGTGGTTTAGCCAGATCGCTGTCACATGGGATGTGTCTCATCTCTGAGTGCCTTTCTGATTTAAAAAAAAAAAAAAAACAACAGAGCAAAGAACCCCTTGTTTAACACACCTCAGTGTAAACGCACACCAACCTTTCTGGGCCGCTGGTATGTCTACCTGAGCAGGTATCGGCGCTGACCTCCTGACCAGCAGCCGCGGGGGGAGAACTCGGCTAAAAAGCTATTGAAGGCGTATGTTAGACGCCCCGACAGGGCGCAGGCTGTGGGGGGGGGGGGGTGGGGCTGCACCACAAACCCTCCATCTTAATTGAGACCATTGTAGTTTGCCCAGTTCCCCAGCAGTCTCCCCCAGTCGTAAATGAAAGTCATTAATACATCCCTCCCAGCGGGGGGCAGCACACCGTTTCAGCCTCCGGAGGCTATTGGCAAAAACAGCATTTCCTTAATGACGGACGGCTCCGCGACGGCGGTGTCGCGCTCCTCACATGCACACGCCTGCCGACTCGGGAAGTTCTTAATTATTTACCCCCCTCCCCTGGTTCTGCTGCTTGTGAGATGATGGGTGAAGCCTCTGTCCTCTGACACATACTGAAAACAGGCCATCTTTCAACAACAGGGCAGCTGTTTTTGCTTTTTTAATTTATCTGATGTAGGCTGATAAGGTCCCGATAAGCTGCCGGAGGCTGTGAGCTTCTCTGGCCACCAAGACTTGACAGAGCAGCAGGGACACATACAGCGATGGAGAGGCCCCTGGGCAGGACGCGGAAATGTGCCTCCAACACGGAGCGGGCAAGAATCGGCCCACGGCAGCAATGAAAGCCATTACAGTTCATTATGGCACAAAAAAACTGTTAAAACAACAAACAGAACAGTGGCCTTCACCAGCAAAGGTCAGCAAGACCTTAAAAGGCCGCGTCTCTCCCTGCGTTTGAAATACCTACGCAGTGTTTCAGAACCACGAGTGTTTCCTCATGCCAGACTCATTCGAGATAAACCACATCAAGACACGATTCACCGTTTCTCTTTGCTAACAAATAAAACTTTAAAAAATAATTTTGGAAAATACTTTAAAGTAGGATGTATGTAGTATACTATTACAAACAGCTGTGGCCATTATGTCAATAGATAGTGTTTCAAATTGTAATTCTAAAAAATGGGGAAAGGAAATGTTAATGTCATCTAAATTCTTACAAAGCAGACGTAGTGCAGAACAGCATAATCAGATCATTTGTTCTGAAACTTTATATTAGCCTTTTTTCCAACATTCAAAGAGTTTAATAAGGCAGCTACAGGGACAAACTATGACAAAAACTGCAGTTATCACACACTAACCTCAAAAAAAAACAATCTGTCATATCGTAAGCTTTGTGTGTTTATGTTTATAAACTGAAGCCATTAAAGCATACTGACCACTTGCACATATGCTTTGGAACATTTAACTGTTTCTAAGTAACACAACTTCTAATTAAAAAATGAATAAATGGCAATGACTTTTTCTTTGTTGCCCATATTTGTGTTTAACTTTTAATATTTTATGTTTATCTTTTAAATCTATAGATCTACACGTTTTCAACTAAGAAAAAAATCCTTAATGATTACAATAAGAAGTAAAATCGCTCCCATGGCGCCGGTCTGCGGAATCAAAGAGCTACTGACAGAGCCTCCCCACCTTTTCATCAGACGTCTGTGTTAAAAAGCGACGGCATTCTCTGCTCCTTCGTAGCACGGTCACCTACGGTCATGGTGGCTTATGGTTTTTATGAGAGGAGGCCCAGAGCACAGCACAGCCCACAGTGAGCAGTGCAACCTGAAGGTCCCAACCCAGGGAGGTGTGCTCTGGCTCTGAAGCTGCAATATTTAATCAGCACGATACTGGAATACCGTTGGTCCGGACAGGCCTTTCCTGCCGCATCCCTCACCTCGATCCATCTTCTCTCCAAAATGACGGTTACCTTGTTCCCCCCCCCCAACATTCCATTCCACTCCACAGTGTTTTAATCTCTTTGTTCCTAACCCCCCTTCCCGTGTTATGAATCTCCACTGGGGGACGTGATGGACACCCCGGTAAATCCTGAGCCCCACTCCTGCACCCGCATGTCTCCGGGACATTCCTCTCCCCGATCCATCCATCCATCCATCGTCACTCTTCCACCTATACCTCCCTCTCCGCTAAAATCACAGAGACGCCCCTTTACCCTTCGCACAGCAGACGGTGAGCGTACCGTGTAACATCGGCCTCTAATTAATGAGCGATGTGGGGTCACGGCGATGAGTTACACCACCCTCTGACCCCTGACGTGTTCAGCCCTTGCACAGAGGCAGGACTCACATGCACCTCCACTGCTTCCCCCTCAGAGGCCCCCCACCCTAACCAGCCAACGCGAATGACGGGGGGGGGACAGGGGAAGGCCACAGCCGCCGCACGCCTGCTTGCCCTGAGATATAATTACTGCAGCACCACCCAACATCTTTGTTGTTGCAATAAAAGGAAATGAACTTCCAAGGTCTTGTGAAAAATAGACCAGTCTTAAAAAAACAAATTTGTCTTTTCAATCACCATTTTTCTTAATCAGCTATTTTTGCAAACCGCTATTTTTGCTCCCACACGCACACAGGGACTCCGGACTCCAGAGCCGGCCGGCAGTACGCAGGACAGGCTTCTCGGCCCCGTCTGCAGCCTTCAGCGAAGAAGCTTCTGGATCTCCAGTGCATCTCTGCTTCTGTTACTTCATTTTCGAGCGTTTGAGTCAGACAAAACGCACAATCGATAACGCTCTCCCTGCCCCATCCCTCTTTGATGAGACTTCAAAAGGGTATTGGACAGCTCTCCGGAGGAATCCGCAGAAGAGAGACATGTTACAAAATACTTCAAACGGATGGACAACAACAAAAAGGCCTTATTATCAGCCCGTTCTTGACTTTCGGGGACCGGTCTTCAGTGTGTGCGGGTCCAGGAGACCAAGCTTCCAGAAGGAGCCATTCATCACAACCTACACCTGGCGAACAGGCCGCCGGCCTGCCGGAGCCTCCTCAGCCCTGTGCCGTGCACAGTCACCCTTATTGAACAAATAAATGTAACATCCATGCAGGTGATGACCTGGAATTTTGGGGTACCGTTAATCTGCACGACAGGTTAAAGCAATAACACACCCAACAGTACTACGCAGTGAACAGAAACAGTAATGCGGCCGCCATTGGGACATGTGTCCGGCCGTTCAGTCACTGGCTCCTTTCACTTTGCGTCCTCACAGAACATTCATACACAGGTCCCACTGGTGGTTGCCGGTGAGGTACAGGACGTTCCTCTATAATGGTAGATGTTAGGGCTGCATTGTGGTACATCAGCACAACAGGGTGGCGAGATGGGCACGCAGAAGCTGGTGTGTACAGAAACACTGCCCTTAGAGGTATACAAATAAAATATGTATAACATGGAATTCTAAAGCGAATATAGATATTTCACATCCAGTTTAAGTACACATCCGTACAGGTAATAGTTACAGCCATTTGCTTTGTTAAGCACAAGCAGTGTTTGATTACATGTAAATTTATATATGATAAAAATTAAAATAAAAAAATTAAAAAACACAGTGGAGATGGAAGGAGAGAAGCCGCTTTTAGATTACCTAAGAATATTGTGTTCACCAGAGCAAAATGAAAATCAAAACTAATTCATTAAATCAGACGTGGTTTATTATAGCTTATGAATTGAAAAACAACAAAGGTGTGATTATCAAATAAGTTTTGATAGTTATCCGCGAAAATGGGCAGGCAGTATGTCGGTTACTGGCGGTTTATATCAGAAAGCTACGGAGAAGCGCTCTCACCTGGGGGATGCAACACGTAACGCCGGAGCCCCATTACGCGCCCGGACCACGGCGAGCCGCGCACCGCGCAGCCGGCTGGGGGGAAGCTACGAGCGAGCGGAGCCGGCACGTACGGAAGCGCCGGCGCCGCTTTGCATTTCGCCATATGCATTTCACGCTCACTCCTGCCTTTCACAGGCAGCCGAAAACTTGGCAAATGAATTTTATCACTTGTGCTCACCCCCTTCACTGTGCTGCCAGAAAGGGATTCAGCATAACGCCGTTGCCATGTAAATATATTCATTCTGCCACAAATACAATAAATATAAATCTAAAGCCTAATGACGCATATTAAAACGTTCGAGTGAAACATACAAATAACGCGCTACAGTTAAAATTTTAAAATCTACTCCACTTAGTAGAGTATCTATTTCCTTGCATTAATTTTAATTCGCAAGCACATGCATTTACGCCTAATCTGTTTCTCCTTTCCCAAGTACCAAGCCTCTGAATCCGGCATCGGGCGCCAAACAGGCGCGGTGGAAAAGAGTCCGGGGCTCCGGCGACAACGGTGAGTCTCACCGACCGGCACCGCCGTGGCAGGTGCGTTAATTATGAGCTGCAACCCATCTCCACAGCTTAAAATAAAACTTAAAATTATTCATTCGGCTTCTTCTATATTAGTGCTAAAAACGGATTTCACGTGTTTTCCCTTCTTTTTTAATGATTGAACAAATGTAAGGAATGCTCAGCTTAATTTTTCTGAGTACACTAGCCAATTTGCATGCTATAATGACTGGGATGTTTCAATTAAAGGTAATTAGGTGCTTTGCAGGCTATCAGTTGGTTGGCAGACTTTGAAGAGAGCTCTTTGTGATGAGAGAGAGGGGGATAGACGGAGCGATGGAGACGAAACAGGGCAGTATGAGGACGACAGTCCCGCTTCCCCTGTAATAACACGGCCTTCTGTGTTTGTGGGGCCCAGCCATTCACACACAGCAGTCCTTAATGTCAGCAGAAATGGCAGCACCAGCACAGTATACCAGACCAACAGTCTCTGCTCTTTACTAAATTATCTTAAAATTGTTTTCAACAGCACCCTTAAAATAAACACAGTCTCTCCAACAGTAACAAAAAAAAACATTTTCTTGCCATTTTCTGTGGCCTCAGAGTTACCTTTGTGGGTTAATGTCCAAAAGCACAGTCAGCTGTGCAGCCAAAAACGCACAGCAATGGTCAACTGTTGTACAGGGTTTAACATTTTAAATGTTGCAGCTCGTTAACAGCAACTGTCTTTCAGCATCGACGATCCCGGACAGTCACAGCTCAGCCTGTTAACTGAACAAATATTTTTTCTCCAACCAGCACAATTTTCATCATAAAAAATAAATCCTAAATCCACCCGCCATTTTCCAGCTATTCTCCAGATTTAATACCGTTTTTCACAGGCACCAGCTCTGTTCTACAGATTCTATAGTATTATTTATAAACACAACTGAAAAAAATTTAATTGAATTGAAAATTGAAAACGCTATTATTACGTAAATGCAAAATGGTCAGCTTAGCTTCTCATTTCCAAATAATTCTGTATAAATTCAGGGATTTTTTTTTGTGCCATAGTCTGCTCTTACAAAAGCTTAAAATTCTATATGGTGCTGATTGTAAAGCCAAAATATAAAGTTTCCATACGGCTCGCTGAATGCACTGAACATTATAGTAAGCATTGTTATTACGCCTTAAAAAATAAAAAAATAGACAGGGCTTACTAAATGTAGAGTACTACCATGCATGAAATAATATGCAAATGTATCAAATATTAAAAGCGGTACGAGAGACAGAGCCCAGCGATAGAGTGTATCGCTCTCCCCAATCCCAGCACTTTTAACTTAATAGATAATGACAGCTGCTAGCTTTATTCCCCAGGACATGGAGTGGTGATTCGGGGGGGTATGGAGAGCGGGGGGTGGGGTGGGGTGGAGGGATTAAGCATGCTCAGTCCGGGTGCAGGATCTGTATCGCCGGGACGGGGAAAAACAAGCGTCGCTCCAGCGGACACCCATGTGCCGACTCTCGGAAAATAGGTCAGTGGAACACAACACACAAATATTAGCTGGAAAATTCTGAGGGATCTGGCACTCGCAGCGCCATGGCGACCGTTAGTAAACCTTAGCGAGGCCGGGGAGCGACTCGCGGCACCGTGGTGCCCGTCTGTGCACAGAGACAGACACGTCTCCGCGACTGGAAAAACAGGATTAAGTGGAGAGATGAACATAAAAGAATTTTGCATGCCCTCCCCCCCCCTACCCCCACCCTCTCTAATCTACACATCAGGAACTTTCAGACGTCCGAGACACACACACACACACCCTGCCATTCCAGGGCTTCAAGTCTTGCAAGGAAAACACGCGTGTAAACAACACACGGTCTATCAAAAACGTCCAGGTTTGGAGCACACCAATAGGCAGTGCCTCATTCACCACATGCCCCCCCCCCCCCAAACTGTGAAAATACACACACATATTAAAAAGCCTCGTCTTCCAGCCTTCAGCTGCAATAAGGGCGCCGTCTCAGTCCCGCATGCTGAGAAGAAGCCGCTTTAAATACTGCCTGCAGCTGCTGGCGATCTCCCGTCAGCAGGGCTCTGCCTTCCCGTCTCTGCCTCTCTCCCTTCCGCTGCGAGCTCTCGAAATGGAGCGCTGGCAGCTCCAGAATACCACAGACACCCTCCCCGATTGTTAACCACTTGTTAGTCTCCCTCTGTCTGCCGCGCATGCATTTGGTCTCTTACCTTTCATAGCTGAGATCACAAAATACATCATTAAGCTCCAAGTCCATAAGAGAAACACCAGCGTCAGAGCGAAGCCCTCCACTGCTGTTTCAGCAGCAGCTGGCCAGCACGGCTCTATCGCTGCTTTAGTGCATGACCACATGAAAATCCATGTGACTGTGACATCATCAGCCATATCTGACTACTCCCCACCCCCTTCAGCCTTGAGTGGCGGCATGGGCAGCCAATAGCACACCAGCTGGGGAGAGCTTTAAGAAAGCACCTGGACCACGTCCCACCGATTGCAGCACGGTGTCGGTGTGTTTGTCTGGGGCCAGCAGACACAGCATGCTGTCGCTATCGTGCCAATCTTATCTCTTGCAGAAGCAAAAGAGAGAGAAAAATGGTCAAAAGCCACAGTGTTTTTTCCCCTCCTCTGTCACTCTTGTCTCTCTTCAGAAGCTAAATAACGAGGGGGGGGCTTTGAATTTGCCCCAGGCTCTCTGGCACCCAAGCCCTCTGCTCCCCCAGCCAATAAATATTAACGATCAGACAGATGAAGCTGAAAGTGCCTCCAGATGTGTGAAGGCAGCGCGGCTTTCCAGACAGACGGCGTCTTGGCTGCGTCTCCATCTCGCCAGCAGGGGGCCCCGGATGCCCCCCTGCCCCCTCTGATAGCCATGGCATAGCCTGAGACTGGGGGTGGGGTTGCCAGCTCAGCCTCTTGAACCTGACGGGGATGAGGGGAGGCAGATCTATGTGGGGCGGCATGGAAACGCCCCCTACACACGTACCCCTCCCCAAATACTCCCCCCACACACACATGTTAAACTGCGCCACTTCCCCACCCTGCCCTGTAGTGGGAGCTGATCAGATTTCCTCAGCAGCTGCCTGTCTCTGATGCGACACTGTGGGTTTGAACATCGGCCCAGCCAGTGCTAGGGCTCCATTTTAGCAGTGGAGGGTGTACAGCAAGCGGGGATATCCAGCTGACACCCCCAGCTGACACCCCCCCTCCTTGAGCCACATTCCTAAAATCCTGGACGGCTTCACGCATGTTTGATTTCACGTGTGTCTCCTTTGCTGCTGGTGAACAGATTCGGGGGTGACACGGCCAGAATACCCCCTCCCCACCTCAATATAATAATAACATTTATGGGGAGAACGACATTATGAAGGTAAATCAATAATGAATAATTAAGGCTTTGCCATTGGGGGACCCAACTGCCAGTCAGCATGCTGGCACCACTGGCTAAAACTGCAGAATGCAATTTAAGATTAAATTGATAGAATTTTAGGCTTGATAATAATAATAATAATTATTATTATTGCAATTACAGTTCTTGCATCTACCTATTGATATCAGAATCTATTTTGTCCAGAGCAAAAACTATGCAGAAATATTTGTAAAATGAAAATGTGTGATTAAATATTACGAGGCGAGTTATGACCACATATGCCTTTAACTGTGAAACTCACGCACCCCTCCCCCCTGTAAATTGGGTGACAGCCGGCCGTTCATCTAAAACGGCGGCGGTGAGACAGGGCTGTAGAGTAGCTGTATGTAACACTTCCATCTCCCTCGCTGACGAGCTGCGGTCAGGTGCTGCGAGCTGCGGTCAGGTAGTACGAGCTGCGGTCAGGTAGTACGAGCTGAGGTCAGGTAGTACGAGCTGCGGTCAGGTGCTGCGAGCTGAGGTCAGGTAGTACGAGCTGCGGTCAGGTAGTACGAGCTGCGGTCAGGTAGTACGAGCTGCGGTCAGGTGCTATGAGCTGCAGTCAGGTGCTATGAGCTGCGGTCAGGTGCTGCGAGCTGCGGTCAAGTAGTACGAGCTGCGGTCAGGTGCTGCAAGCTGAGGTCAGGTGCTGCGAGCTGCGGTCAGGTAGTACGAGCTGCGGTCAGGTAGTACGAGCTGCGGTCAGGTGCTGCGAGCTGAGGTCAGGTAGTACGAGCTGCGGTCAGGTAGTACGAGCTGCGGTCAGGTAGTACGAGCTGCGGTCAGGTAGTACGAGCACTGCATAAGACTGGTACTCATTCAGTGAACGCAGGCCGCGCATGACCGGTGCTCATGGCAGCTGACAGGACAGGTTTGGCCGGGCTGACAGCTTTCGAAAGCAGATAAGCCACAGACAGTGTTTATCTGTGTGTGTGTGTCTCACAGAGACAGTGAGAGACAGACAGAGGGAACAGTTGGAAATCACATACCGGGCTTTGCAGCATTCTGGAGAAAAGAACTGATCAGATCGAACTGAGCCGAATGTGTTTGTACTGATAGATAGAGAAGCAAAAAGCAGCTTTCTGCTATTTACAGGATCAGGGGAAAACAACCTGTCTGATTCTTGTTTTTTTTGGGCTGAAATCAAGATAAAAGGTAAGAGCAGATCTTTAAAAACTGGCCTTTATCCCCTAGAAACATCAGCAGTGTGTAAACAGCAACTCATTGGTAAGCGTGTTGGGCATGTTTTATTGGGCAGAGGGATTCCCTCTGAATTCAGAACGACGGCACTGCTTAAAACGATAACTGCTACAATTATAATTTACAGAGTTAAGTCAGTAATCTTACCTGCATTATATAAATGAACATAATTTTTATTTTGGTATTTTTTTATTATTTGCGAATCATTCTTTTGATAATTTTTATAATTTGCCTTTCTAATAAAAGCAATTATTACCCCACAGAGCTGTAACGCACCATCAGCCACTTCAGCACAGTCTCAGACAAAAGAGGTTTGACAGATAAGTTTGATGGGTCCAGCAAGACCACGGTCCTCGTTAATGATTCCGGTCGTCCCTCAAGCCCTCAGATAACAGCCACGCGTTGTGTAATAACGGAGCGTGCTTCCAGGGGAGCATCTCTGGCAACCATTCCAAGCCCTGAGAAAGGAAATCCCGACAAACCGAAGAAGCATATTTTCTCAGAGAGTAGCTGGGTATTTCTTACTTTTTTTATATGACAAAAAGACAGAAGACAGAAACAGGTTGACTTCAAGAGGCTTGTGTGTCACAATATCAGTAGTTCTCATCTGATTTACACCAACATATGAAGAACATTTTAAATGCCATTAACCCTTACTCAGGCACACATACATACGTAGCCTTGCTGTTTTATTTCAGCAAATCCCAGCGCTTCCCCATGTCTCCCTGCTCCTCCGCATGTCTCCCTGCGCCTCCGCATGTCTCCCTGCTCCTCCCCATGTCTCCCTGCTCCTCCCCATGTCTCCCTGTGCCTCCCCATGTCTCCCTGCGCCTCCCCATGTCTCCCTGCGCCTCCCCATGTCTCCCTGCTCCTCCCCATGTCTCCCTGCGCCTCCCCATGTCTCCCTGCGCCTCCCCGACACTGATGGCAGGACGGACCCGCTCCTACATGGAAGCTGTCACCCCATTGCTTGCCCCCACTGGTACTGGTCCCCCTATCCATTCATACCATTACCTGCTACAAAACGGCCTTTCCCTGTCAAAATAAAGCATGGGGAGTTTCCCATTAAACTCGGAATCCCATCATCAGAGGGTTTCAGGATGTGAGAAAATTAGCAAAGTGAAAAACTTTGAATCCATAACCACGAGAAACACTGTTCTGCCCATTCAGTTAGTAGCAAGCTAGTCATCATTTTGCAGACTGTGTGACGTGTGTGTCAGTGAACGCTGCTGTTTTCCACATCCAGACGGCGGACCGCTCCGGATCCCACGGTGCCATATTCCACATCCAGACGGCGGACCGCTCCAGACCACGACGCTGCCGTTTTCCACATCCAGACGGCGGACCTCTTCAGATCCCGACGCTGCCATGTTCCACATCCAGACGGCGGACCGCTCCAGATCCCGACGCTGCCATGTTCCACATCCAGACGGCGAACCGCTCCAGACCACGACGCTGCCGTTTTCCACATCCAGACGGTGGACGTCTTCAGATCCCGACGCTGCCATGTTCCACATCCAGACGGCGAACCGCTCCAGACCACGACGCTGCCATGTTCCACATCCAGACGGCGGACCTCTTCAGATCCCACGCTGCCGTGTTCCACATCTAGACGGCGGACCGCTCCAGATCCCGACGCTGCCGTGTTCCACATCCAGACGGCGGACTGCTCCACATCCCGACGCTGCCGTGCTATGGAGGGGTGCTGGGCCTTTCACCTCTTTTATCGTAAATAGAATTCGACAGAGTGGAGGTGGCACATGGCAGGCTCCCGGGGGCGCTCTGGAGCAGGGATGAGGGTGAAGCTGCTAATGGCCTCATTAGCAGGCTGTCAGTAACCGTGCCACACGCTGCCAGGGACACTATGCCACTTAGCTGCCCCATGCTGGACGCGCCGCGGCCTGCTCCTCCCTGTGTGGGGCCTCGCACCCAAGGATCACTGTAATACAGCCCTAGACGGAGGCAGCTATTCCCCTGCCGTGGAAACCCTCACACCGACCCCGACAATTTACCACATTACCTGGAATAAAATAATTGAACAGTCCTAACTAGAGATGCACTGATTGCAATTTGGCGGATTCCGATTTTTTTGCAAGTGTGACCTGCTGATACAGATTTTTGCCGATTCTGAATTTTCTTAAGAACTATAATTGGCAGCATATACAAACAAAAATCAGTTTTCTTTAATGCCAAATTTCCCACAAACTGCACTAAGTTATAGGACCTTCTCTCAGAATAAAGTACTCTGTGAGGTACAAATGACAATTAACTGAAAATGAGTTACTGAACACCCAGTTTTATCTGACATATTTTACTTTTCCAAACAAGAGCAGGTGCAACAGATTTAAATAACAAAACAAATGTCAGTTACTTATATCACTTTCCAGTATGTTTAATTTCACCAGATAACACGACATTGACCTTTTTCTTTTTTACTCATCTTAAATTAAAAAAGTCCATAGGTTACAAATAAAACTGAAGTGTACTATACTCTTCCAAATAATAGTAGGTGCAGTGTAATATTATTAATTATGCACATACAATTCTTACATCACTAGTAAGCTAGATTAAGATCAGGCTTTTTCATACCTTCATACTGTATGGACATTATACCACAGGGGGTTAAAGTTAAAAATACTAAAATACTTGTACTCTCTCATAGAAAAAATCTTAGCTAGCTTTCCAGTTTTAATGATTGTTCCTCTTCAAGATCATCTAGTATATGTTTAATAAGCACCTCTGATATTTTACCACGTTTTCATTGCGGTTCCCCCACGGTTTACTTTGGCTTTACATGTATTACAAATTGCCGTCTTTTTGACGTCTTCACTCACAGTGGAAAACTTCCACACTAATGACATGTGAGCGTGTGTCTGTGAGCGTGTGTCTGTGAGCGTGTGTCTGTGAGCGTGTACACAGCTGTGAGGTTATTGCCTGCGCCTCTGTGGGTATGACGTGTGGTGCAGGCGTAAAACGGATCGGTTTGGTATTGGAAATACGAGACTGACTGGCTGGTCTCTGGTCTGAGCTAAGCATGCTGAAAATCATCCGATTCCAGCCCCTGGCCAGTCGACTGGTGCATCACTACTCAGCCATTTGTGTTACTGAGTAAAGCCCTGTTTGGCAAAAGAGAGACCAGCAGCATGGATCTGTGTGGCACAAATGCCACAAGCAGGGAATATCATTGCCACAGAATCACAAACCAATTCAAGGCCATACATATTTTTTTTCTTTTACAAATTTCCTGAGGTTTTCTCTCATAGGATACTTGAGTAAATCTCGCGGGCAGCACTAGGAGTTCCGCCTCCGGTGACAGAAAGACGCCAACTGTTTCTGACTCACAGCAGCCCGGCGCTGCCTTTATAAAGAGTGCAGGCATAAAGGCGTCCTCTACGGGGAAGCGATTCTGTCGAAAGCCACTGCGTCTGGCACTCTCATAATGGCTCAAGGTAAGTAGATTTGCTAGGCATTTATTATGCTGTCAGAGAAATCTATTACTCTGACAAAGATCTACATTATTAAAGCAGAACGCTCATCTGAATAACATTTTCATAACTCATCTAAACAGTTAAATCACTCCTGCATGCTGATTTTAAAATATGCAGAATATTAATAAAGCCAAAAGATGACATGATTAACATTGTTACATGTAACCCTACTGGTGAAGTATCAGAATCTAGCACAATAAGAAAAGGTCTGGGTACAGAGGGGACCGTTGTGATGTGTGTGACAGTTTCTCTGGATTCCTCAGCAGCAGGGAGTGACACTGTGTTTCCTGTAACGGCAGTGTTAACGGGACACGGGTCGTCTGCGTGCTCTGCAGTAATTATATCACGCTTCCCGTCACAACATGCTTTGATTGCGGTTCCCCGCTCAGCTCTATCTGGTGTCCAGATCGTTTCACTGCACACTCATCAAATGCCAGGTCGGTATTACATCATACAGTCGCATGCCAGGGAAGCATGCAACCCTCCTTATGCACAACCTTGCCGATTCACAAAACAGAGGCTAGAGTCCTCCATCCATCGGTGGAATGGCGAATGCCAGCGCTGCCCTTCCGCCACACCACGTCTGCCATGCCGCCCGCTTCCGCTCAGACCAGCCCTTGTCTCTCCCCACAGCTTAATCAGGCTGACAACGCGTAGAAGCTTCCGGACCCAGAGCTCAGTCTACCCCTGGCAGATTGAATAATTCACAGCCCGATATCTCCCAATCAAGGCCATCTTTTAATTAGTTCACTTACAAGATTACGGCGCGTGAGCGGAGCCTCGTAAGGGGACCTGGGAGGAAAGGAAAAACCCGGAGGAAGCCGGAACAATGGGCCTTCGTTGAGGAGGTGGGGAGGCAGGCGTGCTGCGCATGGCGCTGACTGTGCAGATGGAGTGTGCTGCGCATGGCGCTGGCTGTGCAGATGGAGCGTGCTGCGCATGGCGCTGGCTGTGCAGATGGAGCGTGCTGCGCATGGCGCTGGCTGTGCAGATGGAGCGTGCTGCGCATGGCGCTGGCTGTGCAGATGGAGCGTGCTGCGCATGGCGCTGGCTGTGCAGATGGAGCGTGCTGCGCATGGCGCTGGCTGTGCAGATGGAGTGTGCTGCGCATGGCGCTGGCTGTGCAGATGGAGTGCGCTGTGCATGGCGCTGGCTGTGCAGATGGAGTGTGCTGCGCATGGCGCTGGCTGTGCAGATGGAGTGCGCTGTGCATGGCGCTGGCTGTGCAGATGGAGTGTGCTGCGCATGGCGCTGGCTGTGCAGATGGAGTGCGCTGTGCATGGCGCTGGCTGTGCAGATGGAGTGCGCTGCGCATGGCGCTGGCTGTGCAGATGGAGTGCGCTGTGCATGGCGCTGGCTGTGCAGATGGAGTGTGCTGCGCATGGCGCTGGCTGTGCAGATGGAGTGCGCTGTGCATGGCGCTGGCTGTGCAGATGGAGTGCGCTGCGCATGGCGCTGGCTGTGCAGATGGAGTGCGCTGCGCATGGCGCTGGCTGTGCAGATGGAGTGCGCTGCGCATGGCGCTGGCTGTGCAGATGGAGTGCGCTGCGCATGGCGCTGGCTGTGCAGATGGAGTGTGCTGCGCCCCACGCCTGCCCATGTCTCCCCGACACCGATGGCAGGACGGGCACGTTCCTGATTAAATAAGAAGCCTTCCAGGTACTTTGCGCGGCCCGCAGTAAACAATTTGATAAAGTCATCTTGTACTTCCTCTAACTGGAAACATGCCCGGTCCCTCTGAGCTACTTCGCCGTGTCCATCTCCCTTATTTCTTTTTTCCCTTGTTATTGTTCTTGTCATCGCCCGGCTAGTTTTAATGGAGGGAGGTTTCTGTGTCTTGGGGGGGGGCGTTTGTTTTCAGAATGAAAGGGGGGGAGGATGGATGAGTGTGCCCCAGGGACGGAAAGCAGGAGACCCGCTTCAGATACGGGGGGGCGTGTGGGCTGGAGAAACCAAAAATGCTTCATAAAAACCCTGTACTATACTATACTGCCCAGCCAAAAAAAAGTTGCCATTTGAATTTATATCAGCAAATACTTAAGAGCCAATGACTGGATCATTATTACAGCTCAGTAGTGTTATGCAGCAATAAAGTAAAGTCAGCTGAGTACCTGAATCTACTGAATGGCCAGGTTACCTCCAACCATCATCAATGGATTTTTTTCTTCCCTGTTGGCATGGGCATATTCCTGGCCAAGAATACCAAGATTCATTGGGTTTGAATTGTCAAAGAGTGGTTCAGGGAGCATGAGGAATCATTTTCACGCATGACTTTGTCACCACAGAGTTGTGACCTTAACCTCATTGAAGGTCTTTGGGATGTGCTGAAGGAAGCTTTATGGAGGTTCAACTCACTTGTCAATACAGGATCTCGGTGAGTAATGAATGCAAATCTGGATGAAAATAAAGGGTGAGATGTTGCTTAAGCCTGTGGAAACAATGCCATGACAAATGTGCGCCATAATCAAAGCTAAAGGCGGTCCAATGAAAAATTCAAATGGCGACTTCTTTTTTGCCCGGCCAGTGTATATACTGTACTGCACACTACGCTATGCTCAACTGTGCTACACAATGTAATGCTATTAACTACCCCACAATATACTGTACTGTACTATACTACACTATAGCACATCCTCCACTGCCCATGAAAGCTTGTCAACCTATATTAATCAGGAGAACCCAGAAATCAGAAAATGACGTGTGCTGCATGTATGAAAGCGAGGAGGTGGCATGGGTGAGCGTCCCACAGACAGTGTCATACTCCACAGTCATACACACAAATTTACTCTCATTCAGTGTAATGTATCAAAATAAGAATGGGGGGTACATAATGAGAGGGGCTGCCTCATGGAGAGTTGTCTGCATGAGGGGGCTTAGCTTGGGGGGGTGGGGTATGGGTGCTGTCAGTGGAACCATCTAAATCCTAATTAATTGGCATGGTGCCCCCCAACCCATCTCCCGCAATGGCGTGGTCATTAGGGGCCTTAGTCCGGCAGGAGGGGCCAAGGGCAACCCCCCCCAGTGATAATTACAGCCATAAGAGGGTGCAGTCCATCCAGGGCGCGGTCGCTCAGACTGCTTGTGGGCCGTCGTTGGGGGAAACGCAACCGCGGCTGTGATAGGGGCTGCAGGAAGTGCAGTGGGGGGGGGGGGGATGTGGCCTTTTGGAGGAATGTAACAAATGTCCTTCATTATGGTGAGCATGTGAGGTGGCCCCCCGCAGGCAGTGATGGATCGCTGAGCTGGAGCCCCGATTCCGCTCTTCCAGCGCCTCCTTCGCAGACTCCTTGGCTCAGAAAGAAGATATGGACCAAAATAGTTAACCTCCAGGGCCTGAGATGGTGCCGGGGGGGCAATAATGGCACTGCACGCCACATATGTCACACTGCCAGCTCATGATACACAGAAGAAGGTTGTTGTGGATGGCACCGGATCTGCACGGAGCCACAGAACAGCGCGGTCACTGCTGAGCTTGGATGGTGGTGGATCTGCACGGAGCCACAGAACAGCGCGGTCACTGCTGAGCTTGGATGGTGGTGGATCTGCACGGAGCCACAGAACAGCGCGGTCACTGCTGAGCGTGGATGGTGGTGGATCTGCATGGAGCCACAGAACAGCGCGGTCACTGCTGAGTTTGGATGGTGGTGGATCTGCACGGAGCCACAGAACAGCGCGGTCACTGCTGAGCGTGGATGGTAGTAGGTCCATACTGGGCCTCCGCCAGCCCCCCACTTTATAATGGTCATTTATCTACATTGAAATCATTGGAGGGAAAAAAACAACATGCAAATTGTAAAGCCAAAGAAAAAAGCAACTTGTGAGTGCCTGCATCTTTGGGCTATCCAACACTGCGCAGGTAGTGCATGCAGCGCAGGCCCTCTCCTGCCACCCCACCCCCCCACTAGGCCCCACCCGGCGGCACCTCCCGCCACGCTAGCTGGAACCCTGTTAGCATGGTGCTTCACGCCGCCCCCTGACTTATGAGAATGCCATCACTGGGCCACGGCGATCCATCACGCTGCCGCCGCTCCTCCCGCACCTTCTCGCATTTGTAATGTGCCGCTGAAGAGCTGGGGCCTGTCACAACTTTGTTGTAGGAACCTTTGCGCAAGGTAGGGCATGGGAAGTGCCAGCTCGTGGCCCACTTTCAAACTCTTACGGCACAAATGAGCTTTTTCGAAGTCCAGGACCTGGACTGATGGGAAGGAGGTGCTCTGAGAGACGCCCACAGTGGGGGGATGGACTGCCGACAAGAAGGTGTTCTGAGAGACCACCACATGAGGGGATGCACTGACAACGAGGAGGTGCTCTGACAGACCACCACACAAAGGGATGGACTGATGATGAAGAGGTGCTCTGAGAGACCAACACAGCGGAGGGATGGACTGACGACGAGGAGGTGCTCTTTGAGACTACCGCATAAGGGGATGGACTGATGATGATGAGGTGCTCTGAGAGACCAACAAAGCGGGGGGATGGACTGACGATGAGGAGGTGCTCTTAGAGACCACTGCATAAGGGGATGGACTGATGACGAGGAGGTGCTCTGAGAGACGCCTACAGCGGGGGGATGGACGGACACTGAGGGGGTGCTCTGAGAGACCACCGCACGAGGGGATGGACTGATGATGACAGGCCCCCGCACTGGTAGTTGCCTGCAGACAGTGGCCACATCAAGGGTGCTCTCATTTGGAGTATGGTGTGCGTACACCGGCATGTTTGGGAGAGTCAGTGTGGTTCCCTGTATCCTCACATACAGAACCCAAAAGTACATGAGCAATAGATCAGCACTGCTCACCCAGCACCATAATATATCAGATTTCATAGAGAACCACTGCTTAATTAATCCAGCACTAACTCCTGTCAGTTGTTCATTGAAAATAACGGGACTCAAATTGGTTTTAAAAAACACTATACGGTCATATCACATACATGATTAAATTAACACCAAAATAACAGGTTCATTGGATTTCCCAGGTATATGTCAATCCATCAGCAGGAGCCAGAGAGGTTTAGCATGGCAGCCCGAACAGGGAATCTGATGCTGCAAAGGGAGCATATAGCGTCATGGGTATTTCATCCCACAACACAGCGGGTGGGGGGTATGGGGAGCAACTAGGAAAAGCGAAGCACTTGGATGACTACAACTAGCTGGGTGAAGTGTAACCTGGGCTACTCTGCCTGTCCCATGTGGTGATGGTAATGAACAGTGATGACAGATCCGACATGATCGCAGCATTTAAAGGGGGGCTTTCGTGTCAGTCACCCTTAAAGAGGGTTTATGACGAGGCCGGGTCCGTAAGCGCTGACATCACCCTGGTGTTTTATGGACTAGTTTGGGTTTCCAGTCTAGCCGCTCATTTAAACAAAGACTCCGAAAGCCCCTTCATTCCCTCATTTATTCAGCCTCTTTTTTTCCTCATACCAACCGTTCGATTTGAAATCTTGAAGTATTTAGGCTACAGATTTAACGACTAATGGCGGGTGAGAAATGGACATGGAATAACCCCAGACAAACCCTGCCTCGTTAGCGCTGCTGCCGCTTCATCATCCCGGGCGGCAATTTAGTGGCGTGTTAATTATCATGAAGGTGTTTCTCACACAAGCGACACGCATTATAGATGGTCCAGGTCTTTATTTCACATGCATGACACACGATCTTGATGCTTGCGAGTTTTGTCCTGTGTCAGCAGCAGTGGCCTCAATGCCTGTGCCCATGAACAGGAAGTGCTAGGAATCACCTGACCAATCTCGCACGGGTGCTTGGGAAGAACACAACCCTCAAAAGCACCGGCGTCCGCGAGCTCAAAGGCATAGTGGATCAGAGTGCTGAGGCAAGGGGGCGGGGCCTCTCCTACTCCACCATCAGTGATTAAGGTCTCCACGGTGCCGTGCCCTTACAGCGGAGACTCCTGCCCTCTGTGTCCTAACAGCATCTCCGCAGCCTCACCTCCTGCTTGGGGTAATTGATTTATGGGGCAGTTAATCAGCCTGCCCACGCCCCAGCCGCCGCCTGTCTCCCCAGAGTCACCGCGCCTAACAAAGCACGCTGTCTGTTTCATGGGGCCGCTCTCCTCTCTATAATAGTCGCCTGTCACCCAGCCGTCTGTCAGCAGAGCTCCCGTCTCCAGCGATCATTCTGGAATCATCTTTCTTCCCCAGCAGTCGTGTGGAAGAGATGGAATCACCTGCAGAAGATGTAAGGCGCTGTTTCCTGCAGTCTCTCTGTCCGCGCTTCTGCGATGGTAAACATCACCATGTTTCGGCATCTCCCATTCCGGCCACACTTACGCTGCTTGCCCTAACCTTCGGAGACCCAGGCCCACTGGCCTGGCTCACCAGTCCCAGGAATTATTTGTCCCGGAAGCCGTCTGCTAAACACAAATCGGCGCCCCCTGATTCCACCTGGTTTCACATGGCGGCACACCTGCCCTACTTCAAATTAAAGTCATCAAGAAAAATTGGTTCTGCAGTTTATGAAATGCTGTTATAGCCAAATTGCATTATGTTACTTGAAATTGATTAAAATGGTGCAGATCCTTTGCTGTTATTATTAAATTCTTAGACTGTACATGCTGTAGCACAATGAGGTGCGTTTGTGGGCTTCTGCTCCAGTACCTTGGACCAGAGATGGCATGAAATCGGGCTTCTGGGGGGAGGCGGAGGAAACTGAGGAAGGACGCTCCACGGCGGCGCGCCCCAACCAAACCCCTCTGTGAGTCATTTCCGGGGCTCCGCTCTGACCTCCATTTTTCGACAAGCTAATTGAATCAAACATATTAGCAGACACGGGCGTCCTGTCCCAGCTTTGAGGAAGGCACAGTGGGTAAGGAGAGAGGAGGTGCCCCAACCAGGCCATCATACTAGATGAGAGAGCCCCCGCTATCGCTGCCTCCCCCTCACCGCAACTAGCTTTCAGCGAGCTCCCCGGCACATCGTGTCTTTGCGTGACGGCAGCACGGTGACCCGTCTCTGCCCGGTGAAACACAAAGGGAAGGGGCTGGTCCAAGAGCCGTGGTGAAGGGGTAAGGGGGCCAGATGAAGGCATTCACAAAGGGAGGCCCCCTTCGCTGCGACCCCGAAACTTCGGCGATTGTTAAGACGAGCATCCTGAAGTAACAAACGCCAGGTTCACTTTTTACTCTGGAGAATCCAGGAAAGGCAGCAAGAGCTTCACCAAATGACAGGAAAAACAACGTCCCAGAAAAATCAGCGGCTGACAAATTGTCAGAGGGAAATAAAAGTTTGCGAAACTGCGTGGTCTGTTTTATGTAAAATATGGTAAACAGATGTCCCTTCACAGTTATGTTCTGTCGTTACCTTCTGTCTTTCACTTTTGATATTACTTTGACCTATTTTACCAAACATAACAATTTCAAGGGATATAACCGACATACAGGGAGATGCATCTCCTGCACCACACAGAAGCTGACAAATAGACCAGGACGACACATTACCTTGTGTTAAAAATGAATTTGCTCTCTGTTAATGTTGTGGAAAAAACTGCTGGTTTTATTAACGCTTCAGTTCTGCCTATTGAATATGGCAGAATACGGAAGCGCCAGATTATGAAAAACTGCAATGTGCTCAGTAAAAATAGTAATTACTATTATATACAGCAAAGAACTTAATCAAGTATTTAATCATGTAGTGTTCTCAAGCTACAGTATGGTACTTTGTGTAAAGGTGCTGCTAATGACTGTGAAACCCGCTATTTTTTAGACATTCGGAGTAAATTTTCGAGTAGAATAAATGGTATCTTGTCAGGATGGTAGACAGTAGTGCTGTAATCTTGAGAAATTTTACTGATGGCTGTCAAATGTTCAGCCAGAGCTGACGATGTGCCCAATGGATATTACAACGGAACAATACGGCTCCCAAGACGAGCATCAAGAAAACAGGAGCGAGACCCTTCAAATGCGGCAGCATGTCTGTGGAGGAAATGGCTCTGTGCAGGTGCCTTTTTCTCATGTTGTACCAAACGCAGCCGGAGACAATGGCTTCCATTTACCTCTATGTGTGGTGTTCAGCAACACAGTGTATAAATAATTTCCACTATAATGAAAGCTGAAATGAATAACAATAAGGTGGCAAGTTACAGTGCAAATTACCCTAACAACTTGTCCAAAAATAATAATCAGTAACCGAACATTGGGGAAATAATACTGAACTGTCATTATTATTATTATTATTATTATTATTATTATTATTAGTTAATGCTAGTTAATACGTGTTATTAATTAATGTTTCCAAACATTGTTTCTGAGTAAACAAGTGCATCTTTTTTAAAAGATAATGCATGTTTGGTTTGAATCCCTGGCACTGTCACTATTCTAACATTTATTAGGATTATATTAGTCTCACAATTCGTGAGGGGAGGAATGCCATGTTTAAACTGTAACAGCAGCAAACATTTTATCTCTGTTTAACTGAAGAATGTCTCAGGTAGTGGATTTAAGGGTTATCATAAAATGATATCTATGTAGGACTAGTAAGGTGACAGAAAGGACATTATGCTCAAGCAAGAGCCTTCATTAGCTCGCACACACCGTTTGCAGTGAAGAGTTACCGTTACAAGCTTTTGGTAAAATGCCAAAAAAATACATCAAATAAATGATCAAAAAAGCTTTTTTCTTTCTTGGTAAAAATTTCTGATACTGATATATTTCTTGGAAAAATATATAATATGTAACTTGCGAATGTTTTTTATGTTTCATTACAAAAGGAGGCGTGTGAACAGATCACCTAGAGACAACGATCAGGTGCATGTTACACCTCTCAGTGAGGAAGCTGAAGTGAGGCCGTTTTTATCGTGGTTTCACACTTTGCCATGTGCTCTTTGCAGAAATCTTCAGGAACAAAAGTGCTGTTTCAGCTCACTGATGAGAGATTAGAGTCACTGCGTGGCGTTCAATCACGTAAACACATCTGCCACGGCAGAGAGAGGACGCATAAACATCTCTCTCTGCGTGAGGTCCGGGCCTTGGCTCTGCTACAGAGAAGGCCGTATCCTGCCTTCGTAGCTAAATAATATCTTCCAAGTTTATCAGTTAGCATTGCGAGACGTGTTTCTTATTAGCGAAAAGCATTTGTTTTTCACTTTTCACCCTGATAAAAACTATTTTGTTCTCAAAGTACTACAGCATCAAGGCAGGATCTTAGCAAATGAAGGGCTACAGGAATACTACAGTTTATCTGTTTTTGTCACTGTGTAATATTCAAATTAAGCAAAATTTCAAAAAGACCAAAAATTAATTTATCTCTGTGAAAGCTGAATCTTTTAGATACCTATAAGAAGAAGATATTGAAGTATTTTTACTGCTTAAACATTTACATTAATCTGATTTGCACTGTTAATCTACAGTGCAATATAGCCTGTTCAGATGTTAAGGGTTTGTATTATAGTAAAACCAAATAATCATAAAACAACTAAAATAATAATTTTAAAAAAGAATCAAATCACTGACAAGTGTAAATTCCCAAAATGACCTCATGCCATTCAATGAGATTTTGAAGGATGCTGCCGCAGAATGACGGTCAGCGTGTTTCATTGTGAACAAACGGCGGTATCCACGGCGATGTGGAATGCTGCATTGCTATTAGCTTCCACTGAACAGCACAGCTACACAGCGGCATGTTGATGATTTATATACGCCGGGGGGGAGGACGGGGAGGCATGGCTCGCTGGGGTGCCTGGGGGTTTCCCTACCCCTTCGCGGGGCCAGTGGGACCCCGGCATAGCCCCCCACGCAAATTCTCTGCAATCCCAGAAGGGGTTGGCGTAGGAGTGCAGTTCGGACCGTGCACGGTTAGCGAGGGGCAGCACAGACCCTGCGCGGCCTGCAGCCACTGTGTTCTGGGAGCTTGCCAGGAATCTGTGCCGTCCTCACGCCTCATGAATTACGAGAATTATTACCCTGTGGCTGGTTACTAAGTTCTCTTTTTATTTTGGAATGTATTTTGGCAGATGCGGTCCTCCAGAGATAATTACACCACTTAAATCGTGGTTTGACCTGTCTTGCCCCCCCCCCCCCCGACATGTACGGCATTCTGTCGCTTTTTTTTTTCACGGTTGTTTTGCCAGAAATGAGGCCGAACATGGACAGATGAGGCCAAACCAGGGCTAATTTACGCAGTTTTTCCTTGCCATCGGAGCCAAGATGTGGTGAAAAGTGAAATTAGCAACTGCAGCCCCAGTTAACAATAATTAAAAAAATGGATTTTTAATTTACAGGTCATGTTGCAATGCACATATGACTATACTGTTCTCCCCTGGATAGGAGAATGAGACCCCGTCTGTATGACTGAACAAAGGAAAAATTGAACAGGGCATGAGATCACGGGCTCAAAAGGTTAGCTACATTCCTTGTGGTTATGATTTTAAAAATGCATCACTCTTCACAGCTCTGAATGGGCACTCCTACAGCCTGCTCTTTGATTTTGCTAGTGTCACCCTTTGTGTAGGCCGATTATGGCCACAGAAGGGACCCCCCCCCCCCCCCAAAGTATGTGTGTGTGTCTGTGGGGGGGGGGGCATACTCTCGTTTTATCTAAATAAAGCAGCCCCATACTAATCAATTCATCTACAAATCTGTCTGCTGGGGGCCATGAGTGCAGCTGCAGCAGCACTGAGATTTTTTATTGGCTTCTTGAAATTCCTACATGGAAATTCAGAACGGATCGGGATGGAAATCCGTCCCTGGAAGAAAATCGCCTGCGACCTCGCGGCGGATCATCGTGACACGATGGAGAGAACGACGATTAGACACTCCATCACGACACCAGGAAGAATACCCCACAGACAGTCTGTCAATAAAACAAGATATGGTCACATCCCAAAACATGATGTCAATTAATACCCACTGCCACATAAAACTGTGCCATCACTTTGGGGGGAGTGGGGGGAGGTCTTACATACCTTACCTAGTAACCTCACTACCAGCAGTCCATATGAGCATTTCAACTCCATTCATGAGCATATAGATCATGTTGCAAATATACAGGAGCACATCTACGTGAGACGTCACATGTGTGCATGTACACTTACACGGCTTGTCACAGTGAATCTATGTGCTGTACCACCTGCTCTCTGAATTGGACATTAGGGTGAATTTCTCCTGAAGCACTATCTGAGCATCTTAAAAATGTTGCGAGGTTCTCCACCTCCCATCTCGTGGACATTCAGCCTCACGGACGTGTGTCGGACAAACTGGAGCAGCTCAGTCAGTCTGGTCCTGGGACAGTGCACTTCTGAACAACAAGTATCGAAACACTCACTTATCTGCTGTTAAAAAAACACAGGCTGTCGCCGTATCAAATGTTCTGCAGGAGACGGGAATGTGACCCACTGCGTTACAATAAAAAGCATCGGCAACAGCATCTAGGCACACAAACAAAACACATCCTGTCGCAAGAGTCTGCAGGCAGGGGAGAGTCTCTAGCGGACTTTGTAAAGACAGTTCTGTGCTTTGTTCAACATCGTCACATGTGCTCCATTCACGTTTAATTTACACAAGGTACTTTCAACAGAAACAGAAGAGGAGGATGTCACTGCCTCTTTTAATGAACCTCACATCGCTGAATAAGGCAGCCATGAAAAAATGTTAATGTGATACATTTAAGGTGTTTAAGGTGGTTAACAAAATAGAAAGTCAGATTGATGGCTGTCATGCATTCCTGTTGGTCAAGAGAATATTTCTAAAATAAAAAAAAAAACATGTTGACATCATTTAATATTTTACACATTCAATTATAATTATAATAAAAGTATAATGGAATAATATCTATCTGACACATAAATGGTGTCTGTTAAATAATTTTCTATTAAGAGCTATTTGAAATATCACGAAATGTGTAAGATCCAGCAGCTCCGCGGTACACAGGGCTAACGGCAACGGTGACGATGAGGCCAGCAGGGACATTTCAACAGCATATCCTTGCTGCTAAAAGCTAACTGCTACTCGTACACACTTTCATTCATCTGTGCAACAAAAGGACAAAAAACGATTTTTCCGAAGCGTGACAGAAAGAGAAGCCGACCGCCTTGCCGGGCACTGCAGACGGGCAGATGCATGCCGTCCACGCAGCACAGCCATTTTGTAAATTCACGCTGCCCAAGTCAGCCCTGCACTTACGGAGGGGCAGACGGTGTATTCCCGACGATACACCAAGCGAGCCCTCGGACACACAGCCGCTTTCAACCTACTTTCACCGACAAGCACAATGGCAGGAATCTTCTGGAAAGCTGGACGGCTCATACTTACACGTGTGTGTCTTCTTTGTCACCGAGATACCTGTAAAAGAAGAGAGAGAAACGTTAGCTTTTTCCTGAACGGTGGCCACTTAAAAAATGGCACTGGCAAAATAAATAAATAAAAGGTCGGCAATCTCCCGGCACACCGAGGCCCACAGCAATCCACCAGATCCCAGGGCATAAATCTGTTTGGCTGCTAGGGCATGCTCCAGTGGTGCTGCTCTCCATCCGCACCGGGCCAAGGTCATGCGGCACAGAAGGCAGGGCTGCCGCGCCATCTGCAGCCGGCACCGCAACACAGCGTCGCGGCGAGGCCGGGCCGGGCCGGGCCGGGCGCACAGCACTGGACAGGGGCTACATCATGGATATTCATGTAAAAATATGGTCTGGCTTGCAAATGAGCCGCCCGTGTGGCTCCCCGCCACCTGCAGGCGCTACACACACCTTTTGGGTGCAACCTTGTCACGGCCTTGACCTCGGCGGACTGAAGGCGCCGCACCCCCCAGGACTGAGAGGAGCCCGCCCCCCCCCTCCTCCCACCCGCCGGGTCCCGGTTTCCCCGGTGAGCCAGCCTGTCTGCCGCTGACTTCTCACAAGCCGCAGCTCGCGTCCCTCTAACAAACCGTGACCTGAATGGGTTGGAAAAAAGATGGGGGGTGTCCCCGGAAGCCAGGAACACACGGGCTGCTCTCCGCGGGGCTCGCTAATCGCCAGCCGCAAACGGGGCTCATTTTTTCTGGTTTTTTTTTCCATCCAAGGCAACATCCAGGGAAAAGAGATGGTACAATTGCCATTTTCTCAGCAAAACAACAACAGCAGAGGAACACACACACACACACAGCTGCAGCCACTATGCCGAAACAAGACCTCTGGTCTGATCTCTGACCTCCGACGCACTTAGCCGGCTGTAACCTGGGGTGGCGTTTGGGCTGGTCCTCACAGGTCGCCCCAAGGGCCAAAAGCAAGCGAAGGTGATGAAAAGGCACCAGCTCTCAGAGGAAAGCTCACGGCGCTCAGACAGCATGGGACGCACAGCAGCCATTGGTCAACAGCGTCGGCTGCCTCCACATCAGCGCCTTACCTTCAGCAGTTCAATTTAAAATGAAACTGCAGTGTGACACAAGACATGTCTGTCACGTCCTCATTCGGAACAGTGGTAGACGGGTCCCCTTCGTAAGATTCGGGAAGGCCTGGCTGTCCGATGGCGCCTTGTAACCCCGAGACGCCAGCAGCAGCACAGGCGATCTGGAATATTCACGGCACATTTTCACCGTGGCAAACTGGGACTTTCACCACGCCTCCCCGATAACACGGCTCGCCGGGAAGTAATTGGCCCCCGCTCGCAGCCTATTCCCCGCTTAGCCTCATTCCTGGACCCCACCCCAGCCTCCTTCGCGTCCCCCCACTGTGTCGAGTCCCTCCTATCAACCATCTGGCTCCTTGCCCCCCCCCCCCACCCACAACCACAACAGCCATTCTGTCAATGTCACTCAGAGATATGAAAACTAATCTTAACAAAAAATTTACTTGCTAGGAAATCATTACTGTCAACTGTGATATAGGTCCACTCAGAATAAATGGCCTGTTGCTAGACGGGGGTGGGGGCCTGGCCGCCCTCCTCACCCCCCACGTGTCACTCAGAGCTCGAGGATTGGTGGTGGCAGAGGCCCTCAAACCAATTGGCGGGTCTGTTACCAAGTGGGGCACCGCAACTTCAGAATCGGCTGCCAGCTCTAGGCTGTTTGGTGGCAGGGGGGTTGGGGGTTGCTCTGGAGGATGAATCTACTCTTGAGAGAGTGGGATTCTATGATAGCACCACCTAGGTCATAGGAGGAGTCTGCGACATTCCACACGATGACTACACGTCCAATGGCATATAATCACCATCACGGGTATATCACTGAACAGGTGTTACTTTCCAGCTAAATCTAAAAGACAGACTTTATTCTCATGGGCAACATCACTGCATGAAATGTGTATGAAATATTTATGTGGATATAATAAAAGCACTTGAGTATATCATTTTATTACATGTTAAATACAATCTTGTATATGCTATATAGATGCAGTTTGTCCACACAGTAGAATGGATTTGTTATGAAAATAAACTCTACACATGACATACTTTATGCTCTAATTTTCACTTTGATATATTCTAAACAATTCAAAAAGCAATCTGCATTACATTGGTCATGTTTAATCACAGGACAGAAGTTTGTGTTCCCTGAAAGTTTTTGCTTGCCGTTTTCTGTGCGTTTATGGAGAAAGCCTTTCAGATCATCAACACGTGCTTCTGCCTGCAGGAGAAACACTGGGCCAGCCACACCAGGGTCTCTGTTCATGGAATTATCTAGCCATAAAGTCCCATTATTCTTGTTATTGAGAAGGATGCATTGGTAAAAATATATTAATGGCCCTACTCTACTTACTGCCTACTCGGCGTGAAAAAAATCCTGGAAAACAAACACAGTAAACCGAGTGAACGGCCTCTTCACATGGCCGGCCTGCGGAGATGTTGTGAGACGACACTTACTAGCAGTTCCCAGGAAGCCCGATAACCACAGCAGTAATATTTCATGTGACAGACTGCACATGAGGAGCAAGGATTTACACGCTGATGCACTGCCTCTATGCAGAGGTTTCCGGAAGCCGTCCAGGCGTTAATGGAAGACAGGAGTGGAAGGCTGAGCTGAAATACAATGTTCCCTTCACATTTCAGGCTGTGGGGATGACCACGCTTTGAGTACAGAGAGCGTCAGCAAGGGGAGATGGCAGTAAACACATGGGGGGGGCAAGCCGCCATTTAACTGACAGGGGTGAAATGATGTGTGAGTCTCGTGGCAGTGTGTAGGTGGCGATGGTGGGTTCCTCACTGCTGACAGCAAGTGATTATCATAAATGGCACTGTCACCCCCCCCCCCCCGTGAGACGCGGCCGGCCTCTGTGCCGTCACAGTCAAAGTTACAGTCTCCTTCGCATAATGGAGCTGTGCTCTCAGCGTGCTAATGGGAGCAATCCATTTAACCCATGCCACCCCCCCCAGCCAGGGAACTTCCTAATGCACGCCAGTCCTGGGGGGACATCGATCCCTCCCCAGCCCCCCGGCTGGCTCTTCCTGCCACTTGATTCATTGACTGCTGCTGCTCACTTATCCTCATTCACTGCTCAGTCTACACAGACAAAGGGGGGCGGGGCCTCCTGGCCCACAGTCCCACACAAGGACACAGCATGTAGAGGCCAGTGGGGGGGGGGCCCAGAAGCTACGGGTGCAAAGCAGGAAATAATCCCAAATGGGCCACTAACCCTTTGTGGGACTAATAATCACAATTCCTCTATTTACTAGGTTTTATATTTTCCACCCACCCCTCCTCACAGCAGTCAGGGTCATGGGGGCTCCCAGCTTACCCCAGACACACAGTAGGCAGGGTAACACCTTACACAGGATGCCAGGCCATCCAAGGCCATCCCAAGGTACCTGGAGTAGACCCATGCAAACCACAAACATGTAGAGCAGAGGTCAGATTCAAACCCATGGCACTCAAGGTGTGCAGCCACAGACCTACTCACTGAGCCACCATGCCACCCAGTCAGCTATTTCCTTTATATTTTTCATTTCCTTTTCTTTCTACCATAAACAAACCGCCATGGATTTTAAGTAGGAGCATAACATTACTATGATGTTTCATAACATATATCCCTGCATGCAAATATGCCAAAGCACCTACACAGGCCTATATGGAAACATGCACGAGTGTTTAGTGCTTCAAACAGACAAAGCATTATGGCCTTAAAAGCAGTTTCCCAGCATGCCCACTCTTACCAGGTGAGCGATTCACCTCAGCATCATGGCTGCCTGATCCTGCAACCAGCTAGTGCTGAAATAATTTGCATAGAACACTGATGGCAAACAGTCACATATACAAGGAAACGTATGGAAAAGACGTCCTTCATACCCAAAGCCTGGCAGGGAGGGGAGGGGGGGGGGGTGCTCTTGAATGTATCTTTATGTTTCTCATACATGCCCCCCTCTCTCACCAGGGGTACCAGCTGGGTCTGGCCTGCCACTCACTGAGGACCACTGACATTATGCATCAACAGAACAGTGCAATGGTTACAAAAAGAGGTTTTTATTTTAAAACCAGCTACAGGCTCATTCATCCAAATCCACTTCAAAATAAAAGTGCACACACATCCCTCCCTCCCCCAATACCCCTCACACCCCAACTTTAAACTCTCCAAAACGTAACAACAGGGGCTACCTCCCCGTTTTGTTCCAGGGATGAGAACTAAAAGTGTTCGGTTTGGTCCAAAAAGACCGGCGTGTGACGGGCCCTGCAAAGTCACTGGAAATGGCGACTTCACACATTAAGTTATTTTAACGAACTTTCCAGCTCCTGTGACACATTTAGCCCGATATAAACTAGAAACACAAAAATGTAATGATTAAAAAAATAATAATTCTAATCAGCTACCCCCTAATTTCTGAAACACTTAACTAATCCACGGAGAGGCCGTATCTCCAGGGACGTTTAAGAGAAAAATGACTTCTTAATCTCCAGGCTATGTTATTTCTGGTCATTTTTAATTGGTTTTACTTGTAGCTACCACTTAGTAACTCAACAAGTTACTCAACGTACCTTTTTGTCGTTACACATTTTTGTGTAAATAGAGATGAATTCTTGCGACATTTTCGCAAGGTGGACACGCCCCATGTAAGAGTCACACGGCCATCTTCCTCGGAGATGAATCGCTAAACTGAGTGACTTTCTATAGGAACCACAGTGGGCAGTGAGGGACATGCCCACAGCTCCATTGAGAGTCTGCTTTACCTAACTCCCCCCCACCCATGCCAGACCAAGTGACCAGAGGATGGGTGTGGGAGGTGTAGCGGGGGAGATGCCAAGGCACATTTTAATTGGTTGACGGGCATCAGCATAATTGAGAAGATGCCAAGACAAGAGATCCGCGTCCGGACGCCGTCACTGTGACTGAGAGGGTGACGCGCATTAGTGGCCAGCAACAGTGCGGCACTTACTGGGAAATCAGGGGCCAATTAGAGCCACCACCCCCAATACAGGCTCTAATCAGTGCGCTGTAATTGTTCAGTGGGGCCCCTTTTCAGAAGGAAGTTTGTTCTTACAATACAGCAATTAATCACAAAGTGAAAATGCTTTGTATGGAGTGTGAAACCGCCCTAGACAGGATGCCAGCCCCTCCGGGTGCACGTACACACACACAGACACAGACACACACACACACACACACATAGGTTTGTGATTATATCTCTTGGGGACTCTCCATTCATTTCTATGGGGAAAACTCTAATCCCAACATGATGACCATAACCCCAACCCAGCTCTAACCTTAACCATAACTAACCCAACAAAATACCAGACTTTTGGCATTTTTAGTTTTTTCATTTAGTTTTTGATTGTATAAAATGGTTCCACAATGTAAAAAAAAAACAGGTTTTTTGGTCCCCACAATGTAATATAAACCTAATCCACACACACCAACAAAGTGGGGAAAATTAGACCCAAAAACCAAGTAAAAACAAGGTAAAGACTGTGTGAAGCCCATCCGGGGGTGTGAGGTTGCTACAGAGCCCGGCACCGAACCACAGCCCCACCTTCCAAAGGCTTCCCAGCTCCCTCATGTAATGCCATGATACATCAGGAGCTTCATGCTATTCTTCTCCTGCTCCTTTGGATGGAAACCGACCCCTTCATTTTTTCATCATCAGGTTCAGCTTCCGGCCCTGAGCCCCTGGGCTCCAGTGTTCCGGCCCGCGCTCTGGCGCCAGGAATTCGCTTTTTATTTTTCTCCTTCAGAAAGTCCTTTCAGCGGCGCTCACATTTATAAAAACAAACCAATTGACAAATATAGCGGCAGGGTATTTATCACCGGGCCGTGTATCCGTGAGCCAGCTGGCCTCCTTCCAAGATGGGGCACGTGGGGAGGTGCAGCGCCTCAGCCGGCTCTGGGAGGCATGGAGAATGGAGGATACGGGCTACGATAGGATGTGCAGGGATGGAGGAAAGCCTGGTGGGGCAGGAGGTGCGGGGTATGGGCATGGAGGAGAGCCTTGCCGGGTTGGATGGGAGGTGCAGGACTGGAGGAGAGCTCGGCTGGGCTGGACAGGAGACACGGTAATGCAGGAGATCCCAGTCAGGTCTGCAGACCCAGGGGATTGAGGAGAGCCCAGTCGGGTCGGGAGGTGCAGGGGACGGACGACTGCCAGGCTGGATCGGGAAGCACGGGGGTTGGAGGAGAGCCGGGCCGTGGCAGGAGGCGTGGGGCATGGACAGTGAGCCGAGAGCCCCCCTGCTCTCCCCCCGCTCCTGTGCTGGAGAGAGGGCATGCGGCCAGGTGCTCCCCACAGATAAGGGGCTCCGTGGAGCTGGGGAAATGACTCTGTCAGCGCCAGGCCAGCCGGCCGGCCGCCCACCCACCCGCATGGCGACTCTCACCCTCACGCGGCTCAGCATCTACGCTGCTGCTGCTGCTCCTCTGGATATGGCTGTTTAGTAAGTTTTTTTAATATATCGTAAACAAATTATTCGTTCGGCACATGAGCGTGTGGACAGCAACGGGGAATACTTAACCGACACCTTGCATCAATATATAATAATTTGTTTATGCACACGTGTGCGCATAAATCATGTATCAAAATGTTTATGCTATTATCACTGTTTTGCATTGTGAACTCATGCTGCTACAATGTACATGTTGGTGAATTCAGGTCTAACTTGCTACATCTGATTATACTATACACTTAACATATATTTCATATGGTTTTAACAATACTGCACATTACCAATATTGCACAACGTATACTTAAATTGCACTGTATGTCCTGTATGTCTTTTGCATATTGTCTTGTTTTGTTTTTTATTACACTAAATTTATGTTTACACTGTGGTCCCTGAGTGTTGCCGTTTCATCTTTCTATATACTTGTATATCGTTGAGATGACAATAAAGTTCACTTTGACTTTGACTTTAATATCTTTGTGGGGACTCTCCATTCATTTCTATGGGGAAAACTCTAATCCCAACATGAGGCCTTAACCCCTACCCAGCCCTAACCTTAACCATAAGTAACCCAGCAAAATACGAGACTTTAGGCATTGACAGATCTTTGTAGGGACCTGGAAAATGGCCCCCACAGTCAAAATATCAGGTTTTTATCACATTGTGGGGTACATGTGGTCCCCACAATGTAATATAAAAATAATCAACACGCACACACACACACACACACACACACACACACACACACACAAGCGACATTTAGGGGGAGGTGGGTTTTTAGAAAGAAATTTAGACCAGGGACTGTTCTTTGTCATCTTCTCCATTGGCGTCACAAATGGCCCTGGCAGGAGATCAAACACGTTGTCAGGGAGCGCTACGCTGCATAAGACAGTGACAGCCGTTTGGGACGGGTAAATACTCAGAGCCTCGCCCTAAACACTGCCTAAATGTCACAGAACATGAAGGAGTGACCTGCTGGGTAGATTCACCATCCAGGGTGACTGGTACCAGTGTATTGTGTTCCAAACTCATCTAAGGAGGACCTATGCTAATTAAAGGCAACAGCAGATCGGTCGTGAGTCAGATGTCGAAGATGGAGACAAGAATATATATACATGTAAGGATGTATGGATAGATGTATGGATGGATGGATGGATGGATGGGTGAATGGATGGATACTGCATTGAAGCAGTACACACACTTCCCTGAAACACTGGTTTGACAGCAGCCAGTTCGTAGGTGAGTTAGGGTTTACAGGAAGTGTCGTGTTCCTGGCAGGGTCCTGGCCTGCAGATGCAGCACAGGGGCAGCATACACATCGGCAGACAGGAACATCTCGCCTCCTCACATCCTAACTGGCTCTTTGATCTTGAGATCAGTCATGTCTTAAAGGTGTGTCATAGTTCATGTGGGCTTTTCAGAAAACCACAATTAAAAAGGTCAGGGAGCGAATGATTCAGCGATTCCATGTCTTGATACCGAACAAAGCAGGAGCAGCCGCTCCATGCAGAGCGAATCAAACCCTGAGTATGGGGACGGGGGCACCTGCAGCCAAACGACCTTTGTCAGTCACAAAAAAAACAAATTCCATCAATTAATGTGCTCGCTCTGTATCGAGCAGGCCTTATCACGCCACGGCCCAAGCAGGCTGGCTCCGCGGCACCCGGCGGGCCTTATCGCCCAGTGCGGGGCGCATTCATTACCCGCTTGCCCTTTTCAACTCCAAATGCAGAACAGATGTGTTCACCTGCACTCGGAGACGCCCGAGTTGAGGGGGGGTGGGGGTCTCCCAGGGGAGCACCTGCAAGCCCCCTCTCACTGCACTTGCATCCAAAAGATGTGCAAGGGTCCCCAACACTGGAATGTCAAGGCACTGGGAAGCTGGTCCTGAGGGAAATGTTTTCCTGTCACATGGCAAGAAAACCATAAACAAGAAGCAAGTAAAGTAGGATATTTACAGATCCGTCAAAGAGTCGATCAAGAACAATGACCTCTGAGAACAGATAAGGAGAGATCGATCTTTGTATTCCGCTAGGGCAGCTCTCACACTTCCAGCTTCTTCTGGGCATAATAATACATGCATATTCCTACATGGGAAGTGCACAATACAACGTAACCTCCAAAAAATATAGCTGCTCTACATGTAAACACGGACGATCCTGTTTCTTTTCGCGGTGAAGTTCACACTTGCATACTGTTTAATCACACAGAAAGCAATGGTGCTCCAGCAGCATAACCAAAACACCCAGAACAGAAGTGATTTATCCCCTTTCCTCCCCACTGAGTTCTGCCTGTTACCCCCACAAGCGTGCAGCTCATTCGTGTCTCACAGGACGCACCATGAGAGACAGAATGACTCTGAAGGCACTGACCTTAAAAGCTCATGCACTGTGCTAGAGGAATATCAAGCCCGCACACGCGGTGCTGATGTTACACTGAGACCTTCCGTAAAGAGCGGAAAAAAATCCCCCACCGTCGGAGGAGGTGAGACGGCCGTGCTTATTTATTTATTTGTCCTATTAGCTGCAGGGTAATGTGAAACCCACAGGCCCAATCTGAATGCCAGGCTGGCAGAGTCTTTCCATGCCTTCAGCTGACTCGGATTCAATGCCGCACTACCGTCTAAATTTACAAAGGTGCATCGAAGGCGGCCCTGCTTTCATACTTTCACTCCGTTTCATCGAACCTGATTTACCAAAGCGATGTGTTAGCATTGTGTCACTGCGAGCTACAATAAAGAAAAAAAATATATATAGGGCAACAGGACGTCCTGTTAGCTTTCGGGAAGTCTAAAAATACAGCCCAGGGCTTTCGTGTGTGGTGGCGAGGTGATCACGGCGACAGGGCAGGTCATTGAGAGGACATGAACTTGCGAGAACATTCTCATGCCCGTCAATTGGAAACAGCCATTTTCGAAATGCCTGTGAAATCTACATGAGCAGCCGTCAGAGGCTCTTGGAGTCTCGATTTATAGGAGCAGCGTAGGTTTCAAGATTTCCCATTGAACTTATCAGCAGAAATTAATCGCTATGCAGCACGCATCACATGCAGAAATTAATAGCTTTGTGTTGTCTCTGGGTATAACCCCCCAGTGTAACACTGCTAATTATGCTCTGCAATGACAGAACTGCTACTTACAACAGGCTGGTGACAAATCTGTGCCTCCCATCCAACGCTACACACTCATACAAACAGCACTCTGTTACGCTCCTGTCCGTGTCCCGTCCAACGCTACACACTCACACGAACAGCACTCTGTTACGGTCCTGTCCGTGTCCCGTCCAACGCTACACACTCACACGAACAGCACTCTGTTACGGTCCTGTCCGTGTCCCTTCCAACGCTACACACTCACACGAACAGCACTCTGTTACGGTCCTGTCCGTGTCCCTTCCAACGCTACACACTCACACGAACAGCACTCTGTTACGCTCCTGTCCGTGTCCCGTCCAACCCTACAAAGGCGCAAACCAAGCTCTGTCTCTGTCCTGTCCATGCCGGCTACACTCTTTCCTGTTACCTCACACTCATCCATGGCATATTTACATTTTTGCATTTTATTTATTTAGCCGACATTATTATGTAAAACAATGTACTTTTTTAGTAAGCAGAGTCAGACAGACACAATTGCGGATTAAGGGCCTTGCTCAGGGCCCCAAAGGTGACATCACTCTGTTGACCCTGAAGCAGCTGCCTCCTGATCACAGGCACATTGTCCTAACCTGCTGAGTCACACAGTGCCTTCAGCAGCCTGTTGCATATAGACCTGTACCCTGTGCAGCCAATGCCTTGATCGTGTCATCGGGACACGATGGGAGAATGGCTTTGTCATGTGGAAATACTAATAGACCTGGCAGGAGTTTGGAAAGGCCAAAAGAGATGTCGTTTGCCGTTGAGATCCATCTAAGGGGAGACGGGGGTGTAAGTTGTTACTAACGCCAGTGACAGCAATCAGTCAGGACCTCCTCAGTCATTCGGGTGTCTGCCCATAACCATGCCTGATCTGCCATGCCCAGGGAAGCCAAGCCTTCTGATACATATTGACATTGTGAAGTCTTACCTTTCATGCTAAGCGTGTTTTTCACTACGCTTGTGCAGGGGAAGCTGAGCGACTGGCGTTTAGGTCACTGTGAGGTTGTGATTTCCACATTGACCTTTTGAGAGCACTGCTAAGCTATGGTAGTATTCTTCCAGATGTCACCCATTGGGTGTGCATGTAAGTTCATCATTTGCTAAAAGGAAATTCGAGAGCGGACTGCCAGTGCTTGGTGACTGCATCTCCGTGCCATGTTCAGTGATCTCCCCAGTGCATCATGTCAGTAATTACATTTCTACTGGCCAATGTTCCCTCCATACCAGCTTTATATCTCTAAAAATGCCACACATATTAATCAGCCACGAGACGCTCTGACTATTCACCAAGTTTGACAAACAACACACATTCTGTTTGCTAAAACAAACAACCAATCCTCATCCCGCTGAGCTGACACCCAAAAAAGGTTAAACTTCGAATGAAGCAGTTACCATAATTACCAGTTACAATACGCCATACCTTCACAGACATAAAAAGGCAGTGATAGCTTAGCAAAACAGCAATAATTAATGTCACTGTCTATAGGAATTCCATTAGCTGCCATAAACATCTTCATTAATTTAAAAAGCCAGAGTCTGGGAGTCAGGGCGCCATTGAGAGGCACGGCCCAGGCGCACACCGGCCTTTTACATTTTTAAACGAGCTTTTCATGTTCTCCAGAGCACTAAAAAGCCTTTGAACACTCAGCTTGTTAGGAGACTCACCCCACGGCCTGCACCGCCCAGCCTACCCCGCTGATCCCCTAATTCAGCGCTGGGAGGGTCTGCCTTCTTTCCACGCCTCTCTTCCCCCCATCTCTCCACTGCTGATCTCCACCTGTGTCTCCTATCTTCCTCAACTCCTAGCATTTCTTCACATCACTCTTTTTTTTACTTCAGCGCTGGCATTTTTAATCGCTGTGGTATATTTACAATATGGTTCACTAGGTAGCACTGCTGTCTCACGGCTCCAAAAAACAGACCACAAAACAGTCTCCTGAAATGGGATGCATGGTGTTCCACTCTGGCTCCTGTCTTCCTCCATCCATCCATCCATCCATCCATCTATCCATCCATCCACCCATCCATCTTCCACTGCTCACCTGGGTCTGGGTCACGAGTGTAGTAGCCTGAGTAGAGACAATTACGCAGTAAATGTGTTACTGCATGGGACAGGAATCAGATCGACTAATGAAAATGGTAACGACTCTTTTCAAAAATCACAGCTGCTGAAAGTGACATGACAGAGGATGCCTTCAGAGAGTTTCTTCACTGCAAGAATCAAAGATGGAGAATTCTTCTCTTACACTTAGGGATGTAAGCAATTAATCGATTATCAATTAATTGTCGATAAGAAATTACTCGATTAAAATTAATTAATTGCAATTAATTGTATTTTGAACCCATAATTCCTTGCCAGTCCTCGTGGGACGCACTTGACGCCAGACGTACTTGACGCACACGCGGGAACACAAGCAAACAACAGATAAAACAACAGATAAAAGAGAAACGGTACACAGAGGATGAAGAGGGCAAAACGGAGTGCAGTATGGAGCCACTTCAAGTTGGTCAATGACGACAACGACGCCAAATGCACAATATGTGGAAGTATTTTGAAGTAAATAGAAAAATTGCCGCTTAGCAATTAATCGATCATCGATCAATAAGATGAAACAACTATTGATTAATGAATTACTCGATAATTTGCATCCCTACTTACACTGTATCATTTTTTTTTTTTATTATTTGTACTCTGGTTTCCAAGTGACAATAAGAGCCTTGTCTGACGTGGAAGTGACAATGTGCTGAGCCAATAGCTTATCTGGTCCTACAGCTTCTCTGGTCCTGTAGCCTCTCTGGTCCTGTAGCCTCTCTGGTCCTACAGCCTCTCTGGTCCTGTAGCCTCTCTGGTCCTACAGCCTCTCTGGTCCTGTAGCCTCTCTGGTCCTGTAGCCTCTCTGGTCCTACAGCCTCTCTGGTCCTGTAGCCTCTCTGGTCCTACAGCCTCTCTGGTCCTACAGCCTCTCTGGTCCTGCAGCCTCTCTGGTCCTGTAGCCTCTCTGGTCCTGCAGCCTCTCTGGTCCTGTAGCCTCTCTGGTCCTACAGCCTCTCTGGTCCTGTAGCCTCTCTGGTCCTACAGCCTCTCTGGTCCTACAGCTTCTCTGGTCCTGTAGCCTCTCTGGTCCTGTAGCCTCTCTGGTCCTGCAGCCTCTCTGGTCCTACAGCCTCTCTGGTCCAGTAGCCTCTCTGGTCCTGCAGCCTTGCTGGGCCTATAGCTTCTCTGGGTCTGCAGCCGCTCTCATTAGCATGCTAGCTGCTAGTTTGCCAAAGCAAACTGTCTTAAGAGCACTGCAGGAAGGAGTTAAGTCACTGTCTTTCTATTTCTGCTACCTATTTGGTGACCGATACCAGGGAAGAGATCTGGTGCCCCCATTGAGTAGCCAGACCTAAAGCCGAAATCTACAACATGACTTCATATAATTCCTCTCCAACACCCAATCACAACACTGTCCTTTCTGGCTGCTCCGCCTATTCGTCAAAATACGGAAAATGTGCTTTGCTGGTGAGAGTCAGGACATCTAACCCTGACAGTGTGACACGGCTATGCTTGGGGTTACGTGCCCCTGTTTGTGAGTGACTGCATTCGATGCTAATCCACTCCGGGCACTAATGATCAAAGTCGGCAGTCGATCTACGCTTCCCAAGCACGGTCCTTGCAGGTTGAGTCTTTATTTAATTCTCCAAAGAAGCCTACAGATGACTCCCAGAACCAAAGCATCATGTCTGAGTACCAACTGCATCTGCAGATAGCTACAAGATAAGGATAAGGACACAGGCTCCCTGATCTGTCGTCTACAGTGTAACGAAACGGCTGGTCATCCGCACTAGAGAGCCAGCGGCTGGCCTCCTCATTTTGGGTGGTCAGACAGACGTCGACATTATCATAGATCATCTAGAATTCCTTTGTAATGTCAGGGAGAATCTGGATCAGAATTTAGGAGCTCAAAACACTTACTCTGATTGCAGGACATGAATGAGGACATGTAAAATGAGAGGTCCTTTTCAGGATCATTTTGGACTTTATGACTCTGTTTGATCTGCTAAACCCTCCTTCAGTCAGAAAGACCTTTCCGGCTCCTCCGTGACGGGAAACACTTAGCGAGGCGCCGTCACGACGGACCGGCCTCACCGGAATGGCACGGTGACACACTGACCTAAAACCCAGAGGTAAACTTTGGCTGCCATAATAAAACGTATCGATTCTCGCAAGAAACAAAAAAAACATTTGGATGGCATCGTCCTCCTCCAGCCTCCTAATTACTCCCCCGAGCGGAACGAAGCAGTGCGGTGTGAAGACAGGGAGTCAACCTGTCAGGAGCGGGGGGGGCACTGTTAGAGAGCGAGGGAGGGAATACCACGATGAAAGAGAGGCAGAAAAAAGGAGAGAGGGAAGGCAGGAGAGGCCTACAGTCACGGAAAACACCTTCTGCAAGGAGAGGCAGAGGAAGCAGTGCTGCAAAAGCGACAGCAAAGAGGGAAAGGAGACGCTTTGGTGTAGAAATAGCCTCCCACGGAGGGGTGTGCAGTGCAGCCGCAAGATGCTTCGCCATCAGCACACATGCGGCAAGTTTGGCTCTGATTCGGTGGCGAGGCTGCGGCGAGCGCCACGGAGCCCCGGCTCAGGACCTTCCTACAAATGCTGCAGATTTACTGCTACAGTTTGCCGAGGAACCGCAGAGAACGTTCCACATGCGAAACCAGACACTGTGCAGCTGTTCAGAAAGTCATGCAGCTCGGCGTGCAGACAGGACCGACATTGAAAATAACCCAGTGCTGCGAGGACAGGGCTGCGGCAGGCCCCAAGCACATGGGTAACAGCAGCACCAGGAAAAGGACTACAGAATAAAAGAGTAAAATTCAAAAAATGAGAAAGGACTGCATTCAACAAGCAGGTTTAATTTGTGTGGCTGGAAGCTTCAATCTTTACCGAAGCATTATTTTGCATTCCTAGGATTTTCCCTCGGTGTATGCCGGAGTGTTTACGCTACAGTAGGGAAGATTCAGAGAGAGAGGCTGCCTTCTTTGGGGGCACTGAGGAGTGGGCAGAGAACCATTTCCCATAGTGCGCAAACGTCTTGCGATGCTTTTACTTATCGCTAAATGCTAACTGACGAGCTAAAGCCATTAGCCGACTACAGGCGGACGGCACAGAGGGACCCTGTTAAAAATGCATGGGGAGCCCGGTTCCGCTAACCTGACAATGGAGCTCCATCCAGGCAGATCCCTGTACGGCCCGGGAGTGTGGACCCTGGCCTTACATAATTTAGGGGAGCGGGGGAGAGTGGCCGGCCGGGGACTAGTGGGGGCTAATAGGAGCAGGCGTTTGGAGGCCACCTAAGGTAAACGCAGGAGCTGATGCAAAAAAAGAAACCCACAGAAAACCCCAAAAAAAAACAAACAAAGAGAGGGGTGTGCGGCATGATGGAGACATGCTAAGATGCGATAGAGTGCTCCATTGTTTACTTAGCCGAGCAGAATCTAATGTCAGTGTAGTGGAGGTGGGGAGACGTCAGGTTGCGTTACAGAGAGACACTTTTTATTAAGAGACCTGACTGAGGGGCCCTAATCACTTCCCTGGCTTTGTTCCTCTTCTGGGCAGTAGGTCCTAAAAGGAGATTCCTTATGATGCGACTGCTGGGGTCTCATTTGTCTGTAAATATGACACTAAACCCCAAATGGTAACAGTTATCGTTAGAGATATTTGTTTTTAATTGACATTATTTTAAAACAAACTTTAAAAACATTTGTCAAATGACATCAACAAATACAAATCACATGACTGGGAACCAGTGACAGGTTTATGGGATAGGAAGTAGGAGTGTAATGGTACACATATTCACACGTATTCGTACAGAGATCGATACGCGTCTTTCAGTTCGGTTTGCATATATACCGAACAAATGCAGCAAATGTGGAACCTTTGTGTGTTTGTGGTTCCCCTGAGCAACACTCAGAGAGGGCCGGATGAAGCCGCATCAGTACGCACGCGAGCGGACATACTAATGTGCAGATGGATGTTAATGTGAATACAAGTACAACACAGGTATTCTTTTACAGGCTGCACCATAATGGATATTTATTTTATTATGCTTTTGTATTTTTTGAGATGATATTTTTGTTCCACAGTTCAAATATGAAGTTGAAAGCTGCTAATGTTAATGCAGCACAGATCAGGGACAGTTAATTTTATAAATTTGCACCTTAATGGATATTCATTTTATTTTTATTTACTTGACAGAACATTTATTTTGATTTACTTCTACGTAAATTTTAGATTTTTATTAGTAGGTTGTAGCTGTGAGATTCTTCAGCACTTTTGATGCATCTTATTCACATATAGACGCTTTTATCCAAAGCAACATACGATTTTGAGAAAGGAGAGTCAACCTGGAACGATTGGAGTTTAGGGGCCTTGCTCGGGGGCGCACTGCTAACACCACTCTGTTGACCCTGGGATTTAAATCAGCGACCTTTCAGTTACAAACAGTGTCCTAACCTGCTGAACCATACAGTACAAGGTGCAGGATACAGATGATGTCAGCTTTCCCCTTCAGGGAGTGCAGAACAGCTCCAGTCACACTTAAAACCATCAAATGAATATTCAAAAGCATGTTGAGAGGATTTACATGCAGGAAGCAGGGAAGGAATCCAGAGCCAATGATCAATCGATGGGCAGGAAAGCCCAGTGCGTGGTTCTGGCCGTACAGCCTAAACGGATGATGGCGTCTCTTCCCGTGATGGGACAGGGGACAAAACCCTGGTGGCAAAAGACACTCATTCAGACTGCTCATTCGGGGCACTATGCGGAGGCAGGGAACAGTGCCTCTGACTGTCCCCCCCGTCCGCTGCCTCCGCACCGCCCTCGGAAACACAGCCTTCAGCTCAGAACGGATCTTCTAACAAGATGCAAAAATGATTATTTTCATAACATGGTGCAGAAGCAGAGAAAGGCAATGGGAGGTACAGGGCTATAATTACTGTGTAAATCCCGGGGAAATGCACTGGCAGATGATTCCGATGATTCACTGAAAAAGGGGGGAAATCTTACGCTTCTCTTCAGCCCTTTTAAAGGAGAAATTTATTCCTGCCATCATCCTAAATTGGAAGCCATTTATTGGCTCTCTGAAGCTCATTTTTCACCCGGGGGCCGAATGCGGCTGGGGTAGGCTACGAGAATCTGCCTCCCACTAGGCCCCGGGTGCTAATATGTGCAAAGCGGCCGGGTGGGTATGGTGGCCACCGGACAGGGAGGGGGCAGAAGAGCAAATAAATTGTTAATTGTGGAAGAATGGGACATTGGGGAACGGGTGGGGGGGCTGAGTGGGAGGGGCAGCGTTTAGGGTTTATGAGCTGAAATGTGAGTTTTGCCACCAGTGGGGAGGGGGCATTTCAGAGGGGGTGGGGGGGTTTAACAGTGAAGCAGGCCTAGGACGCCACATGGGCACAGAGATCACTATGGCAGAGGGCTGATCTCCAGCTGTCCATCAGGGTGTTCAAGGCTCAGAGAATGTTGGACCACGACATCCAGCCAGCAAGCAAAATGGGATCCATCCATCCATCCATGTTCCACTGCACTCAAGGGAAATCAAGTCACCCACTACTGCAGAAATGAAATGGAGGAAGCATGGCACATTAGTGCTCCTGCAGCCCGATAGCAAATCACAGAGGGTGGGGGGGGCGCCTGTTCAGTCCGCCACGGCACCGTGTCAGACGGCGTGTGGCACACGCCTGCCGTGTGGTTACCGCCGCCCTGCCGCGCTCTGTCCCGTGACCTTGCCGCCATGCTCGCGGGGTCCTGAATAACGATCACGTTTCCCTGGCTGACAGCTGACACCTGAAGGCCCGTGTGATATACGAGACGTGACAGGCAGCTCGAATTAAATGCAAAGGTGCACGGCGCTATGAGGCACACGGTATGGCAGCCCCAGGTCAGCCGGGGCCCCTGGAATCAGGTGGGGCCCTGGGAGCCATGAGCCACGGTTGATAATTCACAAGCATTCAAGGCAGCGGACAAGTGACACGCTTCACCTTCACCATAAAAGGAGCATTCTCAGGTCATGTGACATGTTCTTAGAGGCCAGTATTCACACCGTTGTTTTGCAAATCATAAGCTTACAGTTACTTGACATAAAAGGCTCCTCAATTCCATTTATGAATCTATGAGAATCACAGCAGCTCAAGTATGAGGTGCTGACGTGCTACTGGGAATCGCACAGAGGAGTCATCACCAGCCCAGGAATCTGCTTCAGATTTACGTGAGTGAAAGCAAAACTGCGTTGTTCCTCATGTTTCCACAGGACGTTCGGGGCAATTTGGCTAAATTCATTTGTGAGTGAGAGAATGAAGCCTAAAAAGCGGTTTGGAGACTGTATGCCAGGCTGATGCCATTAGCATGCGACTGGAGATGGGGGACGTAAACACCGAAAGCTCTGCTCTCTCGTCTGCCATAAGTTGATCCCTATAGGTCTCCTGGCCACAGCTACAAATGGCATTTCTAAATATCTCAGGGACAGTCCAATCAGCTCTGAGATCTGGATTGAAACATGCCGTGTTTAATGATGATGTGACACACATTAAATGTACCGAAACCCTCTTTCCTAGCAGTCAGTTCTCTGAAGTGGCATGTGATCCTTTCGCTACTGGGACCCAACGTCAAGGGTGTTCATAGATGGGGTCACAGAGGCAAAAGCAGCATGACATCTCGCCCCGACCCAAACCTCACAGCTGGAGGAGTCTAACTGAGCGGCAAGGATGAAATCATCTGGGAATCTGGGAAAGAATGATAGAATATTCCAGAAGAGTCAGGAGCACACATAACTACTGGGCGCCAGCCAACATAAATCATATTTCAGTGGAGCTCTGACAGCAAATTGCAATTAATAATGCTAAAGCAGATCCGCTGGCTCGCTGCCGCCCCAGATAAGAAGTCAGCAGCAGTGTGAGTGCCCCCCCACAGAAATGCCGGTCCCCCCCCCACGATCAGCTCGCTGAATTTAACAGGCATCTCAGACGCGGATTTGAGCGCGATCAGTGGAAATCCGTAAAGTCAATAACATCCAGCTGAACAAGCATGAGCCTGTTGATTCTCGAGGAGGGACAGTAGCACACCCCCTCGCCTCCACGGTCCCTGTTGCCACGTGTGGCCACGTTAATGGGAAGTACGATGGCTTTATGGGACCTCGGGATAGGGGGTCGGGGGGGGTTAACGGGGCGATGTTTTGGTATCTGTGCTAACCGGCTACAGGTGCACAGAGCCCTGGGATTTACCCACGCTGACATCCCTGAGCCCCCCCCCCCCCAAACCTGCAGGCCGGACCGCCCCCCGTCCCTCCTCTCCCCGTCTGTGGTGGCCACCGGAGCGGCTGATGTGATTAGCGGGGATGATGATGAGCACCGTTACATAACAGCATCAAATTAATTTGCGGCGCAGCCCGGCAGCAGCGGCAGGAAATCACTCAGGCTCTCAGATTTCACCCTGACTCTCCAGCATCCCCCCACCCCCCACACACCCGCTTACACAAACACCCCCCCCCCCACCCAGCCCCGAGTCTATTAAATCGACATCAAGGGATTTCGGCGAAGTGGGTCAGTGGAGCATGGGGAGGAGGGGGGACGCAGCGTTGCGGAGTCAGACGTCATGGTGACCTTGTAAATCAGGGAGGGTAAACATGGGGGGTGCGAGCAGGCCGGGATGGGGAGGCCTCTCATCACACCTCCCCAGCTGACCATTTTGGGGGAGGTGCTTCACCAGGGAGGGGCTGCGGGGGGCACCATGGGCGTAAACAGCCAGGTGCGAACGTGTGAGCCGCACCGTCACTCATGACACTCCTAATGGATTCCGGCGTGTTCCATAAGTTCCAACACGGCCGTGTAGAAACAGGCGGCAGCGTGACTGGAGCCAGCTGAACGTGGTGATTAATTAGTACGTTTTTGGGGATGGGGTTCCTTAACGAGTAGTGACAGGGCAGGCAGACCTTCCCTTTCGCTGACGGCACCGGCAGTTTCGGCTGGGATGCCGGCAGAGGCTCCCGACGTGCCTTCCCCGGCGCCGGAGGTGTCAGGCTCGCCGGGGAAGGGGAAGCCGGCGATACGGCGGAGAAGCTCCTTTAATTAACGGATCCCGGACCGGCGCCGAGGCATCGCTGTGCTCCGGGTCGACCTGGCTGCTTAAGGAAGCCACGAGTCTAAAAATACAGGAGGGCTATCATCCCAACCAGCCGCTAATGGCAGGACGCGACGAGGCGATGACAGGGTCTGGCCCGGTAAGTGGCCGGCGCCGTCGCTCTTGAGATGCAGGGAGACGGTGGGGGGAGGGGGGCAGAAATGTTGCTAATGGGAGGTGACGCAGTGGATGACACTCCAAATCCATGTGACCCCCCCCCTCGGTGGCCACTAAACAGGCTTTGCGGAGCAAATTAAATTGGAGGCTACCTTCAGTCAGTCAAATGCCCCCAAGCTGAGCTCAGGATTCCAAACGCACTTCCAAGCGAGACTTGGAAAAACAGCAGAAAATACTTAGACACCAAGTAGCTACATAAAGTAAAGGCCCTCGGGGTGAGGGCAGAGGCACCTGCAGCCTTGTGTAAGCGATAGTTTGAATCCTCATTGCTTAATACACAAAATAAACAGTAGCACTGTAAGGGAGCTCCTTAGCGGACCGGGCCAGAGTGGAGCCCGTCTCAGGGTCGGGTCCCCAGAGTTACGCGTGAGCAGGTAGCTGTCAGAACATCACTCTCCTCCAAGGAGGAACTGGAGCATATAAAGTGCACAGGAGCAGACGGAGGGGCCTGCGGAGGGCGCTGCTCTCACAAACTGCCAGCGGTCATGCAGCCTGGCCTGCCGACATACTCCTGTCCTACCAGCAGGGTGACGCACCTGGAGAGAGAAGCCCAGACTGAAAGGTACAGAGAGTCTTATGTACACAGTATTGCACACCTTGACTGAAGCTACCCTTCTTTATTCATGCTTGCCTACCCCTACATCTCGGTAAACCTGTCTGCTACAATGAGTAAATGGTTGAATGAATGAGTGAATGAATGAGGCACTCCAAACATCTGTAAGGCTGTCTGTGACCCTATATTTCCAAGGCTATGGGTGTGGCTGTGATGTATGCATGTTCTCCCCATGTTCACGTTGGTTTCCTCCCGCAGTCCGGAGCTTGTCATGCGTGCCTATGTGCATGTTAATGTGTCTCCCTGTGTTCCCTGTGCTTCTGGGGATAGGCTCCATGCTCAGCCTGCATTGGACAAATGGTTATAGAAGATGGATGGATGGATTCTTGAATGTATTGATGAACGAACATCCCTTAAAAGACAGCAGCCCCAGAAAATATGGACCCCCCCCCCTCCCCTGCAGGTTGTGGGGGAGCGGATGGGTGAGTCACGCTGACGGCGCTAATTATTTAGCCTTTTATCCCTGCCAAACACCCCTCCTGCATCTGATTCAGGAAATTAACCGCTTTACAATTTTAGTTCAGCGTTCTAAAAATTCGTGACAGGGTGGGTGGCCACCTTAATCACCCGCATAGATGTTTGAGCTGACTGGCAATGACCCAGGAATGCTGTTTAGCCTTAAATGAGACACAAACGCACATGCCCACCACACTGTCTTTCTGATAAAGTTTAAACTGACCGGGGGGGGGGGGGGCAGGAGAATGACGAATTTAGCTGCAGGACGTCATGTGACCTAAGGAAACTGTGACCCCCCCCCCCCCCCCCCACTTTGTCCTCATGAACAGCTCCGCCAAGCTTCAGAGGAAATGCAAGTCTGGGACACAGCAGGGATTCTGTGGGCAGTGAGACACTGACCCCTTGCACCAGGAAGGGTCTGACCGCCTCGATCTGCCTTTCTGGGTAACGGGTACGACAGGAGGCAGGAACGTGGTCATCTGTAAAAGCGCTCATTCCACGATGTGCCGAACATGGCCCCCGACTCTCAGGACTGCAGCATCTTTAATTGTTCGGAGGAATGGAGACTCGCCACAATTATCCAGCATTACAGCTGCCTCCAAACTCATTTCACCCGCCTCATTAGGGATCCGGAATCCACTCAACACAAATTCCACTTCTGTACCCTCCGGCAAAAAAACATATTTTTTAACATTAATAAGATAAGAGATTAAAGAGTCTCCAGAAGAAATTAGAATCGACTGCATGTGTTGTTTGGCTGAAAGCCGCCCTCTGATAAAGGAGGGCCCTTAACGGGCTGGGAATCCAGGTTTCCATGTCACTCCATAATGACGTTTCTGGTCCCGTTCCCTGCTTCACACCGAGGTGAACCTCTCAATATGGGCCTCCATCTTCTCCTCACATCTTCTGCACCATCAGCAGGTTTCTGCAGACTGCCCTCCATCCAGTACTCAGATCTACGGTTGATCCCTAAGTCAGGAACACTGAGCTTTCCAACACCCAAACAAAAGAAGAAATTTAAAGAAAAACACACACCACATGCTCAGTTCACATATTCCATCACTTACTGTTAAATTCCCCAAATAATAACAATCAAACACTCAGAAATCTCCATATTTCTGTATTCACATTAATGCCAATGCACTGACATCTGCGTAATAAGCTGAAGTCAACTGACAGCAGTGTTCTGGAAACTTCCACACAGGCTGAGGTAACCGGTAACAGTATGCTATGATGGAACAAGCCTCCACCCCTATCCCACAACTCCCCGGGCTGAACATACTGCATTAGTGTCACAAGGCAAGCGGACGTTGTTTCATAATGCAGGTTTTCTACGTTCCTTTCGGAACCTTGAGCTGGTGCGTCCACCGCACCCGTGCATGGCAGCTCCCTGCAGCCCCCTGCAGCTAACTGCTTCTGTAAGAGTGAACTGGGTGCGGTCATGTCAATTTCTCTCAGCAGACAAGGATCATAAAGCTGATAAATTTGCCTGACTGTGTCACCACACAGCCCCTCCGCCCCAAACCCCAGTGCGCCTGGGCAGTACTTGCCCAGCCTAGCTGTGGGCAGTTTGGTACCTCCCAAACAAGCTGTTTAACACAGCGGCACTTTCAAACTGCTCCTCATAAACAAGCGCCACTCTGCTCCTCTGTATTAAAGCCCCGGGTGTCCGCGGTGCCAAAATCGCAGCCGTGTCTCACTGAGTCAGAGTGTAACGCCATTATGGACATTATGGGTGAAACAGCGGCGGCCCGCAGTGCTGGGGGTCCTTGCATGAGGCTGCGAGGTCAATCTCCACCCCTCACCCCACCCATTACATGCCGTTAGAAGCGAATGGTTGCTGTAAGCAATGCCGCCCCTCTGCTCCCCCAGTCACAGGTTGCCCAGACACAGCCATCATTGTACTTTCCTTAATTACAAAACATCTGTTTCACATTCGCCTCCCCCCCGACCCAGAAGAAGATCCCCCCCCCAAGCAGACGGGGCATTGTCGTCTGTAAGTCTCTGTCCCCGCCATACCTGCGACCGACCGTCTGCGGTGATGCGGGAGGACAGGGTGGCCCAGCGGTGAGTCTGACGGGAGGGGCAGGAGGGTCCGTCCGTCAGAAAAGTGGGCTAAGCGGCTGACGGTGGCTGCGTAAGAGTGTCTGCTCCACGCTGATGAAGGACCCATCAACGCTGTGCAAAACAAGAAACCCGCATGTGTCCAGACAGCGCAGCGTGAGCCCCGGGTGACACGGAGGAGAGATTCCATGGTAGCCGCAGTAAACTAGCAGGCCATGTGAGCAAAGCATTGATTCTCAGTAACAGCCTTGTCCCCCATCACACGGGTGATGAAACTCAGGATGGGGGGGGGGGGGCTGCTCGTGTTGGCAGGCATGACACTTCGATCAGGTGACCCGGAATCCCATCGTCTCATCCAAGGCTTGAGCAGACAGTAAACCCACAACCTCCTGGGGGCTTTTTCCACCATATAAGTGGGATTAGAGGAAATTAATAGCCCCCCCCCCCCCCGTAGATGTCCGAACGCCAATTTCCATCAGATTTAATGAAGTACCCTGGGGGAGGAAGCCCGTTTGGTGGCCCTCTCAGAGCGGGAGCTCTAGCTGAGACGTCACCCCGATACACGGCGAGTGATTAAGGAGTGTTTCAGGGTCCACTTAGGCAATCACAGCAGGCGTGGAGCCCTGGAGATGACATCAGGCCTTAACTGCTCAGCGAAGCCTTCGGACAGATTCATGGAAAAACACCTCGCAACCAAAGTCAAAGAAATCAATGGCAGCTTCAGCGGGTGAAATACCCAGAATTCCCGTAATTGGGCTTCACACTGAAATGCGAATGGCACCTTCAGATTAAAGTGAGGAATCTCCCTGAGCGCTGCAGAATACCGGCACCGAGCATTTACAAGAAGAAGGCAGAAGCTCCTGGAAGTTTGTGGAGACGAAAGCGACTGCCATCGGATCCTCGGAATCTGCTTAGGTGTCTTTTTCCTCCATTTTAGCTCACATTCCAAAAATCAATTTTTAATCAGAAGTGACAAATGGGGCCTGCAATAAGCTGCCTTGGTGAAGCTCATGGATGAGAACAAACAAAATGCTTCCGATCGTCTTCAGGGCTGGAGCCGGGCATGAACATTAAACAGGAAACAGGTCCAGACACACGAGGAACACATGAGAGCCCCATTAGGCTCGTGGACAGACTATCTTAGAAAACCAAATGTTCATGCGGGACAGATACGGAGCTACGGTATACGGTGACAGACACGATGACGTATCTCTATTTAACCATTTAGTAATGACACAGACACTGGCCTTGGCCATCTCTGCTCTTTTGCCTCTGTTACTGAATCTATAGCCAGATAAAGTGCTAATTTCATATGCCTTTAATCCCCCTTTTATCCTGATGCTAACTGGCGCACTAAGCTGTGCCTGGGCCAGCTTCCCCGCGGCAAGCAGCCTGTCCGATGGGTGACAGGCAATGCCATGTGCAGGTCAACAAGGCAAATGATCAAATCTGGCAGCCAAAAAGAAAACAGAGCTACAAAGAACCAGGGAAAGGGGGGAGGTGGATGTGTGATGAACTGAGGAGAGCGCCACCCACAGGCCAGTCCATACATCACACTTCAGAGATGGCGGCAGCATCTCCTCTATTTATTGTAGTTTCCTTGACTGTTTTCCAATTTTAATTACAGATGCAGTAGATCATTGAGATGTCACAGCACATGCAGCAAACACTCCTTGATATTTAAAGCCTGGCTTCTCTGACTCCTGCTGCCACCCCCCAGTGTCACCAAAGTCCGCCATTCACTCCAGCAATCAAAACGCTTAATATTAATGGCACTCGTTTTTTTTTTTTTTTAATAACCACACAATACATTTAATTTATTCATCCTAGCTTGTTAATAAGCAATTATCAAATTCGCTTAATTTCGCCCTGTGGGTGTTTGCCCTTCCCGACGCAGAGGGCCCTCCAGGCTGCGCTGTTAACCCTTACCGCCTCTCTTTTCAGGGGAGGGCCACTACATTGACCCAAAGCCACACCCCCATGCTAAACAGAGCCAGTGTGGGGCCCCCTGTTGGCCAAAAGCAGTCAGTACACCAAATATTAAACACTTTCTTTATTTAGCAGATGATGAAGCAGCACATTTTGCTAACCAGCTAGCCAGATACAATCTTCTGACTGCATTTGTTAGCAATAAATTTTTTTTTATTTTTTTAAAACATTGGAGGTGGGGGGGGGGAGCAGAAACAGCAAACTTGCCCTTGACTACGCTCCCTACAGGCAGGGGCACCCAGACTTACAACCAGCCCTCGGCAGCACCCCTCCCTTGCTGTATTCAACTTGCAGGAGGCCACCATAGGATGAGGTGCCTTCTCAGTGATCGGTAGTCAGCCTCCCATGCAGTAACACATTTGTCGGTACCAACGGTTTCGTTACCACGGATGAAACATGGTCATGGTTTTTCACTGGGGCAATCTACACAGCACACTGCCTTGGGGAGGCGCTGTTGTTCACCGCATCAAACTAGGCAGTCAGTCACCTGGCCGTGGGTCCCACCGTAATGTATAGAATTAATGTTACGTTCTTGGTGCTTGGTATTTCAGATCCTTTCAGATAATCCAAGTGTCAGATGTTTCCAATATATGGATTAACACTTAAATGAAAATCCATGTGATTAACATAAAGCACCAGCAATAAGAGATTATAAAATGGCACATGCAGAATCACAACCTGGGCTCAGCCTGGGGCTCCGTGTTTGGGAGTCCATGTCACATGTGAATCTGTGTCTCATCTGTACTGTGTGGCGTTCGTGACCGAAACCCACTCAATGACCTGCTCTGCTACAGACGCTCTCTGGGTGGTCAAAACAGCCAAGTGTGAAGAATTCAGCAGCTTCCTTTACCGTACACATGCCTGTAAACTTTTATCAGATTTTACCAGCAGAAAATTCTGGAAACAATCTCGGTGCATCATCAAGGCCATGGCAGAAACCTTTCAATTATTTCTCTGATCAGCCCAAACATCTGCACTTATGCAAACCACAATAAAGGGATAAACGTTCGACCATGGTCCCGGCCTGAAGAGCGATTAACGCCTGAGCTATCATCACCGCTGTAGCAAAGATTGGACTGTAAATTTACAAAGTACAGTTTGAGCCCTCGGCATGAACACGCAGCGAATAGGCGACCCTGAGGCAGACAGAAACATAGCCGCCCGCGCCCTCCAGGGGGCGTCAGAGGCCCCCACATCTCTTTATGAATAACACAAAGCCAAGCAGGCAGGTTTCTGTGTCAGTCCCTGTGAGGAAGCCGTCTCCTCAAACAGAGCTGTCCGCTCCCTCCTTACCAGGCGGCCAGCTGCCAGCCAAGGTGCATGGCGCTCGCTGCCGCATTTCCACAAACTCCACTGGTGTGTCGGCCCGGCACGGCTGGTTCAGGGTCCCCACGGCCCCTTAAAAAGGCAATAAATCAAGCGGGAGCCCGAATGCAGGCAGGAAATCGGCCAATTACAGAGGCCTGCTGGGTGGACAGCTTCGCAAACCAGTGCCAATTTATGCATCAAGCTGCGTTTGGGAGGAGAAGCTGGTGGGGCCCAACGCACCCATCCGGCAGCTTCTGGAGGGAGCCGGCATTGCACAGCAGCCCACTTAGCAGTGAAACAGCCCACACAGCATCTTCACAGCATGACCTTTGACCTCCTGTCCTCCCAAGAAATGCATGGGTGATGGCTACCGCTGATAACAGCAGCTTACATCGCTACGCACTGGACCGTCGTGCCACATCATGCGTCGCCGTTTACTCCCAGATGCCATATGCGTGTCCCTCGGGTATGTTTACGTGGCCCCTCTGGTGCCTTCTCACACATCGGAAACATCATCACGCGTTCGGAGTAGGAACTGCAGCACTCGAGAGCCGGCTACAGGTGTAGCAACAGCTGCTCACAATCTGTCCACACGGAGGTTTTATCCAGAAGACATTAATCTGTGCCTCTTTTCCAGCGTGGGGAACATCATGTTCATCGCTGTTCACAAGATTATCAATCTCAGCATAATAACCAGAAAAGAATAACCCGCGTCATCGTCAATCTGTCTCCCCCTGCATCGCTTGCATAATTATTTACGCTTTTTCTGTTCTGCTTCACTCATTTGACAGGAAGATGCTTGGAAAGCTGCCGATATCTCCTGTATGCTCACCGATCTGGACAAGCCGAGGCCTGCTAGCAAACACAGCCTCGTACTCGGAGGAATTGCCTGTATTACTAAACGCACACATGCAGGTTTGCCTTAGCAGAGTCATATTTAAAAATATCTCAGGCGTACATTAGGCTTCAAAAGATCAAAGACACAGACGCTGGTCAATGCTATGACAGAGGTCATGTGACTTCATTCCTGATGTAAAGTTCCATGGCACATGCCGTGACCCCCCCCCCCCCGCCGCCTCCCATCAGGAAATGATATCTGTCAGGAATATAAAGATAAAGTGTGATTTGCATGATGGGCTCCATAGCTCTCAGCAGGCGGTGTACCTGGCTGGCTGATAACCTCGACGGGCCCCCGGGGGCCCTCGCAGACTCCCTGCCTCCCGTCTGATTGCATACTGCTAAGCCGCGTGGCCTCGAAATCCGCAGCGGTAATCCGCCCGGTCTCTGGAGGGCCCCGACTCGCACGGCCGGCCCCTGCTGCCGCCTGGCTTGGTGCCATTTACTCCCCCCACCAATATCAATGCTGCATCAGGTGCCGCCGTACATCTCCACGGTTTTGGTGACGGGGTCCCTGAACCGGGAGCAGCCCTCATGGACAAACCTGGGCCCCCTTAGCACCACACACACTAACTGGAAGCATACACTCGGTGGCATGAACAGCACCACTTCAATGTGGGGGGGGGTTAAAACAAAGTCAAACACAAGCACTGTATTTAAACCATTAAGCTTCACCAAAAGGTATAAATAACCCGCCCCTTCAAACTGCCATGCCTTCACGCAGCCACGCAGCCACGCAGCTTCTCCTGCATCCGTTTAAGCTTCCTGAAATATTAACGGCCCTTCATAATGAGCCTGATTGGATGAATCACTCGCTGTCCCCCAGAGCGCCCCACAATGGGATCCACAGGCATCCACAGTGGCCGTCTGATTAATAAAGATCAGCGTCTGAAAATCACATCTCTCTCTTTGGCGTTTCAGGGAGCACAGACATTCAACTGCAATCCTCTGCTAAGCATCGCGGTCAAACATGCTGCAGTCTGATAGTTCTGCCATCCAATCAGATCTGCAGGTGAGAAAGTCAGTATGACAAGGTATGCTGGTTCTTCGGTTGCCACACGGGAGAATCATTCTCTTCCCCCCCCCCCTCCCCCCCACTTCCCATGTTTGGTTCTTCATCACCATTCCTCTCAGGTCCCCCCAACGGCCTGGGAGAACCCCAACCCCAATCAATCGCCTGTCCTGAAGCTGCGAACTGACCCGAAGAGCTGATCCCTCGCCACACGCTTAAAGCTGTTTCACAGCTCTTACAGTATGACATTGTTCTTCTTCATAAGATTTTCCATGGTCAGCTCCATTTAGAGCATATGATGGAGCAGCCGGACTGTGCAGAACCGTCAGCACCCATGGGCCCACATGTGAAGGTCATATTAAAACTGTCAATTCACTACCACTGCATAGCTGAGTTTTACTGTATTAAACTATGCTATACTACACTATATTAACTCATGGTCACATACACAACATCGCTCACCACAAAAACACTGCCATCCTCAAAATGGCACAAAACAGAAAGAGCTGCATGTCAAACATCTCAGGGCCTTTATCCATGACGGCCTCTCTGGCTTTCGAGCCCACGCCGCACCCAGCGCGAGAGTCAGGTGCATGCTTCACCTCACCAGTGAAGGTCTTACCCACAATTCCCTGCCAAGTCCCGGCATCCACTGCAGGGAAAGTCGAAAGACAGCCGCTATGTTGTGGAAGTGTCCGCAATATATTTCCGCTGCAACAGCAACACCAAGGACATACACCAAGTTTTCATAAACCTGAGAAAATAATTCTCACATGCATCTACGTTCAGGCATTAAGTTTATTTTGCTGGTTTGCAACATGTGGCCAGCAAAATCACAGAAGCAAGGTGTGGCTCAGTTTGGTAGTGTTAGTGTAAACAAGAGGACTGTTTCGGGCAAAAAACACGGTGATAATATACTGTAGGTGGCAGGTTAGGATCAGGAAACCTAGACTGACCGCCTCAAAAAGATGACGATAACAGAGAAGTAGGTGTCAGGGACCAGTTCGGTTCAGGCATCATAAATCAAAAAAATATAAACAATGATACCATTTATTCAGCATAGGCCATCATAATATGAAGAGTGCATGTGACCCAGTGTTAGACAGTAAGCTCATATAACCAGCAGCTTCCAGTTAAAGGGGGGGTAACCCATCAGGCAGGCAGTGGGTGGACACAGGGCTCCAAGCTGATTAAGGCAAGATTACTAACAAAGGGGCGGGGGGGGGGGGGGCAGAAGGGTGCTTGGCTCCCGCTCATGGCCTCGCGGTTGCCTAGGAGCCCTTTTCGGCTGTCTCCCCTTCCGTCGTCTTCCTTTAGTTCACGGTCCATGACAGACACCTGCCATGACACATCCCATTTAGTTAGAGAGGCAGGCAGGCCTGACACCTGAGCCCAGCTGTCTCACCTTGGCCCGGATACTACAATGTACTGTAGGAGCGCAGGCTTTACCCCGCCGTGGCCCCAACACCGGAGCCGGGCTCTCCCCCACCGCGGCGCGGACCCCAAAGCCCGGCTCTCTCCCACCGCGGCGCGGACCCCAAAGCCCGGCTCTCCCCCACCGCGGCGCGGACCCCAAAGCCCGGCTCTCTCCCACCATGGTGCGGACCTCGGAGCCCCGGAGCCCAGCTCTCTCCTGCCACAGTCCAGACGTTGGAGCCCAGCTCTCTCACCTCAAACCAGATACCAGAATGTAGGAGCACAGACACCGGACCCCAGCTCTCTCCCGCCGCGGCCCGGTCCCCAGACCCCAGACCCCAGCTCTCTCCCGCCGCGGCCCGGTCCCCAGACCCCAGAGCCCAGCTCTCTCACCTCGGGAAGGATACCTGAATGTAGCAGTGCATGCTCTCTCCCTCTGCAGCCCGGACACCGGACCCCAGCTCTCTCCCGCTGCGGCCTGGACCCCAGAGGCCAGCTCACTCTTGCTGCAGTCTGGACCCAAGCCAGAAACCCTTACATGGTCACAAACACCATTGTGCTCCTCTCACCTATACATCACGCTGGACAGTAGACTACAGCCAAATAAAAGGGATAGAGCCGGTCTATTAACTACAATGGCATCCCATCTATAACAGTCAGCATTAATGGCCGAACCATCCCTTTAATTTTTCATCTACATTGAGGCCAATTAGAGGGCCTGGAATGAGCGTTTGGAAGGATGCCCATTTTTTACCGTGCTGCTATAACTAATGGCTGCATAATACATCCCTGCTCTTCTCAAGACCAAACTAATGGCCCTCAACAACATAATTATTTTGGTTAATCTGGATTATTATATTTGTGCTCCCAACTAATTCTGACCATTTGTGGTGTGTCCACGGCCTGGGACTGCATCCGCATACGAGAGGCGGGGGGGCTTAGAGTTCCACTCAACTTAAAGCCTCCAACCAGATATCAAAGGGGCCAGCAGAACCATTTATATTTATCTGGCACCTCTGATATGATTTTATGCAAATGACATTTTACAGCATTAAAAAACCCGCTGTGGCCCTAGAAGAAGGTTCCAGCAAATATAACTATATAACTGCATATTTAAAATAAAAAGTGGTGTCACAAACCACAACAGAGAAATTAAGGAATTCATTTATACCAATCAGTACTACCTGATTTCAAGACTGAAATGTAAACTGCTGGCTTATTATTCACACGCGCACATGCAGTTTTTCAGTAAAACCCCAGCAGAGGAAATGTTGCATATGGGATCATAACCTTTGGCCTTGTGACACGTGTGTTCAAACATGTACAGACGTTAAATTCATAATTCCTATATATGAATTATATATAAAATGTGGAGATCAACATAAAATCACAGAGCCATCAAACACAAACAAGAACAGTTTTTTTTTTTTTAAAAAGCACCATCATTGCCAGGTGCATAGTGTCGACTCAAAATTAGGAGAGAATTATTAGGGTGAAAGAGAGCACTGCAGAGACAGACAGGGTGAAGCTATGGCGAATCACGGGGGCCGGGGGGGTGGGGGAGTGCATGTGTACAGCGGTCAGATGGGTAGCAGGCGAGACCAAATATTCCTGAGGATATATCGGAGAGATGAAGCTCTCCCACACTCAGGAGGAGGTGGTGAGGAGACTGACTGACAGAAGGCAGAGTAGCTGGGAGTAAACATTCAGGATGACATGGAAGGAATGTTAGAACCATAGGGGGCATTAAACAAAACACAGGTATGATGTTTCCTTCATTCCTATGACAAGGGTGACAGTGAAAAGGCGAGAAAGGAGGCCAGACTGGGCAGTTCGTACGCACGGCGGGAACTGCGGAAAGTCGGTGAAAGATTAAAGGGCAGTTTGCAGAAACAGAGACAGTCAAACTGAAGGGGGGAACAGGACTCAGGAGGTCAAGAGCGGATGGAGGGATGGCGTCAATGGAGCGACAGGGGACGGGGAGATTCACGCAGAGCAGCGGAAGGTGCTGTCCGGAAGAGGGACATGGGGCGAGGAAGCAGTGACGGTACCATAGGAAAGCAGGGAGGGATCCAATACCATAATGGCATTAACTAAGGACGCTAATGACACAATTCAGGGCCTCTGTGTCAGAATCACATAACCACATACCTCCTAGTTTCCTCAAATAGAGAAAGATCTTCCAGGATCCCTCAGAAGGTGAAGTCTGAGAGAAACTCGCCACCGCTCTTTGCTTCCTGCAGATGTGGTGAAGGTACCACCTACCCCCCCCCCCACCCCCCACCGTCAGGCCTCATCTCGCGCCGTGTCCAAGGGGAACCGCGTGGTGGGGGTGGGTGCAGCATCGCTGGTGCAGCTTCTCCCGCTCTTTTGTCTCAGTGACGGGAGCAGAGCTTCCTGATTATGTAATACTGACACCTGCTGGAAAGTGATTCCGCACGACTGGACGCGGCAGTGGCAGGGGGGAGAAAACCGCGGTGCTCAGAGGCTCGGCTCTCCCCACAGGTCACACTCACAGGGTCCCCATCAGAAGGGCCCCCACAGCTCATACACAGGCCATATGGAGGGGGTGTTAAGTTTGCTGCTGCACCCCCAGAAGGAGGGCCATCCTGTAAAGTGACCAGCCGACAGAGTGATAAAAACATAAACGCAGCGGCCCTGTCTTAAGAAGCGCGTCTTAATGTAAAAGTCACAGGCGGGCCCCTCACCCGCGGCCCTCATTCAGCTCCCGGCTGCTCGCAAAATTACCAGTATTTCTGGAATGAGGTCAGAACGATAAGGAGTGCTGCCGTTTCCATCAAGAGGGCCTGTCACGCATCCCCCCCCCACGTCGGGGTCATCATAAACCGCCACGTTATGCACCTCTCTGAATAAACGGCAGGGATTACACGTGCTGCCCATCTAAATCCCACAGATCTAGCAGAACGCAGACAAGGAGATACTCCCAGCGTAACTCAGGGTGGCTCTCATAAATCACTCACCTCCCCCCAGAAAAAAAAAACAGAGACAAAGTTCAGACAACATCTTTGTGCATTTGTAAATTATCCTAATGAATTTTGACGGAGAGACTGAAAAATATGGGCAGGAATAATGCAAATGAAGCCTCTGCCAGATTAATCAGCGCCAGTGACGATGGAGTGAGGTGTTGTTTCTGGATTAATTAAAAGATGTTCCTGAAAGCCCAGCTTCTGCTCTCAGATCAAGGAGCAGCTGATTGGACGAAAAAAGCGATTCACAGTGCTTAAAAATGACAATTAAAAGGTATATATAAATTATAATAATTAGCATAAAATGAAGGTAAAACACATTAACAGCACGAATGACACCACACTGCATGATTACCATGGTAATACAATCATTTATGCCACTGATGTTGTTTTATTGTTACGTGCAGTTTTGCGATCATTTTTAATTTAAAAGGATAATTTTTGGACTGTGCCTGGGGACAGCAGAAGGTATATCTCACATACTGCCTTCTGCCAGTATCATTTCATTTCAAAAACAGGAGTTTAAGTAATTTATTCAATGAAACATGATTCCCTCGTACAGAACATGACAATACACTATGCATGATATACACGCATTGTCATAGGTTGGAAACGTTCACACGACTCATGTATAAACATCAGGCCATTCGGAGGACACCAGCACTAGCGAGTGTAGAACAGCAGAATCAAATACACCTCAAAACCGAAGCAAGGAGGAACAAGGTACACAAAAAACTGAACATAACATATTTGAAGCTACTCATATTTTACCTTAATATTAAGAAAATCACAGCAGGGCCCAGCATGCTTTTTCTGTGTAAATCGTATCGATTACACAGTCATCACAGTTTCAGTTTATCCCTGTCATATGGACAGAGCACATTGAAATTCTTACTTCCTGCAGATAAATAAATATGAGACAGCTGACGATGAACAACAACAAATAAGAGAAAATGTCAGCAGGGATGACGAGAGAGCACTCAGCATACACTCGTGCGAGGAGGAGGGTGTTAGGACAGGACCTGGGGAAGCAGTGTCAGAGTGTTAACTGCAGAGGGATTACACAGAGGAACTCTCCAAAAGCACCATGAAATCACTAAAAGATATGGTAAGACTGGGCTTGGTAAGCAGATCAGTTAGTAGGGCTAGGAGGCTTGTACACTGTCAGAAAAAAGGGTACAGCCCTGCACAGTTTTGTTCCATCCATCCATCCATCCATCTTCTGTAACCGCTTGTGCTTTTCAGGGTCGCGGGGGGTCCAGAGCCTATCCCGGATATTATGGGCACAAAGCAGGCAGTTTTGTTCCCCAAGGTACGAACAACATTAATGTACCCTCAATGGCACAAAAATGTTCCTCAGAGTCCATTTCTGCACCTTAAAAGGTACATCTACCTACAGCTAGGATATAATTGGCAGACCCTTGAGGGTACAGCCCCAGCAATGAGTTATTATACCCTCAATGGTACAAACTAATACTTTTTTTCCAAATAGTGTAGGAAAGATGTGTAGGGAGACATGGTCACCCGTGTAGCGAAACACAGTCATACGTGAGAGTATACATGGTCACTTGTGTAGGGAAATATGGTCAGACATACAGAAAAACATGGTCACAGGTGTAGAGATACACTAACAGTGTGATCTGTGCCATCTAGAATACAAATGAATTTGAAAAACAACGTTCTAAGGAATAATAAATTTTACAAACTACATATTGCACCTCATACTTCTTGTATTTGCAAAACACTTTCAATCCAAAAAATTGTAATTCACACCCTGAACGCTGGCTTCCGGTGGGATAATTCCCTGATGTGTTGTGAGCCATTCCTTTCTAGCTAGCCCAGAATTTCCTCCTTGCTCTCCCAAGTTTCAAACATCAATTTCAGTCTTGCTTTGAAACAAGGTGGCACATCAAGGGAACTTCAGGGGCTCAGAACCCAAAGCAGGGTAGGTGTCTTTCCATGTGCAATGTTACCCTCACGCTAGGAGTTGATATTGCTCACTGGTCCTTCAGGTTTCACGTTTACCTTCCAGTATCTATTTCCTTCAAGGACTGCTAACTCTTACCAGACTGGTCTCTTAATCCAGCTTAACACCCTAGAAGCATGCGATATATTTTATTTCTGGAAAGAGGCACCGGTTCTGTAAACGTCTCTTTCCATGAAATGCCTACAAGGCGGGTTAAGGACCAATCGCATCGCGCACATCCGCCTTCAGAAGTCGCGTAATGAAAGAGTCGGCATATTTTCACAAGAGCCACCACTTTAAGTGGAGTTACAGCTAAACAACCAGCGGTAACTGATTTATGCTTAGAAAACCCTCCACATTCTGCTTCATATACAAAACGAATGAATAAAACACACTAAAACTGGCATCGCAAATCCATCCTTTTCTTTTTTTTTTTGCGTGACTGGCAAAGTGTAAACGTCATTAACTAGTACAGGATAAGTTAATCCTTTTATCCAGATCCCCGCTGTAGGGCACCCGAAATTCGCTCTGATTAAAAGGGGGAAACGCATTTTTAGCAACCGCTGCACAAAGGCGCGCTGTCTTGTTGCCATGGCAGTGCTGGGGCCGTTGCGTACGATTGCGTGGTTGCGGGTCGGATATATTCCTATCAATTCTATAAAATGTCTTAGGATGGAGATAAATTCTAAATATAAATCCTATAGAAAGGCTGCAGCGGCGCCTCGGATCCGAGCGGGAGAGCCGTACGCATTGTCACCGCGGGGCGGGCTCACCGTGCACATCGCCGGCTCTCTCCTCGCAAAGGCCGCGGCGTCGCCACTGAAAGCCTTTCCGGGAGTTTCACAGCGGAAGGACGGACAAAGGAAGCGGCATGATCCACTTTGGTGTGAAAGCAGATTAGCGCCGTCGCAGAATCGCACCCGAGCCCCGGTAATGAATGTATATGCAGACATATATACTATTCATATGCATCGTTCTGTATAAGCACTGACTGGCTGTACTGTATCGTCTCAGGGGAGAGAATAGGATGGCTGCGTAGCTCAATTAGCGACATAAAAAAAGAAAGACATACAGGAAAATAAGACTAAAGTGAATTTAAAGAGAATGGAAACACACGTATTACATGACAGCGTATTTAGAGCAGTAAGGATTGTGCAGAGACTGTTTAGATCCCATTCCCCAGCCCAGCTTGGTCCAAGAGTAAGGAGGACCGTGGTGGATGCCCGGTTTGCCTACCCCAAACAAACACACACACACACACACACACACACTCTTCTGACTGGACAGGACAACCGGGCAGCCATTTCTCCTGTCAATATTCGCAGCATCCATTTTCACCCGGCTGACACCTCTTACTGGTCAAGGGATGAATAAATCACACTTAGTGCGCTCCCTGGATAGTTTGACTAAAAAAGAATATCACCATGAAGGAAGACTGCAGTGTTTGCCTGTCATCCCTGCCCCTGAGGTATGATGAAAAATTACAGGCAATAAAATAACATTTTTCAAAGAGCGACAACGCACTTTTAATCTATCTTCCACAACGCACCGTTCTGGGGGCGTGTTTTATTTCATCTGAACACAAACAATCTTTCACAAGGCTTAATAAGAGTTACACAAATGAGCTTCATTAATTACCTGCTAATGGAACAATGTCTGTGCCACCTTGCATGCTCATATTACTATAAATATTATCATAAGGAGAGATAAAATATGAACTCTAATGGCCAGAGAAGTTAATAACGTACGCTTTCTTAACGAAAAGCTTGACTTCTCGCCTAACAATCAAGTCCTAGTTTTTTATTTAAGCACACAAATTTATCAGAACCTAACTCCTCATGATCACTACGCACATGGCCAACCGGTCAAAGGGAACTAACATTCAAAACACCAAACAGAAATAAAAGTATTATAAATCTGAAAAATAAGATTTTTCCTCAAATGTACCTGAAAAAATGCTAATGATTTGTGATGTGTTTCCCCCTCAGCGATGGGCCGGAGCTCTGGAGATCAGCAGGGCCTCTTTGAGCAGTCCTGATGCTCTAAAGCCAATTTCCTCTGTGGGCCTATCCATACATGCTGCATTCAAAGGGTAAATTTTTCAATTTTCAAGTTGCAAAAGATCTCTGTGTTTTTTCCCCGGTCTGACAAAAAGCAAGAATGACACCACAGAACTCGTACACAAAACGCAGTTAAATTGAAGCCATACATAAAGAGGCTTTTCCTGAATGAGATAACTCTGTCGGACGGCAAGGGCACGCCGCAAGGGTCCGGCTCCCTTCTCTCCCGCGGTAATTGTCAGAGCTAAACGGGCCAGGCAGTCTGTGAAGTATTCTGCTACAGTGTAAATGGGTATCTAATGAAATCTACAGCTTTACAATAACAGATCATTATGAATAATTTAATGCAGGACCTCAAATAAAAACCGCTGCCTTGAGCAAATTTTGAGAGAATTCAATTAGAGTCACTTTCCGACGCGCCGGGCGGACAGATGAACTGACGGGCGCCCGGGCGTCATTATCGCACTTCGCACCCTGATACGGTACGCGGAGCAGAGGCGTGCGGGGGGAGCCGGGGGGTTGGATTCACATCGTCGGCCCATGGTGAGAGCTGACTGATTGCCGTTTAAGGGCGATCCCGAGCACGGCATTATTTTACATGCATGAAAAGGGCCGTTAAAAATCAATGTCATTGACATAGAAGTGGATCGCTTAAATGACGCGACGACACTATATAAAATAAAGAAAATCGTAATAAATCATGTCATTGTTTCACGTTGTTCATTCTGCATTCTGTGCATCTCTTCGTGAAATATTAACACCAAAAAATCATTCTGAATTTCCAGTCAGTCGTCCACAGCGTAAAGTTAACTTTACTTACATTAATTTACCTTAAAAAAAGTGACTGAGTACTAAGACTCAGTTTTTCGGGAAAAATAAAATGCTGGCTGGAATTATCGAAGCCACACTGGTCGGAATAACGAAAAATATCATCACGATGGGAAAAAAAGGATGGATTCGGTTGAAAATAACCATGGTTAACAGATGATAAATTAAAGAGGGGGGCTGGCATCATAAATTCGAGCAACACGCTCCCACTGCCAGGCGGTACGAAGCGAGCGCGGGGCTGCGCGGGGCTGCGGCGGCATGCGAGCATGCATCAGCTGCGCGCTGACACTTTATCTCTGCGATGCTGTTAGATTACACCTAGAGGCTTCGAGTGAGAATCCATCATTGCTATTATTACTTGAAGCTCTGGGCTGCATCCATCACGGCTAAGGTTACCATAACCTCAATATTAACAGGGAAAACCGTCTAATAAACACGAGGACGGATGGCGCGCGCAGCTGAATTTAATCTTCCTTTCACTTTTAATAAGGTACTCAGAGGAATAAAGATTACAGACCATATTTAGCATGCACAACAGACCGAACGGAATCTCTGCGCTCTTCATCTGGAGGCGGAGCTCCACAGACCTCATACATCCGTCATACTGCGTTCAGAATTGGCTTTCAGCTGGTGTTAGTTATTATTTTTAGCTGTTTTGTTATTATCATTATTGTTAGAGCCAGTCAATCCAATGGGCGAAACAGACAGCCACCTACCGCACCATCTTCTGAGGGGCTCTAACTTAGCAACCCGCTGGAGCCCACCCTTCCTACTGTACCATGCAGAGGCCCACACCCTGTCATGCGTCTCAAAAACATAAGAGGACCCCACTGGACTGTTGAGTTGACTGTGGGATAAACTGCCATTAGACAATGAGGTCCCAGCCAAAATGAAAGTGTGTGAGGTTAAGGGAGTAAAGCCTCTTTGGGGATTAATGGAGCGGGTTCAGGAGAACTGGACACAAGGTCACAGTCGGAAAATATAAAAACCCAGCAGCCAGATGCCAGTAGCATTCAAATCCATTGAAACCCAAAGGAGAAAAATTGAAGTCATATATATAATATATATATATATATATACACACACACACACACACACACAACCACAAGTAACAGCTCTTCATATATTCTGAGCATTGCGCTTATTTATATTTCTAAACGGAGTGTTTTTAGCTCAAGCTGAACCTCTAAGAAGTAAAAGATCCCCGTAAAAAATCACAGAAAAACCACAGACCTGCATATATATGCATATTCATTCTGAGATTATTTGAACCACTAAATAAGTAATCACTTATTTAATAAGTTATGCCATCAATAAAAATTTTAAAAGCAGAAACTGGAGGAGAGGGATGAAGATGCAGACTGATTCTTGAGAGAGACCAAACTGTCATAAATCACTCCACCCCGTTCAATTCCTTATGGCAGATATGCAAACGAGCTGAGATAATTAAAACGGAGCGATCAATTAGCACCATGAGAGACAAGTCAGGGGGCGGGGCCCAGATGGTTCAGCTGGGCGGATGAAGGGGCGGGAAATCAGAGCTGAGCTGCAGAGGGTGACAGAAACATGCAACGCCTCCCCCCACCCAGCTGTGTCGGAGCCTTTAAAAGCTGTGTGAAGTCTGTTTCATCTTTCACGTTACAGCATACCCAACATGTTTAAAAGCACATGAACAAGACACCCCTCTGCCCCTGCCAGCCTCACTCATCATGTGCAGATTAGATAAACGTATGAGTATTTTTAATGGCGTTTTGCCCCCAGGTTTCATTGTGTTCCTAACACTTGTTTTCTGTTGCGGCTTTTCCAGCTAACACGCTCAGATGCAGACACTCCTGTTTTTTTTTAAATATATTCTGGCGTTCTGTAGAACATGCTAATCTGACAGTGTCATTCTGACCTGTCTCTCTTCCAGTGCCTTTTCCCCATCACTCCCAGTCCCCCGCCCCCACCTTCACACCTGGTCCCCCTCTTCTCCATCACTCCTGCCCCCCCTCCTGATCTCACTCAGTCCCCCCCTTCCCCATCTCTCCCAGTCCCCCTCTTCCCCGTCACTTCTGGTCCTCCTCTTCCCTGTCTCTCCCGGTCCCCCTCTTCCCTGTCACTTTTGGTCCCCTTCTTTCCTGTCTCTCCCGGTCCCCCTCTTCCCCATCACTCCTGGTCTCCCTCTTCCCTGTCTTTCTTGGTCCCCCCCTTCCCCATCTCTCCCGGTCCCCCTCTTCCCCATCACTCCTGGTCTCCCTCTTCCCTGTCTCTCCCGGTCCCCCTCTTCCCTATCACTTCTGGTCCCCCTTTTCCCTGTCTCTCCCAGTCCCCCTCTTCCCCATCACTCCTGGCCTCCCTCTTCCCTGTCTTTCTTGGTCCCCCCCTTCCCCATCTCTCCCGGTCCCTCTTCCCTGTCTCTCCCGGTCCCCCTCTTCCCTGTCACTTCTGGTCCCCATCTTCCCCATCTCTCCCGGTCCCCCTCTTCCCTGTCACTTCTGGTCCCCTTTTTCCCTGTCTCTCCCAGTCCCCCTCTTCCCCGTCACTCCCAGTCCCCCTCTTCCCTGTCTCTCCCGGTCCCCCTCTTCCCTGTCACTTCTGCTCCCCTTCTTCCCTGTCTCTCCCAGTCCCCCTCTTCCCCGTCACTCCCAGTCCCCCTCTTCCCTGTCTCTCCCGGTCCCCCTCTTCCCTGTCACTTCTGCTCCCCTTCTTCCCCGTCACTCCCAGTCCCCCTCTTCCCTGTCTCTTGCATTTCCCTCTTCTCCCTCTGTCCTATAGTCTCCTCTTTTTTAGCATATGCACCTTTGTGACAGACGCCACCTTCAGAGGCCTGCCCAGCTCACAAGTGGAGGCCTGCCCAGCTCACAAGTGGAGGCCTGCCCAGCTCACAAGTGGAGGCCTTTTCCACCGTGGGGGCCTGGCCGTGGTGGCCACGGTCTTTGTCATGTCCGGAATTAGCCTTTTATACTACCCATTATAGATGAAGTCTTACAGGGATCTCTGTGTCCCCATCTGGGGGACACATGGAAACGTGTGCCATTTATACGGCTGTAACGGCTCCCAGCAGGCTGGCTAACCAGGCCAGTCTTTGGGGAAATAAACACAACGAGGACCATCTCATCCCTCAGTCTGCTGCTTCCCCAACTGAACTTCAGCCACGGTGCCAAGTTTGGGGTCTTTTCCTCCTCTTTACAGGACTACACTTTCTGACAGAACTTTATCTTCCATCTCCAACACAGAGCCCTAAATCCTAAGCAGGACCTTGATGCTAATGAGCTGAGAGAGGCAGATTATTAGCGTTTTCCCAACCCTGTGGGTATTTTACACTGGCGCTCGCACTGTTCGGGGGTATGCTAATTGAGCCGCTGATCGCATCCTCAGATGTGATAATTATGGGTTTATTTGTAAGCTGTCACTTTTCTTAATGCTCAAAGATGTCAAAATAAGTTAAAAGGAGGCCAGCTTGGGGCCCATTTGATAGCAGCGATTCAACTCAGAGATTCGGTCAGTGGCAAGGGGCACCGTGATTAAAACGGGAGCTTCCTTAAGGGAAAATAATGTATGTATCCTGAAGGACCCACATAAAAACATGCACCAAAAGGTGTCAATCAAAGTCATGCTAATGATATATAAATATATAGTAGAAATTAAAAAGTATGAAACACAATCTTTGTTTACATGAAAAGTGTTCTTACCGTGAGGCCGGGAGTGCCTATTAAAAATCATGTAATCCCATTTCCCGTTGAAACAGGTCCTGTATGAAGCAAAAGATCCTTAATCCCAGTGCCTCCTGTGAGCTCCAGTGTTGTGGAGATAAGCATATTAATCTTAATTCAGCATGCTTTGTGCAGGAAATCTGGAGAACGATCTGACCAGGGTGCCTGATTAGACAGCCATTAAGGAGGCTTCATTGCTCCCCGACAAGGATCATGCCCCATCAGGTGCTCGGCGTGGAGCACCGCCAGGCTGCCCCCCCTCCCCACATCCTGCCTGAATCTCCAAAGTCAGATGGACGAGACATAAAAGGAGGAACGTGCAAGGAAGACTGCAGACAGAGGAATGGTAACTGAGCAGGCGAGGATGATGATATGTAGGGATGTGTGATGGGGAAGGTTTGCACTTAGATTGCTGCAGAGAGATCCCCATGTAACAGAGAGACGGGTCATAGAGGTAATCAGAGCAGCAAGGAGGACAAGGATGGCCCAGCGCGTTCCTCACCAGCACGGACGCTCACTGCCTGCCGTTCCTCTACAGCCAATCATGAGGACACCCAGCAAAATTTACACTTACATATTTAGCAGATCTTCTTTTTCAAAGCGACAAACATTATTGAGAAAGCAGGAACAGACAATGCTTAGAGCAAGTGGGGTTTAAGGGTCTTGCTCACCTGAGATTTGACCCTGGGATTTGAACTGGTGACCTTCGAGTCACATGCATATCCTAATCCACTGGACCCACAGCTTCTCATATAGACACACACCACTAAATTCAGTCTTGATAAAATGTCTCTTTGCATTAGCCATGCAGGAATGCATATTAAATACTGCGTGCTTCATCTTCATGAGCAACAAAACAAGCTCATCACGCGCCACAACCTCACACCGAATCAGGGCTAGGGGTCGTGCCTCCACACAGTGAGGGCTTCACCATCATCCTCTTCACATCCATTCACTCTTGTTGCCCTGATGCAGAAACAAGTATTTACGGGGAGCTATGAGCTCGAGATCTGAAAGGGGACACTCGTTTATTACTGTGAATACAGTGACAGAGAGGAGGATTTGTCAGCAGTCTCTGAGGAACACTCTGCATGTTGATGCTAAGATCACCACAACATTTAAGCTCTCAGCAGTTTGGGGTGCTGTATCTGTGATCGGAAGGGCACTGATTCAAATCCCTGGGTCGGGAGAGTGATGTCACCGCTAGGTCCCTGAGTAAGACTCTAACCACTCAGTTGCCCCAAGGAATGTCTAAACCTGCTTCTTCAACAGTATGTCGCTTTGCATAAAAGCATCTGCTCAATACATAAAAATGTACTGCTAACAATCTTTTACTTGATGGCACAAGGGAGCATCATTCTTTGCAAAAAAAAAAAAAAAGAAGAAGGGTGGCAGTTTTATGACCAGGCTGCAGGTAATATAGTTTTTAGAGAAATTCACCTGGTGATCTGTAATGAAAAAAACACTATATATAGAATTTGTACTAAAATTCCCAATGTGAGCAGGTCTCTGCAGCCCTATGCTACTCAATATGCTAACAATATAATAAAATATAATAAAAAACATCAGAATGGGGTATAATTATATTACTATCATATTAGAAGAATGGAATTAGAATGGAATTAAACTGGAATTTAAGAGGAACAGATGTAACAGATTCTGCTGGTATTTATAGTCAGGATCCCATATTTTCTGCAGCTTGAGGATCAAGGCACATAAACTTAATGAAACGCTTATTAAATAACTCACCTGAATGATTAAATTCAGGGAAAATTTGGCCCCTTGGCAAAAAAACAGAAAACATCAATAAGGAGACAAAGCCGCACATGGATTTGTCAGTGTGCAGTCATTATATACAGCCGCAGTATAATAATAGCCGTGAAGCATGAGCTTTAATTAAAAGCGGTGAGGAGCTACAGGAGCACTCACATCTCCTTCCTGCGATGTTCACTTGTGTGTTCAGCTCCAGCTCCACTTGAGGGTGCCTCACGATCACCACATTCAGGAATCCCACCGCCCTCGGATGTCGACAAGCAGGCAGGTGCTTTTTTTACACATCCCTGAACCAGGAGTGCTGCCCTCACCTGGCAAGCGTGAGAAAGCAGCTCCTCTCATGTCAGAGCAGTGAGCCAAGTTCTTCCTGCTGAGATCGCCAGTCAGGGATCACAGGGGTACCGGTGATGTGTGCCCCCGCAGGGCGGAGCCAGAGGGAACCTGACTGAGCCGGGATTCGCCGTGACTCTCACCTGTATCCCACTTTATCTGAAGAACATTACAGGCATTAAATCCAGCCAGCTTTCCTCCTGGGCTGTGTCGCCCGTTTCCAGGGAGATTTTCATAATCAGCGGCATTATAGACATTATATAACAGGCGACTCAGGCAGACATCACCCGGGCAATACAAAAGGCATGGCGAGACGGTGGACATATTTACTGAACTTTCAGTATTTGCAGTGGTGTGTTTGGAAAGTGATTTTCAGTCAGTTTAAATGTTATTACAAAAAAGGCATGGTGATAAAATGTAGGGCAGGTCATTCAAATAGAACCGCAGCTGTGCAATGATAAAGGAACAGCCCAATTGCGCTCTCTAGAGGAGGTGGCTGAAGCAGCGGGGGCTTGGAGAGATCTGTGAGGCCAAAGCGGACAGGAGTTCTGGGGCGGGGGGGCTCTATGGAATGCATGATATGGAAGGCTGTCCGTCACCCTGATCCCAGGGACCTGTGGCGTGTGCAGGTGCTATGGCGGCCGGAAAGTGCTGGAAAGTTCCGGACTGAGCAAGAAGGCACCGACAGACACGCTGTGGGGAACCTGGTATGATAGGGGGTTTGCTGCAAAAACGTAAGGAAGGAGAAGGAGGAGGAAGAAAATGGGGGGAAGGAGGGCAGCATCGCAGAACTTAACGGCAGCCATGAGCAGCAAGCTTGGGTCACAGATCATATTTACATTGTTTAATGCCCCGTTTGGTCACATAATGGGCCTTTTTAATTTAATTTCATTGCCAAGCTGTACCGCAGCATTACAGCATGCCGATGACACTGCAGCCCCACCAAGGATGTCCCAAGATCACGGCACGCGGCTGGCCCCTCCTCTGGGGCGTCGGTGGAAACGTGGCCACGGCACTCCCTGGGCGTTGCTCTGCTGAAAGGATAAATAATCTATGGCATTAAATATTTAAGGAGTTTGACCTGCAGGAGGCGCACTGCTGCAAGATGTGTGCTAATGTGCCCCGAGAGGGCGCCAGGGGGCCCCTGCTTTTATACCGCCATACGCGGCACTTAACCTGAACATGCCTTGGCTCCATAAACGGGAAGATTCGTGTGGAGGTTCGCCATTTGCAGTCACATGACGTCACATGACAGATTTAAAGGTCTCAACCTGAGACTGAAGTCATATCAGTTTATATACATTTAAATCTACATATGTATAAATGACTGAATAAATACCCGATTTCAATCTCTTATGAAATCAAGGTAACGTAATCCTTAGGTAATCGTGCATTTTTACTTAAAATTTCAGATTTTCTGCAGATGACATTGTTTAAAAGTACACAAATTTAGACACTACTTCTTCCGTGATGCTGCTTTGAACTGGGGCTTTCCGGGAGTAACTTAAATAACAAATAAATGCTATTTGACTGCAGCTGCAGCAGCCTGGCGCTCTGAGCACAGGCAGGAATCTGTCAAAACTCAGCAGGCATAAGCACCGGCACCCTCAAATGGGCTGGGTCCTGCCATGAGCACATCAGTGCGCTGACTGAGGCCTGTCAGTCAGGAGCCCGAGGACGCTCACTGCCGCCCGACATGGCAGGTAACACGCGATCAGGAGCAGGCGCCGACGACGAGCAAACGAGCATCACCCGTGAGCTCACCAGATCAGAATAATGATCATAAAAACATCATGCTAAGGAGAGGGGCGGGACACTCAAGGGGCTGTGCCGTGCCAGCAGTCTGAGCTTGCATCTCAGCTAAAAATAAAGCTGCCCATCGAGCAGAAGTCCCAGCTCCCTCCAGCTGAAAGGAGAAAGGACTCCCAATACCCCAGAGCCAGGCGCCTCCACACCTCACTGCAAAGGCAAGCGGCGAGTCCCCTGACTGAGCAGAGACAGTCACCAATCAGGTTTGGGCCCCTGGCACGGGCAGACGAGCAGCTGGGGGGGCACCGCCGCAAAGATGGGGGTCTCCAGCTGCTACATTCGTGAGGAAGAGCCCAGAATAGAGCTGGAGATAGAGGAAGTGCCATCAGAGTTTGGGGCATCCGGAGACACACTTGTAACCAGGTGACATACCACGTGGTTTTGGAGGGAGATCAGGTGGGAGCCCAGCTGACATGCCAACCAAGTGATGACGGCTGGATGTGGGACTCTAATTAATGATGCAGTGAAGCCCCCGGTGGGCCAGTGCGCAGAGCTCTAGTGCAGATCGCAGAGCTTATTTGGTGGATGCAGGCCTATTTTACTACTTTACATGAAGATATCCCCCTTCCCCCCCCACCCACTGCCGGCACAAAAGCCTTCATTACTATGCTCTCGAAATGCTCTTTGAAGTGCTTTGAGGTACTCCATTGCATAAAACAGCCATCGTTAATCCGCTTGTTAATTAATAGCTTTCGCGGACCCGTGTCAGAAGGGCTCAGCGAGGGACTCAGATCCTTCAGAGAAGATTTCCCAGATATCGGGTGAGAATCGGGATTTCCGCGGTAAGTGCCTCTCCCTCGAAAATACACCACATCACCACAATTAAGAGATCAGTTTGCGGCCTCGGCTGTTTGTTTGTCTTCGACTGATTAAGGATGTTTGACATAAATAACTTTTCTTCTATGAAAACAGCCCTCAGAAATCGAATCAGACAGATAACGCACGTACACGTCACTATTATACCGTCACCAAAGAAATATGTGCTTTGGGATGGAGGAATTCTTTGAGGTCCTAAAAGGGCTTAAATTAAAGGCAGCACGATCGACGGAGGAAAGGCATGGAAATAATTCCTCACGCTCCACCCTCTCCATTTCTGACGAAATTGATGCTAATATTTTCGGCAAACAGGAAATTACCCCGAGGAAAGAGGCCGCCTTTCCTCCCAGCCCTGCGGTCCCGAGCGCGGAAAGCGCTAGAAGGCGTGCTACGTCTCCCCGCTGTGCCAACAAGTCCCCCTTTCAGTTCAATTAATGAGCCATAAATAACCCAATGAAGGTGTCAACAAAGAGCGCAATTTATCATGGCTTTCACCGGCGCTCCGTGTGAGGAGGACGCTCACTCGCAGCCGCCGCTCGCCCAGCCGGGGGGGGGGCAAGAAAGAAGGAAAGAAAGAAAGAAAAGGAGGAGGAAAAAAATGCACTGCTGCTCGACCGCTCCACCCAAAAATTTATCTTGAGCTGGAAGCTCACAGGTGTGGTGCTTTGACAAATAAGCAGGACGGCACGCCTGCTCCTTTGTGGGGGGGTGCGGAGGGGGGCACTTGCTGGGGCTATAAATTTGGTTAAGAGCGAGGGACAGGGCACTCCCCGGGGGTCTGGGGAAGGAACAGCAGCTCAGCCCCGAAAATGGGCTCGCAGGCGGGGGATATGTGCGGGGGGGGGGGGGGGAAGGGGCACTGTGGGAGGAGGCCGAGCCAGTCGGGAAGACAGAAGCCCTGATTGAGTGTTCATTACAAAAACACACCAGATCTCAAGAAACAGCCCCTATCAAGAAGAGCAACCTTCTACAGGGACCAGTGACGAGGAACATGGAGCAGGATAGGGGGAATTTGCAGGGGGGCTGGGAAATGGAGGAGTGGGGGTAGAGACAGTGCAAACTGAGAAATTACTAAAACACCATCCATCCATCCATCCATCCATCCAGCCTCTTATCCTGTTCAGGGTCAAGGAGGGCAGGCAGCCTCTCCACGGCAGCACAGCACACAAGGCTGGGGATACCCTGGGCGGGATGTTACTTCATTGCAGAAACACACCATCCCAAAACCACAAACCAAAACCTGAAACAAGAGAGCTGTAATAAACTAAAAAGCCTCCATAGTCAGTAAAACAAGACCACAATCAGGTGCTGGAACAAAAACTCACCTGTGAACCAAACAGACTCTTACTTCAAAAGAGTCTAACACCACCACAACAAAAAAAGCCTTAAGAGTACCCGCAGCGGGAGTGGAGAGAGTAAATACATAAATAGAGTAAATTACCTCACGCCTGAGTAAATATCCAGCTGGCTTATTGGCCAATCTCATCACAAACTGAACAATCATGCAAACGTGAGCCATTCTCAGCCATCATTAACCAGACTGCAGAATTAACACAAAACCAATAGATATTCACAAAAAAAAGTTTTAAATAACTGGCCTCTTTAATGACAGGCTACCAGCATCAAACACCATTAAACTAACTATCATACTACTAACAGTACTACATACTACTGACAGTACTACACTCCGCATTTAAGCTAAATGCGAACACCTCAGAGTCCCATTCTGTGCAGTATATGTCAGTGAGGTCCAGTCCTGTTGTGGAAGCTCCTGTAAAACATTTGTGGGCCCCTGCCATCAGATCAGTGCCTCCTCGGCCTCGCCCTAGTTCTGTGGTCTAATTCATCCTCAGAAAGTTCTCCAGAGAGAAGAGCTGAGGCTCTCCCCGTCACATCGAACCCGAGGTGCCCACAGGACTCATGGTCACAGCCTGCCACATATTTCATTAAAATGACACATTTACAGACGTAAAAATGAGCCAAGGAATGAAATCTGACCGGCATTTGGAGAGGGCCACCCACGGGTCCTGCAGTGATGCAGGACCTGATGCAGGACCAAACGCACATTTTGGGCAGCGTGTAACAGAGCTGGGAGAGCAACACGAGCCCAGACAAACAAGCCTTTCCCCATTACCACTGACACATCCCCCTATCATGCGTTGTGGGGCAGTGGTACATCTGATCAGGCCCTGTCACTCACCACCACGCACCTCTCTGCATCTGCACCCCACTGGAGGCTCCCCCCCCCCCCACACAGCCTCCCTGGCATGTCACCATCTTCGGAGGAGAAGATTAAAAATTTAAAAGCTGTAATGATGGCCTTCATTAGCCGGTGATTAAAAATCCAGCGGACATAAATAAGGGGGCAATGGAGACAGCTGGACGAGAAGACACAAGGAGAGACAGCGAGACAAGGAGAGAAGAGGAGAGACAGTGAGACGAGGAGAGACAGTGAGACGAGGAGAGACAACGAGAGGCGATGGGACTAGAAGAGACGAAAGATGAGGAGACAGTGGCAAGGAGAGATGGTGGGACAAGGAGAGACAGCGAGACAAGGAGAGATGGCAGTAAGCAGAGAGACAGAAGGATGAGGAGATTGTGGAATGAGGAGAAGACAAGAAAAGATAGCAGAATGAGAAAAGAAGAGGGGAGAGAAAGTGGGACTAGGAGAGAGAGCAGAACTAGGAGAGAGACAGTGAGACAACGGGACAAGGAGAGAGACAGCATGATGAAGAGAAACGAGACGAGGAGAGATAGTGGGATGAGGAGAGAGAAGAAGAGAGATGCCGGGGTGAGGAGAGATGAAGAGAGAGGAAGACAGATGGCAGGATGAGGAGAGATGGCCGAATGAGGAAAGACAAAGAGAGATGGGGTGGCCGCAACACTGCCAGCTCGGGGGAGACAAGGGACCCACTGGGGGACCCACTGGGGCGTGCCACTGGGTTACTGCACCTACTGGCAGAGATTATTTCAGCTTTGACACGATGATCTGGGAATCGCTCACCTGGCTGTTCAGGTCCACACACAAGCAGGGACTGAGCTTCTTAAAAGTGGGAGGGAAATTGCACCCCCATTCTGCCAACTCGAGGGCTGGTCATGTTCATGAGCAATGAACTGCCTGCATCCTTTAACAGGATGGCTCTTAGGTTCTTAGAAATGCAGATACTTTCATTTGACCAGCAGCTTGAGCTGACTGTCAACTGCTCCTTGAGACTAACCAGATGCTAAACAAATGATTTTATAAAAACATGAGGTATTTCTAACAGTCCCGTACCCTCTGCTGTCTGGGATAGGTCCCCGTGACCGTGACCGTGACCGTGACCAGGATGGATGGATGAGGCATTTTCACACTCACATCTAGTGCATCTTCACGATTGTTCGGATTCATTCTGAGTAACCCTTTGTAAATTTCATTCCCGACCATAAAAACATGTGAAAACAGAGAAACATGATAATGACTGTGTTACTTCCTTGCTTTGTATAAGCTCCATTCTGTTCCTGTCTTTATCTGAAAAAGTAAAGCTTGTTTCGCCAGCTAGCCAGGGCTGCCGTCATCACCGGCCACTCAGATCTCCCTGAATGCGGCTCGTCCACACAAATGCCAGGAGGAACTCGCAGTTTTCCTTTAATCCGCGGCTCTGTTCCGGCTCTGACTCATCTCACCAGCAACAAAGGCTATAGACTCCACCAGGTCCGACGCGTAACACCTTTAAGAGGGGAAACAGGCCCAAACGATCCTTTGAGTGTGTTTTTTCACATTCTTATTATAAAGCCACTCACTGGAGAGGTGTCAGTGGATGGGATGATCCAACAGTGGGACGAGTGGGGCCTGTGTTCTGGTTCGAGAAGCACGTTTGCCAGTCATAGAGCACAGTCTGTGCCTTATAATCAAATACGAGGCAGGATCACTACCTCCCATCTCCTGGTGATTCATCTGAAACTCTTACGCATAACCAGCTCAGAATAAACATCCGGTATAATAAAACTTTCAAGACGTCTCAGCGGAGGAGCTAAAAACAACCACTGATGAGAGTCGGTCTCCATTCATAAACCTTCATCAGTCAGATAAAACTCCCAATCAATTGTAAACATATGACACGGGAAATCAGGACACATCACAGGAAACATCACTGGCGTGTATAAAGAGAGACCGTTACTACTGCCTGTGTGCATGATTTTATAGCCTGTTTTATTTATCTATGGATTTATTTATTTATTAACCTTGGTATGAATATTCTAAGGATTAAACACCCTTGGAAACACACCAGCACTGCATTTTCATGTGGGCTTTCCCAAAGCGGTGACAGCCTCCCTCTCTCCCTCTCTGTCCCTCCCTCTTTTTCTCTCTCTTTTTCTCTCTCTCTCCGGCTTGCTCGCTGAGAGGTGATGGATGACTTAACAAGATATAAATTACATAACAGCAGGTAAACCCAAAACACTCATTAGCTTCCGATGCCTTTTCATTTCTCTCTGAGTGGCTAATTGATGTCTGCCTCACCCCTCACTCCCCCCCCCCACCTCCCCTCAATCTTCATCCACACACAGAGAGGCATCGTGAATGATGGGCGTCTACATGGCAACCATGCACAAGGACGCCCCTGAATGGCCGCGACTGGCTTAAGGGACAAAAACACGGAGGGCTTTGCAAAGGAACAGACACCCAGCTCCCAGAAATCCAGGTTTGCCTTGTTTTAAAAATACATATCTCTGGAAAACGCTGACAGCTGACATGAAAGCCACACCGGTGTGTGGTCACCTCCCCCCACATACAGGGGACACAGATGGGGCTGCTGTTACCTTCCTGGCACTGCGGCAGGCGAGGATTTGGATCCAGCACCGCTACCATGCCGGATCGTGTGATTCCAAGCAGCATTTGGGGGAGCGGAGCAGTTTGTTTGGAGCATCGCCTGTGAGACCGGGAAGGGGGGGGGTTGAGAGCCATCGCGGACAGCTGTCCGTTCAGCATCACCAGCGCTGGAGCGGGTCCGGCCGCCTCGGCCCCAAGCACCTTTGCTCTGACACCCCACCCCCCTCACAAGGGCTGGTTCCACATTTTAATTTCATTAGTTTGTTTCACACAGGAAATTAACGGCTTCCTGCACGTGGGGAGCGCGACAGGAAAGCTGAGAGCCACGGAAGGTGAACCCTCCCTGTTGACCTTGGGACGGCAAACGGCCTGGGGGGGTGCCGGGGGGGGGGGGCGCACAGGGGGGCGACTGTCAGTGCCCATTCGCCTGCGAATGAAAGAGACGCCTCTGCGGTGCCAGAAGCAGCGCGGCGATGTCAGGCGAGGAGGAGAAGCAGCGGCAAACCTCCGGCAGGTCCATCTGCGGGCCACAGGAGGCCAAAATGAAGTGGCCGGTGAGAGGGGCGGGGATGAAGTATAAACCCGAATAATAATCTTCATAATAATAATCATCAGAATAATAGTTATAAAATGAGATGGAGTCGTCTATTAAGAGTGTCCCACTGAAAGAGGGCTGAGATGAAGTGGGAAGCAAGCCCAGAAACCAGATGATGGGAATGTTAGCATTGCAGACAGAGAGCATGCCACATGTGGGTGGGGTGGATGGCCCCCCAAGGCTGCATTTTCCCACCTAGTGAGCCAGCCTCTTGGGGGGGGGGGGGGCACTGATGGCCAGCAGACTGATACAGAGTTTGCTGAAAAAGCATAGCTGGCAAGGAACAAGGGGACAGCTGTCCTGCCCCACGGGGCGGGGGTAGGCACCTCAGACGAGCCCCCGAAATCTGCTGCAGGCATTCAGCAGATCTCCCCCCCCCACCTCCCAAACAAGTGGGATATTGCCTGCAGGGAAGGCAGGTCAGGGGAGGTGGGAGGAGCAGGTAGTTTAGGCAGGGGGCATGCCATGTGTCAGGGTCACAGAATAACTCGCGACGCCGGTACTCAAACGTGTACATGGGCCATAATGTGTCATGATGCGTTTGTCTTACATCTCACATCTGCCAGACATTTACATTTGTTTGTCTGGGAGGTGCTTTCATCTGAAATGACATACAAGTGAGAATTAGGGTGCAAGGTCAGCCAGTCCTTGAAGCGCCTGAGGTTAAGGGCCTTGCTGAAGGGCTCAACAGTGACATCACTTTACCAGCACAGGATCTGAACCACCGATCTTCAAATCAAAGGCACACAACACAACTAACAGAAGGTGTAGATGAAAAGACTAAAAGTGCGGTTTCAATGGGATACGACGTCACGTCAGTCATCTTCAGCCGCATCTTTGGTTCTCTCTTTTTCTTTAGCAATGAAGTCATCATCCTCGTTGACCCTTATAGGAGTGATAAAGACGAGGACACAGACCCGCTGAGGTCTGACTGAGTTTGGGTTTCCCTTGCTGCCTCCTATGCAGACAGCACTTTCACAAAGCGATACCTGTTCATTCCAGTCCGAACTCTACACCCCCGTTTCATTAAATGGCTCACAGTGAACCCTCCCACATTATGACGGTACAGACCCCAATGAAGCTGTTTCTCTGGGCATGAACTATAAAGAAAGAAAGCAAACTGAGACTCAGAAAATAATTCATAATGTTGCGGTCTCCAGCAGAATCTCATGACCAGTAAATCAATCAAAAAAGACTGGGGTCATTTTGAAAACTGTCATGGCAACCATTGTGAGGCTGTCCGATCTACACAATTTGATGTAATTCATTGACATTACCCTGCGCTCTGCACTTTGTCTTCAAGCATTGTTTTATATCACTCTACTTTTTTTCTAATCCAAAAATCTGACATTAAATAATCCTCGGTTAGGATGCCACGAAGCGCTGTCATCCACATTTACAGCCAAAAGGCAAACTGCTTCTCAGCAGATTACGGGCGTTACATAAACAGCAAAAGCAGAGTTAAGATCTCCCACTCTGAGGACGGGCCCCATTTAAAACCAAAATAAACAGCAGGCAGCTCCACTGAAAGGCAAAAAATAACCACGGAGGACAGAGAGATGGGTGAGGCAGGAGTGTGCGTGTTATATATGGTAATAACACACAGAGAGCCGGTGAAATCCCGGCAAAAATAAAACAATGAGACTGCAGTTCGTGCTGTTGTGTGGAGCTTCTGGAAGTCCATCAGAGGCCTGTGTTTCTTCAGCGTTGAAACTCTTAAGCTGCCTTTGGGTCCTTCGAAAGTTTCCTAATAAAAAACACGTATGCGACGGTAGACACCAAAGAAGAATGACAAGATGAAGGGGAGGACAGGAGAATTTACCAAAAACTTCAGATGGCCAGTCCTGCCACTGTAAACAACAGCTTAAAGTACTCCAAAGGCTGTTATGGGAACGTCAACTTTAATAAAACGGCACATATCCAACACGTCTTCATCTCCACAAAGGGACAGGAAGCTGGCTGTACCTGTTTATGGAGAAGTGTAAGCAACCAGGGCCCTTGCAGGGCATCCAAAACTCACCATGCTTCCCCAGGAAGATACCTGACGTTATGGCTGATCGATATTTAATCTAGGGAAATAAATAGCTGTTGTTCCCCATTCGTCTCCAGTGAGGTATACAAGCATCGTGACAACACCATGCAACCGTTAATCAGATAAAAACCAGACTTAAGATGCAAAAAACAAAAAAAAGACCAAATAAAGCGAGCATAGTTTGCTGCAGTTTGGTGCCTGCTGTGACCCGCGCATGTGACACATTCTGTCTCGCTACCTGCGCTTGGCCCTGTAATGTCAGTGGGGCTCAGCTCTCCCTGACCGGCGATGGACTGGATGTGCGTGAAGATGATTTATCCCCGGCGCGTGCTCTGGGAATACAACGAGCAGCAAGTGACGCGCGAGCAGCCATACTCTTGTTCTCCTGACCTTCTTCTTCATAACTGTAATATTTAAATATCTACCTATAACACACACACACACACACACACACACATTGCCCCACTTATTCCGAGGCCTTGTCCATGCAATTACCAGCCCTCAGTCCGGACATCCCCGCAGTCATCCGTGTAACGCTAGCGGAAGGCCAGGCTCCTGTCTGGTACAGCAATTACCATCGATTTTTTAAGCTCAATTCGAGTGCATGTCAAACCCCTGTTATACTGGTCCGAAGACAATGTAAGCTACTAGTAACGTTTATTCTCCCATCATAATGGAGAAACAATACAGTCTGTCCTCCGGTTTTCTATAGTGCTATCACAAAACAAAAACTGAAATTATAAGGAGAAACAGGTCACACCTCAATAAAGTCAGAGTTAGTAAGATAGGGTTATAACGACAGGATACGATGGCTAGACTAAGTGTTACAGAACTGTGTATATTTTGTCGGTTCCCTTTTGTTCCACAAACAAGCTCATTGTCTTTTTTATAGTCTGCAGAAAGGGAAAACTTATTACTGGGATGCCAGTCAGAGGAACGACATTGTCTCTGATGTGGAGCAGCAGGTGAAAAGGCATTACGTAACAGCGCAGGACAGGATTCACGTCAAGCTGTAAGGAGACAAAAAAAGCAAGGGAGCTGAGGATGAGGATGCAGGGAGCGGCTCGGAATACCCCGCTTTGACGGGGAAGAGGAGGCATCTCGGCCCAATGCTGGTGGGAACATGGAGAATGATGCAGGAAGACACAGTGAGTGCAAGCAGAGAGCATTCACGATAATTACACTGATGCACATCTCAGTCTGCGTGGAAATGCAAGAGAAACGGCGCATAGGTCCAATGCGTGATGACGAGAGGTATATATTATGGTCACATGATCCAGAAGCAGAACTCCCACTATAAATAAGAATGTGTGTCATGTGTTACCATTGCTTCATGGGATCCTCTCCGGCTGCCACGGCACAGGCTGTCAACGTGTGCTTTGAGGAACTCAAGGACAAAGTCACCTATCTTCCATGACCTTCCCAATTCCCAGAACTCGGTCTCATAAAGCATTTATGGCACAATGTGGGCACCTAGTTTCACCGAAGCCAACGTGAAATAGAGCAGGGGTGGGAGAGCAGGGCCCGAGGAGGCCCGCGGGGTCCGTCGCTGCCGCCGCCATTGCCGCCGTCGCTGCTGCTGGTTTTTCTTCTAATACTTTTTTTTTATAATTATATTGACTGACACATGGCTGGAACCTGAACCTTTTCTAATAGCTAACAGCAGCCATTACCTGCCGGTCCACAGCTAAGGGCCAGGAATGCTCTCCATAAATGTATGGAATTCCATACAGAAATACACAAAGGCAGGAAATCTATGCAAATCCACAGCTATAGCTGGGAACTCTCACCATAAATGTACGGAATTCCATATGGAAATACACAAAGGCGGGAAATCCATGCAGAATAAACGCAGAGCCGGAGCGAATGTTCCATCGCTGTATCCATGGCACCCCGGCAGCGAGAGACTGGAAGCAGCTTCCAGACTGATGCTTCCATCATTTTATCTTTTTAAAGGCAACGAAATATACCACCTGCATACAGCAACCGGAATGTTAATGTGCAGCTGCAACTCACTCAGTGCTGCAGTAGCCTCTGTCAGGAAGAAACTGACCAATGAGAGCTCAATCCCTGACACACACACACAGAAATATACACGCATGGTGCTACTTTACATTAACTGCACCTTCATAATGTCTTTATAATGCATTCATGGAACATTCATTGCACCTTCATAATGCATTCATAAGCAGCATGTAAGTATGCCATAACATCCTAACATACCTTAACAGCTTTAATATACATTAATAATAATGATAATAAGAAACATTATAACCGTATTAAAGCTGTTAAGGTATATTAAGATGTTAAGGTACTACCTGTAACTTAGGAATGTGAAGGTGCACTGAGACCCCAGTGTTAATACACTCCGATGCTGTTTGGGTTCCACAAGGGTGCGCAGCTGGCTTCTGATCTGAGCTCCTGCCTTGAATTCGACTTGAAATTTAACGGAGGTAGATAATGCTACAAGGAAGAACGGCTGACCTGCATTCCATCACAGAGAAATAAAAGCTGCTAAACTGAGAAAGACATCAGGCCACTCTGTCGCTTAAAAAAACGAGGCTTACACAAGAGCAAACTGCTATTTCCTTAACCAGAAACCTTTCATGACTCTTACCTTACATGCCCATTTTCTCAGTGCTGTTTCACTGTAAATTGTCCTAACCCCTATGTGTTACCCCTATTATATTAACTTTTGGCCCTGTGATGAACCAGCATCCTGTCAAGGGTGCCCCCTGAGCATCAGGGGATTTTTCTCCAGACTCGCTGTTATCCTGTACTGCAGTATTTCCCAATCCGGTCCTTGGGGACCCATAGTCAGTCCACATTTTTGCTCCCTCCCAACTCCCTAAGAAAACCGTGGACTGTCCGTGGGCCCCCAAGGACCAGATCGGGAAAAACAGCTGTACTGGATAATCAACTGACAGTTTCTTGCTAGTAAACTGAAAATAATTGGCTATTTTTCAAGATTAAGTACTTCCCACATTTCAGATTTAAATTAGACATGCAGTGGTTGTGTGTTAAGGCACAACTACAACCCTATGAGAGTGAGAGCTCTGAAAATGAACTGCATCCCATTGTGATGTATGTACTGTATATCTGTTCAACATCAGTTCCTGAATTCACGATTCCCCAGTAGTCCAGCTCTGACAATGTTCCTGTCATAGTTCAGTTACAAACTATTATTCAGGCAAGGACAGGATAATGCAAGACGGGTTATAGTTTTATAAGCTAAACCTTTATTAAAAGATTATCCAATTCAAACCCGCAATGGAAACCTTGGCATTTTAGCATACGAGTTGCACTGCTTGCTCACATGACACAGATGATGCTGAAGTCATTATGGCTGAAAGGAGAACAAGCTGCCCCAGAGCTGCTAAGATGGCATATCTGGATGTTTGGTTTCTGACATGACTGGACACTGGTCAGATTTATCATCATCATCAACAACAACAAACAAACATACAAATAAATAAAAAGAACCTCCTCGAATAATCATGTCCATGGAGCTGAATTTAATGCATGCTTCAAAACAGAAAAATAAAAAAAATACAAAAAAGCTGTCAGAAAATTGCCTCATCTAAAAATAAACTAACATATTCGGGCTGCTTATATGCATGTCATTCAAAATGAATGAGGTGCAGATCACAGCAGCTCTGATCACCCGCTCGCCGCGTGCCCGTTGCACGCTCGCCGCGCACTCGCGGTGGCGTAAGCCCCGGCTGTCACGCGGCATCAGACCCACACATATGGATTATCTATTTCCTCCCATCTCAACCTCTGCTGCTCGTGTTCCCACGTCTCGCCAGCAAAGTTGGAGAAGCTTCAGTTCAGTGGAAAAAAAACCTTCTATTCCCATGAAGTCCTGGCAGCAGTCAAAATACTTTGGATACAATATTAAAATTAGAGTACATGCGGCAGGGTTTGATTGACAGCTATTAGCCCAGAAGCTCTCGCACTGCACCATATCCGCCTATGAAATTACTGTGAGGGAGGTGACAGTGTTTACTCTGACAACAAATTATTATGGCAAATTAGATGCACCTGCAGTGTCGGCATTAAAAGCCATGAATATACTGTTTACGCAGTGAAGATGGATATTTAGACGCAATAGTTAAACTTACCTGTTAACAAGCAACATGCGTTTAATCATTTTATTTTTATACGTATTTTAGGAAAAATTGGTTCAAGTCTTTTGCAATTTGTCTAGTTTTCATGTTATAAAATAAGTTTATTTCATTGGGAGACGGCTGTATAAAAATTATTTTTTCGTAGTTTTTCGTTACTTCTTATTTACTAGTTTTGAATTGATTAATTTCACCAAAAATTACTACAATTTCTTGTAATTCAATGCCATTAAAAATAATTTCAGCTGGTTACAAGAGGCTGTTATAACACAAACTGCATATTGCACGTCAGCTGCAAAGGTAAACAATAATGACATTATCTGCACCAGCATCAGCTAAATTCAATTTAACCTCCAATTTACCACCAACCTCCAGCAGTATTTTTCCAAGGTACTGGTACACAGAAATATTTGAATATTGCAGGTAAACTGGGGAATACATTTTAACCTCCAGAGAACTAATTAGCCGCAATTACAGTCTCTGCCCTACTTGTTGTAACGTAATCTGCAGTAGATGTGTAAAGGACGCTTCACTGACCCTGCCAGCATATGAGGCCGCATGACACTGTGCTCTTTCATATTATAGGGCAAAACTCACCAACACGACAAGACACGGGAAAAGTCATTACGTGGAAGAGACAGAGCGACATCAAGACGACTTTGGGTTTGCAGCAGAAAACTGTCTTTTGAAATGACTGTTAGGTACTAAATGAGGTTATGAATTTATTATTTGTGGGCCTCTGCATGCTCCACTTACAGTAAATGAGAAGGAAAAGTGAATGTATATATTAGTAGGTCTGTTCCATAGCTTGACATGAATTTAACACAATGGCAAGAAGTGTAACTGTACATAGTGAGGGCTCTAGGTGTGTGACATAGTCTGCACTATACTGTACTGTATGTGTGTGATATAATAAGACCACCTGATTTTATACCATTAAGGGAATTAATGGTTCGGTCTGCTATGATACTGTAACTATGTATGTAAGCTAAACAACCCACAATGTCATGTAGCATTACAGGCAGCAGGTGGTGCAGCGGTTAGGGCACTAGACATGATTACAAGTAGAAGACACCATCTGGTAATACTGTAACAAAAGACACCTACCAAGAACTGCCTCAGTGAAACAATGGCCTAGGTCTATATAAATGTGTGGAGAAACTCAGACTAGAACATAAACATTGATTAACTGCAGATCTAGGACGCTAGAAGTGAGGAAGATCATTGCACATCAAACACAGCCCTAAAGTCATAAACCCTCTGAGTGACATGTATGTTAATATTGACTGCAAGAGTACTGTGTAGCTGATGTGTCACTTTGAACGGGACAGGCTGACAGGTAAAGCCAGCCACAGGAGCTGCATCGTGGTGGGCTGGCTGAATTCACCATGCCCACAGATGTGCCCTTGGTAGAAACAGCAGCTTTATTAGTGCAAAGTGATAGGAGCATTAAACTGAGCACTTATGCCACATAAACAAAGCTAACAGCCAATAGTCAGTGTTTAATAATTTAGAAAAAAAAAGCCTTAAATCAAAACATGTTTATTTTATGGGGCTTGCAACTTAAACGGAGATGCCCAGTAATCCCAGGGGATTTGGCCAGGCACTCCTCTTAATTAAAGCGCGAGTCTGCGGGAGCGAGTCTGGGGGAGAAATGCTGGCACGCCTGCCTGGGACGGGTTAGCGGCCGCCGCCCACCTCAGCTTTGCCTCCCTGGCGGTTCCAATTTCCCGCTGAATGCTGATGAAAGAAGCCTAATGACTCTTGCCATTCAGCAGTAGTTCTGACAGAAAATGTAGATGAGATGAGACGCTGTTCAGCACCGGCAAATCCCAGCCGTTTGCCGCTGAGCGCGTACCGCAGGTTACACAGGCACCAAAACTCTGCGGGGATTACAGTAGTTTACACCAAACCGAACGTGACGTCTCTGCTCGCATAAGGCGGCGATTCCAAGACAGACTGGCGTTGAGGGTTTCTTGTATTTCGTTTCACCTGAGTATCAGATGAAAGTCATGCGTGTGGTTTACAACACCGTGATTAGTTACGATTAGTTTTCTGATGTCGTTACCCTGGAAAATAATCTCGATTTTAGTTTTGATTACTAACAAAAGAATTGAAAATAGAGGAACAGACTTGTTCCTGCTGAGTATGTTACTGAAGAACGATACACAAAACTACATTCAAACGATCAAAGTCAGAGAGAATCCATCCATTCCTAAAAGTTCGTCTGTCACTCCCATCTGAAATAAGGCCCAATTAGCTCCAGCACATGCACTATGAGTTCTAATGAGTTCAAATACAAATTATGGATATTAGATAGAAAATAACAGTAATCAAATTTAAGAAGTGCGTGTAGTGCAGAAGCGTGTACATCAGAGAGGAGGGTTCTGACATTGCATAAAGATTTCATCATCCAAACACACCGCGATGTTTATTACAGTGAGAATCCAGCAGTACGCGCGTAATAGACTCGCTATGATGTTAACCTCCCATACTCAAAGCAGAGATTTCAGCATTGTTACACAAGACCGATCCCCTCCACCGGTTCGACCCTGCGCGTAATGCCACTGCGAGAACGCACGGGCATGCACACGAGCCGCCAGGAACGCGCGTACAGGATCCGAGCGAACGTGTCGAGGAACTCGGATGAAATATCCCTCCAAAAAAACCTTATTTATCTCTGGTGTACAGTTATAAACATGGTATTTTAAAACAGCCATTACCAAAAGAATAAAATAAAGCAGCGTTAAAGAGGAGAGGAAATGTACGGTAAGATGTACTTCATTGATCCCAGGGGAAATCATTTAAGGCCATCGTGCGAGCGGGTACTGCAGGTGTTTCCCACATCTGTCCAGTACAGTAGCAGGACATCAGCAGGGGGTCCAGTCGCACTTTCTGAATCACTACTTCTAAAGCAGTTTTAATTAATACAAATTACTATCAAACAATTTGCTACTGCAATGCGCGATTCTTATGTACTGCATGTGCGCGTACTCGTCTAATACACTCACAAACATATCAATGTCTTTTATATTTTTTAAAGAAAAATCATATTGTATATGAAGGTCCTCGTGTTTTACTGAAGGTGTCCCAGACACAGAAACGCGTCCGCCACTCCGCGACCCTGTGTGACCCGCGTCCGGACCGGGAGCCAAATCCGGTATATGTAGGCTATTTGGCTTAGATTACATATAGAGTCATACGGATAAGCATGAAACAAAAAGAAAAAGAATAAGTATAGAATTTTTCCAAAAAATAGCGGAACAAAGAATGGAGGGGAAGTGATTAAGAAAAATGAGTGTGAAACTTTCTTTGTCCTGCGCTTTCGCTCCTCACAGATGCGCAGCTGAGCCAATGCAGCTGGCTGCCTGACAAATGTGAAAAAATAAGCCAATTTGAGCTGGTCGTTAGCAGCCGGAGCGCCGCGCCGCAGATAAATGAGCGTCTGCCCCAGGTATGGCAGCAGATCTTCTCGGAGCGTCCCTGGGAGACTCCGGGCTGTTACCGAGCGCGGCCCCATCGCCGCGCCCCCGCGCCGCGCCGCGCCGCCGTGCGCCAGGGTGACCTTGCATCGACGCTCTTTATTTTTACACCCATGACCCTTCCTCTCACGTCTCCGCTTTTTTTTAAAAACCTCATTTAAAAAGTACTCCATATTGATCGGTACAATACACATGCCTCCGCGTTTTTGTTTTTTATTTCATTGGTTTTATTTATTTTTTCTTTTTTGTAAGGGCAGAAAGAGAGACAGATATGTGCAACGTAAAACTTTGACTCGGTGCAGTCTATTCGGGCCAGGCGCAGGAGAGGAGCTCACTCCATTAAAGGCGTCTGCTCGGGGTTGAGTTGAGTCAAGCACTTACTCTGACACCTTGACTCAGGTGCTGCCCTTGTCCTATAAATGTGTCCTGTGTGTGTCTGTGTATGTGAGTCTGGGTAAGCCTGTTGTTTTGACCTTGTGGTCCCCACAAGGGGAAATTCAAGATTATAAAAATTTGTTAATGTAACCAAAAACAAAAATGCGAAAAACCTTGTATTGTGTTTGGTTACTTACGATTAAGGTTAGGGCTGAGTATCAGGATAGTCATAGTTAGAATTACAGCTTTGCCCACAGAAATGAATGGAGAGTTCCCACAGAAATATAGATGCGTAATCTGTGTGTGTGTGGATGTCGGTGGCTGCGTGTCGATGCGTCTCAAGGCCTAGTCCCCACTGCCGAGTCGGTCACAGAGAGCCGGTGCCACGTGCTGCCACAGCAACAATAAGCTTCTGTGTGGGCTGTTGGCAGAATGGGCCAACACACTTCTTGATGCGTTACAGGTCCGACAGGTTGCGGGCCACTCAGAGATAGTGGCAGGGTTACTGACAGGGCAAAGTGTCCTGCTTGGTACCAAATGGGAGGAGCCACCTACACCAAACTAACTAACAAATTAACCAATGTCAGTAATGTTTAGTTACTGCCTGCTAAACTGTAACGAAGGCCCTCATCCCCAGGCTTTGGACGCAGAGGCCAAACGGAACCAGCCAAGCAATGTTCATTAGCATGACAGCAAAAACAAAAAGCAACAAAAAGCGAAGAGGGCCAAGATTGAAACTCCATCAGTTGATCATACGCTCAACCATGCCTGAAGCTCTCCTAATCCAGGGAAGCACCTCAAATATTTTAAAAAAGTGCAGTGAAGTCCTTGCCACTCGTCATGCCTGTGTTACTGTGTACTTTAAGGATGCATTTTTCTTACATATCATATACAATAATAAATGTACTTATATGTTTGCATCTACATGCATCTCTTACATTTATGCAGCCACCCACAAGTATTTACAATTAAAATAAATTTATCAAGAATAACTGGGGAGGATTTTTGAAATTTAAAAGTAAATAGCCCTTTGAAATACTTTGAAGTGTCAATGCTGAATTTGGGACCCTGCCTCTCCCACTTATGCCCTAGGAGCATTTAGGAAAACATGAATAAGGCCGCTGACAGTGGCTCAGAGCACACACACCAATGTATGAGCTGGAATTGTGAGTAACTGCGGAAATCCAAAGGTGACATTAACAGATCGGAATTAAATCATACAGCACATTGCAGCTGCTTATTCTCAACCATTATTAATTGCATGAAATTTCTGCAGTCCCATATTACAAAAAAAACCCAAATGGTTATTTTGTAATGTATCAGTGATTTATTCTTTATAACTTGTGATTTCCTACGAGCAACCGGGATCCAGTAAATTTTAAGGTGATAATTATTTTTTTAAGCTGTAAGGACTTAGAGTCATGGGTCACATGACTGCCAAACCTCCGCCCTGCTCATTAATGCAGGCAGACTCCCTTACTGGCCCTTATCTCGGGTGGCCACACTCGCTGTTCAGATGAGTCAGAGCCCTCCGGGCCCCCGTTCTTCCAGGGCGCCATCTCTGGCTCCTTCTCCTGCAAGGTTCCTGTGTGCCCCTCCGCCCCCCCTCCTGTCAGCCCCCTGTGCATCACGCAAACCTCGGTCTCCATTCCTTTCGACTCTTTTTCACTGAGTAATTTGCAGCTCTTCCCCGCATCCTTAGATCTTCCATGATGTCCTTATTCGGTGGTGGCGGGGTATTCTTTTTTGACAACGGGACTTGATGGGAAGGATGAGGAGTCCCCGGGCACAGATGGCGTGGCCCCAAGCATAGGCATGCACCATGTGGCCCCTGAGGGCCCCCAGGACCGGGGCCCACAGCCGGGCCAAGTGACAAATCCAGGAGGCATCTTAGTGTGACGGTAGCAGGAGCTCTGACGGTAATGATGATGATGATTTACACCATTGCACACACAAAGCCTGCCCTCCATTCACGCCTTACACTGCGCAATATTCTATATAAACTCATATGTTGCTTAAATTATAAATCTTTTTTTTTCTTTCTACTTGCATAGTGACCAAAATCAAGATTTTAAATAATGAATGTTTTTGTAAGTAGTATTTCTGAATAAAATTTTTCCCACCAACTGACTGCTATATTTCTGTTTTTTCGAACTGATTTTACTCCTGCAGTGTCAGCTAGATTTAAATCAGCTTTACAGCACTACAACAACATACAGGTTATTAACCTGCTCTGTCACTTAGTGTCTAATTTCCCTTCAGTTAAAATTATTCTTTCGTAAGAGATATGCCATATGTTGTTATTTCACTTACAGTACATGTATCAGCAGAGTATTCTTATACATTCTTACACACACACACACACACACACACACACACACACATGTGTGTGTTTTTCACACAGTGCCTCATGTACAGAAAGGTCAACGCATCCGCCTGACATCCTCGCAGGAGAGAGGGGCGACTACTTCCCCGCTTCTCCGCCTCTGTCGCTATCCTTTCTCAAGGCCACATCCACATTTGGGCAAAGTCACCACTCCCTGTAGGCCCGTCAGCCGGCGCAGGAGGGGCGGGGCACACAGAGCCTGACGGCAGCCAAGAATCGCACCTGTCAGGTGGGGAGAGGCCGGTGCGAAGATGCGAGTGCCTCTGGGAGCGGCCAGAGGCCTGGGCACCTCCCCTTCGCACGGCGCCGGTCTGCCACTGTCTCCCGGACAGCATCCACTTCAAAGGCACAAATTAGCTGTCTGCTCACTGGCAGAGTGGTGACTAGTGAAGGGAAAGGAGGCTTATTCTGATTCTCCTACCCCCCCACACTCCTTCTTGTCCCACTCAGGTTCTGGGACAGAGGTGCAGGCTAGAAGCATCTGGAACATGCCCTTTCCTCAGGCACGAGGAGACAAATTAAAGCAAGACTCCTGAAGAAAAGCCAAAAGTGCCTGCTGTAGCATCCAATCAGATGGCACCTTCGGCCCTAGCACTCCCTCTCTCCCTCTCTCCTTCGTTTTCTCTCTCTCTCTCTCTCTCTCTGCCTGCACGGGCGTCTTCTGCTCCACCCGAGGGCTTAGCCATACGTTTATTGGTTTATCAGCAGGGATTTTTTTGTCCTCATCAGAAATTCACAAACCTGTTCTTTTTGCCCTCCAACAAAATATCAGGCCTACCTTTTCGCTTGAATTCCCCCTGTTTTGGCGAGGACGTTAAAAGTGAAAAGCTGTATTCGTGATTACTCATCTTTTATGCGTAAGTAGGTGATGCTATCGATTTTATAACGGCCAAATGCAATAATCACTTTAGCATTTTAAGTGAAGACTTGGAACGGGGTTTGGGATCTCAGGAAAGCTAAAAAAAAACTCCAAGTGACATCATCTCTGAGGGCAGACGTGACAGTCGTTACAGTGTTCACAAAGCCAATTAGGCAACCACAGGAAACAGCAACGGTGGCACACCTTCAGCACGAAGACTTGCGATTGGCTGATATGGTCCCCAGCTTGTGCCAGCCACTGTGCACTCGTTACCATAAGAGATCCAATTATGCTATAAATGTAATAAGCTCTTATAAAGGCTGAGCTCTGAGACAAAATGTGATACATGTTGAAGACAAACTGAGGGTGTACTTTAAAAAACCCCTAGAACATAAATCCCCAGGGATAGCAAACATGCCGGTCAGCCCACTGATGTTCACAAGTGTGTGTGTATATCAAAAGGACATGTCAGGAACCCAAAAGATGCAAACATATCCTCTAAACATACTCAAAATGTACCAAAAACCCAACCTTCTTAGTAACCTTAAACACCAGAATCAAATAAATGTAATCTTCTCACATCAATGTAATGAGCATGTGACAGTACAGACAGGGGCGGATTAAGGTGTACAGAGGCCCCTAGGCTACAGTAGTCTGTGGGCCCCCCAACCCCGCCCCGCGCCAATGGGGGCCCCCTTGCAGGCTGGCACACGTGGGGCCCCTAGGCTTAAGCCATATCTAGCCTGTGCGTTAATCCGCCCCTGAGTACAGAGTGTTCTGTGAGCTGTTTGACTCCCATTCAGAAAATACACAAATACAAATGATTAATTAAATTAAATTAACTTGCTTACCTGCATCAGACCACCATCCACCACCAAGGCAAAACATGAAAAGAGAAAGAAAATCTGTTAGTGACATAGCATGCCAATTAACTAAAATTAATCACTTACTCATTCTGACATCATTAACAATATTGATGATGCATACAATAGCTGATTATTCAGTGTTCAACCAGAAAACATCACACCACCCAAAGCCCCAAAGCTCTCTGCCACTCTCTGTAGTGTATTTTAATTACTTGAATATCGATTAGTAAATGAGGTCCATGAGAACCTCGACAGCAATGTCCACGCCCATCTCGGAAAACCCAAAATCTAATAACATTCCGAGAGCACATCATCCCAAAGAGGAACTGCACTTGGAGAATGAACCATTAGGTGGAAACACAACATTATCTGTAAACAAATTAATATTAACTGGAAACACAACAATATTTCAGAGAACAAATTGACTGAAAACAAAACAACATTAACAGGAAACACTTCCGCCATAACAGGGAACAAAACAAACAGGGAAGATTCAAAGACAAATACAATCTCTTATTTCCGATTGGATGAGCCAGGTGTCAATCACCACTCCATGACACAAAGACAAAATGAACATGTGAATGATGCTGGATTAAGTAAATGGCTGATCCAGCAGGCTCTCAGTTTGGATTAGAGCTTAAACAGAGTAATTATCACAGTAATGTTGCCACCTCTGCCACAAATGTAGCTGTTAGCCTAAAGGGGCCCAGAGACCCAATATTAACTGAGTAGGTCTGTGTCCTTCCTTGGATTGGATGACTTTATAGACTTGGCACGGGTAACAAACTGGATTTACAGCAGAACCGTTATTAGCATTGACATACCAGGAGCTGTTCATGCACAAGAGGTCTTAAAGGTTTAAGTCATTCAGGCTGTATCCATTCCAACAAAACAGCAACTTGTCCATCACCACTGCCCATAGATAAAAATAATAATCAACTCATATGAATTGATGAGCAGAGTACAAACCTCATAAATGATTAATTGGAAATGTGCGTATTATATATCCATGATGCAAAGAGCATGTAGAGTTTGAAAGGTTGTTTGCTAACAGTGACAATAAGCGAGGATAAACTTCCCCTCTCCATGAAGCTCCTCTGACAGAGACAGTGAGACATGCTATGTTCCCCATCCACAAGCCTGACTACATGGATGAAGAAACTGGCAAAGCTCGACACACACAGAAAAATATTCCTGCTGCACCAAAACCCCACAGACGTTACTGACAGGAAGACTTCCTGGCACCCCCCCCCCCCCCTCCCACGGTGGGCTCTACTCTTCTCACGAGAAAAACACCTGATTGACATGTGGTTTACACGATCAACAAAGGGGGCACTGTCTGTCACCATACAGCTTCCATCCCCAATGGAAAGTGCAGTTCAGACTTCTGTCCTCTGCTTGAGTTATAGTGTTAATGATGTTTTCCCTTACAGGGCATCACAGCCTGTGCTCCTAAAATGTCACACTGTAATCTGATGTCATAGCATTCTGTTCATTTGGTCTCTGAGATACCATTTAGTTTGAAGACTTATTTTTTGGATTCTTATTTTGATCAGTACATCAGGGCCATCTTCTTGATGTGTTAGATGACAGGGTGGGGCAGTAAACTGGCTGTCCCCATGACTACCAAGCAGTTGGTCTTCGAGAAATTGCTTCATTTTACATAAAATATGTCTATGTAAAATGACAAAGGAGTACAGATTAATTTTAATTTCAGTTTGATTCAAAACTCATACTGTTTCTAGCCACCCAATATCACACCTGAATCGTGATGCTAGCCTTGGTAAGCCTGAGTATGTACCAGCATATGCTGCTGAACTTGAGGAACGGTGAAATGTGTGTCCTGGTGGCTCAGTAGTACTGTGTAAGAGCTGCTTGGGAAGGGCGACAGGACATTCTTCTCCCGCCAGGAAGCTAGGTTCCATGTGACAGAATTCCCATCAAGCAGCATGAACACTGGAAAACCTAATGCCATGCACATGAAACCTGTACAAATATTGGTTTATAAAGGTCTGTGCTTGTGTTGTGGTATTTTGACCTATATAACCAGTTGTGGGACTGTATAAATCACACGGATAATGCACAGTTCATACAGTATTTTTATGTTTATATAATGAGGTGACCCCCAATACTGTGCCTGTATTATTATGTACATATTTTTATTTTAGAATGCAACTGAATTTTTTTGTCATTACTTAGATAAAAAATTCTAAGAACTAATAGTTCTGTTTCTTGCACTTAACAGTACCTTTGCAAGACTACACTGTACTGTAGCAGTGGAATATGTACAGAACAGTGTAGAATGAACTTAACAGTGTAGTGTGTACTTAACAGTGTAGTATACACTCAACAGAGCAGTATGAACTCAGCAGTATCGTATTTACTCAACAGTGCAGTATGTACTCAGCCGTGTATTGTGTACTCATCAGTGTAGTACAACCTTAACAGTGTAGTATGTACCCAGCAGTGTAGATTGTTCTCTGTATTAGTAGGCACTCAAATCACTACTCAAACACACACCATGGTCGCACCCTTCGTACATCACTCTGTAAATTAGTGACATGGTGTTTCACCTAAGAGCACGGTGGCGGGGTAACACTTCACAGCAATCCTGACATTCGTCAGACCTCCAGCAGGGAAGGGGTCTTTGAGACATCTAAACGAAATCCCTCCCCCGGAATAAAATCCCAAATTAGCCACCGCTTGTCAAGCCTGGGAAGAAGGTGTCTTCCGAGGGGCTGACAGTGACAAATTCCCTGCTCGCGTTTATTGGCCTGCAGATGTTTTATGCATCCTGCCTGGTTGGGCAGCCTGAGGGGGGCATCTACTCGTCCCCGTCACCCTTTTGCTGGCAATGAGAGTGATGCTGCTCTGCTAACGTGTGCCCCGTCAATGGGGTGTGACGAACCTGAGGTGAAGTCGGACGGTTCGTTTGGACTCTGCGTCTCCATTGAGGTCATGGACCTCACCACCAACCGGTGCTTACGCTCCTCTTCTGTCCTTGCAGAGGAACCCCTTGCATGGGGACCTATTGCTAACTTCAGCTTTATGTTGTTATATTTTACCACCTACTCTATTTAGCTAGGAAGCCCATTCATTAACCTGCAGAACCAGGCGGCATTTTTCTGTCGGCATGGTGCCGGCAATGACACTCCTGCAGGAAGGGCTTGACCCCTTGTGTAAGTGTCCTCCCACAGAACGCCGTCTAGCCGACATACCCCGGTGGCATTGCCCCCATCGCTGAGAGAGCTGCCCTGATCCCAGCTAACAAGTTTATGGAGTGATTTCCATGATTGTTCTGTCGGGTCGCAGCCGACCGGCCGCCTGAAAAACAAAAAGGTCAGGAACTAGCAGCCGGCTGAGGGCAGGATGGAGGGACACTCTTCACTACACAAACAGAGAATAAAGCATCTGCCAAAAGAGAGCCTGTGACCTGCACTCACCTGCTCAAAGGACCCTAGTAAGCTTATGCACCATTCTCACTGCCACGTAGGCCACTTTAGAAACTGCAGTCTGTATTCACTGCACAAGTGGAACAATCTTCCGGTAATTAGAAAAAAACCCGGTTTGTAGGACAATACTCAGAGGAAGCACTGTCTTTACTCTGGGTGTTTAATGTTTGTTCGCATTACAGAAGACGTAAAAAAAAAAAAAATCCAGCGCGCAAGGTTCTCGGAAACGGCGCCTTTCCGACGCTCTATTAATTAGCGGTGAGGGAGTTAAGCACCGTGTTCAGAGCCTGAATATACTTCATTAGTTATCCAAGACACAGCAGAGACATGGAGTCCCCCCCCGCCAGCCGCTACTGTGTTTATGAGTGCGAGAACCATGGTGGTGCAACACGACGCAGCATGGGTATTACAGTAATACTGCTCAGTAGCACGTCTGTCTTTTAATTGGCTGATTGGTCGCTGCAGCTGATTGGTCACAGCTCATGTTTGTAATTATTTTCTTCTGTGGAATGTGATAAACCATTATTACACCCATAATTGCTACCTGAGGTAATTAACCACCTTTTCAATTTCTTAATGAATAAAACTGTGACAAGGAATGCAGTATGAGGGCGATCAGATCATTTGCATGATGGTTAAAATGTTGATTTTTCCCTCCATATTTCACAGGCATGTAGTTCTGTTCTGTAATATCAGCAGTGCACAGCGACGCTGTCACGGCTGTCAGAAACACGGAAGGGCAAGCCTCCGTGTGACTCTGCTGGCTCCGGGCCAGCCGCCCTCCCTGTATGGGACTCGCCTGCCACGGGAGACCCCGTGACTCACTTGTGTCTTCCCGTGCCCGGGACGTGCTTTTCAAAGGAAAAACCGCTCAGCGGTGTTCCCAACCACAACATTCAGGACGCCGCGCCGCCGAGGGGGGAGGGGGGCTGACCGAACCACAAGGGAAGCGAGGAGAAGGAAAGAGGGAGCGGGAAAGCGGAGAAGTGAGGCAGCATGTGAAGCTGAGGGGAGGTACTACTCCTACCCCGCACATCGCGACTCCAGCACATACTCCAGCGCGTACTCCACTGCGTACTCCACTGCGTACTCCCTAATCCCTCCCCCTTCCTGTTATAATAATGCCTAACCGTGAACAAGGCAACAAAAATAAATGAAGGGGGAAATCGTCGTTTACTGGGCTGCTATTTTCAGTTGGGGGACAGCTCGTTTTCCCGCTGCTGAATTAATCACGTCCAAAGGACATCATCTTCAAACCCGACGCAGCCCTGGAGGAGGGGGCCCCGTTCTGCAGGCGGGGGGATGGGATGGAGGGGGACTTCACAACGCGCTAAAAATAAAGTGGCTCTGCGAGCAAACGGCACTCTGGGAGTCTGAGGGGAGCCTGAGTAACAAGCGTGCTCATGGGAATAGACACCATGATTAGATGCGAGAGGCGCGTGTTCATAAACAGCATTAGTCTTTGTTACCGTCTCGGCGCCCCATCCCACATACAAACACAGTCCTCCGAACCTCGTCTTCTTGCAGAGTATGCTATTGTTTTTCACCCACCACCTTATGACGCTGCTGTAGGCTCACACCCTTTTGGCCGGAGAGGTGTCTATACTGGACGTGCAATGCATGTTCAGGAAGTGGTCCTCCAGCACCCAAACAAGCATACAGCAAGGCAGACTGCACTTGTTCATGGCATGGAGACCAGCTAACAAAGTCAGTAAATACAGTGCCCTGCTGCTGTGTTGCTCAGAAGGTCGTTGGTTCGAATCCTGTCACCAGCGGTGTAACCGCATCAGCACTAGACCCCCAACTTCAATAGCTCCTGGGATGCCAAGTGTTTCTCAAAGAAACATAGCAATACAGGCCTGAACCTCACCCCCAACATCTGACAATACAGGCCTGAACCCCACCTCCTCACATTACAATACAGACCTGAACCTCACCCCCCACCTGACAATACAGACTAGTGGGCAGGGAGTTGCCATGGATACCAAAGACATAACAACCTGTATTTCAATTTCACAAGGTAATGAAAGTGGACAATTTTGCACTCAGTTGTTCCCTGTCAGTTATCAACAAAGTTATTAGCAAACCCATCACACAGTCAGTCAGTCACACTTTGAACACCTCTTTTCTGCTCCATGGATGAAATTCAGGAAGGACCAGAGCAGAGCGTCAATAAATAAAACTACTGTAAAAAGGACCAAAAATCCCATGTTAGCTCTCCCTTTTTCATTGCTGGTAAAAAAAAAAGTAATTTCACTCCAAGCCCAGCTCGTTACACTCGTTAACCTGAGTCTGGCACATGCCCTGCAGAGATGCAATTTTCAACGAGTCCAGAGATATGTCATTAGACAGTGAAATGTTTCATAAAATGATCCACATGTGAATAACTGTAAAGACGTAACAGTGAAATGCTGCATCCCAGCTTATACTTTCACTGGCCATCCGTAACTCTGGCTCTCTCCTTTAGGGCTGCCATTAACAACTATTTTTCCACTGATTAATCGATCGATTATTTCACTGATTAATCAACTAATCTAAATGATACATTTTCCTTCAGAAAATCACACTCACCGTTTAATTTAAGTTAATTTTATTTTTATTTTGACAACAACAAACTGTGTCATTGCAAGTGTTTACATAATGGACAGCAGCTTTTCAGCACTGTACAGACATTATTTTCACACACAATTTGATAAGCAGATTAACAATATGTCTATAATATTAAAGAGATGTGTATTGTGATGCCAAAGTTATTAATCTAACTCTTTTAAAAGAGGACATCTTGTGGTTAAACTAGATAAAAAGATGATGGCAGCGTGGGGGGGCTTTTTGCAGATTAAAGTTGAACACTTTTTGTGGTGAATAGTTTTTATTTCATGATTTTATTTTTTAAATACTGTCTCTTTTCCTTTCAGTTTTAGTTTACAATAACAACACTGGTCCCAACAAGCCCAACACATACACTGGCACCATCAATCAATGTAGATTAAGCCCAAATTTTAGCCTAAATATTGTTTCAAACACTTATTCAATGGAAATTCTAAGGTAGCAGGCAGACAACTTAATGGCTTTAATAACTAATGTATTTAGCAGCTAGAAGGACAAAAGATATTTCTCATACTATATTCCATACTAATGGAAATTTAATAAACATGAATAGACAACACTTAGGGTGGTTTTGTCTATCTTGGCAGCCCATCATCCAGAATAGCACATGTGATATTCTGTTGAAAAACCTTTATTATAATGAATTGAAGCATTTTAGAAATCAAAAAGGTAATTTCATTAAAATAATTAAAAAATACAATGCGTTGATGTAAAATATTGCTGTAAAATATTGCTGATGCATTTTCAGCATCGACACCATCGACTACGTCAACTATTGGTGGCAGCCCTACTCTCGGTTCTCGGTTGGCGGCTGTATCAGGCCCCGCTAAGGCACGCTGATTTTAGCTTAAAAGCCCCCCATGTACAAACATGCTCTTTTCCAGCAAGCTTTTTATGTGCCCCACATTATGGGCTATTCCATCTATAGTTGCTGAGATTCTATACATTTTAAATGCAGCTTGAGAGGGACGGTTTCCCTTCTGGAGTCTCCACTGCTGGAAGATGGTAACATGATGCTGATTGGACAAGACGGGGCAGAAGGAGATCAAAGCCAGCTGCAATGTTTTGCCCCCCAGCGAGGCACGGAGCACCCCCACGCACTGGCTGTGGGCTCAGGGAGTGTGGACATGCGCACCGAGGGAACCAACCAGGCGTCTCCCAGCTGACCCTGCCAGTGACATCGGTCACTAGACAGTATGAGCAGATCGCTGAGCAGTTCCGCTCATCACCAGCTCCTTCAGAAGTATCCGAGAAATTCACCTAAATTAAAATTAAACCTAAAATGACAAGAATATAATTGACAAAGGACTCAGCCAGTCTGAGGTTTAAGAAAACTACTCGATACATGTTTGAGTGCACAGCATTTGCCAGGCATCTAAAAACACCAACAAATCAAATATAAATAGAAGCATTCCCAGGAACAAGTGTGCTGCTGTTCAGTTCAATATACATGATCCATCAAGAGTTCAGTTTGGCTTCACATTGATCAGTGAGAGATCAGCACAGAAAAACAGGCGCAGATATTAAAGTTTATAAGTCATGCATACAGTATGCACACCCATGTAGACACATAGGTACACAAGTGTATGAGCCCAGAATGAACACGCCTGTTCATCTGTGAAGCCACACAGAGGGCAAACGTCTCCTCCAAAGCCGGCCAGTGCTGGATCCATGCTGTTTGGTGGCGCCTCAAATGCACCCCCCCATCCCCCCCCCCCCCCCCCCCCCCCCCAGACACACACAAAGGCAAACCCCTTCGAGACTGCAGGTGATCTTTCACCTTCCCACCAAAGGTCCATGCTGTCATATTAGGCTCTGGGGAGGGACAGGGCCGTCAATCCTGAACCCCCCCCCCTCTTTCCTGAAGGGTGGGAGCTGATCCACAAGCAGCAGAGTCCACAGCTATACAACCTGTTCATGCCAGTATACGACCTATGCTCACTGTAAGGAGTGCCACAGAAACCAAGTACAACATATCCATCTATCCATCCATCCATCCATCCATCCATCCATCAAACCTGTTTTTTCATCACATCAGTCAAAAAGTGTCTTTGTTTTGTCTTCTACAGGCATTAACAGGGAGTGGTCCAGCCAGGTCACAACTACATCCCGCCCTTGTTTCTCCCCCCATATCGCCGGCATTAGCTGTTTAAACTCTGCCTGCTCCAGACTGGTGTTCCCACGCTATCATGTTAGACGGTGGCGTTGGCGTAGGAGGCTGAAACTGCAGCCTATCCCACTGGCTTCACAGAATCTTTTATTAAAACCATTCAAGTTGTTTTCAAAAGAATGACAGATGCAAAATAAGCTTTGGTCCCAAAACCTGATTGAAGTCAAAGGCAAAGAAAAAGTGTGTGACATGTTACAGGAGCGTGTACTTCATCGGAGGAGTAATGCAGACAGGAAACACCCCCAGCGTGGGGGCGGGGGATGGAGGCATCCACACGGCCGATCCAGGAGCAGGAGGAGGCTGCCAGCTCACAGCACCAACTGTAAATAATAATAAAACTTCGGGGGAGCGCGTCTCCAGGAACAGCCCCACCCCACGCTACGGTGCCACTCACAGCTGGCCGGCTGCCTGGGTAACCACAAGCTGCAAAAACGGCATGCGACACAAACGGCACATGGTAGAAGCTGAATGCAAAAAAACCACATGTAGCACAAAATGAATGCAGCACAAACCACACATGGCACAAATGGAAGGCCACAAAAACCACATATGCCACAAACTAAACAAACCATACAGGACACAAATGGCACTTTGCAGAAACGGCACGTGGCACAAACCACACACAACACCAATGGCATTCCTCACAAAATGCATGAGGCTCACTGTACAAACTGAAAACAGCACAAATGACACGCCACACAAACAGAACACAGCACAAACCACATGTAGTCTGTCTTTCAGTAACTACAGTCTCTATGTCCCCCCTCTGTATCTCTGTGTGTTTTGCTGTCCCTCTGTCTACCTGTCCTCCTGTCTATCTTTTTTTTCTGTCCCTCTGTCTGTCTCCCTCCATCTCTGTCCCTCTGAATTTCTCTGTCTCCTTCCATCTCTGTCCCTCTCTTCCTTTCTCTGATAGGATCTGCTAGCCTTTCATGTTACCACACACATAAAGTCAGTCATAGTACAGGGCTCTCTCCAACATAACAGTAACCGGGAAAGTGCTTCCATTTGCAGACCTTCCATAAGCTTTGTACACAGAGCTGCTCCCAGTGGACAGGAGGAGAAATGACAATCCCTCATGAGCAGTGGAGTGGGGCAGAGGCTCATAGAGGAGCAGGTGTGCCTGGGTCCATGTGATCCAGCGGCCCAGCAGCACTGGTCTGGCTTGGCCCAAACTGGCTCAGCAACTTGTCATCAAGCCGGATGAGAAACACCAGGGGGCCATATCTGTACCACTCTTCACTAAATGAAGCCATTTCAGAAAGAACACGGGGAATGTTTGCGTTTCTGGCTGCTTAACCACAGTAAGCCCTCGCTGCCAAGAACGATTTGAATACAGCAAGAAGCGCGCTGGGCCATAATGGGCATAATTGAGGGCTTGTGAGGAGCGGGGCTGTGCAGCAGAGCGTGGAGCATCCCAAAGCCATCCCCACCCCCACCCTATCGCGGGAAATGCCACCGTAACAAGCAGCCGCTCTGTCAACTGAGATTAATGATCTACTATAAATCCAAGTTAATAATAAATGGGATGTTTACTTGTTCGAAGAGGAGGCCATTGATAACGGCAGTGAAAAGCCCACCTTTAAATGCCAGAAAGATAAATTCAGCTTAAGCGCTGAGCTGCCAGGCCGCGCTCCTTACTTCTCTGTCATTATTTACAAAACAAAAGTATTATCCCAGTTAAAGGAAGGAGAGGTCAGCTGGGGGGGCAGGGGGCACACAGCAGTGAATGCGCGGGTGCGAGCAAAAGGGCCGGGCAACCCCTGGCACCACTAACCACCCCCCTCCTTCCCGCAGCGACACAGCGTGGACCTAGCTGATGACCATGGGCCGCCCGCTTCCTCGGCAATCACGCCACTGAAAACGGACTGCTGAGGCATGGACAATTAGGATGAGGAGAGGGACAGAGAGGGAGAGAGAGAGTGAAAGAGGGGGACAGAGGATGAGAGAGAGGGAAAGAGAGAAAGGGAGAGCGAGAGAAGAAGAGAGAAACAGAGGGAGAGAGAGGAAGCGAGAAATACAGTGAGAAAGAGGGGGTAAGAGAAAAAGGAAAGAGAGGAGGTGTGTGTGTGTGAGAGACAGAGAGAGAGAGAGAGAGAGAGAGAGAGCGAGAAGGAGACCGTTGGAAAGAGTGAAGAACGGTGCCCCTGCACTTGGACCCTCGCTGACTGCTGTCCTATGAGAAGAGCACTAGGAGGAGGAGCTGATTGGCCGTGCTCTGCTAACCACAATGAGGACTCTCTGAGGTCCATATCGGTGCCAGCATTGGCTCACACCATCATGTTGCTCTATGGTAACATCTGATAATCAATACAGTATTCAAAGCTTTGACAGAAACCATTCAGGCCAGAGTTAGCAGGACAAGTAGCTGTCTTTAACCTGATCAGCATAATAAGCCAACAGGCTGAGTTAGACCAGAGTCTCTCATCCAACGTATTTATATATTCATGTTTAGGAATCAGGTAAGCAGTTGGTAATGCCAAAACTCTTTAAGAACATAAGAAATTTACAAATGAGAGGAGGCCATTTGGCCCATCAGGCTCATTTGGGGAGAATTCAATTAATAGCTCAGAGTTAAAATCTTATCTAGCTCTGGTTTGTTTATGGTTCACCCAAAAGGCACCTCTAGCACCCCCTACTGGAACACTCCCACTAGCACTGTACTGTAGTTTGCACCCTAACAGTAGCCCTCCTCAGGAAATTTAACTGTGATCCTACGGGTAACACACAGGACAGAAGAGGATCAAATGCACGTTTGTCTGGTGAGACTTCCTGTTTGCCGCTGACTTTCAAGTCTATACTACATTTACTTTTCTGTGCAAACCTCTTCTCAGGTGTTTTTACCCCAGCAATAAACATGGATGGCTCCCTCATTCAGTGGCACTGGTCACTCCCCGAGCAGCCAGCCCAGACAATTAAATGTGGGACAGGAGTGAAACAGCAGTCATATTAATTCATAAGCTGTATCCTCCCTCTGCGAACGGCCTGCCGACAACATCAGCAGGGCAAATATTTAGCATGTGGCTGTGGCCTGGCTCCACTCAGCACCTCCAGTACCACAGATGGGTGGCAGTGTTTGATCTTTTCAGAGTTCCACGTTTTTAAACAGGCACTGCGCTGGCTCCAAGTTACTCAACAAACACTGGCCTCACACTCTGAGCTCTACGTTGGGGGAAAAATCACCAAGACTGACGTCTCCTCTGAGATTATGGAGTGGGGCGGGCATCTCCCAGAGCCACTGCTTGCTGTTACTTGGTCTCTCCCCCACCCAGTAAAACTTACATTAATTTAACTGGGTAAATTGTAAATTGACCCTTGGCTGAGAGCGCCAGATTTCAAATGTGGTTTTACAAACACGCTTGGGAACCCAAGCCCACTCTCAGCATCAATGGACCGTCCAGGGGGGCCACAGTCTTAACCGCATCATCGATACATTCCCGCCGCCCCCTCCCCTGCAGTCTTTGATTTTAAATTACTCCGCTGATGACAGGTAACTGTGGCTACTGGGATTTGCCAATGCTCTTAACAGCCGTTCAGAGTAAGTCCCTGAACCAATTAAGTGGCACGATATTTAAACATAATCAATACAAGACTTAACTGTAGATTGACTCTTCTAAAGCAGCATTTGTGAAGCGGAAATATTTTATAACAGTCAGCAACCGAGAAATGAACCCAAACACATTTCCCCGATAAACAGCAGGAGCAGCCAATCAGGTGCCTGGTGTTTTTTGGTTTCCCTCCTGCCATTTCAAGCTGCACGCAGCCAAACTTCGGGCTACACATGCGGACTATATTTGTTTAGCGAAGAAAGCCCTCCTGGGCACTAACGTTAGCACTGAAAGGCAACAATGAATTGCCAGTCTGGCAAAATTGTAACAATTTATGTTATTATGGCATTTTTCCTACTGCTGACGGTGTTTACAAAATGTAATTTTCATTGGAGAGAAATGTACTGTAATTGCCTCTGGGTTTCTGCGAGTCCACCGACTGTAAATATTCCTCAGTACAACAAGCAGGGAGCCCAAGAAAGTCTGGTGCCAGGTTCCAGCCAAAAAAAAACAAAAAACAAATGATTTGGGCATTTAAGCTCACGGCTAAGAGTCATTATGCACCTGGCTTTCAGATTACAATAACGGAAACTGCACACATTTTAACATTAATTCATCTACTTACCTAGCATGTCTCAGCGGTAATTTAAAATCCACAACTCAGAGACTTTGCACATTACACAGTCTGGCTGGACAATATTTTACAAATGCATAAATTTATATAGTTCAGAAACTGTGGGAACTCGCGTCCTGAAAATCTTGATTCTGAACACCTCGAGGGAAATGATATTTTAAGATTCAGCAGCACGAATTTGGTGATGTTAAATACATAAAAAACAAAGTTTCTAGTAGCATACGTGACTTGTTGAAAAGTAGTTACTGAAGACTAGTTTGGTCAGAAACACAGTTAATCAACAGAAAACATTGACAATTGATGAAACTCCACAGCAGCAACCAGCTAAGAAGCCCAAAACAGGGACTGACTTGGTGCTTTGATGGGCAAGAGTGTGAGTGAACAAGTTCGTCCCACTGTTTCGGTAAGATCACCCCCACCTCCAGTTTGTTTGCATCATTGTTTTCTGTGCCTGATAATCGGAATATTGGCTACTCCAATGGGGGGGGGGAGGACACACGGCTGAAACAGAGAGATGCGTCGTGACGGACCAATTAACCCCCACCCCCCACCTGATGCCGGGGACTCAGGCTGCTGTGATGTGACATTTGTGTGAGAGGCGACATCAAAGGCACTGCTGGGAGAGGCCGCTCTACCTCTGAAGGCGGTGGAGAGCAGCAAGGGCGCCAGCTCTCTCCGGGCGGCACAGCGCCGGATCAGAGCCCCGGATCAGAGCCGGATCAGAGTGCGGCCACCGACCCGGCACCTGCCTAATCCTGTCGCACTCGACAAACAGGGAGGAGGCTGGCCGTGCACGCAGTGAGCTTCATTCAGGACCAGAAGTGGCCCCTTTTCATGACGTATAGCCACCGTGCTGCTGAGTGACGAATCAGCCGCCGACTCCACCCCCCCACAAGACTGCTCTGCTGCTCGCTTTTAATTTCCTGTTTCATTACACGCTAACAATGCCTGTATTGTCTCAGGGATGATAAACCAGGCTCTACAATGGGGATGGAGAAATGCGCCCCCCCCCCCCCCCCCCCAGTCTGACCTGCACTTACAGCTCCTTTCAATTACCGGCCGCTCTGCCCTTTTCTCACACACAAAATATTAATTACATTCATTACAGTTCACACTTTCCCCGTTAATTGTTCAGCAATGGCAGATTTCACAGGGCCCTCAGCTGAAGGCCTTGGGGGCACCCCCCCCATGTCCCTGGCAGCCATCCCTTCAGTCCGTCCCCCCCCCCCCCCACCTTCAGTCACCCCCAAGTCTCACATGATGCCCGTGTCACTTCACTGATTAACCACATCACCTGTGCAGCTTGCGTACTTGGGCACCGATTTGTCCCATATCCGGTTTCACCTCAGCCGGAATGCTTGTGGTAGACATTTGTACTTGATCTTGATAGATACAGATTTTCCTTTTTAGCAAAATTTTAACTTTAATTACTTTAAAAGATCCATATGTTATAAAGAGCCAGGAGCCTAAGGGGGATATCATAGTCCCGCCCTCGCTTAGCATACCTGGCAACCGATTGTAAATAAGCAGCGGCCTCCCAGGTTCACAATAAAGTGATATTCTGCTCTGTCTCTCCAATTAAACAGGCTATTATGCTAATGTAGCATTTACTGAGTCAGCGAGTGGGCAACCATCCCCGTCTCCTGCAGGGTAGCGATGGCGGGCAGAGCCATGCCCCGATACTTTACCCCCCTCCTGCCCCCAGCACCTCCAGCAGCATCAACCAGCCACCATTAACGATGGTGAGTCCTCCAAACGAACAGCAATGAGACTAACATTAAGCTAGTGAGACTCCCCCACCAGGAATGCCAGCGACCATCTTCAAATGTTGCAGACCTGCCTTGTTTCAGAATAACCTTGTTAAATGTCTGATGAGGGAACCTTCAAATGGATCACGATGATGGATCCTGGCACTTTGTTCATAAAAAGTCTTCATTACAACAAGGAGGCATTATCACATAAAACCCTACATCTTGGTGTCCTACTTGTGTTCTGTTGTCAAGGCTGTTTGTGTTCGCTACCTGGTTTCATATCAATGGAAGAGGCTCGTTGTCTGGTTTAAGATAAGAATAACTTAATTACAGCTGAGTAGCATGCAGGAAACCCACTTTTAAAGGCCTCTGAGCCCAGGGAGCTGAAAGGAATTACAATCTAAAGGAGTTTTGCATGCAAACCGCCCGCAAATGCTAATGATTTCTCAGAAGCGCAGAGCTGACGCGGTTTCAATAAAAGCTAGTTGAGATTCTGAACGTTAAGAGGTCTGAGCATCCTAATCTTTTTGGATGTTCCCCTGAATAAGGTATAAAAAAAAGGCTACCCCCCCCACCAAGCTCAGTATCTGCTGAACTACATCTTGTGCCCCATTCCAATGAGAGCGAGATCTGAATGCACATACTGGCAGCAAGAGGCACACAGGAGCATGGACCCCAGCGCTATGGGCAAACTTCAGCACTGACACATTTGTCAGGCTACCAGGAGGGTGATGGGGTGGAGCCACTTTTGGTAGCGCCTTTGATTGGATATGTCACACCTGATAAGGTCTCATGGAGCTTGACCTCAACTGCGAGCATCAGACCCCAGACCGGTATGGTCTTATGTAGGGCGGACTGACAAGGGTCTCCTTTGGCAAGCTAAAATTAGCAGAGAGCCAGGAGAGGCGTTGGGTGAGCAGCTGGGCTTCCTGAAGGGCCCGTGGGTCCATGGCTGGGCGCTCGAGCGAGTTTCCCATGACATGAGCGTTGCCTCTGCTGATTTATTTAACTCATGGTGTCGGCTTCCTCATCAATAAACCAGAGTACCTCCCCAGGGTGGCCAGTGGACTTCCGGGTTGGAGATGCCATCACTGAGGGTAACGTCCCAAAGCAACGTGGCTAACGCAGCAATGGGACAGCCCACCCCACCCACGTCCATCAATGTCAAACACCACAATTAGCTAAAAGATGCTGAAATGACACGCAGGACTCAGGTTTCATGGGGGTCTGCTGGGCCCCCGAATAATCAGCCACCACCCGCAGCTTGGTGCGGGAACTTGCTGTCGGGCTGGTGGCTCTCCTCCAATCCCTTCGTTTTCCTGCCAAAGCTGACAAGAATCCGGTCTCTGCCTCATGTTGACATGCTAAACAAACCTTAGCCTACTGAAGAATCATTATTATCATATATATATATATATATATAGCGAGACCAATGCACGGCATACGTGCTTTGTGTGTGCATGACATGTTCATATGTGGGTGCACACATGAAAAAATCAATGTTTTTCACCTGACATAGGAGAGAAGAGAAACATGACCAGGGTCACCAGGAGGCGCTGCTCTTTCCCATGGAGGTCAGAGGACACCGGGCGCAAAGGGGGCACACTTCGATAACCAATCACAGGGTAATTAAAGGCCTCTAATAGCAGAAATGGGGCCAATGGCCCAATCTACATGCATTGATGAAGCAATCGCTGGTGTCACTCACCGCGCTGGATGCACGCACCTCATGTGCATTTTCAGCACTGCCATCAGCAGTGGGATGAAGACTTCAGTTAGCCACTGGAAGGTGTCTGTGAGTCCCCGCTCCCCTTGAACAGGTCACCGGGTACGATACAAACAGTGCGCAAGCCTCATTAGATGCTGTGTGTTTGGGAGCATGAATTATGCAACATTTGGAGAACGAGCCAAAGTCTGTCCATTAAAAGAGCGCATTTGATCTTCCCGACATTCCGTCTTTTAGCATACTTAAAGGCCCCGCCCATCCTTGCTGGTGTTTGCCACTATCCGGATCACCTCCCTAGCCATAGCCTAGTGGTAGAGTGGCTCTCGCTTGACAGGTATGTACAGGGGTACCTTTGAAGATACACCTAGAAACCCATTAGGGCCCGAGCACTCTCTCGCTGCTGATTGATTCACTAACTAGGGCCCGCCCTAGACCCTGCCATCATCTCCATAAATACTCACAAGTCCGCTGGAGATCTTTTGTTTGGGAGGAAATGTAGTAAAAGCACAGACATCGCAAATTGCCATCTATGGCAGAGCGTTTCACATCTTTTATTCCACGTCTGGTCACATGATTAATGTGTTAATCTTTGGAAAGAGTCGCTAACGCGTTTATAAGTTCCCTCTGGATTGTCCTGGGTGCATAACATACCAGTGCTTCATGCTCATCCCTGCAATACTGACTATAACATGTCTCTTATTCCCGTTACACTCATCTGTTACTCAGCCGGAAACCTGACAACAAATGCGGTGCTGTGGCCCGGATGATGACGGATCCACGGGGTGCAAAGCAGACAAACAAACAGATGAGCGCTCGACACATTCAGGGGCCCGAGATTGGAGTGAAGAGTGCTGCCATGGTGCCATGAATCATCGAGACGACATCACAAGAGAATCACCAGTGCAAAGGACCTCTTACAGGAAACGATCTAAACAATATAATAGCGCACACAGGCGACAGAGTGTTTTGGATCATAGACTAACCCAACCAAAGTGGAAGAGCTTCACCAAGTAAAAAAGAGTTTTGACACTGACATTGTCTGCTGAATTCGCTCTCACAAATAAAGATAGGGAATGCGCGGGGCTTTATCATTTAAGACTGATAAAGTATCCAAAATCCATTCCAGGATCAAACATGACCCAAAGAGACCCTGGTAGTGATATCTGGTCAAAAATACCTGGTAGCAGGATATGGTGGTGTTGGGAATGTAAAATGTAAGACCGACACACGGCAGAAGGTGAAGTGAGATGAAATTGGTCCCAGTTTGGAGCGAAGGCTGGGCATAAAGGATGCTGGGAAAATTAGAGACCTCCAGACCCTGCCAATGGCCGTTATTTTTCAAGGACTGAATTTTCAGTGTCAGATTAAACAACGTCCAAGCCTCATGGACACAGCTAATAATAGCACTTATTAACCAATCAGGATTTATAAAAATAATTATTATTTTTCCCAAAGAAAAAAAAAGGACGGCCAGTGTCTAGCATCAAATCCCAAGGCATACAAATATATCAAGTTCATCTTCACAAAAGGACAGTGTAGCCCACTTCCAATATGGGCATTTACTGCCCTTAAGTCATTCAGCTTTAATTTTACACCTAATATCATGGAAAAATAGTTCCTTTAAGAAGGACAGACTTCACACTGACCAGAGCTAAAATTGTGGAGTGGAGAATGACCAAAGACCCGGGTTCAATCTTGTGAGTCATTAGATACCAATTACTGAGTCGTAGCCCGTGTCTCCATGTCGTGGTAGGATGAGCACTGGTCACCCTGGCACCCTAGTGGGAGTCCAGGTGCATGAACATCATTCGCTGAAAACGGCAGAAGATTGAGTGGGGTTCCAAACATTAACCTGGGCATTTTGAAGCAAACCTGAAACAAGACAGGACTTTATTCATCCCCATGGGGGGAAAGTTCATTGTCCATTAGCACAGAAAGAAATACAATAAAGGATAATGTAAGCAAAAACAAATAAATCAGAGGACAACGTAAACAAGAAGACAACAAATATGCAATGGAAAGTCAGTAATGAAATAAATATGAAAGAACAAATGAAAAAACTGCGCAAAACAATGTGCCACTATAATAAATACAGTAGAGAATGGCACTTGTTCAAATGGCATATGTACATTCAATGTCCGTTCAGAATACCAGTGCCTTTGGAAGAGGCAGCTTTGTACAGCCGTCAGGCAGTGGGAAAAAAAGGCAGCATGTACAACAGCAGAACATACAGTACAAAGCTTGCCTCTTCTTCTTAAGCTGTCTAAAGAATCAAGAAATTACTGTTAGAATGAAAAACACATGACTTTCATCCAGCAAGACTCCCAAGTCATTCAACCCAAAAGCATAAAAACAATTTGCTGTCCCCGATGCATCCATCTGCCTCCTATGAGTGCTTATGCAGCGTGGGGTCACAGCAAGTGCTCACTGATGCCAGAGTTAATGCAGAATACACAAGATGCAGGTCAACACGACACAAACTGCGAAGGCGATATGTGTATCAATGATTCACCCTAAAAGCTGCTGTCAACCACACTGCCGTGAGAAGCCCGGAGAACTGGGCCCAACGGCCAAGCAGGACGATTCTGCCCTGTGGACCACACCGTTATCACTGCTCATCGGGCTGCGTCTAATCTCATAGCCGGCCCTTTGAGATCAGTATCAAAGAGCTTAGCATTAACACAACCTCTAGGCCCAGGAGTAAGCAGCCTTGGTTTAGAGCCTAAAGACATCAACTAATACGTTTACAACACAGCTGCCAACGTCAACCAAAATAAGTAAAACACACACTTCAAATGAATACAGAAGTACTGCTTTTTTTGCAACTTCTTAACTTGTGAAATCTTCCTCCATAGGGCCATTTGAAGCCACATCATAAGAATGGATGCTATATTATTGCCACTAATTGAAAACACGCATCACTTAAATGGACAAAAAAATGAGCTGATTCCAGCTGTTTCTATATCTGCATCCCTTAAGAGTTTGAGGGGACCACTCTCTAATTTAATCTAACAAAGACACTCGTTTACCAAGAGATTCCAATACATAAAAAGACAAAAAAAACCTCCATGTAGCACTGACTGTTTTGCATTTCAATCTTTAGGAGCAGATGTCCTCCTTCTTTTTATACCAATTATTTTTTACACATTTTTTCAATTAGAATTTTATGGAGGATTTCTGTGTTTTTTTTCCAGAATGAATTTGCCTGAAAAGACCTCGTTATCATTTGTTAACGAGCAGCTGTCAATAGGGAAGGACCCCGGGTCTTTGTTTTCGGTGCTGGATGGAGAGAATCCACGCAGAAAACAGGAGGACCGCTCCTGTTCTTCACACCTCCATCTGCCACAAAGATGACCAAGGCCACTTCTTATTTTAGGCCATCTATTCATGTCCATGTCCGCTAAGACCTCCCTCTCTTTTTCCCTTCCCACCTGCTCTCCAGACATGCGCTACCTAAACTTCTGTCCCCATGGCTGTCTTTTCCACTCCAGAAAGTTCATAGGAGCGCTGCTGTCCTCCTTTATGCTAACTTTGCCAGCTAAAGGATGGCTCGATCCGCCTAATGGCTGAAGGAAACTTTGTTCTCCAGGGCTTGCACTTTCAGAGCAGATCTGTGGCAGAAACGTTCAATCACGGACATCACACCATAATGTGCCTGCTGAGGGGTAAAGCATATCAATTATGGAACAATCTTAATAGCCCAAACAGTCTTGCACATCTCATATTTCATGCGTGACTGGCATATTTAAATTGAGTTGAGCTATGCTAGATCATGTATAGTCATTTATGAAATGTACACACTGATGGTTAATGCTAATGAATCCGTGGGATGACAGCACTTCCAGGTTCTACACACCATGAAAATTAAGTAGGTCAAAAATGACAACACTCTGCTCCTTTTCGGGCCCATCCTGACCATCTCACCAGGCCAAATAACAGCTCAGATAACCTTTCAATGGAGAGAACCCAGCAGCACCACCATTCATCCTCACAGGAAAAGAGGGGAGACATGTTCCTGTATGTCATCTTGCTCTCTACCAGAAATATAGACATACACGTATATATAGGTAAGTGCATATTTTGGGGTCAGCCAGTGTCCAGCCCCCTTGGGGGAGTTGGGGATCAGAGTCTTGATCAAGGGCCCAACTGCAGGATTCAAACTCAAGACATCCTGGACACAAAACAAGTTCATGCCTCCTTGACCACATGTTTTCGTTAAGCTCCTTTGTGACTCGAAGAATGACACATGGTAGCAGCTTTACTCCCAGATGCCCTCAGTAATGACCCAGGAGCTCTCCTATCTGGATGGCTACCATGTTCCTCCAGTAGATCCCACAACAGCAGCACTCAGCTAGCCCGACTCCTACTACACCACTACCACTCACCTCCACTGCTTCTCTCTGCAGGATCCATGTGCCCTCAAAGTATGTTCATAATCATCTTTGGCCCTCTTAAGGGAATTCGATTATCACACATGCTTCATTGCTGTCTTGAGTTTCATGTCATTGCATAGTTCATGTAATGCTGAACACCTCACACATACAGATGTACGTACATAGATGCACATTTCAAAGTATGCAATTGCTAATTATCACATAACTCTGAATCCTACAAACAAAGCAGCCTCAGAGCTGAAGGATTATTTCCACGGCTTGATGACCCTCCACGTCACAGAATAGTGGAATTTAAGCACACTGTGGCACAGCTGTTGAAGAAACTGCCAAACCATCATCTTTTTATCATTACAACAGAATGACAAGCCAGGTAGATACACAAAAAGTAATCAATCAGTTTCATGCCAGAATCACGAAGCAAAGTTGTTATGTTGCCAGCTGGAAATGGGTGGTGTAGATTAACAGGTATCCAGACTGCAGGTGACGTGTACACCAACATGATAGTCATCATGTAAACAAAACTGAATGGTAAGAAGTGGCACTTTCAGCAATCCTGAATTTAAATCAAATGGCACTATGGTAGAGAACATTCCAGACAATGGAACAGGTGTAATGTTTATTAAAAACGTGTGTGGCTAACACACATGTACTCTCTAGAGCTACAGTAATGGCGATTTCTGTTGGGTGTGAAATGCGTTCCTTTGGCCAGCACAGGTGATGCCTGACTTGCAGGCCACCGGTGACGCCTCTCCCGCACGCATCTGCCAAGTGCCTAGATGTACAGCGTTGTGATATTGCAGTAGCCAGCCTGGCGACGGCACCGCATGCCTGCCGGCTTCTAAACTTGCAGAAAGTTCTGCTGTCGAGTAAACCTCATCAAAATATTTATAAAGCAGACACTGGAAAGTAAGCGGAGAACTTCGGAAATAAAGGGGCATTTATAACGTCTAACCTTATTTTGTGCTGAATTGGATTTTCCATATTGCTAAAATAAACCCTCTGTTTGTTGGCAGGGACAAAAATAAAAAACTCTGTGGAATAACAAACTTCCCCAAACGCGACTCTGGCGACCCTTTTATCGCCCGCCCGCCCTCCCTCCCTCCCTCCGCCGCACCACACAGTCCTGCACCGCTCCCCGTCTCTCCTACGCCACCTGATAATGCAGCCTGCAGTTTCCACTGAGGCGCACACTGAAAAAAAATACACCATTTCTGTTTTTTCCATGCAGTGAGATCCCCCCCACCCCAGGGAAAGCCATGCACCCCAAAGCAGGTCGGATTGAATTTGCGCGGGTGCAGATTAATATATCATTATCCTTCATCGCCAGAGCGACTCCGGCTCTGCCGCCACCTTTATTGTTTAATCTGCACCCCCCACTTCCCAGGAGGGCCATGGTGCAATATTTAAGATTTCAACCCTGGAGATGGAAAACAAACAGTTGGCATAAAGCTCGGAGGAGAGCAGGTGCCGCCCCGCACAGAATCTGCAGGCCTGCACACGCAGCCCCGCATGAGCATCCGGGATGCCACCACAGGTGCTCACCGACTTGCACAAAGTCTGATTTTAATCGCGACAGACTTAACAAGAGACCAACACTGGCACGGAGGCTTCTCCCTGCTCCTTGGAGAAGATGCTACTTTTTCCTCATGACGTGCTTGACTGAAAGGGGCGCCACGATTAACAAATCCAGGAGAAGCGGCCATGTTTAATGGACACCGCACTGCAGAAAAGACGACAATCTAGGCTGTCGACCAGAGAAACAAAGGGAAAGAAAGGTTTAAAAGAAAGGAGATCTGCCGCTTCTGAAGTAGCCCTAAAAACTCCCGTCAGTGAGGTGGGGAGTCAAAGGAGGTGACACCTTCTTCAAGGACATCAAGGTTCCCGGGGAACTTGTGGAAGAAGAGGAATATTATTAACCCAAGTGGCACCATCTTCCCGTTTCTTCAGACCCATCACATGGCGCACATTTCCGTGAAAGATGAAAGCTAATTTGGCTTAGGAAATTGTTCTGCATAAGGTCAAAACAATGCCACAACAATACCGAAAATGGGCCATTTTAAAAATAACTAGATGGGGAAAAAATGTATAGAGGCGTAGCGTTCTTTTTATCTAGGCCAGGAATCATGAGCGTGGGGTTGATTTCAACTTGACGGAGTCTGAGAAACAAAAGTTTAACTTCTAGAATGTACACGGTGCCCAGCTGTTGGATTTCAGATCCCCGTTAGGATAGTTTTTAGGCTTACAGAGGGATGACCTTGACCTCCTGTTGATTAGCTCTGATTAACTAAAATTGCAGCAAGACACTTTAAAAATATATTTGTTCATATTTTTTTAGTTTCCAGAAAATTTGAAAGGACTTCAACATGACTGAAGCAAACAAACCGGCCTTTAATGCGGTCTTTGTTTCCTGGGATATGGCAGCATGTCGGCACTTTCTGCAGCCTCCCGCATGCTGGCTGACACCACATGCTGCCGATGCTCTATAATTAACCCTGGCGTGGCTCCAGCACAGGTACCGAGAAGCGAAGCGGCCTGCCAGCAGATCTGGCAGACAGGAGCGATTCCCACAACCTGGGCTTCACCGTGCACAAGAGGCCCTTTAACACTTTCGACTGCGTGAAGCTGCAGCAGTGGCAATGTCTGCCCGCTCGCCCCACCACCAACCTGGCCCACCACACATCCCGCCACCAACCCGCCTGCCTCACCACCAACTCACCCCATCCTGTTTGCTCCCCAATGTGCAGGCTGTTATCGGATCATCGGAAAACAGGCCTCCATACGGCAATCTCGATCACCTCATGAGGTTCGATCTTGTCGAAACACAGTGTTTACGGGGCTTCGGATGATCGGCCGATTAGCATATTACGTAAATGTTTGACACACAGAGACATGCGGTCATTCAGAAAGAACCGACCAGGGCGGGAGGCTTTAAAGAGGAGTTAAATGACTCATGTTCAACTCAGAAGAGGAATAACCATAGGAACTGGGAGCTCAGAGGTACTGAATCCTCCTTAGGAGCCAAAACAGCACAAAAGCTGCTGTTTAGACACAAAGCCCAGCTCTTCTGCTAGATGTTTCAATACAGCACGCCACAGACTGAAACACCTGCCTCTCAGAGGCACACTGGAAAGCCAATCCAGCCAGATCACCTTCACGAAAGAGTCAAGGAGCCGCAGACAAGGGGCTCTCTGCTTTTATTTTCCAGCTTGATTTTAAGCGGTTAATTAGATGGACAAAAAATTGTCAGTAAGAAAACCTTGTGTGAAATTGTGATTCAGCAAATAACGTCAATGCTACCAGCTTCGATCATACTGTCTTGGAGCTTGGACTTCAACGAAAAGCACTTCAATATCAGCTTTTTTATATTTACAAATATTGTACGTCCATCCGTCCAACTGATAACCGTTTATCCAGGTCTGGGTCGCAGGGAAAAATATCATATGTTCTAATATTTTCAGGATTACATTATTATTTGACGTTATGTGTTGGATGTGATCATTTGGTTCATTTGTCTGTTTTAATTCTAATTAAAGAGAGGAGACGCTGAACTGGCTGTTAACCTATTGAAGATTCAGTTTAATCTCACCCTTATTGTACCCATCCAGGGACAACAACGACAGGCGGCAGATTATTAAGTAAGCAAAAGTATTTAAAACTACGCGAGCAGAGATAAGAGAGGGCGCAGGTAGGCGGCGCCGGGGGTGACCGGCGGAACTCCGGTCGGTAGATAAGCGTGATAGATGAGCTCCGGACGCTACTCGACCGGTTTCGGCTCTTGGAGCTGGTGAAATAGGGCACCGCAGCTGTACGATACGGAGGGACTCATCTACGCTACTCGGTTTCATGCGGTTATGAGCTTACAGGCATCGTCCGTGTGATATAAAATACATATATACTGTATTTAATAACACACCCCAGAAGCATGCAAACATCTACACACTGCAAATCCATTACACTGCAATATTACAATTCTTTATTTTACACGGTAAATCTCTTCATTAGAAATTGACCAGGCAAAAGAGATAAAAGTAACAGTGATATTCAGTACGGAATAATAAAACTAAATATCTGGCTATCCGCTATCTCTCTGTCGAATTAGCGGGAATGGTCTCAATTAATATTTGCAAAAAGTCGCAACGTATATTTTTCACCCGAACAACTGTAGCTTACATACGAAAAAAATATTAAAATGCAAGTTATGTCCGTGGGTGTTATATAAAAAAAAGTTTCATAATGAATTATAAATGAAGGGATATTCACGTTTTTGTTTCAGACCGCACCTGCTTATATTTGGGTCAGTACAGTATGAATCTAACGATGCAATTGCTATAGAATCGCTGCTGCATTTTAAAAGTTTAGAAAACGTACAGTAATGAGGACAGAAACACCCCAGCATCCGCCCTAAGGCCGTCACATCTGCCCTCCCTTTATAAAGGGGACACAGGGCGGCGGCATAATTATAAAGCCACGTTGCTCCCTATCCTGCCCCTGTTAAACGGGAGAATCTCCTTTCGCTTATTTGATATAAATACATACATTTTCTAACCACACCCAGCAGCACCCTGTGCTCTGGATAAGATCCTTTCCATTATTATTTCTATACATAGCGTTTTAAGGTATGATCGTAACCTAGAGGAAAACGCGGTGTCGGGGACGGGCAGTGCGGGGAGAGAAACCCATGGCGCCCCCCCTGGGACTCGGCCGCTCTCTCAAACCCGGTGCTGACGGGCCGGCCCCCACAGCCAAGCTGTCCTGACCTGCGCTTTTAACTTTGCCAACGCAAAGACACTTTACCTTTGGAGTCTGCTCCTGACTTTCACTGACCGCTCCCCCTCCGCGGCCACTTCATTTTTTTTATCATTTATTGCGCACTTACGACGCCGTTCGCTGCCGGACTAATCGCTCTTCACATTGTAAAAACGCTGGATTCTTTTTTCTGCCCGAAAGCTGGGTTGAGTTTGCTGGGCTATTTTGCCGCTAAGTACCCCGTCCCAACACAGCATTTAGGTTACTGGCTTGACCCGGCACGTGGGTACCTGTGGTCTCGCGTACCACATTAAAAAAAATGTCGTCGAAACCGTTGGAGAACAACTCAAAAGTGGCATAGATGTAACAAGGCGAACTGACTACTTTTAATTTAATTGTTATAATAATATTTATAATAAGAATATTGTAATATTATAAACGATAACAATAATAATGCTAGTTCATCAGATCTACTTCGCTTTGATTTTAACATTACAAAGTCTTTCGTCTTACGTCAGCTATAACGTTAGTTAATGTGAGCTAGCTAGTTGCTGTGATCTAACTAATGGATAAGGTATTGCCAGCGGATGATTATCGTGCAATAAACTCTGACACCGAAGGCCGTCGAGTTTTCTGGTTCGCAAGATATTCATGTTCTGGAGAATTAATCCTGTCAACAGCAATAAACATTTACAACAACATTTGCTATTTGTAAAGTGACGATATTTAATTATGGTATATATACATTAAAGATGGTCCCAATATGTATTTCATAACAATAAACGTCATAAATGAACAACTCAGTAAATTTAACCCAACACTGTCAAGAATAATCTAGTCTTGGGTAGTTGTAACAACCCAGCATTCTGGTTCAATTACATAACCCAAAAGGCTGGATCAAAAAAAACTGCGTCTTCTGTCCAAAATTTACCCAGCACTGGGTTGCCAGTTAACCCACATTGGGTTGTTTTTAACCCAGCATTTTTAGAGTGTAGAAATACTACAATAGCAGATCTTGGCTAGGGCAAGCAACATGTGCAATTGCCCACGGTAGCATTTTCTGAGGTTAGCAAATGTCCCGTCCCCTCACAGTACAGGGTGAAATTAGGCAGTGAGGGTTATTTATCACAATCAACCAGTTACATGTACGATGGAATTTTTTCCAATTCTTAAATGTTAATTTAAAAACATACTCTGGAAATCATCTCGTGACCCCCTGCCAGTGTCTCGCAACGCCCACTTTGGGAAACTCTGGCCTAGGGCACCTAGGGTTGGCAACTCTCACACATCTGGCGTGACACTCACGTTTTTCACTCTTGCTGTTATGCAAGAAATCTAATGGCAAATTTATATTATTCCATTATAAACCTAAAATTAACTACAACAGAGGTGTTGGGGTAGTTTGCAAACCCAACAGACTATTTACAAGGTAAAAAAACTATTTCATACATGTAAATGCATGTGCAGACTTGTCTCAAATTGAAAATCCACTTAGGTAATTTCAAATAAAATTAGCAGTCTGTGGGCTCCATTAATTTTCATCTGGACCTTGACAGGCTTTGGAGGAACTTTCTGTTAAGTACAGGACCCAGAGATGGAGTTCCCCAGAATGTCCCGGTGTTTATCCTCTCCTCTTAAAAATCAGAATTAAAATGCTTGTACTACACTAAAAACAAAGAAAAAATGTCTGTCATAAAGAAAATGGCTTGGCATGAGTAACACCTTCCAGGGGAATCCAGTCCACATGACACGATTCCTATAGCTGTGGGGGGCTGTGTGGCTCAGCAGGTTGGGACTCTGTGCCTTTGATCAGAAGGTTGTCGGTTCAAACCCCAAGGCCAGCAGTGATGTCACCATTAGGCCCTTAAGCAAGGCCCCTACCCACCAATGGCTGACCCTGCTTTCTTAAAAATGTATATCACTTTCAATAAAAGCATCTGTTAAATAAAAAATAAATTCTTTCAGAGAATCCTACCTATGTGGGAGGATTTAAGAGTCCTATAGTTGTAATGGACTATGGGCAATGCGTTCACCACAATAATGTTATCAGACCTCACTGTAGGAGGTCAGCTTTATGATTTTGGTAAAAATAGGTGCAATTATTGCACCTGCCCGAAATTTCATTGTTAATAACAATAGATGAAAGGTGCAGAACAATAGCAGGTGAGTATCAGTGAGTTCATGCTGCTCTGAAGCAGTCTGGCCAAAGCTCAAGCGTGCTACCAAATTCCTCCTGAAGCGCTTGACATATGGGGCTCCAGAGCCCCACCGGGGTCCCCTGGCACCTCTCTCAGCCTCACCAAATGGGCAGCACCGTCTCTGCATCCCACCAGACAGGTGGCCAACCTGCCCTCTAATATTAATTTTACATTTACGGTTAGTGTGTGTCAGCGTCACTCTAGACGTGCGCGGTGCAGAAAGCCCGTAGCCCATATGGTGTCTCTAGTAAACAAATTCACAGGAAATTAAGAAAAATGAGGAATACACGGTAAAAACTCTTACCTGCCAGAAACACAATTAACCTGTACTATTCATCACGAGAGAAACACAGATTTTCTGGCAAGGTGTTCCTCCCCCTCACTCGTAATTTAAAAAACTGGGGAGACCTTCAGATGTCGGAAATATCCCAACTATGCTGTCCTTCTTTTTCAAGTCATGCTGAAAGCAAGACACGTAGGGACATTTTAGACTAATCATCATCTGGGTTAAAAATGAAAGAGCCTCCTGCCAAACATGCTGCCAGATCCACACATCAACACGCGTGATGGATGAACCCCGTAAGCCCCTGGCATGTCTGACAGTGTTTTACTGCGCGCTGCCTGCGGCGATCAATCCACCGCGCAAAAAGGTACCGTTACACCCAAGGAGGACTTTATCCCTTCAGACAAATGTACTGGGAACTCTTTGGCTTTCCGACCAATTATTTAACTGGCTGTGTTGGAGACGGTGGCCCATATTCTGAGGTGTGGAGTCCCAGAGAGGCCCGCCCCCCCCCCTGTCCCCCGCCTGTCCAGCTGCCGCCCCAACAAGACAAAGCGTAGTCACACTGAGCCCTACTTCCAAGATGGCCACTTCAGCATCAGCATGACCCAAGGCTGACGTCTTCCTCTCCACACACACAAATCTGTTTAAAGGCCACAGGGTACAGATTTAAAAAGCCTTTTTACAAATATGTCTATTTTAAGAGAGCTATATCACTATGAGTGATTGGTAGAGAATGGCCAGACATGTTTAAATCATTATATAGTTAAGAAAAGATTAAATGATCCTTTTATGTGTCAGTATAGTAAGTGATACACAGTGGGTTTAGGACTAAATAAAATACCTGCAGTAAACAATCATGATTATGATAATAAAGCCATTAAATATTTATGTATGTCATTTTAAAATGAATAACAGTATAAGTAAGAGATGCAGTGCAGGTATGTTTATAACGTACTCCAGGGTTTATGGAAGGTACAAGTACAGAATACACAGCAGACAGTCTGCCAGTTAAGCTACACTGAAAAATATCGAAGATTACAGACACATTTATGTATTTAATTTGAAATCACGAAAATGAAAAGGGAGCTAATTTTTCCAAATCAACTCAAGGACTGATTAGAAACAATAAAAACTGATTAAGAAAATTTCAGCAGCGTGTTTGGTTAAAAATCTGCAATGCAGGGCCATCTGAGATGCAGTTAGACACTGTTTCTCTCAAGCAAAGTTTACAGTTTCGTAGATGAAGAAACAAAGGACAAAAAAATAACAATCAGTCACACCCTGCCAAATGCATTTACTGTTTACTTTTTATGGTGCCTTGACAAACACATAAAACGCATACGTAGGCGTAAGTGAAGGGGGGGGGGTTCTATATTATGACTGTATACTGACATTCGATCTCTCACTCATTCCTAGAATTAAACCTTCACAAATAGGGGAACCAGTTGAAAGTTTCCAGCTTCTCTTTCACAATAATCAATAATATTGAGGCCAATCTGAAAAGGTAATAAAGACAAACGTTGAGACAGCCGAGGGATCCGCCAGCATTGGCAAGAGAGGGGAGGGGACGAGCCGCATAACTGGCATGCTCACTGATGGGGGGTCAAGGGTGAAGCCAACAGTGGCATTCCACAACTTTTCCTATTCTGGGCGTAAATCGCCAGGAATTAAGACTTTACTCCAAATGTTATTTCTTTTATATGCTTATAAAGATTATAAATAGTCATATTATAAGCAATCACAAACTGTAACTATGTAACATTACAGCTACGTAACACTGGAACAGGGTAACACTGCGTAATGCAACACTAGCTATATTACACTAACAATGCAACACTGTTGCAAAGTAGCACTGTAAAAATGTAACACTCTGTAACAATATTACAGTGCAAAAATACACAGCAATACACAATGTAACAATATATTATGTAAAGTTCACAAAATGTATCTGCATAATTTGAATAACTGATGGTGCATAAAAAGCTAAGTCTTTGTTTGCTCCCTCATAGGCTATGATCTATGAACATTGCTTTATTCCCTAAACTCCCTGTTTCACCAGTACCTTACAGTCGCGATAACATACATACAATACATGGACGGCACCCTAAGGGGCAGATAGATACAGACCATGCCAAGCACCCAGGCCTGGGTTATCTCCAGCCCAGGGGGATGTGAGCAGTTCCGACAGGCCTGGGATTAAGCTCCTTTGACAGCAGTAAGCTTTCCATTCAGGCAGCTTCTACAGTTTATTTATCATGGATAGAACTTTTCTTTGAACAGTGATTACTGCTGATGTCAACCCAATTAGGATCAAAGCGGATGGTATCCAAAGCTACCACACTCTAGAGCAGGATGGAGGAGCCCAGAAAAACAGAGCATGGCAGTCGGTAGAACCAGGACACAATAACCTAAAGATGGGAACTAGAACCAGGAGTGTGACTAGTTTAAGAAGCAATAAAAACTGTGATCACACAATTTAAACGATCGCAGGCACAGAGCAGTTTCCAGTGGAGATGGATGGCTACCCCGTTATTAACGACTCCCATTTAATCACAATTTTAAGTACGAGAGTAAATGATCAGAACATAGATCAACCAACTTTCTTAGCTGTTTGCAGGAAATCTTCAACTTTAGCCGAAACGAAGGCGAACAGCAACTCATGCTAATTGATAACGGGGGCTGCCAGCACCTCCCTTGCAGGCCAGGAAATGGGCAGGACAGCAAAGGCGAATGAATTGGCGAGTGGCGTGCCAAGAGAGAGCTGGAGGGCGGTGAAAGACGGCACTCCTCAAATACCCACGCCGAGTTTCAAAGAAGCCACCATTAGTGGGCTATCATTAAGAAGGGCCGGCCCCTCTGCTCCCCGGCGGACGGGGGGGGGGAGGCTCGCCAGCCCGCATCTCTGGAAGCCAGCACGGACCGCAGAGAGGGGCTAAGGACCAATGAAGTCTCAGAGCAGCATTGCTCTGCGTTGCCACGGCGCCCTCAATTCCCAGCCCAACTGTCATTGCTGGAATTGGCTTTGACTTGCTCAAGCAGAGAATTTTTAAGTCATATGGCAATTAACAACTATTGCCCTTGACAGGACTCACTTCTAGCAATCTCGACTACCTCGCTATTATCTAAGCATGAGTATGTTACCCTCAAAAGACACACTTGTTCCAGAGTTTTCATTTTCTAGCTTTTCTACGATGGCCAATGACCTCAAATTGAATACTTTTCACATATTCTATTTAAAAGTCACAAAAACAACAAGATGTGGCGTACTGTGGTGTTATCACCAGCCGCGTGCTAAAACCACCGTGTTTCGTCCAGAGCTAAAACCACGTGATAGGGGAGAGTGCTACATATTTATTGTATCTACGTTTCTATAGCCGCACATTTACGTAAACGCCCCGCAGACGTTAGGTTCAAGTGACTTCAAAGACGGACAACTATCTCCCTCTTAATCTGAAGCACACTTCATCTCAGAAAATGCTTCACAGCTGCACGCATCTAATATTTTCTTTGAAGATCTGACAAAGGGAGGCCATCGTCTCAGGAATGAAGAACCTGCGACGAGTAGGAAAGCGCGAGTAAACTGTCGATAGCTGCGGGAGTAACTTGAAAATTATAAACAATATAACGATGCACCTTCAATAACAATAATGACAGCGCAGCCGACTCGTTCCAAAACGCTCCAAGCAGTAAAACAAAGCGTGGTGTCGCTGTGATCTCTCGCTCCCTCTCGCTCTCCCTCGCTCTCTCTCCCCCCTCTCTCCTTTGAATGACAGGTTTCTTTTTTTTGTTTTCTATCTGTGCTCCTTTCTTGACTTGGTGTGCAGAATCTGTTGCTGACAATAAATTGGCAAAATACTAAAATTCAAATCTCCCTCCTTGGCGTGACACGCAAAACCCTCCGAGTTTTCTAAATTCCGTCGTGGAGTCTCTGATTTTCCATCTTTTGTCAACACACACGCAAGCGTATGCCTAGAGACGGCAGGGAACGTCATATTCATTATCCTACAAAGCACAGAGCCGGGAGGGAAGCCTTGATGTTGACCAATATGAGAAATGAATCACAAAGAAGATTCAATAACTATTCAACTGCCATTGAAGGCAGACCTTAGCAACATTACACTGGAACTGTCACTTCAAAAACAAAATGGAAAAAACTCTTTTCCTTTCCTTCAGTATCATAGCTCTTTCTTTACTTGGTAAACAAGTATCCTAGTATTACAATACTGGCCCAATTTCACCTCCACTGGCTGAGATTAGCAAGCTATCCAACCTGTAGTTGGATGTGGCCGCTGGATGCAGCCGATTTGATGCAGGCAAATAAAACCAAATGAAACTCTTTAATTTTCTGCTCTTTTATTTGATCTTTAATAGCCAAGTAGTGAGTGCAATCTTAGAAAAAGCTGTGCATTTAAAAATAATCTTCTGAAAGCTACATTGGAGCATAGCTACCGCACATTATTGTAAGCCATATGAAGTAAACACAGATAACAATACAGCTACAATACAGTCAAGTTTAGAAATAAAATGTTTACGTAAAGGAAGAGTCACAAGTGAATATAACAACAGCAGTAAAACCACATACAGTGAAGAAGTGGATGAGTTTAGATCAATAACTTATTGTGAGAACAAAAGAAAAAAAAAACAAGATTCTAATCTCAATTGATTTATATCTATCTTGAAACATCAATAATCCCTAAATCTAAAAAAAAAAAAAAAAACATCTTCAGTATAATTAGTGTGGTGGTAGGTTTTGTGATATGTGTAACTCTTTCTCCTGTGCTGACTAATATTTGCTACTAGTCACTCGTCGGGAACTCATTGGTAAATGGTATTACAAGACATGTCATTGTCCACTAGCACTATGGATCAATCTCTCCAGAAAGCGTACGATGCGCCAGAGAATGCTACTATCACTGTAAAAACGGCAATGCCATCAATGCCCAGCTGTCGGCTTTAATTGCATAAAACAAAGTAATTTGAGCGCGGCGGGGGGCATGAGGGGGTAAGTGATGAGACAGAAGGTCACCGCCTCGCTTTCCCAGGTCATACGGCGTGCTTCTCCATCCACAAACACTCCCAGCATGCCTCGCCGCTAATATTGAGATGTATGATAAGACGTGGCCTTGCCATCTGTTTACCGCCGCGTTGCTGAGCACAGGGCTGATGTGAGGGCGCCAGGTAGTTCGACAGTACAGCCGTGCCAGGGCAACATGCCTGCCTGCTGCTTCCATGACGACACAGTGGTACAACTGCACCAGCAATTCCGTAACTGGGAAAATATATTATATTATTTTTTAAGCCAATGCTGCACCTTGTTTTGTTTGTCAAGATTGACATTTCCTGGAAGAAGTTCCTTGAAAAGTTTCAGCTCAGCGTCTTCCAGGAACTATCAAAAAAAATAAAATAAAATACAGTGCCTTCACGCGTCGATGTGTGAATCGCAGTGGTTTCTGGGAAGACCTTTGTCAGAAAAGATGTTTCCTGGGATTCTTGCAATCATCGCTACCACTCAGTCAACAAAAGCGAAACACAGTTACGACAGACAACTGGGTCATGGCCGTCTATCGAGGTCGCTTGCTCGCCAGCTTCCAGCGAGAGCGGACACGCGCTTTGGTACTGCCTGGTTCCTGACGAGCTCCCTGACGACCCGTCTGTTGGCTCTCCCCAGGACAGAGGAGAGCGCTTCTTCAGGACCAGGGTTAGCAGCTGGAGATGGACACCAGCTTCCGGAAGCCATATTTAAATAGAAGCTACAGCAGAACCAAAATCTAAAGACTCTTTGAGTCTGAAGAACATCAGTGTACACCCAACATTACTATACACTCAACATCAGTATACACCTAACATTACTGCGGCCCAAAATCAGTGTACATCCAAAATCAGTGTACACCCAACATCAGTGCATACCCACCCAACATTAGAGTATACCCAACATGAAGAATCACTCACAATTTCCAGGACTGTTGTCCAGGTTCCTGAGAAACACGGCCTATATAAAGCGAGTGTCAACAATAGGTATATCAGAACATGCATAAAAATCAGTCATGTTGTGACCCCCCCCCCCACCCCCCTGGCAAGCATAGGTGCATTTTAAACGGTTTCTGAGGAGTTGTGCACTTTATAATCTACAGGAACATCTCCGGCAAACCGCTGCTCTCCCAGGCACCGCCGATACACAAATTACAACTTGCAAAGCGCTCCGGGGCGTGTTGACACAACCTTCCACAAATAATCTTTTAATTTGTCTCTACATTTGCATTTGGTGGAGGAGCCTTTCACCTCCGACAAAGTCTGGATCTGAGGATCCCTGACGACGCGTGACAGGCGGCTCCCCCCGGTGGCACGGAGGCTCATCAGACACATTTATGGCATCACCGTCAATCTCTGGGGCTGACGCTAAACAGCAGGAGAAAATCCCCGTATGGAGATGAGATGTTAACGTCGTCTCGACGCTCTGTGCTGCTCGGTAAACCATGTAAGCTCACAAAAAAGGTTCGTAATTGCAACCTCACCTCGAAATGTTTTTTCCCAGTATTGTCGGTATGCGTTGTCTCGGAGAACCAGTGGCACAGGAGTCCCCTTCATTTGAGTCATTACGCTTCACAGATAAACAGGTAAAACCTTGCAGATACACAGCGACGACATGGAACGAAGGAAGGAACCGCCATTCATCTCTAGATAAGGTGGCTGGTGCCTGGAGATTGTAGAATGCAGACTCTAGAATGTTCCGAAAGCATGCGGAAGTAGCGCTCCTGTTCCCGGCCTTCTAGCAACACACACACACGGCCTGAAGCTGCTCAGATCCAGGCAGCAGTGCTGGGAGCATCCTGCGCTGGCACCTCCACTGGCCGCCCGGCATGACACCTGAGCGACAGCTGAGGGTTTGAAAGGCACTTTGTCCAATTAGAACCGCGCAGAGAACCTCCACCTGTCCCTGACAGAGATGGAGTGGTTCTTCGAGGAGCCACTATGGCGCCCCGCCAGGTAAGGGCGCCCAAACACGGCTCCTCGTGCTAGCGACAATTAATGAGCTTCGCACGCCACCCTCCCCTAATATGAGACGACAGATAATGAATATTCCCTCATAATTAAAACCCTAATTCATCATGACCAGTTCATTTTTTACCCCCGGTTGGGTATTATTCCTCAGGAATGTGAGTCATTTACTGAGACTGTCCAGGTCCTGTTTGTTGTCTGTCATCAAAAGGAGGAGAGTATATGAGGAGCTTCAACACAAAAAGACTCTATGGGGAAAAAGGGACTTGCCAAAATTTTGGGGGAAAATAGGAACGCACTTCCAGGAGCCCACAGCATGATAAGGTTATATACACAACGGCCATACCTCCCTCAGCAGTCAGCTGGCGTGATAGCATGCCAACAGGGCATTCTCACGCAGCACAATGGGAACTGTATTAAGTTATCAGCCCTTTTGTGGAAATAGAAAGATAAAATTAAACGACCCCTGTTCCAAGCACATTATTCAAATTAGGCTACAGACCGGAGCAACTTAAAGGGGACTGTCACTGAAATCACAAGAACGTCACAACTGTACAGTAAATTACGCTTATTTATATTTCGTAAGCACTGAAAATGAGCACTTTCATGTTTCATTTCAAAGGCTGTGTATTACAGCGGCTGGCAACCTCAAACAAACAGAAATCCCGCAGAGAATTCCAGCAATATCTGGACTATATTCAGACTCTTTACCTTTTCAAAGCCACAGTGGATTGTGGGAAACCGAGGATGGGGTACCAGCAATGGGTAGCAGGTTTTTCATATAAATATCACCGTACAGGATTTTGTCTGAGGCTGGGAAAACAATGACGGGCGGTGAATGAGCAGGAATGCACAGAGCGGGAGATTACAGAGAAAGCAGAAAAACACTGACAAAACCGCAAAGCAGATAAACTCCCAGGGAAAGAGATGAGTAACGAACATTTTACAAATAATCTCGTTCTCTAACAGGACGATATATGAAGGAAACCAAACAGGCCACCTCAGCTGGCTGCAGACTTTCAGCTGGAAAATTTCAGCCCATTCCATGCTGACAGACCAGAATTTCTGTCTTGCTATTTCTGTGTGACTATTTCAGTCTGTCACTTAAAAATAGCATTTTAATAACCTGACACTTGGTTCATTATTACTCCTTAATTATGGCATTAGGAAAATAAAATGGCAAATATTGAGTCTGATAAAACTTCTTGGCGGGGAGCAGGGAGCTGGTGCCTGTGGCACAGCTGGGAAGGTGGGGCCATCGCTCATCAGCCAGGCCGACAGAGAGTCTCAAGGCAGCGTGTTGGTACATCACCTTCAGCAGGCAAGGTGAGGCTCCGCACTGCCTGTTAACCTAAGCAGAAAGCAGCCTTCAGTGGCCTCATACAAATGCTGATATGTGAGCGTAATAAAAAAATAAATAAACATTTCACACAACAGTGTAGAGTTCCACAGCTCCCACCCCCAGGGCAATGATCAGACGGGGTGGACAGGTTCTAACATCACCGACTCAGCTCCAGCCTGGTCGCTCTGTGGAAGACGGCCTGCCTTTAATCAAACTCTGATTGGCGGTGAGCCTCTTCGGACACGCAGGTGACATCACGACACAGCGTTAGACTTCAAAGTGTACAGAACCAATGGTACGAGATCTCAGTGCACACGCTGTTTCACACCTACTGCCATTTCTATTGTGACTTTTAAAGTGTTTAAATCTTTGACTGCCCCTTAATCCTAATCACACCCAATCAAGCTCCTATGTACATATCATAGAATAAATGAGGAGGTTTTTCCCAAATGCTCAATTGCACAGCTAAGATCATCCTTTTCACGGAACACCCCTAATTTATCACACTGCTTGTGAAAACCAGACTTCTTACCAGCGATGCCGACTAGCAGGACAAACCAGGACCTGTCCTAAGGGACTTTATACATAAGTCTTTAAATTCTTATTTAAATACAATTCTAGAATCTAACATTTATTTTCATAATTATGTGACAATGACAACAGCAACACGCTGACACAATACTATTATGATTACTGTTTTTTGTTCAATTCTTTATTTAAATATATTTATGGAAGTGGATATATATTTACAGTGAATGTTAACCCCGACAGTAACACTGTAACACTACTAAACGCTTTACTTTTACTAAATCTGCTTTAATCCCAGCATTTCCAAATACCGTATATTTAAATTGTTCATCTGTCTCGCTACAATTACAAACGCATTACGATGTGCATTTATAAAGGACGGAGTCCTTCATGAATCACTTTTTATTATTTACTGTGCTTTTTCATATCTTGTCATGCACCGCTGTGGAGGAGACCGTGATCACTTCATTTTACCCCATATCAAGATGATAACTAAACTATGAAAAGTCTCTAGATAAATATGTATATAGAAATATTCATATCGTGTGTTGTCAATTAGCCTTTATATCAATATTCTAGCTTAGCCAAGACGTGTGTGATTATTAAATGTAAACCTTGGTAAATCCTGTAATCCTGATGTTCAGGCGTGCAGATGTGTAACAGGCTGTGCAGTTCATACATGTAAAACAGTAAAGTTTCACGGAGAATGAGATGTGGTTTTAAAGCAGTACCGTTTTTTCAGGATACGACCGCGAAAATTTTTTTTACAGTAAAATAAGTAACGCGTCGACCTGTAGCTCTCCTTACGTAAGTTTCTAATTTGTTCGGTTCAAAATTATAAAATGCACAGATACACGCTTTAATATCTAATGTATTACGCCACATACATAACAGGTATTATTAAAAAATAAAATAAAAAACACACCACAAACTACATAACAATTATATCCCTCAATACATCACTCAATATAGCCATTGCATTTAAAAGATTTCTTTCAGATGTTCATTAATTTCATGTTGCATTTCGCATACGGGCAAGAAAGCATACTGCTTTACAAGCAGGGATTTATACGTAGATTTGGAGGAAACTCTGTAATTATGCAGAATGTGATAAGGACCGCGAGACAGCTCACCTGTCCGCATGAAAAATACGCTTTACGTTTTAATGAATTCGCACTTAGCTTCCCCGTAATGTCCCCTCACTTCCCAGCTCATTAATCACCTCGCTTTCCCACTTCGGCTGAAAAATCTTACAAATCGGTAAATTGTGCCGTAAACAAACTTTATCACACCGATGAGCTTTTAATTAACACCGCTTTGACGCACCCTAATAATGCATCTAGAGTATTTCCATTCATGACTATTTCAGCGAACTATTTTAGATATTAACTTGTTAAAATGGGACGGAGATCTGAGGCGGCCCATCTCACTGGAGACCGCACATCACCGCCCCCCTCCCCCCCGTCACCAGTAGTCCCGCGTCTGCCAGCTCCACTTCGGCCACCAGTGAGCCACACTCCAAAATAAACTGTCCCGAAAGGATACAACTTTCTGTTTGCTTTAAAGGGAGTAAACTTAGCTGAATCTCATCCCATAAAACATCAATAAAAGAGGTCATGTTTCAAGTGTGTGATAAATGCATTTCGGTCAGGATCTACATATCTGATTTTCCCTCTTTCCACATTATCTCTGCGCTTAAGCCCAGATTCCATCTTAATTTATGTATAAAAGGTACAATATTTGCTGATTATGAAGCCGAATATGTTTATCTCTATAGATAAACTATTCTTATTGGCTTCAGATTGAAACAAAGTGTATTTGTGGCAAGACTGTAGAGATGGTCCAGGCATATTTTACATGTTTACGCACAAAAGGGGTCCATTTTTTCCTGAGGAAAGTCCAGACACAACTTCATCCACATCTAGACCAGTAAAACCTGGGGAAACATTACAAAATCAAATGACTTTTTCATAAATGAAGCTCCTTACAATCTGTGACAAATATGTGTGTCGTTTCAAGATTCCAGTTGTCATCTGAATGTATTACTAATAAACAGGAAAATCCACCTGCCACCATGCATCCGGCTGCAGACTTTCAAACGACATGTGTGATACTTGCAGGAACACCGATCTTACACACTGGTGTAGAACAAAATCATCAATACCTATTCACATCAAACACACACTCTACATCCTCAGAATACTTGAATAGCAACACACATTTCTGAATGGTATGATGTATGTCGGCCTTGGAGCCCCAACGATTGGACTCTGCTACAGCTACCATTGCACTACGTGCTTCCTCTTCTCTGGGACCATCTGGATTTCTTAGCTACCATTAATTGGAGGAGTCGGGTCAGGTTGATATTTCTTCTTAAAGGCTATTAGGTGAATGTGATGAGAAAGGTGTGATATAAATTACATGAAAGCGGGAGTGAATTCCCTGAAATGTTTTGAGCACAGGATCTCCAGCCGGCTCTTCTCTCCGAGCTGTCATGCACATAAATATCATACAGGTGAAAGTGTCGACCACAAAACCAACAAAACTAATGGGTTAAATTAATGACATGCAGAATAAGACATAAAATACTTATTTATACACAATGTTATGCCACAGAGCAGAACAGCCATCACTCTCCAGGTAAATTTCAGATAAATACATCTCTTCTCATTGTCTTTTGAGATTAGCGTCAAACCCAGCACATAAGAAATATCTCAATAAGGAATTTGCCTCAATAAAGATTAAATTAATCTCTCACTGGTGATAAACAACTGTGAATTAATTAAAGCTGATTTTCAAAAGGAGCAGCTGCATCCTTCACCGCTGACTTGAATTGGCGTGTTTACAGGCTATAATCATGTAATCATATGATCTGTGTGTTTATAGTGAACTTAAAGAACCCAAATTTATGAATCTTGGTGCATGACTGACATAAAATAAACAAACTATCCGACCTTAATATCCGTTTCCTGACTCCGGATTCCATTTCTGATACATCAAACAGAAAGATTTTATTTTGAAGCTCAGAATATCAAAATAAGCAGCTAACTGACTGATATATCAAATATATACTACACATACTATTAATATGCAGGGTAGTGTTGTGGACATTGGGTCTATACATGCAGTATATAGGTAAATAAATCAGTGGAAATCCATCTACAATCATGAAACTGTCATTATGCCCTTATAATCTGCATATACACATACATACATACATACATACACCAACATACATACACGTGTGTCTCATGACTCTCATCTTTATTCTGCCATGCTTCTCCATGAATCAAAAATTATTCTACAACGCTCACCAGCTGCTAACACATGCTATAAATTTATATATTAAATTAAATTATGAGTGGTCTTTTTCCGAATCAATGCAAATGTTACTTATTAAGCATGTTGAAATCCCCCATAATTCCTAGCAGCCAGAGAACGATTCACATTTTGCTCTGAATTCGGTCACAATGCTGCTAATGCAAGTCCGTTAAGATTCGTGAGGAGCCTTGATTTAATGCCAGGTGATCTTTAACCCGTTTAACCGCAGAGGTGGGACATACACACCCCCTCTTTCCTCCTGGCAAATACTGTGGTGGCAGATGCTGGTGAGAGAAAAAAGGCAAATTAAAGGTGTTAAAAGCCCACCGGATGAGATCAGAAATACCCCAAAGAGAGACCATGAAATCCCTCTCAGAGAAGCAGTACATTCAAATGAAGTCCAAAGGCCCTTCTGTTAGCCAGGAGCCATGGGCCTGAGCCAGTACAGGGGCCAGACGTGGACATCCAGCCATAATGTGACCACAGACACACCGGCAGCACTTATGGCCATGACCAGGAAAAGCAAAATGCTCACACACAAATGCCAGCTCAGAACCGAAAGCTGCACTCGTGCCAAATCACTCCAGATAACGTTTACATTGTTCAAGCTCAGTATTCTCAATGCACAACTGCCTTCATGCAGAAATCGTTTATGGAAACTGCAGAGTGGAGAAGGGCAGAAACTCACACGTGAGTAATTAGGCTGAACAGTTTAAGAATATTTTAATTTTTTTATTTTCACTTTTATCCAAAGTGATGTACGTTTTTTGAGCAGGACCAGCCAATCCCTGGAGCAATTAGGGATTAAATACCTTGCTCAGGAGCACATTGGGGAAACCACTCTCTTAGCCGTGGGATTCAAACCCACAACCTTCAGATCACAGGCATGACATACTAACCAGCTCCACCACAGCCCTAAGAAACAACTAAAACACACATATTTAAAAACGGCGAACAAGGCTCGAAAGAGTAAATGTCAATTCTGAGAGATCCTGCCAGACTCTGAGAGACACTGTCTTACTCTGAGAGACCCTGCCTCATGCTAAAAGACTCTGTCTGACTCTCAGAGACCCTGTCTGACTATGAGAGACACTGCCTCATGCTAAAAGACTCTGTCTGACTCTCAGAGACCCTGTCTGACTATGAGAGACGCTGCCTCATGCTAAAAGACTCTGTCTGACTATGAGAGACCCTGTCTGACTATGAGAGACCCTGCCTCATGCTAAGAGACTCTGTCTGACTCTCAGAAACCCTGTCTGACTATGAGAGACCCTGCCTCATGCTAAGAGACTCTGTCTGACTCTCAGAGACCCTGTCTTACTCTGAGAGACCCTGCCTCATGCTAAGAGACTCTGTCTGACTCTCAGAGACCCTGTCTGACTATGAGAGACCCTGCTTCATGCTAAGAGACTCTGTCTGACTCTCAGAGACCCTGTCTGACTATGAGAGACCCTGCCTCATGCATAGAGACTCTGTCTGACTCTCAGAGACCCTGTCTGACTATGAGAGACCCTGCCTCATGCTAAGAGACTCTGTCTGACTCTCAGAGACCCTGTCTGACTATGAGAGACCCTGCCTCATGCTAAGAGACTCTGTCTGACTCTCAGAGACCCTGTCTGACTATGAGAGACCCTGCATTATTTCTATTGTGGGTAAGTGGGGGGGGGGGTCTTGTAATTTGCCCACCTCTGGTTTAGCTGAGACCGTCCTGACTCCCCTCACTGTCTGACTCCAAGCCTCAGGCAACTAAAGCACAGCTGTCTCTCCCCCATCTCACTATCAGAATAAGGGGGCCAGCTGTGCTGCATAGAGAGAGCATTGGGGGGGGGCTTGGGGGGGGGGGGCAAGATAAGCAGCGGGCACCTGTGTGTAGCTAGCTAGCTGCGTTTCCCACTTTACTGAAAATGTTTTTTTTTTTTTTTCTAGACCATTGTAATTCCAAGCCCTAACTCCATATAACTGACAGTAACACCACATCACTGACAGTAACACCACATCACTGACAGTAACACCACATCACTGAAACTCCACCCCTCCCCACATCACTGACCCTAACCCCACATCACTGACACTAATCCCTCATCACGGACATTAACCCCACATCTCTGACACTAATCCTAACCCTAACCCCACATCTCTGACTGCACCCTACACCCCCTCTGTAATCTCCACGGTAATGTTAACTGGGCCTCTCCAGTGACCAGGGAGAACATAATCCCTGGTATTTCTGAATGTCACAGCGTAAGGACGCCTCCGCCTCTCAGCAGGCTTCAGCAGCCCCTGTGGCAGCGGCATGGTTTCTGGGGCTTCGTGCGAGAATGTGTCTGAGCGCCTAAGTCCCCTCATGCCCTGCCCCTCCGCTGGCATGATGCTGACATACCTGGGGTCCAACCTGCAGACCTGCCCGTGAAGAGACCCGAAGCACCTGCAGGTCCGTCTCAAGCCAGGCCAGCGCTTTCTTCCATCTTAATTAAATATGTGATTTTTGATTTCCGCACACGGATTTACCTACCATGCATGCATGGAATCTATTAGCCTTGATTCATCACCTCTTTGAGGGTCCCCAATCTTTATGTCAGGTAGCCACCATCATTGAGAACAGCGGTCAATGCCTAATCAACATCCGGCCAAGATCAGCGAAGCCAGAGAGAGCTAATGGGTCTGACCGGCATTTTTGTGGCGGACATCCCACACTTCCGCCGTAGCCTCGGGAAGTGGGGCAATGCGACACACCATGCAGGGGTAAATATCGCCCGCACGGTCTGCAGCGTGCTACTGCGGAATGCACGGTTTCCGTGTTAACGAAGAGCTGCTCTGCACTCCCGGCTAAAACCAAGCGAGTTTTCAAAAGGCAGTCAACTGAACATCTTACGATGATTCCGATACTGGCCAAAGGTGCGGTTTGGCTCGGCAGACGATACGCTTGGCCCAAAAATCTGGCCTCGTGGCCAATCCAGGATCTCCGATTTCCCACTGACGGTGATCTGTAAGAGATGCTGGGTTACACAATACGGTTTGCAATGGATTCTACCGGGCAGAAGAAAGAGAGTTATTCAGGCCTTCACCCAAATAAAAGCAGCATCAATCACTCCTTCGCTACATTGTGTACGTTTCTCCAATTTGAACCTTTTTTCCCTTTCAGGCAGGATTCCTAAAAGAACGTATCTGTGTGACGGGGAATCTCAAGCCCTCTGGTTTAACTGCTCTGTCGATCTCTTCATACTATCGGCATTTAACACAGAGGAGACACCACGGCAGTCGTGCATCGTATGTTCGACACCTGTCCGCAGCCGGTGATTTACATGCATGTCAGGAGCTTCAACACGTGCTATCAGGAGCCCGGGCGGCACAATCGACACGCAACCAGCACTGCTGCCTTTCTCCCCTCTTTCCAGACAGATTACGAGGGACCGCAAAAACAGTCATATCATATATAATTAACGTAGCCTCCTCCAATTATCCACGACTCATATAGATAAAATGTAAAGATCTTCAAAAAGGGCTTTAATCTGGTGAAAAAGTCCCGATGATATGAGTTAATGTAAGATCACCACTGTGTGTGTAACATCAACAGGAAAATACCTCTATGAAGGTAAATACATCCACAAGCATAATAACAAAGGTTCATTTTCAGCATGCTAGCAAATTGCCAGTGATATAAGGTCAAATCATTTATACATAAGCTTGCAATGACAATTAGTACATGATTGCAATTATTATTTGTTTTCATATTATTGTTGTTGTTTTTGTGGCATTTGACAGTAGCAAGAAATTACTCAAATACTAGGGCCTGTATGGAATATATTCTCATATTTTCAAAACGACTTACTAAAATAAACAGATTTAAAATACAAAATAAGAAAATACTAAACACTTGAAGAGAGTTTGGCACGTCTTGAAAACTGGATAGCGAAGGATCTAAAGGGCTTGTTATTATCATGTACCTTGTAGTTTGTTTATTCCAGAAAACTTTTTAAAAAGTTGTGTAATTTGGATCAGGAGATAATTGGTAAATGTATTTTTTTTCCATCAAACAAAACATGTGTCCCGTTCCAGTATTTTCGTCTCGACCTTAAATTAGAGTAAAAAACTAGAGTCATAATAGCAGGGACTAAAATAGGATTGTTATCTAAGTATCAAGTGGGCGTAATTTAATAGTCTGAATGTATACACATGCGCTTCGTGTGTACATCCTGTGTAGTGCTTTTTCCAAAGATGTCATTACAATTAATTAATTACCAATAACGAATGAAACAATATCCTCTATTTAAAAGAGAATGCAAAGACGAGGGGAAACGGTTATAAAGCCAGCTCGTCTTGTTTTCAACCACAGGATGAATTACATAAGCGAATGAAGGCGTCCTTTCCCGTCATTCTCCTGCTGGTGCACTTTAATCCCATGCAGAAATGGCAGGAATATGGGTCAGCAGGTTAGGAGTGTCTCGAAGTCGGGCTTCTCCTGAAACGCTAAAAGATCAACGTAACAATGTAAGGACTGAGCGTCTTCCTATCCGCCCGGACACTGTATTACATAACCAGCGCCGGTAACGGAGTGGATGGATGGACGCTGCTTTAGCAGCCGTTTTTTCCTGAAACCGCTGTGGGACTGAAACGCCGCCAGCAGCGTGCAGATGAAGGGACGATGCGGGTTTTTAATCGCACAGATCGCCGCTGTTTATCCGCTAAACCAGTTACATAAGCGCCTTTCTATACACCTCCAGCGATGCACTATAAACACTCACGGGAAGGAACACGCGGGACTGAATCCGCACGCACGCGTCACATTAGCGTGATCCCCCGCACGCGGTGATCCGTCTGTACACGCACCGCTATGGGTTTTTTTTTCTTGCGTGAACGTGGGCAGTCTGAAGGGGGTGTGGCTATACTGTCTGTACTGTAAAACACCGACGGCGCTCTATCAGCCATATTCCTCAGCGAAATATGAAAAAATAAAGTAAAAATGCAGAACAGACCCAAAGCAGACGGACACACCCTCGGCGCACCGACAGCCTCGTCGTCCGTCAGCTGTCATCTGCTCCCTAACTATATGTCTGAAATGTGCCTGGTGCCTGTTCTGCTCATGGTGCGATGGCAGATCATCTAAATCTCCATGCTGCTGACACACGCTTTGGAAACGCGGCTGCTTACAGTCATATAATTCTGCTTTTTAACTTTTCTGCAGGCCTGCAGAAATATAGGTATGAAATATGGATGAAAATGCGAAAAAGTGAGACGCTAATATAACTTCCAAAAGGTAGACCTCGGTCACACTTTTCCGAAGTTCACTTCTCCCAATCTCGCAGAATAAAATGATTTGCTAAAATAGAAGCAAAAAAGGTTAACGATATTGGTGCAACCTTTAAATGTAATTAGCCTAATTCAGATAATTATGAAATGCGTGACAGTGCTATTTTGTATTTCAGCTGACAATAAATTGATGTAAAATGTATTCGTTTGCCATCCCAGCTTTCTGTATCCCACCATAATGGCTGGAGCTGTCAATTGTGTGTCAAAGTCTACAGTTCATGCCACTGCTTAGCCAACCGAAACATATCAGAGACACCCGAGAAACTTTTGTCGTGCGTGGGTCTAACTCGATCCCATGAAGTACACGGGATTAGGGACCTTTTCATTCCTCATTCAAAACCTCCGACGTACCAAGGCACTTTGAAGTTAAATAGCCGACCATGCTGGTGCAATTGTCCGTCAATATTTCCCATGTGCAGCCCAGGCACTCACAAGCTTACCTCGATTTGTGCTGCTGCAGCTCTGCCTCCGAACCGGGGCTTGGTGTTCAGCTTTCCGGAGAGTCTCCAGGTTTACCGGGTTCTCCCTGCCAGGGGTAGCCGGCTCCGTGGCGCTGTTTCCCGTCTCGCTTGCTGGATCAGGAGGAGACTCCATGTTTTATGGTAGATGTGCTACCTGAACAGCGCGATTATTTTGCAGCTGGTCTAAATGAATAGAGAGCAGTGAGACTGTGCCGAGTGGTGTATTTTACAGTAGAAGTATGAAATGTATGTGCGGGTCTCCGATTGAGGTGGGTGTGCTGGTTTGATTGTCCACTAGCGGCGCTAGAGAGAGCTTCTGACATGCCAGCGCGAAGGGAGAGCCTGTCAATAGCCGAGAGAATAGATGGAAATACAAGGGATAGAATATTTCCAGCTTTTCTTCCTCTTTTAGATGCATTCGGGGATCGCACTCTGGTGTTTCAAAACAGACAAATGCCACGTACACGCGCTGCTAAACAATGATATCTATAATCGATGTTAAAGATGATAAACGTATAAAGGAATGAACCGACCATATGGTAAACAGCTTATTGTCAGTGAGCAAGGAAATTTCCAAAAGTGCTTGGGTAGATATGCGGGCTGTTTGCGGTTTAAAATGAAGGCAAGCAAGAAGAACCCCACCCAGCCTCAAAAGGAAGCCGTTTGTACCTGTGAAGCAGGACACATAGGCCCAGATCATCTGGGTCTAATAAATAGAAGAGCCGTAATACGTGTGATAGGAACAATTTTTATTTTAATCTATTTCAAGATATGCTCGAAAAATGCAACAGTGTAATAGAAATTGAGAACATTTAAAATTAAACTACTAGATTAATCAGTCACAAAACATAACTGAAATGTTAGGTTTCATCTCAGAGATATTTTTCTTCACATTTTTCACATTATCAGCATTTAATGCCAGGAAACTCTTTCTCCATTCTACAGTAGATGTTGAATACAGTAGATTGAGTTGGTCTGGAAGGTGATTGACTAAAGCAGCTGATCGCGACACGGGGCGGTCCCGTCCTTCGCTGAAAGTTTGTAGGAACAAACTTGATGATAGCCTGGCTTGAAAGTGAAATCGTGTTGACAAATTCCCTACTGTACTGTTAACTCTCTGGGTTCTGTGCATCTCTGTGCGTAACTGTTAACATGGGCATTTGTCATGCGATATGTTTAATAGGCTCTCTGCCAGCTCCTTCATTACAAACGCCATGCCTCTTACATGTGATCACTACCGTTACGCGTGCTGACGGCCCCGCCCCTTCAGACGCACACGTGGACTTTAGCGTGGCAACGTTTCGCAATCAAGGCTGCATACGCCAACGTTACGGTTCTCGGGTTAACTGCTATTGTAATACAAACTGACTGTTAAAGACATGAACAATACGAATTATTTTTCGACTCATAAGTTGTTTGTTTAGTGTTTAACAGATGTGCCTCAAATGCATTTTCCCTTACAAATACCAGAATTATAGCAACAACCATAAAATGTTATTGCCACCACCAGAATCATAAGTATATTTTGTTACTTGCATTTTTCATAGTTGGCAGTTGTGACGTTTTTTCAGTGTTATTGTATTTTGATATTCTGGCTTTTGATTTGACTACCTGCTATTGCCAATAATGATAAAATATAATATGATAATTATGTTATTATTAGTAGTAATTTATGTATGTTAAGAGTAGAATCCCACCTATGTGTATTCCTTAGTAACCCATTTCCTTAAAATGTACATCTGATGAATTTTTTCAGAATAAATAAATAAATGTAATTAATTACCCCATTATCCTAGGTTATATGTAAGAAAACAAATAGTTAAAATGTGAATATGGTCTTTCAGTGTCAAAATAATCCCCCTGTTATTATTTAAACAGTAAGGTTTATAGTGCAGTCTATAGATAAACATTTATTAAAATATAGGGTAATAATACAGCCATAATGTATTTAGCATTGATTTTATTCACTTACACATTATGACCTAGATGATAGTTTTAATTTTGTTTACTGCGTTATACCACTTTTGCATAATGTTCCTTATTTTGAATATTTTGTTCAAATACAGATGTGTAAAATGGCCTCCGTGTGACACGCAGCCTTGTGCCACTTCCTCGTTTATTTGTCACTCATCGCACGCATTACAGCACTATCATTCTGCCGTGTCTTACAGAGGGGGCCGTGTAGAGGATCCGGGCTCTGCCCAAACCTGACCGCGGCACGCTCACGGCCCACGCTCACGGCCCACGCTCAGGGCCCACGCTCACGGCCCACGCTCACGGCCCACGCTCAGGGCCCACGCTCACGGCCCACGCTCAGGGCCCACGCTCACGGCCCACGCTCACGGCCGCTATGGTCACAGCACGTGGGGTCCGGGCCGCCATTTTGCTGACCTGGACGGGGCGGCGGCCTCTGGAAATGGAAGCGACCTCCTGCCGTTCCACGACTCCCAGCGATCGTCCTGTAAAAAGTTTGGAAGATCGTTACTGGTGCACTCTGCCCAGTGCTTCGCTGGCTTCCCTCCATGTTTTTCCATCATATCCCACTTTGGGCATAAAATCACTTATTCCATTGAGCTCTGATTTCCCATCTCGTCCACTGCAGGCTCTAGGCTCCTACCGGGCAAAAGCAATTACCCTTATTTTGACATTGAATTCTTGAGAAAGGACAGTGCCGAAGATTTCATGACCGGAGCACCTCTGTAAGACAAAAGCACGTTTTTTTTTGCAATGGTAGAGGACTGGTTTTGAGTAGGTCTGCTCCAAAACGCTCCTCGTAGCCCAGTGCACAAATATTCATTAGTATTCCCATTGCTGACTTCCCGCTCTAATGTTTTTCCTGCTAGTCAGTAACACGTCTGAACAGTGATTGTGCTAGTTTGGTCAATTTTGTATTGATTAAAGGTCACACCCTGCAAATTCTCCAAAGAGGGGCAAAGTGATAATATTTTTTGGTGCTATCATGAGCACAGGATCGTTTCAGAGTCAGAAAGATTCTGGGTTTTTCTTTTTCTCATGCATCGAATCATAGATATAATTTTGTACCATATAATAGGCATTTCAGTGCTACTGTGTCCTCAGTCTGGACCGGATGCAAGCAGCTGCTCTGTGGCACTGCAGAGGTTAGATTAAGATAGTCAGCTCTCTCCACGGACTGAAATTTCATCATTATCTTCTAGCATGAGCTTTCATGATAATGATGGGTTTTAAAATGAAAACGATGACATTTTTGACACGTTTTTACAAAATGGCTTTCACCGGAATGTTTGGTAAATCTGAAATGCAGTTTTTGATGTTAACATTTGACAAATAATATTTTTATTATGTCTGCTCAGAGATTTAGTAAAATGTGCTTCGGTGCTTCCAGCATGTACGGCAAATGAAAACAATACGTCCTGTCTGGATTAATTTGTATTACTGCGCACATACCTTTAATCATGTTCCCTGACATCATAATGAGGCTGCATTAAACCCCAAAATGCATGCTACAATAATGTTTTTTTTTCTTTCTTAAATTGAAGACAGAACAAAGCTTTAGATCTTCTCTGAGGACCATTTACCAGCAAAGGCACAGTATGAGATTTTGCCCCAGGATAAGCCTTAGGAAATGGTCAGACATGTAAAGGAGTACTTTAATAATTAAAAAATCAAATCCCTTTGTTATGTTCTACATATATATATGCTTTGCCTGTAATAATAATTATTAATGGCATTCAGCTGCTCCTTAAATATAATTATAATAATTGATTCAACAGTAATAGCTGTTATTAAAGATTTCAGTATTTTAGTATAATATTTTAATGAATTTTCAAATCATGGATTTTTGTCAATTACCCTTTTTCCTACATTTTGAATAGTTTGAGTATGATTGCTATGTACAAGAGATTAAATACTCATATTGTATGTTTTATTTTTCAGCAATATTCACCTTAAGGTAAATTAACATCATAACAGTCCACATAATTATTTTTATTTTATATACTTATTTATTAATATTTTTGGGGTGTCCACTTTGCATGTTAAAATATCTAAACATCTATAGAGGGAATTTTAGCAGTTACGTAGTAAATATGACGTATTTTCCAAATTCTATTCAGAATGTTACACTTATATAGTGCCGACCTTTATGGTGGGTGACACTGTCCCTTCATCCCAAACGGAATCCCCAAAGCCGGCGTGGCAGAGCGGCTCGTGCTTCTGGAATCTTCTGGCTAGCTGTCCGGAGCCATGTGCCTCCCTTCGAGCCTCCGTGGGGTAAATGTGGCCTGAAGAGAAAATGGAGGGTTCTAGAACAAAGCCAGCGCTGAGACGCTCGTTATTGTTCATAGGGGTGTCAGATGGTGCGACATTTGTGTACCTCAGTGTTATTTTCTAAAGATACTCGTAGCATTAATCACGTAAGAGGATTGACAGGCTTTGCTATCAAATTCGCTGGCGATCCTTTTTTAACCGGCAGCCTTTAGCCTTATCTGGGGTCTGCCAAAACGCAGGCCCTGGCACACGGTAGCTTAACGGCGGACTGTTCAGCACGACGGTCTGCCACCTGCTTTGCTCTTAGCGATTTAAGCAAGAACAAGACAGTAAGTGCTCAGCACACAGTGGTAGGATATAACAGAGGGCGCAGAGATTTTTTAGATGACCCAGCGGAAGCGTATCTTCTGAATTAGCAGCAATGTTTTCAAACTGGGTTTGAGTCCTGCCATTAATTTTGCCCAGTTATTCTGTGTAGTAGTACTAAGTAATAGGCTAGGGTAATCATATTTTTGATATCAGTTCTTCATAATTAACAGACTCAATGAATTAGAGGAATGACTTTACTATACTTAAGTCATTAGAGGTGTTTTTAATCAGAAAACATAAAAGTGTAAACTGTCATATTTTATCGGAACGCAGCTTGACGTTATCTTTATTTGGATGCTCTCCCAGAAATATTCTTCTTTTATAGAAGCAGAGCTCGCTGTCATCTGGATAACAAAGGATGTATGATTTAAAATACAGCGGTCTAAGAATAGAGCTTTGTGGGACACTACATTTGAATTCAGAGACATCAGAGGACTTTATTGCAAAAAGAACTCCTTCTGTGTTAACACTGATGTTAAACTGAAATAATGTAGGTAGGATTTTTGGATTACTTTTAAAAATATCTGATTGCTGGTAGGATAAGTAGTTCTGTTCTTTCTGTGTTAAAATACAGCTTATTTTCCCAGGCCTAAATCACATCTAATGTGTGGATAGCATCCAAATCGTAATGCAACCTTCAGGGTAATGTGTTTGCCATTTTGGGGGGGGGCTCGTTAACAAGTGAAACTCAAGGGTTCAGCTATAATTGACATAATAAATTGATGGAAGGGAGTAACAATCTACAACCCTTCGGAGACCTTTGTCTGATCATCCCTGGTCCATGTTATCAAATGCAAATAAAATCATAGCACAGGAAAACTCTTTTGATTGGATGTGATTTAGCACCCTGAATGGGATGCTGTTTGGGGTCTTTCCAGATGTATAAATCAGGGCAACAGAACACATACATTTACATGTTTAAAAGGACTTGTTTGGCTTGATGCAGAGAACCTGGTACACTTGGTTTTTATAAGGCTTTAATGGTAGCTTGTAAAATCGACACTTTTCCAAAACAACTCCATGTGGAACTTTTTAGCAATTGATTTTTTTTACATGTTTATGTTTTTATTCTACCAAATAAAACAATTCATAAAGTGATAGATCAAACACAACCAGGCCATGAGGCTACTGTTAATAACAGTGTGTTCGCTACGCAGAATAATAACACGATCATTTATTTGTTAGGCGGGTCTGCAAAGCGCACTGAACTGTTGTGTTATTGTCGACAGAAAAAAAAAGTATAAACACGAAGATCTAAATCATAAGAATAAGATGCTGTGCTTCATCATACTGGCTTTTAGTTTATGGTAATATTTTTGAGTGCTAACATTTTGTGTGAGGTGTAGATAAGAAAACATCCCTTCTTCTAAAAAAATAATTATGCAATGTGTTTCTCCATTTTTTCAGAATTTTGTCATATTTTTCAACTCCAGATTTTAATTTTAACTTATGAAAACTGTGAAACAGCCACCATTGATGACCATCCACAAACAGCATGACACAAAATGTATTATCATTCTCTACAACACAAATATATTCATTTTACTGTGGCCTGAAAGCTCGGCACTGAGTGTTTTATTTGAATTAAGAATTGAAGAGATTTGACTTTCAGCTCCTGAATTTAAAATCAAGCCAGTCAGCCGCCTGCCAGTGGTTCCTGAGCTGCCTCTTATGGGTTTTTAAGTTGCGTGTTTGCACTGATGATGGCCCTGAGCGGAATAAGATACAAGATCAAACTTCAAACCGCGCGGCACATGACTGGCTCTGCTTTCATTCGGCGCTGTGCCGATATCTAATTTTCACAATAAGGGATCGAGTCTGACGTGCAGAGTAAGGTTCCACTCCGCTCCTCTGTTTCAGGGGAAAACAAACGGCAAATAGGACCTCGCCAGATGACAATTAATGCATCTCCACACAGACTCCTGGCTGCCAAGGGCCCGGATTAGCCAAATAAAGTATGAACACGAGCTCACATAGCTGCCTCCTTGTGTTTGGCTGTTCTGAAGAATTCATACTGACTAAATATTCATACAGAATGAATCAGGAGATGTTCAAACAGATGCATATTAAGGATGCACTACTGCTGGACAAATATAAATATTTATACAAAATGCAGATATGAACTTTGTATTTTGATTTTGCTTTTGATTTTTTTTTCCAAACTTTGTTTTCACTTTGATATAGAAACTTTTTTCTTTTACAGTTTGCAATTTGAAGCATTTTCATTTGTCCTGAAGGTGAAGGTTTTATTTACAGCAGCTACATACTTCTTCATGCCAATTTAAATGTAGACTTATTCAAAACTATGTTTCCCCTTCCTTGAAGAATGTTTTGTGATAAACCACCACACCCCCCCCCCCCCCCTTAACTTCACCCCTGCACGCTCCACACACACCTCTGCCCTTGCCCTACCCCCAACTGTGCAAGATAAGGTGCATTCCGCATTTGGGCTCCAAAGGTTGCCTTGATCACCACCCCATGGATGTAATATGAAAGTGCAAGTGAGGGGATGAAACGAAGGGAACTTTACAGGGATCCCTGTCAGCGACACGCTCCCCAAAGCCTTTTAATAAATTACACTGGGCATCAGTATTAATAGGAGATTTGTCTCCAGCTAAGTAAGTGCGGTCCTACTTTTCTGTGAATATTTTACCTCTCTAAATTACATTCAGCATTGGGCTCATTGTTTAAAACTTGAAATATAATTACACTCCAAGCCAGTTTTTAAACTCGATTCTCCGTCCCACTGATCAGGCCATGTGTTTCTCAGAGAGAGCTGGGTGTTTGAGGTTCAGCACTTTCTGCCATGACGGCGGCTCCCCGTTTTCCGATGGTATTCCTCGTCAACACTTCTTCCGTGCCTTAAGTCTTTAGGGGGAAAATCCCCAGACACATTACCTGAGATTCCCATCTGAACCTGGAGAGAAAATGAACCGTCTGTGTTAATTACAATTGACTCCGGTTTGTGATTGGATTGCAATCTGTATCCACACCTGTTTCGGATCAGAGGCGGTAAACTCTCTTCAGAGAATAACCCTATAAATTAGCAGTTCTCAATCCTGTTCCTGGTGTCCCAAGCACCAAAATGTTTTCATTCCAACCCAAGCTGCTTTCAACCTGCCACATTCCTTATTTGCCTATTAAGGACCATATAAGCCTGATCAAGGTAGGGATGGAAAGAAAACATTCGGGGGATGGGGGGCTACCAGGAACTGGATTGAAAACCAGTGCTATAAATGAATTTGTAGTTATACCCAGTAACACAGTGAATACTGAAACACTACTCTTCAAACTTAATACACACCTATGACTATTTTTTAGTCACTGTAAACAGCAGCTTTACAGACGCATACATCTTAGAAGTGATGTGTTCACCTCTGGAGTTAACAGGCTACTCTGTCTTTCACGGCTGTGTTTCTTTACTGTATATGAAGAATAATTTCCCCGATTTACAGTACACATCAAGCACAAAGTTCCAGCATTATTACCCTAGGAATTATTCGTCTCCCTGCTAACATGACTAATCTGAGCCTGGCTGTTGCTGTAATTGTGAATATATAATACGGTAGAAGACAAAGATGAGATGTGATGTCACTAAGGGTGGCTTTTCCAGAGGCCTGTCTGCCCCCATAATGCCCCCACCTCTGCCCCAATGCTGAACAGATCAGCTGGTCCTGGATGACTCAGGGTGCCATCGGGGGCTGTTTTAGTCCTCAAGCCAGGATAAATAGTTTACCAACAAAATAATTAATGTAATTCATCAGAGGATTGTACAGTTCAATAACACCCCAGACACGGTCTTTTATTGCACTGAAAATTGAGAATAATTCAGCCTTTATAATGAAATACATTTTTCACGTGAGGGGGTTCCCCTTCAGAGACTCCTGTCTGACACCCACTATAACACTTGCGTGGCATCTGTTCAGCCAGTAACACTTGTGGGTAACACGCCGTCAGCTTCTGGGCAACGTCTCTGCAGCGAGCGTGACCCGGGAGTGAACCCAGGCCGCCGTTCTTATCGTGCTTTTACCGTGTAAAATGCACTAGGACTCTGTGTCATTTTCAGCAGATTTCGGTTTCATTTGGTCAACACCGAGATAACAAAAAAATATGATTTCCAGGCAAAAGCTTATTTCCCCCCCCCCCCACACAGATTTCCAAAACAAATTAGCACAGAAATCAATACTTTTTTTTTCAATATGAGCAATCTGTTCAAGATGCAGGACATCACCTGAGGAACAGCAACATGTCTTAAATAACTGATACCGAAACATACCAATTCATTTATTTTTTGGTGGCATTAATGATCTGGTAAATAACTACCTTTGCAATGTATTCTGCAATATTGTAACAATAGTATTGTGACACAGGATAGGGATGCAGTTCAAACCCGGAGCTGAAGTATATCACGTACCCTCACTGTGGGTGAGATATAATGGAGAGCAGAGAGGTACTGTAAATAAGGTCTGGAAAATTCTGTACTGTGTGCTAAAGAGTCACGGGAGAATTTGATTTTAAACATAAGAGACAAAGTGGCATGACTTTGACAGTGAGTCCTTTCTAATTAAATAGCTTACAGCCACATCCAGACCCAAGGAAGTTGTTCTTCATTTGAGTTGGGAAAAGCCTCGATATATTTCAGGTGGCAGGTCTGTCAAACTGACACATCGATAAAACAGCCACTTACAATAATTCATCAACTGGACGTCGAACATAATCTACAGTGTAAACGCAGCGTTTCGTCGTTATACATATGGTGGGTGGGATCTGTTTGGAAAGCAGCTCGCATAAAGGACTGAAGAGTCACTCCGCGACATTAGCGGTGATTTGCTCCTTGACTTTGAAGTGGGGGTAAATTGTAAGCTGCCAGGCCTACAAGATCTGCTGGATTAAGTGAGCATTCGGTGTAAACAACCACAGTCATTAGACTATAGGCTCTTTGTTGTGTAATAACACTTTTATCATGAGAACAGCTAAGAATGCTGCATTCAGCTCTCTGGCGGCTCCTGCTTTTCTCCATTCTGTCTTTCGGAAGCATTGACGTGTTCAGATCAGCGAGGGATGCTACTGTCTTACCATACTGAACTTCTTCAAAGAAGAAATCCAGACAGAAACATTAGCACTGATGTACAGCAACTTTCACAAATTTAGCAAGAGCTAAATAATATTCTGAAACACAGATGGCTCAAATTTCCTCAAAATTCAGTTCTCAAACTATAAAAAGGATGCTTTGATTCCTTTCTGACACAGTTGAGCATAGTAAGAGTGTGAAAAAGTGTATCTCGCATGACGCTCAGCCGGGGCCGGCAGAGGATGAGGAGAGGCGAACACCGCTCTCCAGGACCGCGAGGAAGACTGTGGCTCTGTCTCCAGGACCGCGAGGAAGACTGTGGCTCCGTCTCCAGGACCGAGAGGAAGACTGTGGCTCCGTCTCCAGGACCGCGAGGAAGACTGTGGCTCCGTCTCCAGGACCGAGAGGAAGACTGTGGCTCCGTCTCCAGGACCGAGAGGAAGACTGTGGCTCCGTCTCCAGGACCGCGAGGAAGACTGTGGCTCCGTCTCCAGGACCGCGAGAAAGACTGTGGCTCCGTCTCCAGGACCGCGAGGAAGACTGTGGCTCCGTCTCCAGGACCGCGAGGAAGACTGTGGCTCCGTCTCCAGGACCGCGAGGAAGACTGTGGCTCTGTCTCTAGGACCGCGAGGAAGACTGTGGCTCTGTCTCTAGGACCACGAGGAAGACTGTGGCTCCGTCTCCAGGACCGCGAGGAAGACTGTGGCTCCGTCTCTAGGACCACGAGGAAGACTGTGGCTCCGTCTCTAGGACCACGAGGAAGACTGTGGCTCCGTCTCCAGGACCGCGAGGAAGACTGTGGCTCCGTCTCCAGGACTGCGAGGAAGACTGTGGCTCTGTCTCTAGGAACAGAGCTGCTGGCTGTTGGCATCTCTCAGTTCCATGGGAATCTTTTTCTAGTGGTTGTCCATAAAGCAGAGTGTGGGTCATCCTGTTGTCTCCTTAGGCCCAGGCCAACGCACCGCAAATCCAGGAACTGCACCATCTGTCTAGTAAAAATAATTATTGAGCTCCTTCTTTAAACAGATTTTAAAAATGTTAATTGATAAATTGCAAGGTAAACATTTCAGCTAGCATTCTTCAGGTAACTGATATTTCCTTACAGTGAGCATATTTACTTGCGGTTATTCATATTGTGCTCGGCTAAAAGCAGCATATTGCTTTGTTTCTGGCATGGACTGAGACTCAGGCAGTTGGGAGTGAGTATTGAGGATGGTCTGAGTGCTTCATCATCGTACAGAGAGAACAATAAGCGGCCATCTGCCACCCGGCGGCGTCCCCTATTTACTCATACTGTACACTTGGATGTGGATCTGGCTGTTTTGAAGGATTGCAGGGTTGGGCGTCTCAGCACCGCTGCTGTCAAGGCGCCTCCTCATGAAGCTGCACCTCCTCCAAAAAAGGTGCATCACCTCTATCTATTTTCATGGGAAAAGGAAGCCTACTTCCTGTTCGAGCTGCCACTCATTACTGACGGACAGTGTATGGTTTGGACGACACGCTTATAGGAGGCTGGGAGCAAGCACAGGTCACAGCCCGCATAAGTGAGATAAAGGGCCTTCAGTTCTGAAATGTTGGGCAGTTGAAAAGCTTTGGAATAATTAAATAAGCAGATTTTGCAAGTCAAAATAACTGTTATACTGTTGTTCAATATCACATGATATTCAGAAAGAGTTTGATTCCTCTAAACCCTCCACAGGATGAAAATAGGTTTCCAAGCTAACTGGCAGTGTGGCGTATGCTGCACTTAGAGACAGAGAACATTCCGGAATATCTAGTGGTAGCTGTGAAGCCTAACCGCAGGCCTGTGTCTCAGCCGAGATCAGCGATGGCACAAGGTTAACGCGCAAGCTCAAGGTTTTTTTGTTCCTTTGATTAATCAGGTGAGACCTCCCTTTCCAGGCTGTCTGAAGAGAGAAGGGCAGCGTTTGATAATGATTGAGGATCCGGCAACGACGTGGTTTAATGTTATCAAGCCGGCTCCTGAGCAGGGCCAACCTCAACCGGCTGGGCCACGATAGGGGGAAATTTCCAGGGGATGGCTGGCTTCAGACAGCCAAAAGGATCACACGTCGCAATGGGATTAGACAAAATCCTCCCCCTTCAACTCTATCTCACTGGCCAGGCTTCTGCCGGCGAGTGTCGGCCGCGTGACCCGGCGTAATTCACCCCGCTAACACTCGGGCTAAACCCGGCTCCCTCTCAGGTATGACACCGTAGCCGACTGGGGCCCATGTTTGCGGGGGCCTCAGCTCTTATCTTACAGCCCCTATTAGACACACAACCCATCCCCCCCCCCATCGCTAAAACCTACGATGAGGCAAGGACGAGGCTGACGGTTAATTTTTAAGTTATGATGAATTATAGCTTCCGTCATAGACTGGAGCACAAGAAGGATACGAGAGACGGGGGCTACGGCACGCCCGGCCGTGTTTAAAAATGATTGATTAAGCTGACACCGGCTCAGAGGAGCGGGCCCCATCCATTTGTCATTCTCATCACGCGAGACAATGTCTCAGATCAACATGCAGGAGGCGCGGCGGTTAAAGCACATCCTTCAGGTGCAGTCGAACCCCAAATTAAGGGGGAAAAAAACACAATTATTTTTGTCATAGTCGACGGATGTCAGGAAACGGCAAAAACAGAGGATGCAACTCATTTGAAGTCCAGCAGGAGGGGCTGTATATGTGAGACTCGCACCCAAACCATGCGTGAGGGCTACATTAGTCGTTTTTGGCTGGTACTTTCTTGCTGTGTGATAGAATGGATATCTAATTTTCTGAAGTAACATCATGGTGTCATTACTCTTAATGTGATTCTGTTTATTGTAGGGAAGTTTGTACTCATATATTAGGGAAAGGGCTTCACCTTTTTGCAGAGCTAATTTCGCCTGTGAGGATTTCCATCAGAAGCAATTTTAAAAGTGAGCAAATGTAAATTAAGATGAAGTGTGGAGAGCAATGAAAATGGAGGAGGGAAGGAAAGTCAAAAGCGGGAATCTGTCTGTCATTCATCAGAAGTGAGGCACTCTTTGGTTCATAATGGCCGTGTGTGCATCCAGTGTGCATCAACGACAATGAGCATTAATTAATTATGAGTAACGGATTGATATACCAGCAGAGGCACACGGATACGCACGCTGTCGTCTCCACCTCCCGCTGGCGAACCTCACATCTGCTCTGCCTCTGCGCCATTGTTCTCACGGGACGGCAGGTGCACACACGCGTGTGCAACACGCTATCCTCACGCTAGCTATGTCTGAGAAGGCCCTGTCACACCCAGAATGCATTTCCTTACCTCATGTAAACTTGCCCAAAGCCACAATCATGTATCACATTATGCTGAACTCCGGTACTCTAACAAGACAAATTGATCTCTTGAAAAAACAGGCCAGCCGGCATTGAGCTGCGTTCCGCGCGGTGAATTAAAAGCGGACCTTTGTCCTGCAGGCAGCTGCGGCTTAAAGAAGTTTCTCATTGACCCAAGAGCACTTACATCTGGTATTACGGCGGCTTAAAATGAACGTTTAAGGTGTTTAGTATCGCTCTCCTCGCTACGCTGCCCCACAGAGCTGACATCGCCCTTTTATTAAGCGTGAGTAAGAACCCAAATCGCTATCAGCGCCAACTTACTGTGCGATTTTTTTCTCCCCAAAGTCTGTCAGCACTAAAGACTACACTCCCGGCTGTTTTATCCACACGTCCACGTCCCCGCATCTCCGGACCGTCTCATGAAGGACCGAGGCCTGTCGTTAAGGGCCTATGTGGCTCACATCTCCATCCAGCACAACGGAGGTTCTGATGTTCTGCATGCTGGGAGGAGACCATCAGCTTTACTGCTGCCTTTATTTATTTTCCAGATTTCGCAGCTAGAGTGTCTGCTGGTGCATTTATCTTGGTTAGTTTATTCTGACTGCGTGCTCATTGCGGATCGGGCAGAAAATTGGCCCTTAGTGAGGAACACGGGCCGTTGATGAAGAGCGATGCGTTCGCAGACACATCGCAGTGTGAGATGAAAGCTTGTTATATTTAATAGAGGTTAAAAAGGGTTCACACTCGGCACATATGGGAGAGGGGCAGCGGCGGGTCGGGGGGGTTCAGGAGGCGGGAGGTGGTTTAAAAAAAGACAGAAGCTCACCGAGGGGAAGTAAGGGGCAAATAAAAAAGAGACGATATGTTCAGAGCCCCGGGGGGGGGGGGGGGGGGGCGTAGAGGATGATGGGAAGTGGAAGTGAGGGAGCTTTTGTACGTTCACTTTTAATCTGACCAAAGCGTCGGGCCGGTAGGACGGAGTGTCGCGCCCGAGGTCGTTAATGGTGATCGATGGCGTGATCGATGGCCCTCCGCTCTCATCATCCGAACAACGTGCCACGCCGCGGTCACCGAGCGGAGGAGCCAGAACGTTCGAACGCAGAGGGCTTTCAAACATGAAGGGCCGGGATCACAGTGCTTGCCATTGTGCGACGCGCCTCATTGATTATTGGATAGCCTGAGCATGCAACGCAACTGAACAGTGCCCCCTAGCAGCAGCTAGAGGTACTCCACCTGTGCCTCACAAAATACCTTCATAAAACAAAGAATTTGAGCTCATGGCTCCGCTATGTACTGTGGATATGCTGTTGATAACATTTTATTTATTTATAGTTAATTGACATGAAAACGGTTTAATAAATTAATTGAGACATAAAGCTGCCTCGATCATTGTCTCAATATGTGGAGGACAAGAAGTACAATTTATTTTAATTGAAATGGAAAGCATGTTTTTTTTAGAAAAAAAAAAAAAAAAAAAGAAAAGGAAAAAAAGGACCAGCAGACTGCAGTTTGCAGACGGAAGGTAAAAAATGGCATGGTTATTTGTACCTGACAGAAGTTAAGAGTTTCTCCCTGAGGCACAGAAGGTCCCCGCAGACGGCAGCCAGCTCTCCTCCAGCTCCATCTCACCTTGCAGGAGGACGCGGAGAGCGCCCCCCATGCCCGCGTGCCACACCGCGCCGTGCCGTCCGCACCGCCTGGCCTGGCATCTGCCGAGCTGCTCCACAACTGGGCCACAGTGTGTGTGTGTGTGTGTCCGTCTGTGTGCGCGTCCGTCTGTGTGTGCGTCCGTCTGTGTGTGTGCCCACGAGTGTAAGGGGGGGGGGGGGGGGGGCGGTGGTTGCCGATTCTGGGCTGTTCTGTGGACTTTTCCAGTAATGGTGATCACATTACCATTCAAAATCACTCCACACTCCTGATTAAAACGGGATTCTTCCGGATGATGTACAGCCTTAAAATGCGTATGAAGAACATTCCAGCCCTTATGAAAAGAGTCGGTCATTGCAGACCACGTGAAACTGAACATTATTTTAGAATCTGATAATGAATAATGTGTCTTACAACAGAAGAATATGAATAAAATTAAGCTGGGAATCTACCAAAGGAATAAAACAATAAAACAGTGATAAAATTAAATAAAACTACAATAGGAAGACCCTGGGTTTAGCTGCACATACTCCATGACATGTAATCAAAAACAAATATGCATATAAAAAGATGACAGAGCAAACACCAGTAAAACATTTTCAGAAGGACTGTTCATTAGTCTTTTAACATATATGAACATGCATGTGAAGGTGAACATGAAACATATATCATGAGTACCTGATAACAGATGGGTAAGTGTGCAGTTTGGTCAGGTGTGCAGCTATTTTAATAATGAAATCACAGGACGAGGATGTAAGGAATCATGTCTCTCCCTTGAATTGTGGCTTCAAAACAATTAAAGGCGCTTTCCCAGACGGCGCCTTGGAGGGAGATTACGGCAAGGTGCACCAATTAAGTGAAGGCGTGCTTGTGCATCACACACTGCTTCGCTTTGCCAAATCTATCAACAGCTGTTCCCTCCCACCCACCCCCCAATTCCCAGCTCTGCTTCTAGAAGGGATGTCTCTCAGACAGGGACCCCAAAACATGCCAAAATCTATAGCTACTTGTTATCCTTTTTCTTAAAAACTTTAAAATAAGGGTGTTCTCTCTGTTTCTTCTACAATTAGGCGTTGCACAAAGATGGAGTCGTCCCCATCTCAGCCCGACAAAGAGCGGCGCAGAAGCCGCTTTGTGATTCCGGACAAATTCCCGCCATCACAATGGCCGCCGTCTCTAGAGTCACCCCGTCGCTGAATTAGCCTTTAGCCCGTTGCGCTGCAAATCGGAAGGCTCGGGACGGCGAGTGTGGGGACGCGTGTCGCTGGGCTGTCTCTGTGCCCGCGATTCCTTTAATTGGGTGAGCAGGGACCGGGTTCATTTCCCAGAAGCCCTCCTTCCTGTTTCTGCATGTTAACAAAAGGCTCCGAGATGAAAAAGACAATGTCTCGCCATCCGTGCTTCACGCCGGCATAGCACAGGCGCGTCATGCATCAAGAGGCGCCAAGCCGAGCTTCAAGGAGACCTTTGTGTCGCTGCTGTTTTGTTCTTTTCATTTCTATTCCACCTCCTGCACTCAATTGATAGAGCTTTAGTATTGTTTAAAACAGCAATCCTCTATTTAAAAGGCTGCACTGACTGGTACGTGCAACCATGATGGCCAACAGGTCTGCCAGGCAATGACCCGGCGCTTCAGGGGTCTGGCCTCTCAAGGAAGGTGAAAAATTGGGATTTAGCTCACTACCAGTTAACTGGCAGGAATTAAGCTGCCTGGAGAATCTAAACAAAAACACAGGAATTAATCGTCACCATTTCCATGACCTTTCCTAAGCTGGTGAAGTGACACACTAAATAACAATTAATGTGGATAGATATAAATAAGGTGAAACAGATTCTTGAGCCCGTGCGCCTGCTTGGCTGTGAATCCACCCACTCTGATCCACTATTTCTATCTCAAAGAGGTTTTGTACTTAGAGTAAAAAAATGAAGGATTCAAAGAATTCATACAGTATAAGGTTGGCAAACGCTCACATACACGTAAGTGACATTTGCAACAGAACCAGACTAAAGGCCCTCAAAGTGATTCCTTACTTACAGGGATTGCAGTGCCTCAGGCTGTCATTCTGGTTTTTCATCTGTATAAAAGCCTTTTCACGTTCCTGCTGGATTCTGTCCAGCTTGTAAAAATTAATTCACACTCTTAGTAGTAATTACTTAACAATGTTCTTCAGACAATATGGTGGCAAAATTAACATGAAGCACAATCGACGGGCCAGATTTTTGTTGGCTGTTTTCGTTAAACATTATTACACCAAAATAAACACAAGTGATTCAGGCCCTTAATAACACATAATTTGCATCAGCCTCTATCTAATAATGAATGTCTTATGTACACAATTATTGTTCCATTAAAGCAAAATCAGATAATAGACTTATTTCCACTCCAACCTGACAGATGAATAACCACAGAAACATCAACAGTGTTTTCTGGATATTGCATATATCCTGTCTGTAGTGAGGCTAACTTTGTGCTTAGGGGATTCAGCAAAGCCCCTGCTGGAATCACAGGGAAGCCCCGTGTGGTAGGGGGCCATGGGAAGTAGAGGAGTGAAAGTGAAACTCTTACGTACATTACAGAGAGACTGATTTAAGCTGCCCAATCCACTGAATATGAAGCTACAGCAAAGCTCATACATGAATTCATGTATCAGGAGTAACAGCTGATTCATCTCAGGCAAATCCAAAGCATTTATAACTGATACATTTTCCTGTCATTTGTACATAATTAGGCTCCATTTAAAGCACATTGTTTATACATTTAAATAAATGCAAGTACAAAAATGTTGGTTGGCGTGTGTGAGTATTAAGTAATTGATAAAATGCAAACATTACAATGTGAATGTTTATTATATTCAAATATCCCAGGTTAGCTACAGTATACCAAAAAGCAAGCCAGCTAGCTGTTGCAAGTTTTTCTGGTATTAGAAATATCAACAGAAAGACTTGGGGGCCCAAAGTGAGAAGTCCCCCCCCCCCTATTGATCAACACAAACTCACAGACAAATGAGCAGATGATGGAGAGTATGCTCCAGAGGTTTCGACAGAGTCCGGCCTTTTCGGGCCCCATCAATTTTAATCACGACTCTAATGAAGTGGCTCTTCCGCAGTAGACGCCTATAACTCATAATAACTCCTACCTTCACCTTATCGGAGAAGCCGCATGACGTCCAAGCCCTGCGTTTAATGAGCCTTAATGACGGTTTTCAGAGTAAATTCATGTAGCAAAATGCTAACGTGCTAAACAGAATGTAGGCAGGAAAGTTTCTGAGGCACGCACAGGCCTTTGTGGCTTTCCTTCATCGCCCTGATGTTTTCGTCATGAGATGTGGTTACGTTCCGATAAACCTGCCGTGAGGCGAAAATATCGTAAGGTGAAAATGCATTTTAAAACAGTACGCTTAACCTAACAAACATCATAGCCTAGTCTAGCCTACCTTAAACATGGTTAGAACACTTACTCTTAGCCTGCAGTTGGACAAAACCATTAACGCAAAACCTATTTTATAATAAAGTGTTGAATATCTCATGTAATTTATTGAATAATCACACCCATCGAAAACCTGAAATGAATCATCGTGACCCAAGAAATGTCTGTATTTAAAACATGCTAAATTTGCTATTTCATTTATTAAAATATGAACATGTTTAATAATAATAAGGGAGCTTTGAAGAACAGCATGTCGCAAAGGGTTACATGTGCCTGTCATTAATACAGCCTGTGATATCAGTCTGTAAAAAGTATTAGTTTAAAACAATTCAGCATTTCCACCTTAATAATCATGGTCCCTGGGAATTGTTTCCTATGCAAAGTTATTTTATTAGGCGATAATCTGAGCAGTGACGAGTCAGACTCGTCGTGTGTCATGGAGGGGGGGCACACAGCTCAAGGCGCTATTGATTTTACTACGGCTGCTCCCTCACTGTTCTCCCACGCGGGCCACCTCCTCAAATTAGGGGGAAATATCGAACAATGAGTAAGTCCTGTAAATAAAGACACCTTCACTCTCCAGACGCTTTACACCCTAATCTATTTATTCTGCCTTCAAAATAAAAGGAGTCTTTCCTGGGAGGAATATAGTCAGATAATCACTTTTCACAGTAAGTGTCAAAAAGCAAATGGCTACAGTTTAGTATCGAGCAGCTTGCCTCGGGAGCCTCTGTTACAAGCCAGATATACCTGCGGATGGCAAGTTCAAAGCTTGTTTTACTTAAAGCAGCTGTGAGCATGCAAATGGCTCTTTTTCCATTGTAAAAATAGGTTTTTCACTTGTGAGCTGACTGCAGGAATAGACGCACACTCTACAATCTGATATTTAATTAGCAAATCCCTTGCTGAGTGTGTATACTCCAAAACCAAATGTTCGCTGGTGAACTTCGGCGCACACAAAACAGTTTGCACCATAGCTGGGAAACTCATGTAAATACATAAGTAAAAATGTAAGGTAATTAAATAAGTAAGAAGAAATTTGATTTAATATCAATATATTCACCACCCCACAGAGGAAGAGGGCGACCCCCAAAGAGGAAGAGGATGACCCTACAGAGAAACAGGATGATCCACAGAGAAAAAAGGTGATCCCACAGAGGAAGAGGGTGACCCCACTGAGGAAGAAGGTGACCCTACAGAGGTCCACAGCTCCCCCTTGAAGCCAGCTGAGATAGCTGACCCTGAGGAAGTGCCACCATCACAGGGTAAGAGTGCCCAGCTCCATAGACCTACGGCTCAGTGACGTCTGAGGCCCAGCTATGACTGAACGGCCATCAGAATTTGCAGGACCAGGCATAGGAAGGCAGAGCATCTTAGCCTGGTAAGCAAAGAGCCCACAGTCAGTAAGCTGTAAGTAGTGGAGCCTTAAAGTGGGTGAGCTAACTAGATCTTTGGAGCACGCTAACATTGAGTTTAGCAAATGCATAGCCACTGTCCTGCTTTTAGGGAGGCAGTCCACAGACCCCAGTGGACATTTGGAAGCAGAGATCCTGCACCTCACTTCAGCGCATGTGGTTCCCCCCACTGTGTGCTGGAACCAGGAGGCAGCTAAAATGAGTCGGCCAGGAACATAGACTGTATCCCCAGCTGACTGTTAGCTGCTTGGGCCTCTGTGTGGTGCTTGACCGGATGCGAGTTACCTTTAATGTATTACTACATTTACTTTTAATTTATTTTGCAGGTGCTTTTGTCCAAAGCAACATACCCATGAGGCAAATAGCATATTACAAATTCACGGCTGTCAATGAGACGACTCAGCGTAAGTGAAGCAAAGCTAGCACACAATAAGTTGCTTGAAACTGATAGCCACTTTGTAGCACTGCCATGGGACCGGCAAGCTCCCTGCCAAGCTCGGGTGCTGCAGGTCGACCTGCTGTCCCTCTTTGGGATGCAGCGGTTGATTCTGGTAGCCTTCAAGTCTACGCAGGAGGTCACAGGAGAGCTGGGACTTGGCTGGCAACCAGTGAACATGGCGCCATCTGACCAGCCCAGTGTGGCAGTGGACCCATAAGGGCGGAGTCGCCCTAATGTGGTTGAATTTTGCCATTCCCCTACTCTCCATGCTTGTAAACATGACAACTGTTGCTATTAGTGACCTACCCTGTGGCAGCATGTTATTTCCCAGGTCCCGCAGTAAATAAAGAACATGAAGACTCCATCTTTAAGTGGTGCCAGGACAGGACACTACAAAACCGCAACTGCTGCAGCAAGGCCGGCTGCCCCTCGTTAATGACTAATGTGCAGTGTGGATGAAAATGACTTCAGTGCATTAGTAACATCAACATTCAGAGTAAGAGATATAGCTGCTCTCACCGAGTCACGACTTGTCCTGAATCATGGGGGTACGGTTCTGACTTTCTGGCCTACTTGGTGAACTTAGAACCTGGCTTCAACATTTTCAAGAACAAAAATATTTCTTTCATTAATCTAAACCTTTTCTGGCCAATTATACCCTTTGGCTGTCCACAGTCTCTTTTTCGAAGCTTTTTCTGAACACATCTCCTCTGGGATGTGATCTTCGTCCTGCTTTTTCCGGCAAAGCAAAGTATGGTCGTCCTGTATCTTTGGATAAAACCACCACATGGTGAATGGGGCTTATGCACCAAGCAAACATGTGGGTTTACGTGCCACCTGAATAATTCATCAAGCCATCCCTTAATACTTTCGTCCTTTCAACAAAATAGTCTATAATTTACAATTCTCATCATTTGCAGTTACTGTTATTTGTGGCTTTTGCTTTAAATGTATAAATTAAGACTGGAAATGTGCCATTGAAACAGGCAAGCAAATGAAACCAGTGACGGTCTTTTCCTCAAACGGCCATTTGTTGGTCATTTTTAAAATAAACATTCAAATGATTGGGCCACTAACCTGTGTTGATATTATTTCTGCATTTTCTGATAAAATATCTGTAGTCTAGATGGATTTTTGGCTGGTTCTTCACATAATTGGTGCACTGAGTTGACTGGGAGGCAAATAACAATTCAAAAGAGTCTCTGATGATTCACTTCTTTGCAGCATCATGATTGCAGCCTGCATCTGCCATATTAACCAGAATGCAAACATCCAGTGCATGTCATCCTTCTCGTAATTGATACACTGTAAACTATGATCTACTGGGGTATTATTCCAACTTTAATCAAAAGCAGAAACATGCCAGATAACACGGCAGCATGACCTGCCAATAATTTATTGGCTGAATTTTGGCGAAGGAGCGCACAGAGAGTGACTGGAGTTATTCACCACCTGGGAGGGGTTTCTTCGACATCGTGAGCACACGGAGCATGTTTCTAATTAATCTGATGGGGCTATGGGGAACATGGGATAGACTGGAAACATTCTGCTGTTGTTCTGTTTTGTGCTTGATATCGGGCATTTTCTTCTACAGCGATAACAGCAAACACCTGACTGAAAGACCCCGGGGGTGTTTCTCTTTCAACCGGAGTCATCGAGCTGCCGAGCAGCCAACATCACGCGCCAATGCAGCGTGATCATCACCAGGGTCTGATCTCTCCTTTCTGGCGAACACATGGGACCCCCTGTTTACGAGCATTTATGTTACTTTGAGCCTAGTTTTGCCGTAGCCCAGAGGCAGCGCGAGGCGATGTGGATGGGGGCGGTCTTTCGTTTGTGCAGCTGGGGTGACCCTCTGATGTGATCAGCCATGCGTGGACCTCATAGGGCCAGGGAACAGCTGTGCTGAGTTTGGAGCCCATTGCCTTATGGGGGGATATGTCAATAATGCACAGCTTTTCTTTCCTGTCAGAGAGAAGAAAATGATTTTAATTAATGAAATAATTACATCAGCACTGTGGGGGAGTTCCCCCCTCGGTTAGCTTCAAGCTAAGGCTTCCTTTTCTGTTGGAGTTCTCTATTGGTTAGCTTCAAGGTTTCCTTTTCTGTTGTAGTTCCCCCATTGGTTAGCTTCAAGGCTTCCTTTTCTGTGGATGTTTCCCAATTGGTTAGCTTCAAGGCTTTTTTTGTCTTTGGATGTTCTCCATTGGATAGCTTCAAGGTTTCCTTTTCTATGGATGTTCTCCATTGGTTAGCTACAAGGTTTCCTTTTCTGTGGATGTTTCCCCATTGCTTAGCTTCAAGGTTTCCTTTTCTGTGGGAGTTCCCCATTGGTTAGCTTCAAGGCTTCCTTTTCTGTTGTAGTTCTCCCATTGGTTAGCTTCAAGGCTTCCCTTTCTGTGGATGTTCCCCCATTGGTTAATCTCAAGGCTTCCTTTTCTGTGGATGTTCCCCCATTGGTTAGCTTCAAGGCTTCCTTTTCTGTGAGAGTTCCCACTTTGGTTAACTTTGGTTAACTCTGAGTTAATACAGCCTCACAATGAACCCCTGCCAGGATCAATGTCTTGCTCGAATATGGCCGATTGCATATTTAATGTCACGTTTGAATGATGGTCTTAGTGTGTTCATCGAGAGTAAAGCGAGGAAAGTTTAGCGATGGTGTCATTCCAACTAAGAAGGTCAGTGAAATATCAGCGTCTTCGGGGCTCTTAGAGCAAAGCATGCCGCGGACTCCGACACCGTCTCTGGGTTACGGCAGTCCTGCTGCTGGTTTCCCACAATACACACACACAGGAAGTTGGCGGAGAGCCGGGCTGGAATCACACTCAGCGGTGATAGAGCTGTGTGACGGGGCCCAGTCTGGCACGCGAGCAAAGAGGCAACTGGACCGCAGCGCTGGGTGATACTGCTGAACTGGCTTAAGCAGGAATTCAGGCGAGAGATGCTGTCCTAACAGCAAATAACACAAAGCAATCGGTCTCGAAAAGAATGCTTTCACATCTCTGGTGTCTAAGACTTGCGATTATTTCGGCTAAAACGCAGCGAGTTCTTATCTGGGCATTTTTTCCCTCCTTTTATATGAAAGTATTTCATTTTTCAATAAGGCCTGTGTGGACATGTATCATTCCGAGTGGGAATATCACAGCAGGCTGAACAAAGAGCCTCTGCTCCTTTCTACATTCTATCTCCTCTGTTTGTTTCCCGTTACTATTGATCAGGCCGCTGCCATGCCGCGCGGCCTGACGACACAGAGGAGACTCCCGTTATCAATCTTTAGGAAATCACTCTCCTGGTCGTCTGGCAGTGCCATTAGCATGAACGTACAGGGGGAAACACAAAAGCAAGGATCTCTCCTAACTACCAGATTCGCAGCTTTTAATGGTTACTTAAAAAAAAACAATATTCTGTGAAGCAGGTTCATCTGTAGCATACAAAAATTATAATGCAATTAGCCAATAAAGGTCTGAAAAAGTCATACTTTATAACATACCAGCTATATTCTACAGCTAAATATTAGCCCATAATTTGTCCAGTGGACAGATTCATCCAGTCAAGCTATTTTTCAAACTCTATAACTTATAATCTGGTTATATATCACAGTGCTTCCACTCGTTCAGCCTTATATGTTCCAAATTTGAAGATCACCATGCAGTTTTGCTTGGTCGTGAAAACGAGCAGTGCTGCATTATACTAACACTACACTAACATTACACTAACACTGCATGTACACAGAGTAACACCAACATTCTGGCACATGAACACGCTCTTCTCGTGAAGTTTCAGTTGCATGTACCAGACACCTCAAGGAAAGTTTTTGAGACGAGAAAACGGCACTTTGATTGTACCCAAAAAACAAATGGGCTAATCTACAAAACCGTTAAGGGCTCGGAGAAGGAGAGACAATCTTTAATGGCTTGCCCACTTTTTCACTCATGGCCTTCCTCCTCCCATCATGCACAGCTCCTTTCCTCTCATCTGCATAATGCATGTATTATTTATAAGTGAACACAATACTGGCTTGGCCCAGCTATTGAAGATATATGCATGCATTATTTTTTCCTCACTCCAAAACTTTTTAAAAGCATTAGCCTACTTTGGTAGTCTAAACCCAGCTGGATCTGTTGCTATTATAACGACAAGCAATCGAGTGGTATGAATAGCTTTTGGCTCGACCAAAATGAGACTCTGGGCAATTTAGGTCTAGACTTCAGCCAGTAATCTTCAGGTGCTGCTTCTCCTTCTTGGCCTTTGTTGAAGCCTGTAGATCTATGCTGAGTTTGCCAGTGAACTACAAAATATGCAACAGCTGTACCCAAAAAGACTGATCTGTCATGGCGATGTCTTCCAGTCGAGCAAACACAAAGAGGTATACGGAAATGTTTTTTGTATTCATTTAAAAACATTCTAATATGTAAAATTAAGAGCAGTATTCATGTAACATAATGTAAATTAAAGTGTTTTTAACAAAGAACTTCATCTTACATTTGAAAACCACTTTTCATTCCAAGATGGCTACATTCTGCCTGTTACCGTAACGACAGTTGTCTGTCCTGAAGGTACCCTGAAATATTATGGTTTATTTAACAGCATTGTGTTGCACTGGAGCGCAGCACCCCCCACTATAAATCTGCTTCAGCAGAGCTTATGACACAGGAGCTAGCACATTTCTATCTTTTAAACATAATGTTAATAGATAAAAAGGAAGCAGACCAGACACTGCCTTACAGGGTATTTTCAGTAACGTCGCTCAAGTTCATTAATCACCGATAGCCTGTTTGCTCTTCATTTTTATTGTTTTTGCCACAACGTCTCCAGATATTCCAGGAGACGGCTTACTGAAGATTTCAAACACCTGGCACAATGGATATCATTATCCTTCTTTCCCTCTTGTAAAAGACGGATTTTATTTGTTAGGTACTATTTCTTCTGATTGTTGTTTATATGTATAACAGGTATAAAACTTAGGGTGAAAACGAGACCTTGCAGGTACACACAGCTTTCACAGATCTTTCCGGAAGGATTCACGGCTCCCGCTTCGGTGTCGGAAGCGAGCGACAGACAGAGTGATTCTATACGCGAGTCGTTATAAAGCGTAAGATTAATTACTCAGACGGAAACAAGACGCCTCCTGCCAGCCTGGGGGTGTCCGCTGAGGACGGGCACGACATGTGCAGGCGCGGTGTTAAAAAGCAGGCCGGCCTATTTCGGAGAATAACTCACCGGCCGCAGTGACAGACAGCACCCTCCAGGAGAAGAGCGGGGGCGGGAGCGCGACCCTATGCCGCGCCCCCATCTGACCGGGCTGCACTTTATTAAGCTCGCTAATATGCGAGCGACGCATCAGCACGCTTATCGCCACACTGGATTATTATGCAGCCGGCTTGATGGATGGACAGATAAAAATATGAATTCCTCTGGCACACGTGTGAGCCTGACCTCTCTCACAGCCTGGAATGAGTTCAGCAGAGAGGTGCCCCAAGTCTTTAGGTGTGGGGATGGAAATAACAGTAGGAGAGGGGTTTGATGCCCATCTTCTTGTCCGCTACATGTAAGGTGACCAGCGACCGAGACAGCGCTCGGTATTATTCAATAGACAATGATTATACAGAAAAAAATGTAATTAACTACGGGATGTCAGAAGAAAAGAATTCTAAATAGTTTACATCTGCTAAACTGATTATGCCTGAGAAACAGAGACATGAGTAAACAATGGACTTTGAGTCACTCCGCTGTCAGCAATATCTCATCAGATGTTTTTAATGTTCTGGAGTGGAGAAGTTCCTCTTTCCATTTGCTCCTACTTAAAATGCGGCTCTGAAAGGGATCAGTTTACAAAGCTTTGTATATCAACACACAATCAGAAAATTCCAATTTAAAAAGATCATTTTCCCAGGAAAAAATAAAGCACATATACAACTATTGTTTATTCCACCCCCACTGTGTGTGAGAGTAAATTTCACAATGAAGAAATCTTTTTTATAAGACTCTGCTGTCATAAATGTTCTGGGGAATTTCAGCACGCCGCTTTGTTATCATTATCACGGGCGCAGTATGACTGTAGGACCTGCCTTGCGGACGCGCGCTCCCATTACCGGGCGCCGTGCGCGTTCCCGTCAGCTCCCATTTTCTTTGTTACTCTTAATGCTAGGCGGCAGCCCTCTCAATTACTTATTTCCCCGCCCTTAATGCAGTTAGCCCTGCCCCAATGTAAATTTACAACATTACGCCAGGAAGTTTGACGAAATGGAAAATGAATGTAATTCCCGCTCCACACACTACGATGGTAAATGTTAGTGCGCCCGCTGCATCTGACTCCATATCACATCGCCGTTATGAAAAATAGTTTGCTATTTTGGAAGCCCCTGGCAGCCGTAGTGAATCACCCAGGACCCAAAGCTCATCCATCTTTTGTCAGAGATGAAGCCAAACTAACGCCATCTCTCGATCCCGCTAAAGAATGAGGAGAAACACAAGGAGGTAAAAATAAACCGCAGCGGCTCAGGTAACTTCACAAGTAATGTGCGCCTTTAAAGTGGAGCTTCTACGGGAAATTAAGCTCGTTAGCTTGGAAGCATCTCAATAGTCCTTCACTTTACGTTTATAAATGGCTAATTTATCAACAACTGGACCTTAAAGGAGACTATTTTTTCGTTTTTTTTCTGCACATTTAGTCTCATCTAGACGCAATAATAAGCATCATGCCCAAAACATACTGATATGAGCCTATTTTTTACATACACACCATGTCACAGATAGGGTTCCTTAAAAACCTATAGGTCATTTATTCTCACAGTATACATGTACATATGTTCTGTTAAATTGCTTTGTCTAAATCATGTCTCCATTGGTCTTAATCACACATTATATAAAACTGAATAAAAGTGCTTGTAACCACTAATATGAAAACAGAATACCCATAACGTGTTCTGTGCCCATAGTTATAGGGTTGAAACTTTGTAGCTTCTTGCGTGAGGATTCCCAGATCATCTGCCCCTGACAAAATAAAACTGTGAAAATATATTAAATTCTTAATCTGGACAACATGAATCATCTTTTTCTTTGGTTCTTGAATGAATAAAAAACCCGAATACCGCGGAGTGAATCCTTCAGAACCAGAGCCAGTGCCACTGATTCTCACAACTTTGTAGTGGAAATGAGGAAGACTGTAAACGACCACCATCTATGTATTACATCTGATCTGCTTCACACAGGTCACATGACTGCACGGCACATCCCGATTAATGACAGCACCTTGCCTGGATACTATAGTAGAATGACACATATTGTATCATAGTCTGCATATTAGCCGGCTCTGATTGTCTTCTCCTTGCGGTGATGATTCTATGGAGGAGCCTCACGGTATTTATTGGGCTGGAACGACTGAGTGGCATGCACTGAGCTGGCCAACCATGACCTTCACATAGTGGGAGACCATCAGTGATGCAGCACAAGCCATCATGCAAACACTGCGGTAGCTCAGTGAGACCCCTAGAACAGCATGGGTTCCTGTTCTGATTGTTTCCTTGTGTCAAAGGGAAGCTCAGGACTTTCGGAGGTTGAATGCATTGGCAGTACCATGATAGCCTTGGGATAGAGGCTTGAACCTACTGAGATACTTGACACAGCCATAGGCTACATAACGTCAACACTGGAAAGATCTGCAAAATAACCCTGTGCTTTACCAGCTCCTCGCCAATTAATGCCCAACAAGGACAGATTCTTTGCAGCTAAAAGATCGTTTCTCTGGCTTTAGATACACTGTGACCTCCTTGATCTGTTCTCAGCATCATAAGAGCAGGGTCATACTGTACAATACGAGGCTTTGCTTTTGTCAGATTTTTAATCGTATATCCACTGTAAGGTCCGTAAAACAACATGCATGTATTGTAGCCATCTGTTGTGAACTTATTAATACGCAGTTCAAATTTAACTGTGCAGTCCTGGACGTGAGCTGGGTGTGAGCATGACAACATGTGATGTGTATTCAGAGCTGTAATAAAAATCGGCAGTGAATTAATATCCACAAATTGCATGTTTAGCAGTGAAAGCTGAGATGTGAGCAAAGCATAACGACTCTTAAATCGTAAATGACCTCATCATTTCATGTGCGAGTGTAATGTCAGTCCTGTGCGATGAGACACCTTGTGTGCCACAGATAATAAACAAATGAGGTGCCATTGCACCGGTACGTGTCACTGGCTGGTTAACGTCAATTTGTTATTTAATCAACTGGCAAAGCAACAGCTGTATTAGCGAGTTCCTGAGCGGCCGGAGCTTACAGACATACGCTGAGTGTATCTGCAGGAAATAGATCAGGGCGACTCTAATATATGTCTCCTGTTACAGTCCCCTTTCCTTTGCTTGGGACCCATCTTGAGTTTTTTCGCTGCTGGCAAGGTTGCTTAATAGAATTTGAATTCCAATTTGACTTCACTGCTTTGCAGCCTTAATTTGAAGGCCGCCCGCCTGCAACTAGAGCTGGTCGATTGCAGCTTATTCGCACTGACTGCTTTGCATTTCCTTTGTACTTTCCTTCGGCACAGAATTTCAAGTGAAGTTCAAGAAATGATAAAACAGCTCCGCCGTCCTGTTTTGTTTGGGCCAGGAAAAGGTTGAGAAGTCTTTAAAAAATAACTTGTATTTTTTCCCCCCTTATAGTGTCCTTCATTGTGTCATATTGTCAAAGCTCAGACCTGAAAAGGACAGCATCTGCAGACATTTATTTACATTATGAACAATTTTATTTAAAGCCATGACTGGTTATTACTGGTTATTAATATTCTAGGAATAATAAAAATAAACATGTACTGGAGTAATGTTAGACATTAACTCGATAACACTTAAAGCCATGTTTTTAGTAATTTATAAACACACTCATAACAAATAACAATGCATTCATAAAGCATTATAAACATGGCTATAAATATTTATCAAAAGGCATAACACATTATAGCCATGTTTATTATGCATTATGAATGCTTTATGACACTCACATCTGCAATGCACTAAATACAACTTTATAGTGCAGTACAAAGCATTACCATTATAATGCATTATAAATGTATCTATAGTGCATGATAGATGTGAGCTTCATAATGCATAATAAACATGACTATAATGTGGTATGCCTTTTTATAAATAATTATAGCCATGTTTATAATGCTTTATGAACGTATTATAATGCATTATGTATCTGTTGATAAATTAGTAAAAACATGGCCTTGAGTAATGTGTTACTGTTAACTCATTGTCTTGCTGCACGCAGGCATGGAGCGGGGAAGCAGCACAGGAGCTGGGGAAATGGGGTGAACATGGGGTTTATTCGGAACAGAAACACTCGGGAACACAAAACAACGTCAATGACTGGACTAAGGAAATTATGACACGGACTGGGAACAGCTGGGAACATGGGGATTCTACACGAGGTAGACGAGGGGGCATGACACACGGGAGGTTTGGAATGACTGGGGCATGACACTCATCATGTACAGGCATTGCGGCCTGAAGGTAATTTTGTTTGTATTTCCGTTATAATTTGTCTAAAAAATTAATGAGTCAGAAGAAGTATGACATGAACTGTCTTATAGATGTCATTTTGAAAAGGTAGGGAACAAATAATTACATTAAAAAAAGGTTCAGTAAGAAATTGGAAACAAAAATGCTTTTTATAACCTGATGCAGCATTCTTTAATTTATTACGTGATCATAGCTAATGTCATACAGTGGTTCATTTGTATGTGAAGCCCACCTGTTTCATGGGGTGAAGAGGCCCTCACACCCTGAGATGAATGACATCACACAGGTCTTCCTCCCTGTTCGTCTCTGGGGGTGCAGGACCTAATCCCCTCTGTTCCAATTACTCTTTTTACATGGCCTCGCCGATACACATGCCCTGTCTGTCTCAGATCACATCCTGTTCCATTTCACGTCACAAGTTTAAGTCGTGACCATTTTCTTTTTTCTGCACTAGAATCTGCGATGGTCTTTCCCCAAGGAATATCGTTACTAAAATCTGAAACCTCGGCCGGACTGCACATTACTAAGAAGCGACATGCAATCTGGTTTGTCTTTGAACATTGGCTTCCTACTCACCTAGGAGAACTGGCACTTATGGAGCTTCACAGGAAGGCTTCCAGCCTGCAGCGACAACATGGCCATCAGCATCACTTAAGTATAGAACAAGTGGAACTGAGACTTCTTCTGGCCCAAAAACTCTGCCCCTCCTGTACTGAACTGGATTACAGGTAGTCCCCAGGTTAAGAAGGCCCACAGCCACCAAACACATTCTTTACTTCATTAGACACATGCACTACTTTGTGATGCTTACTATAACATTGCATGGCTTCAGCGGTTCATTAACTTGATGTGTATAGTTACTTATATTATCACAGAATAATTGTTAATATTATTATGGTCTGCATTATTATTGTTCTGATTTTCCTACAGATTCGGCTTAAAGACAGACTTAGGGAACAGAACTTGTTCATAACGTGGGGACTGCCTGTTCTCAGAAGAACTTCCTTGGTAATTCTATGGAAACTCCTTCACCGTGAAATTAAGCACAGGGCTTTTAATAGTTAATATCACAGGATAAGTGCCACTTTACAGCTATAGGGGAAAAAATCATACAGTATAAACCAAGAATATATGGTGGACCTAAAAATGGAAACAAAGTGCTTAATTTATAATCCAATTAAGAACAAGATGGACTTATGAGCAAACCATTTTCCATGACAAAAAAAAAAAATCAATCTTCCCATTTTAATCAATCCCAGAGTATGCAAATGATACAGTTCAAACTCCCTTCGGTTTCAAATTAGCCACCTGAAATTGGTGGCTCACCCAAAAAAGGAGGGCCAGTCTACTACTAACCTGTAAGGCAGCATTTCTCAACCCGCTCCTCGGGGACCCCCCAGACCGTCTATCTCTATGTTCCCTCCCAGCTCCTGCAAAATGTCGACTGTCTGAGGGACTCAGGGACTGAGAAACACTGCTGTAAGGTGAAGCTGATTACAAACTCTGATCATGCAAATGACAAACCCATTGCCAATACCATCAGCATGTTAGTAAATGTGCTTGGGAGTTAAAGACTGGTGCAAGGTTGAAACTGTGAATAGGTAAGAATGAAAGGGGAACAGCCAGATAGATTCTCAGCGAAGGATTATACCTGCGAAACTTCGAGCGCCTTTGAAATATCAAAACTCAATTAGTCCCTGAGGTATAGTGACATACAGCACAGCCTTGAATAATCCTGTAACCATCATCGAGCGAGTGAGGAATCCTGAAACCCACATCGAAAACACTCTTTCCTTTGATGAAGATACACAGCAAACAAAGGCTGATAACAATGGAAGGGTTGTGATATACATATATGAATTTGTTTACACCGCTCATTATCCCATACAGGGTCCCCGTGAGCCATAGGGCATGAGTTTAGGGGCCACTGTGACTCAGATGCCAGCACTCACACACACATCACTCACACCACACATAACACCACACATACATCACACACACACATTTGTAATTATATCTTTGTGGGGACTTTCCATTGATTTCTTTGGGGAAAACTCTAATCCCAACATGGTGACCTTAACCCCTACCCAGCTCTTACCCTAACTATAAGTATCCAAACAAAATACGAGACTTTCGGTATTTTTAGTTTTTTGATTGCATTCACCGATCTTTGTGGGGACCTGTAAAATAGTCCCCACAACATTCAAATAACAGGTTTTTATCACATTGTGTGGAACATTTGGTCCCCACAATGTAATATAAACATAATCAATATACACACATACACACACACACAGACTAACTCACCCACTACAGGCAATTCAGAAACTTCATGTCTTTGGACTGCAGGAAGAAATCGGCACATCCTTATGGAGACTGGAGTTATCAGGTCATTAACAAACATGTAACAAATGTGCACCCAGCAGGTCCTTAAAAAGTCCTTGGAAAAAATGTTCAGAAACAGGTGATCCCACCAAAAGGGCGGATCAACAAGGCATAAATCACTACATTTGTGGGGCCCTGAGCCGGCGGCACAGAGCTTAGCCGCCACATAATCGACCGGCGGGCCTGTGCCAATCGCTGCTGATTAATGACGACCAGCTGGCCCTTATCAGAATGATCGGGCTGCCTGGAGGCTGAAGAGCCAGCTGGTCGCAGCAGAGGGGATCACAGCTTGGGCAGTGAGTAGGGATGTGTAGGGGTGATGGGGTGACTGGGTGAGTGAATAGGTGAGTGAGTGAGTGAGTGAGTGAATAGGTGAGTGAGTGAGTGAATAGGTGAGTGAGTGAGTGAGTGAGTGAGTGAGTGAATAGGTGAGTGAGTGAGTGAGTGAGTGAGTGAGTGAGTGAATAGGTGAGTGAGTGAGTGAGTGAGTGAGTGAGTGAATAGGTGAGTGAGTGGGTAGGTGATTGACTGAGTGAGTGAAAGGATGATGGTGAGTGAGTGAATAAATGAATGAGTGTTTGAATGAGAATTTCCTGGGTGAATGAGTGAGTGCACTTGGGAGGATTATTGAATTCTGTAATGTTATGTTTCATGACCATAAAATGGCAAAGAATTCTTTAAGAAATACACATGGAAGATGATTTATCAATAACAGACCACAGTAGTTGCTAAAAAAAAAGTTCTCTTGATCTACAAGATATAGAGATAAAATAGTTATAGAAAGACATGTTTTTAGTGGATCAACCTTGAAGAAAGGATACTGTATGTGGAGCCTAATGAGTGAATAAATTAATTTATCTAATATGGCTTTGACCTTGTTTGAACATCCTGTATCTGAGTAATAGAATGGCCCACATTCCTTTGCTTAATCAGTCAGCCACAGGTTTTCATTAAAAGCAACACGTATATTGCTCAGTGTAGTTTCTTTGTATGTAATAATAAATGCTGAAATTGTGCTAGAGGGCGAAGATGGCCCACAGTGAGTGGAGTCTGCTGTAGATTACCAACCAGACGTCAGTATAATTCGCTGCACGGCTCAGCTCTCTGATTCCGCCGAAGCTCATCTCGATTCGAAGTCTCTGAAGTAAAGTAGGAAAAGGTCCCAACCTGATGTAGGATATTTAAACTAAAGCAGCAAGGTATTTTTTAGGCAGGATGATCAAGAAGCTTATCTACAGTACAGAGGAACCATCATTCCTGCCTCACCTCTGTAATACACAGGTTTGAACCTGGGGCCGCACCCAGGCCGAAAGTGAGTTTTCCACTTGAGTGTGTGGTTTCCATGGTTGCATTGTTGACAAGTGAGGTCCCCATATCCAGGCAGGACACCATCTGCAAATGGAGCCAGTGAGCGTGTGAGATCCACACCGTTACTGGATTTCATTTCTCACGCGGTAAATCGTGTCAGGTGTAATGAGGAAATCTGATTAGCGTGCTGTGCAGCGGGACGCTCCCTCATTTACTGTAGCAGAATGACAGCCTTAACGAGCCTGTCCTGAACACCTGTGCATCACCAAAAAGGCCTTACATGTACTATTTCAAATAAAATGAATAAAAAATGAATTATGTGCCATGCATGGAAATTATATATTTAAAAAATTTCCTCATCAACCTCACATTCCTTTATCGGCCCATAAAATATGAAGCAAAATATGAATTCTTCCATAAAAAATAACTGAGGAAGTTGAAATGTAAATAGCGAATACTTCAAGGTCTGTGCAGAACAACAGTAATGCTGATATGTTGGGGTCTGTGTAGAGTGACGGTAAAGCTGATATTTCAGGGTCTATGCTGAGCGACGGTAACACTGATATTTCAGGGTCTGTGCAGAGCGATGGTAACACTGATATTTCAGGGTCTGTGCTGAGCGACAGTAAAGCTGATATTTCAGGGTCTGTGCTGAACAACGGTAACACTGATATTTTAGGGTCTGTGCAGAGCGATGGTAACACTGATATTTCAGGGTCTGTGTTGATTGATGGTAACACTGATATTTCAGGGTCTGTGTTGATTGATGGTAACACTGATATTTCAGGGTCTGTGCAGAGTGACGGTAATGCTGATATTTCGGGATCCATGAAGAGCGACAGTAACACTGATATTTCACTGTCTGTGCAGAGCAACACTAATGCTGGTATTTCAGGGTCTGTGTAGAGTGACGATAATGCTGATATTTCAGGGTCTGTGCTGAGTGACAGTAACGCTGATATTTCAGGGTCTGTACTGAGTGATATTGGGGTCCATGCAGAGCGATGGTAATATTAATATTTTGGGGTCCCTGTGGAGCCTTTATGCAGGGCGACTGTGACACTGATATTTCTGGGTCCATGCAGGGTGACAGTAATGCTGATATTTCAGGGTCTGTGCTGAACAACGGTAACACTGATATTTTAGGGTCTGTGCAGAGCGATGGTAACACTGATATTTCAGGGTCCGTGCTGAACAACGGTAACACTGATATTTCAGGGTCTGTGTTGATCGATGGTAACACTGATATTTCAGGGTCTGTGCAGAGCGACGGTAATGCTGATATTTCGGGATCCATGAAGAGCGACAGTAACACTGATATTTCAGGGTCTGTGCTGAACAACGGTAACACTGATATTTTAGGGTCTGTGCAGAGCGATGGTAACACTGATATTTCAGGGTCTGTGTTGATCGATGGTAACACTGATATTTCAGGGTCTGTGCAGAGCGACGGTAATGCTGATATTTCGGGATCCATGAAGAGCGACAGTAACACTGATATTTCACTGTCTGTGCAGAGCAACACTAACGCTGGTATTTCAGGGTCCATGCAGAGTGACGGTAACGTTGATATTTTAGGGTCAGTGCAGAATGACGCTAATGCTGATATTTCAGATTATCACACTGATATTTCTGGGTCCATGCAGGGTGACAGTAATGCTGATATTTCAGGTTCTTGCAGAGCGAGGGTAACACTGATATTTTAGGGACTGTGCAGGGTGACAGTAATACTGATATTTTGGGGTCTGTGGATACCAACGATAATACTGATATTTCAGGGTCTTTGCAGAGCGATGGTAACGCTGATGTTTGAGGGTCTGTGCAGAGCGACGGTAACCCTGATATTTGAGGGTCTGTGCAGAGCGACGGTAACGCTGATATTTCAGGGTCTTTGCAGAGCGATGGTAACGCTGATGTTTGAGGGTCTGTGCAGAGCGACGGTAACCCTGATATTTGAGGGTCTGTGCAGAGCGACGGTAACGCTGATATTTCATGCAGAGCAATGGTAACAATGATATTTTATGGTCTGTGCAGAGTGACAGTAACACTGATATTTTGGGGTCTGTGCAGAGTGACGGTAACACAGATATTTTGGGGTCTGTGCAGAGTGACGGTAACACTGATATTTTGGGGTCTGTGCAGAGTGACGGTAACACAGATATTTTGGGGTCTGTGCAGAGTGACGGTAAAGCTGATATTTCAGGGTCTATGCTGAGCGACGGTAACACTGATATTTCAGGGTCTGTGCAGAGCGATGGTAACACTGATATTTCAGGGTCTGTGCTGAGCGACAGTAAAGCTGATATTTCAGGGTCTGTGCTGAACAACGGTAACACTGATATTTTAGGGTCTGTGCAGAGCGATGGTAACACAGATATTTTGGGGTCTGTGCAGAGTGACGGTAACACTGATATTTTGGGGTCTGTGCAGAGTGACGGTAACACAGATATTTTGGGGTCTGTGCAGAGTGACGGTAACACAGATATTTTGGGGTCTGTGCAGAGTGACGGTAACACAGATATTTTGGGGTCCGTGCAGAGTGACGGTAACACTGATATTTTGGGGTCCGTGCAGAGTGACGGTAACACTGATATTTTGGGGTCTGTGCAGAGTGACGGTAACAGAGATATTTTGGGGTCTGTGCAGAGTGACGGTAACACTGATATTTTGGGGTCTGTGCAGAGTGACGGTAACACTGATATTTTGGGGTCTGTGCAGAGTGACGGTAACACAGATATTTTGGGGTCTGTGCAGAGTGACGGTAACACAGATATTTTGGGGTCTGTGCAGAGTGACGGTAACACTGATATTTTGGGGTCTGTGCAGAGTGACGGTAACACAGATATTTTGGGGTCCGTGCAGAGTGATGGTAACACAGATATTTTGGGGTCTGTGCAGAGTGACGGTAACACTGATATTTTGGGGTCTGTGCAGAGTGATGGTAACACAGATATTTTGGGGTCTGTGCATAGTGACGGTAACACTGATATTTTGGGGTCTGTGCAGAGTGACGGTAACACAGATATTTTGGGGTCTGTGCAGAGTGACGGTAACACTGATATTTTGGGGTCTGTGCAGAGTGACGGTAACACAGATATTTTGGGGTCTGTGCAGAGTGACGGTAACACTGATATTTTGGGGTCTGTGCAGAGTGACGGTAACACAGATATTTTGGGGTCTGTGCAGAGTGACGGTAAAGCTGATATTTCAGGGTCTATGCTGAGCGACGGTAACACTGATATTTCAGGGTCTGTGCAGAGCGATGGTAACACTGATATTTCAGGGTCTGTGCTGAGCGACAGTAAAGCTGATATTTCAGGGTCTGTGCTGAACAACGGTAACACTGATATTTTAGGGTCTGTGCAGAGCGATGGTAACACAGATATTTTGGGGTCTGTGCAGAGTGACGGTAACACTGATATTTTGGGGTCTGTGCAGAGTGACGGTAACACAGATATTTTGGGGTCTGTGCAGAGTGACGGTAACACAGATATTTTGGGGTCCGTGCAGAGTGACGGTAACACAGATATTTTGGGGTCTGTGCAGAGTGACGGTAACACAGATATTTTGGGGTCCGTACAGAGTGACGGTAACACTGATATTTTGGGGTCCGTGCAGAGTGACGGTAACACAGATATTTTGGGGTCTGTGCAGAGTGACGGTAACACTGATATTTTGGGGTCTGTGCAGAGTGACGGTAACACTGATATTTTGGGGTCTGTGCAGAGTGACGGTAACACAGATATTTTGGGGTCTGTGCAGAGTGACGGTAACACAGATATTTTGGGGTCTGTGCAGAGTGACGGTAACACAGATATTTTGGGGTCTGTGCAGAGTGACGGTAACACTGATATTTTGGGGTCTGTGCAGAGTGACGGTAACACAGATATTTTGGGGTCTGTGCAGAGTGACGGTAAAGTTGATATTTTGGGGTCAGTGCAGAATGACGCTAATGCTGATATTTTGGGGTCTGTGCAGAGTGACGGTAAAGTTGATATTTTGGGGTCAGTGCAGAATGACGCTAATGCTGATATTTTGGGGTCCCTGTGGAGCGTCTGTGCAGGGCGACTGTGACACTGATATTTCTGGGTCCATGCAGGGTGACAGTAATGCTGATATTTCAGGGTCTGTGCACAGAAACAGTAATGCTGTTATTTGGGGTCTATGTATAACAGTACTAATGCTGATATTTCAGGGTCTGTGCAGAGCGATGGTAAAATTTTATATTTTGGGGTCCATGCCGAGCTGTGGTAAGGCTGAGTTCTTGCGGAGTGAGGCTAAAGCTAATATTTTGGGATCCCTGCTGTGCATAGCGTTAGTCATACTGATATTCCGGATTCTTGCGGAACAACGGTAACGCCGATATTTTGTGGTCCGTGCAGAGCGATGCCAACACTGATACTGGCGCTAATGCTGATCCTGACGCTGATGCTGATCCTGACGCTGATGCTGATCCTGACGCTAATGCTGATCCTGACGCTGATGCTCGTGCTGGTTTTATAAGCTGGGCCGCTTTGGGTCGCACTCGTCGTCTCTGTGGATCGTCTCCTCCTCTATCCGGCTCCGGACACCCGGAGCAGCCTCGGTCTGGGAAGCTCGGCGAGACACAAAGCAGCGTCTGGCAGCCGGCTGCGGCTGGGAAATGGGCCGCGGTGGCTGCTTAATGAGCCTCTTCCCGGCCCCCAGTGGAGCCGCCCCCCAGGGAGGGGGAGGCTAATGCGGCCTGCAGGCCCGTCACTCGCCTGGGCTAATCCTGCAGACAGCGGGGAGGGGCCGCAAACACACAGCAGCAGGCTGTGGATGCCGTGTGCTATTGTCCCTGGGTCCTGAGACGTGGCGAGGCGTGTAAACTCTACAGCGTGGCCGCGCCCGCCACCGCGCCCACCACCGCGCCCTGCCGTACCGAGGGCCCATGCCGTGCTGGGCACGTCTCCATCCAGTTTACACCTCTGCTGGGCCAGTACACCACCCAGCGCTTTTTCAATTACAGCCCTCACACTGTGAAAGGCAGCCTTACGCTTCAGTCTTCCCCACTATTAAATATGCATATCATTTTGAGACTTTTTCCTGAAAATGTCCTGCCCTTGGCTTTAGCTTAACCCTGCGCTCTGTGGTTTGGAGCTCCCACAAAATCCCCATGGGTTTGTTCCCGTACAAAATGGTGGCAGTTCAGTTTAATAAACGGATATATAGTTTTCTGTTCTATCTAGCTGACAATGTCGCTGACGGGGAGGGTGTTATATGGTCAGACGCAGACAGAGTGCATCTGCTTTGCTTCCAGAGTTTTCATTTTTCATTCCAAACTTGGGCGTCACTTCATAATTCGAAGGAAACTCATAGTTTTATGTGACAAATAAATACAAACAGATGTAAATGCCACTGTAAGACCAAGTCTGGCATTTAAAGGCGCCACAATATTTCCCTATTATTTCCCTAATATTTCTAACACAGAATATAAATGTTAATAATTTAACCCTTTTGATTTGCTACAAATCTGAAAGGCCACACATTCTGACATAAAACTGCCTCTTAAATATTCATTTAGATAGTTAGTAAGTACCTAATCAAACTGGTATATTTTTTCATCCAAAAAAAAAAAGAAGAACGAAATTATTTGATTGCACTTGTCAGAATGATGAGTCTGGGTTACAGTTCGTGAGTATTCCTACATTAGTGTTCTTATCTGTTGACTATTTTTAGAATTGTAATAAGCCTTGAAGGAGTTGCAGAATGGTTAAAAAATAATTTAGGAAGAACTAGCATTGCTTAATTCACATGAGTATATATTGTAAATATGGATTGAACATTTTCTGGAGAATATGATCATAGTTAAGGGGTAAGCTGACTGCCCTTTGAGATGTTTGCGTGTTCCTTTCTCCTCACACATCTGACGATATTTTATAATGCCGCAATTCACAGACGTGTAGATGCTTATCCAGGCGAATAACGCGCAGATAACGCTGCGATCGCCGATGCAGAGGCCAAGGCCCCGGAAGAGTAATGGGAAGGTATGAAATATCTCCTGCTTTGCCAGCCACATGTATGCTCATTAGGGCTGGAGGTCCTGGGGTGAGATTTAATACATTCTGGAGTCTTTCTAACCCTGCGACGAAACATTACTTTAGTAATGGAAGTAGGGTGTATCTTGCTGTGACTACCCAGAAAAAATATTTGGACAGTCTATTCAAACACCTTGGGGTGGAAACAGAGAGCTAGCAGCCGCTAGGATGCGGAGCGAGACCGTCGCTGGGCAATCTGGCCCATTTGAAGCCCAGAAGTGGGCTTTGAATCGCTACCGAGTTATCGATAATTTATCGTGTCATCTGCTTCCTCTCTCATGTGGCTCCAGAAAGTTCCCCGATGCTGCTCTTTGCAGGCTAGTGGGTGCGAGACCCCCGTCAGATGCTGGGAGGGGGTTGAGGACATGGCTTGGTTAAGGCCCCCGTCAACATCCCTGCATTAAAATACCCTAGTAAATCCACTTCATTGCGCAGAGACGGCTAGCTGTGTCCAAAGGCGTACAGTCCGCAACAGAGAGCACTGTTTACTAATGCGTGTCTCCGTCCGTTTTCACCCAGAACATGTGACCGGGAGGATGATGGCGGCCTTTGCTGAATATTACGACATGGCATCCCCCGCTGCTCGTGAGTGGTGGGGGACCATGAATACTGCATACTAGCCTCTGGCTTCGCCTAGGCCGCCTGCTGCCAGCCAGAGGAGAAGCTCACGCTGTTCCCAGGCTTCGCTTTGCTCCGCTTCCAGTGAGAACTTCCAGTGAGAAGCACTGTAATCTATGCAGAAGCTGTGCACGATGGACCTGGGCTACGCGGGCACCACGATGGGGGGCATCGCGGTGGAACGTGGCAGGGAGGCGTTACAGGGGCAGCCCAGGACAACACGCCCGCGCCTCGTTACAGACGCCAGTCTCCGCAGAGCAGTGTGGCGTGCCTGTATACGGGAACATACTTTAGTCTCAATAATTCATCGTTATGGAGGGATGCTGAATAATTGAACTGGACTTGGAGCTTTTTCTGTGAGATGGAGCTTCGCATATGGCTGTCGGCTGCCTCAGATTCCATGCCAGGGACATTATAGAGGAAAGAGGCAAACTCCAACCCTTCCGCCCCCCCCCCCCCCCCATTTCCATTGATCAATTATTCAGCGCCAGCCTCAGATTGTGACCCGAGTTTGGGGCGGGGTGGGGGGGGGGTGCTCTCAGGATCCCAGCACCGCCGCCTGTTCTTCTGACGCCGTTTGTCCCTCGTCTAAAATCTGCATGCTTGACCCGGTTAAACACACCTCTGTAGCTTGGCGGTGGCCAAAACCACTGCGAACACCAGCTCCGTGTGGAGTGGTGAGACGGCATGATAAAGCATGGCTAGCAAACAGACGCCAGCTCCTTGCCGGTGTCCCATGATGCACTGGCCGAGAAAGCCACCGTCCGGACGCCGGTCAGCCACCCCGGTCCTCACCCCACTGCTCTGCTCCTCCTTAATCAAAGGCGCTGCTGCAGACCCGCATCCTGAATCTGATCCCCAGCTGCCGGGCCGCCTGGGTCTCTGATTAGCACCAAATAAAGCGCTGGTCCTCCTGAGGACCAGCATCACACGGATGAAACGCACGCTGCTGAACTTTACAGCATTTGGATAGCAAATGCGTTCTTTGAAAAGGCAACAGAGCAGCATATTATACAAACCTATCTGAAATATGTATATATATATATGAAATATATATATGCACACAAAAGGCCCTGTCTGTTCTACTTTCACAACGCTTATTTTCAGACTGGGACTGAAACTCCCTCAACCTGCCAAAGACAAGGCTTTCCTGATGTCCTGAGTATCGAAACCGTAAAAATATTCATTCACTTATAAGTAGCAGGTGGTTGAGGCATTAAAAATAGATTTACGGCTCTTTGTAGGGTATTTTATTATAAAATAATCATGGTAATAGGATTAAACAGTGAGAGACAAGCTCACTAGGCCTTATCCTTCTAAAGAGCCATCAAGAAATATTGTATATATGCATGTGTGTCCGCTGTGCTTATTCATGATCTCTTGTCTGTAAATTCTCGCAGACGTGAAGATAATCTGACTCCATCGCTCCATCTATAGTCTAACAGTGTTTTTTTTGCCCTTGTTATTCTGTTAATGTTGATATAATCCTTAAATGTAATTTGGCTTTGGTTTTGTACTGGGTGAAAGATTTGGTTTATTTTTACCAGATAACATTAATATATATAAAATATAATAATATAGCAGGGGTTTGTAACTTTATTGGTATCAGTCTGGTAAAGTCTTTGGACTCCTTCAAAATAGTGATATTAAAATGTTGAAAGATATTGAATTCTGTTGAGGACAAAGTGACAGGCACAGCTAATACTACTGTGCTTTGTTTTTTTACATTTGTTATTGAAGTAAATGCAAAATTTCAGTTTATAAGTTAATGATAATAGAAGTCTATCCACCGCCCCTAAGGGGTTATAATGCTCTGAGTCTGGACTGCGTCTGGCTCATGTCTGGGCTGCGTCTGGCCCATGTCTCACCCTCGTCTGGCCCACGTCTGGGCCGTTGGTTGCTTGTTCACAGCTCCAATTCTAATGTAATACATCCCTAATAAGCTTGCCTGTGGTCTGCTCCAAACTCCCACTCAGGACCTCTGCACTCAAGCCAGTGAGCTGCACTGTGAGACTGGGCGCTGATCATACATAACAAGGAGCTCACAGTAGCCAGGGACAGAGAACACGCCGTGTCTCCCTGCCCCCATCATCCACGATGCAGTATCAGAGACGCATCAGACGGGGATTCCCACTTTGCGGCCTGAAACATGAGGCTGATCCAGGAGCCACAGTGCGTCTCCACAGTGACTAGCAGCTACACTACGAGAAGCAGTGCAGCAGGACACACAGGGACAGCTTTCAGGTGCATTTGCCTCCAACAGCCACGCCGTATGACACCCATACCACACGAGAGGGTGGAGACTGGTCAGAAATAACACTTTTTAGAGTTTACACAGCTAAATTGGGACAGGCAGCCGCTTCTCCGAATCCTGAGGCCCATGAACAAACATAGCTAATTTGCACAGTTCAGCTGAAGCTCCTCTGGTGAATAAGTACAGTTTAGTCACAGCACGCTGTGGCGGCGAGGTAGCGGATTCACCGTGCCATGGTCACCAGCCTCACATGCAGTTTCACGTTAATTGTGTTTTTGCTGTTTTCCATGTCATTTTTTTTGTCACTTATAACTCGATACAAGGGATTTTATTTTGACCATTTTATGTTATAGCAGGAAGGAGGAAGTAAGGAAAAAACATTTAATTTGTGATTAGTCTTCATTCTGAGCATTGTTTATTCTCAAAGGAATTCATTATAAGCAAAGGCTCCTTCATTTTTCCTCCCAAGACTCATTCCTTCAGAGACGCAGCATAATTATACTCTCTATGTGATGAAGAGCTAGCGTCAGATACCATGAATAACTGATTCCTCTTTCTTCCTGCAGAAGAAGATGACTTTATCCTGCACACGGGTTATTTCCAGCTGTTTTCTTTTGTTCTGTTTTGTTTGCTCCTTTAACTGTTGTTGTTTAATTAACTCCGTCTTAAAGCCACAAATTCACACTTCAGCATTAATTACGCCACGCCACTGTTTATTATTTGCACATATTACACCGTTGCCACGGTTATCGCCACGGCGACACTCAAAAGACAGTCAACTAAATGCAAATGCGAAATGTAAATTCGAGCGGTAAAAAGAGTTAACCCATTGACTAATATTTATCGCTTCTGCGCCGGTATATTTTCTGCTCCCGGCTCCATTTACAAAGTGCCTGGAAATGCAGAGCACCATCTGTGGCAGCACGGGGAACAACTGTTGCTCCTTAAATTAGGCAGCTCCATCATCTTGATGCATCAGTGGAGTACCTGGGCTTTCGGTGACCTTTCCCTCTCCCACAATCAAGCCATCCCCTCCACTAATATAGATGCAAACTCAAGTAGGTCAAGCACCGGGTATAAATCTTCCCTGGCAAGGTGCGGCAACCATGGCCAGACTCGCACCGCGGGCTAGCGTGACAGACCAGGAGCGGGGCCGCGTTCTGGCTTCATGGTGCACGTGTCTGTTCTGCTGCCAGGGGGGCGGGACCCGCCTTGCGATTGGCCGAGGGGCTCGACTCCTGCTTGGTGACCAGTTGGTTGTTAACACTCATTCTGAGAGCAGATATTTGTTACTAGAAAAGGCTGACGCCGTATCCCCAAGTCCTCTGAATGGGGATTTGCTGGAGCGGTGAAAAGCAACCAAAAGAACAGAGGCAGGTGAGCTGATTTACACGAAATGTAGGAGTAACCCTCAAATCCAGCTGGTTGAATTGATTAGTTCTGATGTTATGACAGCTTTGTTATAACTGCATATATGGAAGTCAGGAGGGGGACGGAGCCTGAAGGGAACATCTCCTGGAAGGGTAACGAGTTCTTCAGGGCTGAAGGCTGCAAGCAAGCCAGTCACTTCAGCAGAATGAGAGCATTAGGACCACTGATCTCCTCTCCCAGTTATGTGATTTTCACAGACTAGTGCCTGCATGACTTTAATACACGCTCAAGAATTTGTCATATTTTTTTCATGGAACATCTGGTGGAAGTGTGTGACCTAATGAGAAAAACATTATTACTGAAAAACAAACACACACACACACACGCTCACACACAATAGGCATCTTATTGAAATGCAGTACCTGATATTTTTCAGAACAAAACCCTAAAACTCAGTGACTGAGGGGAACATTCTGGACAGTTGTAAACGCCTCATTTAAGGCTGTTGGCAGCTTATTGGGGTGTTACAGGCAGGGGGGGAGAGGAGGTCCAGCCCCCCCCCGCTACACCTCCGAGAAACAGCGTTCTGCCTCCCAAAACCACACCTGCGGCTGACGCTCTCATCCTGCGAGCTCCCCCCCATTACATAAGCACCATTATTGCCCCCGTGTGGGATGAGGTAATGCCCTGTGAGTGCCGGCTGTCTGCACTGACTCGCTGCATTGTTCACCACCGCAAACAGGAGGCGCTGGTGGACCGGGCCCATCTCAGGTCGTGTGCCTTACTGGAAGTGCTGAAAACAGAGAGCTAGAGTGCTGACCTACTGACTGATATATGGGATCACCTATACGAGAGTAATTAGCTACTCCTTTAACAGGCTGTATCTGTTATATACTTATATACATGCATACTGTATGTAAATGAAATATCTGGTGTACAAATGTTATTAAAGCATAATGGCAGATGACAATTTATATATTCAGTAAAACGATTTAGGTGAATTATTTTTATGTGTTTTGGAGAAATTAAAATTTAAACAAGGGAAAAAACCCCCAAAAAAGCTATTTAAAAAGTTTAATTCAAAGCTTACCCATATTTGTCACAGTGCCCAGCTCAGATCTGTGAAGCAAATGCAGGTATCGATCACATCCAATTTCAATAACTACTTATCGCTCCCAGGAGTGGAACCGAGGACCTGGCATGACAGCCAGCACATACTGATACGGACACACATGGGAGGATGTCCTGGTGTCCACCAAATGACTATGTAAGCATTTCTAAGTATATGAAATAACCAAATTTAACAGTGTCTGTGCAACAGTGCAGGGAGCTATACATATATAACCCAAACCCTCTGACCTACAAGAGAACCTTAGCCCCCATGAATTGAGCAAAGGTTGTAATATTATTACATGATAAGTGATGCTTACATTATGACATCACCACCACCCTGTCTAGGGTGTCTGCCTGCCTTGTACCCTTGTACCCTGGCTCCAGCCCCCCCCCCCCCCCCGCCCAGGATCACTGGATAGAATATGGGTGGATGGATGGACAGATGATGACATCATGTTTTTTTTGAGTCAGTCTCAGACTGGCACTGTGGCTTGGAGGAGGTCTTCAGGAAACATCTGGAAGGGAGAAGCCTGGACGCAGTGAGATGGCACAGCCCCAGGGCTCACAGAAAGGCATTCAGCTGGAGTTTCCATGGAGACAACAGGGTCACCATCCCGCATGACCCCAGAGTCTGTCTCGCTTCGGCCAAAGTGGGTCTTCCTGCTATCTTGGAAGGTCCTCATCTGTGAAATCCTCACGCTTAGCAGAAATAAACGTTATTTATGAAGTATCACATCAAAGCTTGAGCACTTTGTTGCATCAAATGTGTGAAGTGAAATCCTGATTAGTGACCAAGCAACGAGTTTGGTGGTCCAAACTCGAAAGTGTAACGTAATGAACGAGGGGCACAGATAAAGCTGCATTTGCAGAATACTCAGCGATCCCTGCTCACAAGCCTGCGGGGTGAGTGGCAGAGGGCTATCAGGGCCCTCTCAGAGATAAATCGCCCACCATTCACCGGCCGGCTGCGAGGGACCTCCGCTGGGCCCTCCCGTCACTGAGAGTGATGTTTCTGACTCCATTTCGTGCCGTTTGTATAAACGCCTCAGGACACGACGGCGCTAAATGAAATGTAAACCCACAAAGTTCCTAATCAAAATTTACATAATTCATTTGCACGCATTTCCTTGAAAAATGTATAATGTGCAGTGAAGGAGGGGATGAGAAGCTAACTGGCCTAGCAGTGGCTAACCAACAAGTGTCTGTGTCCAGCAGGACTCTCCAACAAAGGTGCAACTGCAAGTTCACTACACAGGTCTAGAAGGTTCTCTACCCATATTCAGTCTGGTGTATGCATTTTCAAACAGCTTGTTGTCACGGTACCCGTAATAGTCTTCATTGGATCCGGAATATCAGTTTTTTGCACTTTCTAATGGATACACAGCTCTCTTTTGATGTTGTAATGAACACTCATATAGGTTTTTTTTGCGTTCTTGGTCAAATTATCGCATGCATGCTAGATTAAGTTCTTTTTTTTTCCGATATATGGTAAACATGAGGCATCACAAACACCCCACAATCCTATTAAGATCGCCCACTGTATGGGGGTGTTCCATACTATAGAAGGTCGCCATAGAGAAATGATTAAAGTTGAACTTAATTAGCTTAAGAGGAAAATGGAGGAATTTCATCTCCCAGCTGTCCATTCCTGCCAGCGTGTGAAATGTTGGTTGAGAAAGGTGGTTTCGTGAAAGAAATATTCCCTTTTTTATGATGGGACAGTATAATGAGGATGTTTCGCTTAACAGATTTAGTTAGAGTGGAAAAAATGAAAATAAGAACACGGGGAAAATCATTTTAGTCAGCCTGGGAAAAGAGGCCCAAGTGTTTGCCAAAGTGCAAAGTGATAGGCAAGCTGGTTTTTACTGTTATCCTGTAAATCAATCCACAACTTGAGGTCATTTTCATTGCCGACCCTGCGGCAAGCCCCGCCTTTACTTCCGTGCATGCGGAAGTGTCCTGCAACAATTTTCAGATGGTGGGTAAACCTCTAAGTCCTATCCGCTCACTCGGCGCCATGCTGTCACAGAGAGAGAAGCAGAGCTCAGCAGAGGTGAATGCCCTCCACGTTAAGTGGCCTTATTGCGTAGGGAATTTGCTCAGAGAGTGTTAGGAAGTGCAGGACACACATTCTTCACCTGCACCCTCCCGCTGACGGTTTTGATCTACAAACTGTGGACAGCAGGACATGCAGCGGGGGCTGGTGACTGCATGTAGAATCATCTCCGCAGGTTAATGTGTCACTGCCATGGGGTCAGCAGTTTGGGGGCGAGACGTCGGCCGCACCTCCTCAGGACTGATGGAGTCTGCATGGGGAGACGAGGAATGAAGGAGCCGATTTGGCTAACAAACTAAGACAAAAGCATGACTGGAAACGGGGAACCCAGTCACCTGACTTTCCCTCCAGAGACTGCTGTAAATCCATGTGTCCATGATTTGGATTCTAATAAGTTAGCATCAGCCATTAGCTGTATCTAACTTTATTAGATGCAATTTACCTATCAGGGTGCAGCAGCTGCACGCAGTTATAGGGCTGCCAGTGTCACTGGAGGATCTCAGAGGGGGCATCAATCAGAGCGAGCCTCGCCTGTACCGCCTGACCGTGAACATGGTGCCAGACAGAATGAGGGAGTCACAACGCGAACGCAGCTATGAATGTTAAGTGTGCTTCAAGTGTTCACTACAGGCAACCCCCCTCTCATTTTCACTGTGTATGACTCTCTCCCCAGCATAGCTGTCAAGTCTTCCGTTTTGGCCGGGAAACTACCGTATTTTACCCCTCTTTCCCGCCGTCCTCCCGTATTAGTATTTTCCCGTAAATCTCCCGTATTTTAATATCATTTAAAGAAAAATTCCTCTGCCTCTCCAAACTGAACTGTCAGTAGCCTGACGAGAACTGCCAGCTGCTGTAGTCTGCAGGTCATTTACAACATTAACCAGGTCATAAATGCGGAGGTTAAAATGGCAATGCTGTGTGCCAAAAACAACGTTACTTTCACCTTCTGTGACGACTTCAACAAGGATACAAAGTCTGCAACAAATCAGTATAATAAGTCATTAGTGAATGCCAGAGAGCCACATGAGTGAACATGAGAAATAGAAATTAAAAGAAAATGTTTAATTAAAATAAAATGTAAATTACAAGTGGTTATTTTAGATTTCTTGTACACCTGTCTTAAAATGTAAGGGATACTGGAGCTTGGTTGGGGTGGTGGGTGCCGGAAAATTTCCCTTATTTTCAAATCCAAAACTTGACAGGTGTGCTCCCCAGGGATAGCCAAGCCAGCGATCACACTGTGAGTTCTGGTTGGAAAGGGCTTGTTTATAATTAGGCTGGTGAAAATTAGTCAATATAGATACTTGTTTGTTAAGTCTTTGATGTTTCAGTCACATGGCAATACTGTTTCTCAGGGCCAACCCAGGTACAGGCCAAAATGCCGCAGTGTTTTCGATCTGAAATAAAAAAAAACTAAAGAACTGTCTTTATACCACTTTCCATGTCATGAAAAAGAGAAGAGGAAATGACTGTGTAAACTAGACAGCCATGGTTACCATTTTTTCCATGTTTAGTATTAGGAGTGTAATGGTACTCAAAATTCATGGTTTAGTACAAACCTCAAGTTGGGTTTACAGTTCGGTGCAATTTTGGTGAAGCTGGGAAAATGGAATTTGTTCTGAGGTTATTTGTTATTATAGACACAAACAGAATTAGAAAAAGTTGAAAACAAATCTGCCCATCAGCATGTCTGAATAACAAGAGATGCTTATTTGCACGTTGTAAAAAATATATTGAATTTTTAAATTGAAAATACAACGTCATACAAATCGAAATGAATGTTCTCTGCTACTGTAAATGAACGCCTTGCTCCGGTCCTTCACACTTTCAGATGATGTCGTCTTAAACGAATTAGCACGTTGGATGCGTTTTGAGCAATATAGTCGAGTTCGGTATAACAGAGCCAATGGACAATTTTGGTTTTATCAGCTACTCTCTCCTCAGTGTTGGTGTAATTTTATGGGAAATCAAAATGTTCCAAAACGATTATTATGATTATGACTGACAGTAATTAGGATTGGCTGTAACAAACTCACAGCCCCAATTAGCATAATGTTTTTCATGCTGAACATCTACTTGTGAAATAAGGTTCCACTTTTGTCAAGAAATGTGTTCCTTAATTTCATTGTATGTACTGAACCAAAAATGATGCACCAAGCCTGTAATGATATACCAATAATCCCTCCTGGGAGAACATTAAATTGAAGGAATTTAGCCCCTTTTTTACCCGTTCATTCTCTCCCCATCCCCTCTTTTTTGCTTACATTAAAGGAATTTAGCCGACTTTCACCCTAAACGATACCTTGCTGTCATTACGGTTTGTTTGGCCTGGAAATATTTTAACGTCATGAGTTAGGTCAGACTCAACAAGCAGATTGAATATACTTTCCATGGCTGTATGGAATATAGATTCTTATAGTTTCCATGGCGGTGTGGAATATAGATTCTAACAGTTTTTATGGCGGTATGGAATATAGATTCTTGTAGTTTCCATGGCATTGTGGAATATAGATTCTAACAGTTTCTATGGCAGTATGGAATATAGATTCTAATAGTTTCCATGGTGGTGTGAAATATAGATTCTAATAGTTTCCATGGTGGTGTGGAATATAGATTCTAATAGTTTCCATGGTGGTGTGAAATATAGATTCTAATAGTTTCCATGGCGGTGTGGAATATAGATTCTTATAGTTTCCATGGCGGTGTGGAATATAGATTCTTATAGTTTTGATGGCAGTGTGGAATATAGATTCTTATAGTTTCCATGGCGGTGTGAAATATAGATTCTAATAGTTTCCATGGCGGTGTGGAATATAGATTCTTATAGTTTTGATGGCAGTGTGGAATATGGATTCTTATAGTTTTGATGGCAGTGTGGAATATGGATTCTTATAGTTTCCATGGCGGCTTGGAATATGGATTCTTGTAGTTTCCATGGCAGTGTGGAATATAGATTCTTATAGTTTCCATGGCAGTGTGGAATATAGATTCTTATAGTTTCCATGGCGGTGTGGAATATAGATTCTATCCGTTTCCATGGCGGTGTGGAATATGGATTCTTATAGTTTTGATGGCAGTGTGGAATATGGATTCTTATAGTTTCCATGGCAGTGTGGAATATAGATTCTTATAGTTTTGATGGCAGTGTGGAATATGGATTCTTATAGTTTCCATGGCGGTGTGGAATATAGATTCTTATAGTTTCCATGGCGGCTTGGAATATGGATTCTTGTAGTTTCCATGGCAGTGTGGAATATAGATTCTTATAGTTTCCATGGTGGTGTGGAATATAGATTCTTATCGTTTCCATGGTGGTGTGGAATATAGATTCTTATCGTTTCCATGGCGGTGTGGAATATGGATTCTTGTAGTTTCCATTGCAGTGTGGAATATAGATTGCAACAGTTTCCATGGCAGTGTGGAATATAGATTCTAACAGTTTTTATGGCGGTATGGAATATAGATTCTTGTAGTTTCCATGGCATTGTGGAATATAGACTCCATCAGTTTCCATGGCAGTGTGGAATATAGATTCTAACAGTTTCTATGGCAGTATGGAATATAGATTCTTGTAGTTTCCATGGCATCGTGGAATATAGACTCCATCAGTTTCCATGGCGGTGTGGAATATAGATTCTATTCCCTGCCATCTGTAAAGTTCCTATTTAAATTCAAAGAACCACATACCGTTATTGGGTTGTACTTATTATCTAGTGACTTTAAGTAGTTCAGTGTTTCCCTGAAAGGGCCACTTTTCTCTGTTCGAAACTTTTTTTAAGAGAAATGCGATCACAACACAGCCACCAGGCTCCCTTGGACGAGGACGAGGGATGGTCCTTCACCTTCTCCAAGGGCAGGACTTAAACGCCGCACCGCTGGCCTCCCGCTCCTCTGCGCTTGAGAATGACGGAAATGTCATCATCTAGTTCCGCGAAGTTTTGCTAATAGTCCTAGATTCAGCGGGTAAAGGGGGGAGGAAGAAGGGAGGGGAAAAAAGGAGGGGGGGGGGACGTAAAAGCCTAGTGGGAGATTGCGCCTGCGGTAAGACACAGGTGGACGACGCCGGGAGCAGGGTCACGCTAAAGATTTATATTATGTACAAAGTTAAGACCGGAAGAAAAATGGCTACTCATGTAGCGTATCAGTGAAGCGAGTGAAACAGCTGTTCATGGAGTGAGGAAATGGTCAGGTAAGACAGACTGGAAATAATAATCACAGGGCCATCTGCTGACCTGGGACCACGGCGCCCCCAGGGCTGCCGGAACAGGCGTCCCCGATGGAGCGCGGCGGGCAGGTGGGCGCGCAAGGCGGCGGTGGCGGCGGCGGCGGGGTGGAGGCGGCGGGCAGGCGGTGTCGACAGGCCGCTTGCTCCACCGCGCGCCCTTGCTCTCCCAGCTCACCCGCTAACGCAGCCCGGGGACTTCCAGCGCGGTGCCGTCAGGGGAAGCGCGCGTGACAGATAAGGCCCGCGATGCACTCGCAAATACAGACGGATTAGATTACTCCGCCATATCATCTCAGTCTCTGTTTTTCTAGGCAAGTATGATGAATTCTTACTCTTTTCCTAAAATATGAATGATTTCAGGTAGTCAGATAGGAGGGGAGTCTTTTAACCTTCTCAGAGAAAGAGCCAGAAAGTCGTGGGATTGCACGGTCCGGCAGCCAGGGCTGTTTAATCAGACCATTTATTTAGTTTGCTGTGTAATGAAACATGGAATTAAAGGCATTTATCATATTAGTCTGCATACGGGGCGGATTCCACCTTGTGCTCCTTTAACAGATTCTCTCGGAACTGATCAATACCGTGTTATAATTGACCGATGGGGAGGGTGAGGGGTGTGAGAGCCTGGATTATAAATTTCTATAATTTATTCCTGAAGGAGGTGATGGAAACGGACGCGCGGATCTTCCCGAAGATGAATGGAATCGTCCCAAGTTTGCCAGGTCCTTAACTCCATATAATTTCTTCCTGATGTCCTCTGATTTCTCACTATAGACTAGTATGCCCGTTAATAGGATGAGGATTGTGTAAATAAACCATATTATCCTGGGTTAAACTATCTGGTTAAACTAGACTCTGGCAGCAGCTGCAGAAAGGGAGCAGCTCTTATACATTGAGTCCATTATCCAGTACAGGGTCACACAGAGACGGGAGTCTGTCCCAGGAATCACGGTGCATCCTGGACGGGACGCCAGCCCATTGCAGGGCACAAACTCAACCATGTCTGTGTCTCTAAATTACCCAGTTACCCAAACCATGTGGGTCAGAACCGCAGGAGGAACCCGGAAAACCCAGAGGAAGGACATAACACCCCCCCCCCACACACACACACACAGGCTTGGGTGGGAGCCAAACCCCCATCCCAGGAGATGTGAGGACATGGTGCTACCTGCTGAGGCACGATGCTGTCATCCCACACAGACATTACTGACATCTGGGGTGAAATCACATGCCAGGAAGAATCTGCAAGTTCACAAAGTGAACTCGCGTTGGCCGAGGGCAGGAAAACCTCTAAAGCACAAACATACGGCAGCGTGAATATATCAGGCTGCGGGCCGGGCAGCTTCTGGAGAGAAGCGTACACCGTGAAACGGGATTAGCCGGGTCACCGGGTCACGGGGACGGTGGTAACCGGCAGGATGTTCACATTTACACGTGACATGCGACACGTTACCGCCCGAGTGAGCCTGTTACCCAACAGCATCATACTCTTTTATGTCAATTTTCATGGTGAAAAACTTAAACAATCGCAAAATTAAAAGCCTCCACACCTCATGAAGGCCTCAGAAACGAAATAAACTGTCTGTGTCAACAAATATAACCAGCGGGGCCCTTAAATTAGGATTTTAGTACTACGGAGAGAAACCAATGAACAGATATTCATCACACTACTGCTGACTTCCTGAAATAATTTGTCTTATACAAAGTAGATGTTTAAGTTGTGAAGCGCACTTTCACTGATGATAATATTTATGCAAATGGGAGCGAGGAAAAGGGAAGTCTGCTGAGAGCGGACTTTGAAACAGAATGGCAGCTTTGCGGAGTAAAGCCCCTTTTAATGCCATTGATTCAGCCTCACAAATGTGTAATTCCTGTATAAAGTGTGGGAGTCAGCAGTGTCTCTCGGCTACAGGAAGCCGGCGTCTTTTCAAAGAGCCGCCCGCCTCAGAATGCAAACGTGCACAATTTCTGGTGCAGCTCGCGCAACAAAACACGAAGAAAAACCCCAAAGCCTGTTAAAGTGATAAATATATCAAAAGCAAGACAAACTACAGAACTTAATGTGCCAGTAATTTCATGACATTTCGGCAGGATAATGTAACAGGTTAAAAGACTTTTTTGGGAGCGACTGGTTTTTGGTTGTTTTTCACCTGACACATGACAGATGATTTTAAAGAGACGTGTCAGCTGTGAGTCATAATAAGGTAGACTGGCCAAATCAGCCTCCCATTACGCTGCCTGCGGATCAACAGTGCAGATTCCGCTCGACACGAGCCGGTGATTATTTTCTGTTTTTCAGCTGTAGGTAGCTATTATGCCAAGAGCTCCCCTTTTATCACATATTTGCAAGGATAAGGGAAAAAAAGGAAAATAAAAGAATCACTGTCATTCATAAACAAAAGGGAACACATTTTTGCAAGCAAAGCCACAGTTTAGAAGAGCGGGAGTGTGGCTGCATCTCAGAAGCTGTCTGTCGTACTTTTGGTCCGGTTTATAGAGCAGACACTTTGATGAAGAATCACAGGCACAGCGCACCATGGATACCGGAAAGGGACCAAGCAGCCTCACCGGTAACTATGGTACACGTTACAAACGACCAATCAGCCTCACCGGAAACTATGGTACAAGTTACAAACGACCAATCAGCCTCACCGGAAACTATGGTACAAGTTACAAACGACCAATCAGCCTCACCGTAAACTATGGTACACGTTACAAACGACCAATCAGCCTCACCGTAAACTATGGTACACGTTACAAACGACCAATCAGCCTCACCGGAAACTATGGTACACGTTACAAGGGACCAATCAGCCTCACCAGAAACTATGGTACACGTTACAAACGACCAATCAGCCTCACCGGAAACTATGGTACATGTTACAAGGGACCAATCAGCCTCACCGGAAACTATGGTACATGTTACAAGGGACCAATCAGCCTCACCGGAAACTATGGTACATGTTACAAGGGACCAATCAGCCTCACCGGAAACTATGGTACATGTTACAAGGGACCAATCAGCCTCACCAGAAACTATGGTACACGTTACAAACGACCAATCAGCCTCACCGGAAACTATGGTACATGTTACAAGGGACCAATCAGCCTCACCAGAAACTATGGTACACGCTATCTCCCTCATCACCTAATGCTCTTATAGGTTCCCCTAGCCTGCTCATCTGAAGATGGCCACGTCCCTTTAGTAGTAAGCGGTAGGTCGCGACGCTCACTTCCCTTTGTCGTCCTATTCTCACTCGAATCCGCCCGGGTGGCCCTCACACAGTCGACCTTCCCGGGAAGCCTGCGTTTGAAGTTCTAACAAATTGTTTCATCATCCGGAATATTTTAAAAATTAAGGGAAATGTTTCTTGCGCAGGTCAAACAACACACAATGAGCGATTAAGCAGTAGGCAGACATTAAGCAGTAGGCGGAGTGCTTTCACAGCTCTGCCATCAGAGAGCATCATGGTATACACAGCACCCCCACCCCACTGGGAGCGGCATTACAGGCCTGTTTAAATGCAGGGAGTCTGGGCCTGCGGATAAGATGGGGCTTCCGGTCCAATGAGGAATATCACACCTCAAATGATTGCATCATGGGTCACACTGGGAGGGCTGGGGGTTTGAATCCCACTTCTGTTCTGCATCTGCTGTATGTGTGCCCTCCAGTGTGGGTGAGCCTCACCCAGCCCTTAAACATGCAGCTGTGCTAATTGGCATCTCTAAATTGGCATATCCTGTGATGGACTGGTACCCTTACCTTGGGCCCTGTGCTTCCTGAGAAAGACCCCAGACTCAATGCCACTCCACTCAAAATAAGTGGAAGATGGATGTGTGATGTTTTATCTTCCTGCACCAAACCACTCCAACGGGGTACCAGTGTGTCTCGCACTACTCATACTGTACATGCTTCTAAAATACAGGTTGTCGTCAACTTACAACCAAATTGAGTCGGAACCGATCGCAGTCGTAAGCTGTTGGCACTTTATATTTTATATGTATAATGTACTGTAAAATAAAATTGTATCATCACTAAGTTATATGGTTTGGTGTTTTTTAAACCTTTTCATCACCATTTTCTTAGTTCACTGCTGCCGACAGTTGGGGCGAAAACTGTCATGCACTCACGCTGGGCGGCACTGGAGCTGCCAGACTCGGCGCAGTCGTGGCCACGTATCTGCCGCCTCAGAACGGTCGTAAAGGCGATCGGTCATGAGCTGCATAGGTCATAAGCCAGTGACGACATGTATAGAATATTTCTTTGATGGCAAGAGGAGCGGTTCATAAAACATTAACCACAGCGTCTGTTACACAAATACCACCAGTTTATTTTATTGCACACACTTCTATTGCAAAAGCTAATAAACAAATCCAGCAAAGGCCCTGTCTGAGGCCCCGCACGCCATAACCCAGGGTGCTTATTCAATTTTCCCTCTGTACAAATATATAACATTCCCCTCACCCACATAAGAGCATTTGAAATGATCCATGTTTCTCCCGGGACCTTTCCGGGCCATTTATTAGTCCTGCCTTCCTGCCTGCACGTGTTGTACAGTTACCGCCTGTAACAGCTCTCACTATGACCTCGGGGGCAGGAGTACTCTGATGTCTGGTGGGGGGGGGATCGCACAATCAGATTAACCCTTCTGACCTAATGGCAATAATTGCAGAAACAGAGCTTCTGCTATCCAGCAGCCTTGAAGATTGTTTTTTAAATGCCCTCGGAGTGCGGGGTGTTTGTTCTGCTGAATAAGAACCGCTCCACGTTTAAATTGGCTTGTTTTGTAAACAGAGCACCATCTTAAATGTAACGACGACTCAGCAGCGGAAAACGGAACTTCATTGCGGCCACGTTCTGGCTGCGTTTAATTAGCGTAATGCTAAAGGTTTTGTGAAGCTCAGCTACAAATACGACACGTTTTCCCCGAGCGCACGTTGCTTGATTGAGCCCGCATTCTGATTGGACGGTGATAGCGTCTGCCACAGGAGGCTGCGATTGCCCTCTCGCAAACATGCTAAGGAGAAGCAGAGGAGAAACTCCTCACTCACCGAATCCCTCAAACGTTCCGTTCCCCCGCCATCCATCGGTGCCTCGATAGCTAACACGAAGCATCTCGATGAGGTGACATAGTGAGAGCCGTCCCCACAAACAGCAGAGATCAGAGTGACGATAATCCTGAAGCAGCCTAGGGGACATCAGCCTCAGTGCCCCAAAACGGACCCGTTCCCCAAACGAAGGACCATGTAGTTATAAGGGTCAGCCGTGGAGTTGGAAGCACCGACAGTAAACTAGGCCTTTTTAAGGTCTCCTCTCTGCTCCTTTAAAATTCTGTTTCTTCTTTTTTGCATGTTTTAATTAACACCTGTCGTTAGGCATGCTTCTGTAAGGTGATTCTGCTGTTGAGCTATGCATTCCTTAACAATACAGAAACAAATTAAACTATATAAACTATACTGAAAATGATCAGTTACAAATGACTCTATTAAGTGACAGATTTAAAAGATGAAAGCATTCCTGGGAATACGCGGACTACAACGTTTAGATCATAAAGCTTAATCTGGTGAGAATGAATTTGTTTTCACGCCTTTTCTCATCCCGTCGTACGCGCTTGTAAGCGCTTATCGTCGAGACGGACGACGATGTGTCTTTGGTGAACCGTATCTCTCCACTGATGTCCTGTCACGGGGGAGTCAGCAGATATTCAAGAAGCCAATGTCAGAGTGACAGAGCTGCAGAACGTTATTCTAAAATGTCTGAAGCTATTTTCTGTCCTTTTACTCGCACGATATCGACGACCTGTTTAACGCAGTTATCGTTTTGAGATTATTAAATTAGAAATTAACATCAGTAGTGTATTGCAACAATCATACACTATAAATGACAGTAATTCATCGAATGATTTACGGAGGATTTCGGCATTATAGTAATTATCCGGGGCATTGACGGGAGCCGCATCTTAACAGTGATTCCTGTAAGTTGGTTACGGCAGAAATGAGCTCTCGGATTCTGCGGAGAATCCGATGGGATCGCTTTTACGACGGACTCTAAAAATACCAATAATTGCATGTGGGATCCTTCAGAGGAACCGCGAGCGGCCCGGGTGGAGAAGAGAACCAGCAGTGGCGGGGAGGCCTCCTCGAGGTGCAGTGCTGACAGCCCTTTGTTCCCGACGATACTACCAGAGACAGCGGGGTGAGCCGCTGGGCGGAGGCATGTTTGAAATGCAGAAAGATGTGCTGCATCATCAAAGGCCTGCGAGGCCACGCAGCATCAGTGAGGAATGAATCTTTCAAGAGAGGTCAGTGCCCATAATCACCTGCTAAAATCAATATAGTTAAAGTTACGCTTGTTATTAGTGTAAATAGGACACATCTGTTTATTGCACCAGAGCGTGACTTGTTTAATGAATTCTCAAGTGTTTTTTTTTTTTTTAGGTTGCATTGGTTTATTTGGCATTGCATCATCTTTGAATAATGTAAAATATGTTGTTTCTTTTCTCAAACTCACACTGTGTCACCAGGAGCTGAAGTGTGCATAAACAGAAGTGTCGGCTTTAAACCCCTCTGCAAGCCGGCCGCGAGACCAGGACAGAACTGAATGTGCTTCTTGGAGAGCCGTGAAGGACGGCTCATCAGCTGTTAGGTTGGAAGAACGGTCAGGGAAACGCCGGCAAGGACCACGGCATCTCTGTGTGAAAGTGAGCAACAGGATGCTTATGGAAATGCAAAGAACTGCATTTCAATCTGCCCAGCCCACATGCCAAAATTCACATAGCTCTCAGTCAGGTCCACTGTTGGACGATTTTCTCCATTGGTGTTCCGCCATTAACAAGAAAATTGACGAGGAAGTTTTCTTGAAGCGCATGAGCAGTTTACCCGCAAGCCCGATTGCGAAGGTACGTGAATTTCTCTGTGTAACAGACTGCACAATTCCAGATTTCCCATAATTCACTCTGATAAGGTTGACTTTAGAGAGCTTCCAGCTACTACAAGCCTCAGGGTGAAGGACAAGGCATGGACAGCTTGGGGGGTGACAGGGCTGGACGTCTAGCCTCCCAAGACAGGAAGCACTTTCCTCAAAGTAGTGCATGCTCACTAGGTGTAGGTTATAACCCAACAACAATTTCTGTAAGACTCCTTCTGTTGGGTTGGCACCCACCTCAAGCCTCAGAAAAGGGGTGCTAAAGTGGAGCAGGCATCACTTTTGGGGAAGAAGCCAGGTAGAACTTCAAGGAGGACAGCGAGGGGTTTGGATCAGCCGATGCCCTAGAGGATGGGTCCGCAGGGAGCTGCCTGCAGCTGTCCTTCTTCCTCTCCCTCAGGGAGCATTCCATCAATCGCCTGCCAGGTGAAGACATCTCCAGCACGTCCTGGTGGGGGCATGCCTGTCCAGGCCTCTCAGCGAGGTCCTTCAAAAACACTGGGGGATGAAGCAGATCCTACTTCACCTGGCAGGTTGCCTTGGTGCCGGGCAGAGGGGGTGAATCTCCTACTGCTCCATACCTACTAAATTAACAACAGAGAAAGTCTTCACCTTCCTTTGACTTTCTCCGGTTCCTCTCTGGAATTCTTTAAATTTTCCCTTCTGCCCCGGCGGGTTGTCCTTGACCCGGAGCAGACCGCACTCAGCCAGGCTGCGGCAGTCGGGGGATCGGGCCGGACGCACGGCCTCACCTGCACCAGCCGCCGCGCCGACATTATTAATATACAACTTTCAATCAGTCTTTATGACTTATTAAAATGGGTCAGTTGTTTCATTACACACAGAATTTACATGTCTCCCCCGAGAGTAAGGAATTCTCCGAGACACCGCGGTCGCCGGTAACGTTTCTGGGGCGAGAAAAACACACATGACAGGCTGCTGTTTGTGTGGCTGGATTCGACGTCCCATTCCCGACGGCGCTGGGTCGATCCACGGAAAGCGTGACCCCCCCCCCCATCTTCCGTGAGAAGTTCGCACCGCGGACGACGTGACGCGAGCGAATTCATCTTCGGTACCATGCGCTGTGCATTTGTCAGATTAATTGGCAAGATCATAATGCATGGGACACTGGAGCCATTTGTCACTGTCGGGAAGGGGGGGGGGGTGGCAAGTGTAAATAAAAAGCAGGGAAAAAGGGAAACTCAGGGCTGCGGCACTTTTTAAAAAGTTTTTGAGGTTGAATAAGAAAATACATCCCAGCTAGACGTGAGATGATAAACAGGGTATTTATGGCATTCATACAGGGCACTTCCACCAAAACGCTCTGCCTGAAAAATCGTCAGCACACTTCTGTGGTAATTAATTCCCTTTATTCCTAGAGCTGCTATAGAAATAGTTTCACTAATGGTGATGGAGTCTGATCATCGCTCTTCCTTACAGGACTTACCCTGAATTTTGAAGGCACTTTCTGCTGTTACTCCAAGAGCCCCTTTTGTAGAGCAGGGGCCGAAACAGATCTGGGGGGGGGGGGGGCATTCTGTCCAGGAAGCTGCCTCCTATTACACAACCAAGGCGCTCTCCATGTTGGGGCTGAACCGAAGTGCAGGAAGGTGGGGAATCCAGGCGGGCGGCCATTAGGACCCGGGGAAAGCACAGCGGGTCCAAACAGCTTCATTTACTGCCTGGAGGAGCGGGGGTCAGAGCACACCTGAACCTCTTTGAGGGCCGGGGACGGGGGGGGCACTCCAGGGCTTGGGGGGGTAGTTGGTTCACCAGGGCCGGCAGAGCACATCGTTAACGGCTGAGTGAGGAGGGGCGCTGCCATTTTAACACAGCAATCATGAAAGCACCACCGTCCTACGCGCTCGGGACGGGAGCCTCGGATTACAGGCATTACAAGAGAGCTCTTTTCTTTTCAGATCTTTTTTTATTGTTCTGTATGAAACACAAAGTCCCCTTTTTTGGTTTATATCTCCATCTGGTGGACAGTAACTGTCTGGAAACAGCCCATCCTGGGGGGGGGGGGGGGGGCGTCGGCGTCAGGAGAGAAGCAGCGGAGCTCCGCTTCGTCCGAGTCGCATTCAAAACAATGATACACAGCCCAGAGTAACCAGAAATTATAATGCAAACCTAATACTTCAAAACTGAAAATGTCATAAGTGTATAAAAAGTTAGAGCTGTAAGTGAAGTAACTTCTGGCATTTCGCTGATTCAAGGTCAGGGGGTGCTGCCTGACTGTTACTGTTGTCAGTTTTGTGAGTGTTTGTCTTCGTCCCCCCCCCCCCGAGCGGCTTTATCGGATGACAGCACAGGTGACCCCCGTGGAGAGAGCGTCTCCCCTCCTGCAGCCCTGCTGCCTGTAATACGCAACATCTGTGCCGAGTGCGCTGTTCCAAAATGGCTGCTCCTGGGAGTGGGGGGGCGGGGCCTGAACCGAGCCGATCGGGGAGGCCATTCGCCATGCAGATGTTAGCGCTCGCAATGTCACTGCGTCCTTGGCGGGGGCGATGGCGGCTCACTACGCTTACGGGACGGAGACAAAGGCTGGGCAGAGCGGGGGGAGGGGGGGTACAGGCATGGCCGCGTCTTCCTTGGCCTGCTCCGCTGTGTGGCCTGTCAGTCTGCCCGCTCCCCTGCCATCCCATCTGCCACCACTGACCCCCCCTCTCCTCCGCCGCCCTTTCTGCTCAGACACACGCCTCTCTGCCGCTTGGTAATCAGCCGCTTCATACCGTTACCCCCACGGTTACGGTGCAGGTCGGACAACACACTCACCTGCTGAAGGAGAACCAGCTCTCAGATGCTTTGGGAAAATGTCCCACTCACACTTCTTTGTCACATTTAGGAAGAGACACAGAAGCTAATTGGCAGGCAGCTGTGATAAGATGTCTGAAGGATTAAAGCATCCTTCATACTACTGCCTTGGAGGACACTCAAGGGGTCCCCCCTCTGAAAGGGGACAGAGAGAAGGAGAGACGGGGCAGGGAGGAGGCGAGGAGAGACAGAGGAGGACAGACAGGATGGAGTGAGGGAGAAATGGGACAGAGATGGAGATGGAAAGGAGGGGAGGCAGGATGAAAAGCAGAAATGGGAACAGGGAGGGAGAGACAGGATTGAGGGAGGGAGGAAGAGATGGGATGGAGAGACAGGGGAGAGGGATGGAGAGGCAGGAGGAGGTTGGAGGAGAGAGGGGATGGAGAGAAGGGAAGAAGAGGAAGAAACTGGATGAGAGAGTGCGAGACGGGACGGGGTGGAGGAGAGATGACTGCGTAACGCGCCGCTTAGCGAGCGACAATGTTCATATTTAATGTCTGTCGTGACGGCCGGGGTTCCGACAATCTGCCGTCTCTCCTACTGACAGCAGCCGCATCCCGGCAAATTATGCGCATGAATTCCTGAGAAGGAAAAGAGCGCAGCGCAAGGAAGTATGACGGGGCTGTGGATCTCAGGCCTTGACGGGGAGCGTGTCGCCTCGCATCAGATCCATCACGCCGAATGGGGAACACAAACACCCCAGAAAAACAGCTTGCGGTGCCTGTCCGTGCAGAGGAGGCGCCGGCGGAACCAGGCAAGGCGAACGCTGGCGATTAGCCCAGGAGGAAAGGAGACATGGCTGTATGTACGGAGACCAGCGGCTCCAACAACCAGCACATCGGCCAACCTCTAAACTCACGGCAATAGCATGAGCGTCGGACATCGCTAAAGCTGGCAGACATCGGAAACTGCCAGAAGTTTCCGCTGTCGTCTGGGGCGGCTTTAAGTGGCAGGAGACAAAAGATGAGCCGGCCGGCGCTCAGGGTGCAGCCTTGAGTTATGTATGCGCCATTAGCGTCTAACAAGCCTCTGCGCGGCCAGCCGGAACATTCCGACGATTCATTTGGGTAACACAGAAAAAAGCAGCTGTCATTCTGCTTGTTCAGCTGAATTGTTCCCGCTGTTCATCACTGGCAGGGATGGAGGTGAGAGATCGGTGTGTTCACACGGACTGCGTGACTGGCCTCTGGCTTATCACACCTCCCACACACACGTCCCTGGGGGGCCATGCTGGCTGCCCCACCTTAAGACACCATCTCTCTCTCTCTTTCTGTCTCCCTCCTTATTCCCTCTATCCTCATTGTCCAGGCTTTTGTACCTCCCCCTCGATTAGCTGCCCTGTTCCTCAGCCAAACAGGGAACCTTTCACCTTCCACCAGCTCATGTCCCGTCACCAGGAGCGTTGTGAAGCCCCTGAGGATGTCCAAGCGAGAGCCCAACCCCCCCCCCCCACCTCGCCTCGCTCCCCACATATGCTCACGCCATTGTATGCCTGTCCCTCAGCCTGGGGGGATTTGAGGTGCTCTGTGAGATCCTTGAGGCGGCCGTTTGCCGGAAGCTTGTGCTCCAGTCGGCTGGAGTTCCAGTAGGATGGTAGATGAGAGCAAACCCCTCCACGACCATCCGCCCGTCCACCGTCCCTCCACCACTTGTCCTCTACCCATCCTCCACCCTTCCGCCGCCCCTCCATCTGCCCGTCCGCTGCCTCCAGAATCGTGCCTGTTCCTGGGGTCTCCTCTCAAGGAGACGTCTTGACACGTAAGGAGACTTGAAAAATTAAATTTGACTAAAATAAACTTGTCGGCTCCTAAGATGCATGTGTGCCAGACTAACATTGTCCTATTTAGGGCTATATTTACAAGGGCGGCTTCAGCTTTCCCTGCGAGTCGATCGCGTCTGAAGAAGACGGGGCCGCGTCTCCATCAGGGTGAGAAGTGAAAATAAAGATCAAACAGTGAGGAAATCGGATCTTAATCAGGCTTTTACTGTCTTTGAAAGAAAGGTTTCGAAGAAACGAGAGCACAGACATCTTTGCGAAGGTGTGAACCACAATTACACTACTGTAGTGGTATCTCACGAATAGCAAATTTAGCAAGACTCATTTTACAATTCTTTCCATTTCGCTCTCCTACATGTTGGGCCGGGGACAAAGTTAATACAGCAAAATGTGTAAACGCCGGCGTGTGAAAGCCACAGGCCGGGGTGGAGAGTTATGATCCAACACGCCTGTGTGCGGAACATTTATGAGCCAACACTAGCAGCGTTTAGTGTGGCCTTCTTCTGCAGACGGCAGCAGTGCATGCATTATTTTAAAAAAGTAAACTCTCACTAGAAACATAAACTCTGTGAATAAGTGCAAAAATAAGGGATATTTCATGGAGCTGCATATTAAAAACGAGATAAAAATTCCACAAATGGGGCCACTATATTATTGTATTTGATTACACACAGGTCATTTGTATCCCAAAAGAATTACCGTGTAATTCCGATTAGCCAGAACACACCTGCTACAAAATTCGAAACAAAATTCTTCACTAATCATTTATCGTCTTACATTCAATGATGCCTTATAATAATCTCAAAATGTCTGTCAGTCGACCCATTAATCCCTGACCAGTCCAGCATCGTGCAATGTTGTTTGTATTCAATTACAGGTGGTCAGGACCAGCCAATCAGGGTAGCGCATGGCGATCCGGCGCTGCCTCGTACCCGAGGCTCTGCGCCGGTCTCACTGCATGCCGCTGACTTTGACGAAGCGTTGAGACTTCTGCTTCACCATCTGATGCTGCCGTCGGGCCACCTGAGCCTCCGCAATGGCGTCGCGCACTTTCTGTGGAGCAGAACCAAGGCGGCTTTCAAAACGGGCCCCCACCTCGGCCATGGTGACCGCACCCGGCCCTACCGGCCGGCAAGAGCCCCGCAGGCATCCACACGACAGACCTTCACTTTCAGCTCCGTTGAGCTGACCGCAAGCACAACAAAGCCAGCGTCTGTTTAAGAGAAACCGCTTAAAGTTGTCCACCTCACCCTCACCAGGTGTCCAGTAGGGGGCATTACCTCAGCGATTACTGCTTTCTGCAGGTCTAGTACCCTCACAGGCTCCTGCCCATCCTTCTTCTGGATCTTCAGCTTACCGAGCTCCTGCAGCGATTTGGGGACAAGCTCAGACCACCAAGCAAAAACGGACAATGCAGCGGGGAGCACAGATTACACAGCGGAGAGTATACAGCTCAGACTATGTGGCAAAAATCACGGCCTATGTGGTGGACAGCACAGCCTTTGCAGGGGAGGGCACGGCCTATGCAGTGAAGAGCACAAACTATGCAGTGAAAAGCATGAACCACGCATCGAAGAGCATGGCCTATGCAGCGGAGAGCACAGAGCATGGCCCACATGGCAGAGAGGTGTCTGTCCAGGCGTAAGGGCCTCGCAAAGGCCGGGGCAATAGCGTGGGCGGGGGGGGGGGTAGGGGGGCGGCCGTACCTTGCAGTATATTCTGAGCTCGCTGCCCTGTGCGCATGGCGCACGGGAAAAGTTCTCGAACAAGCACTCCCACTCTTTGCTGAAGTGTCCCACAAACTCGATCTCCTTAACGCACATGACTCTCCTGCAACGCAAGAAACGCAGAACACCGAGGCGGCGTTCAGACTGTGGCTGGATCGCTCCTGCCTTCGGGGCTGCAGCAGGACGGGTACATGGCCAGTCGAGCTCTCAGGCTTTTCAGGCTAATGATTAGCACACATACAGACATAGTGCCCAAAAACTCATAGGTACTATGTTATAACAGTTACCATGGCCAGCCAAAACCCTCACCTGTTCGTGACCAATATATTGGTCCTCCTGTGTCCGGGGTATTCAAAATGCTCCCGGAAAACCTCCCCATTCAGCAGTTTTACCTCTGACCTCTGAAACAAAGCGACAGGGACAGGTTCACGCTGTGAGACATGCGTAGGTGCCGCTGCAGTTTTGCATTACAGCGGTCACACCTCCAGAGCCGAGGCGGCGGCACGTGCAGTGACCCCCTGAGCCCGGATACCACCATCGATGCTACGCCGCGTGCATCCTACGGCACTCCTGATAAACTCGTCACTTTTGCAATTTTCCCTCTTTGCGGATAGACGCCAGAGCGGTGCTTCAAAAAACAGCACAACAGAGTAAATATAGATGAGTTTATTATTTCTAAGTTTACACAGGACACCAGACACAGAGTACACAGTGAGCAATGTCAAAATATTCACTTTACAGTGACCTTAGGGTTAATATTTAAGGCTTTTTAATGAATATTGGAAATAAAAATCTAAAAATTTTTGCATTTAAGGAATGAAACGTTTTTTGCAAACAAAAATTTACGTCTTTTTAAATTAAAAATGTTAAAAAGTTTATATATTGTGTACATAAACTTTGGGTCATGCAGTACGAATTATGAAAATACAACACAGTTTTGCAAGTCAAAATTGACATTTATACACATCACAAATTTGGAAGCTATTCAATGTTACAATATATTTAGATTTCAACAAAAAGCTAAAATATACTTCTTTCATGAGCATGCCAATGTAAAGTAATGTAAATATAATTCAAGGCAACCTTAGAAAAACATGTATATATATATATATTTTGCAATTTTTCTGAAGTAGGACAATAATGCCAAAATAAGATGACACAGGTGAAGTTTAACGATGCAAGACATTTTTAGCACTAAAATACATTATTCAGTTTCCATGGATACACTAATAGTGCAGCATGTGAAATTATAAAATAATAGATTTAAGATAAACCCACAACAAAATGGGAAAAGTTTACCCAGTAGGAATCTAAACAGTAGTCTGGAGTAAACATTCCCACAAGGCCTACATCATCTTAAGACTGCTTTGCTGGAGTTTCTAAATTTAATTCTGTATAAAATGCAAAACGCGGTGGCATTTAGGCTGCTGGAGCCAAACCGGCGCCACCCTCGGCGCTTTGAAGATGGGTAAGGTAGGGCAGAAAAAGCAGAGCACGCTTAAACTTACACCGGGGAGCACATCGCCCGGAAGCACGGCACTCTCTAGAACGCGGCAACGTGACTCTCCACGTTGTGCTGTACAAACTGGTCAATCGACATGCAGGCAGCTCTCGACAGACACAAGTAGTCCGCTTCACAAACCCATACACAAGTCAAGTTTTACCATACAAAAACACCCTATAACAAAAAACGCATAGCCCAAAATATAGTAGTAATATGTACTAAGGAACACATATTATATAAAAGAAGAGATAAAGTGTACATTTACTTACAGGCCCATCACCTTTTTGTGCTAGTATCTGGAGTATTTTGTAAGCAAGTCGGGAGCTGCCTGTATATCATAAAATGTGGACTAATTGAACTTCCTGACCAGGTTAAGGAGCCATGGAGTGATGTGGGCATGAAATGGAGCCACGGAGTGATGTGGGCATGAAATGGAGCCACGGAGTGATGTGGGCATGAAATGGAGCCACGGAGTGATGTGGGCATGACATGGAGCCACGGAGTGATGTGGGCATGAAATGGAGTCATGGACTCATGCGTGAAATGGTACCTTGGCACTGGGCTATGTTCATGGTGTAATGCATGATGGGTAAACATGAGAAAATGAGAGAGCTCTAAGAGGCTACATCTGGCGTAAGGACTCTAACACTTCGGGGAGTCATATGACCCCCCCCCCCCCCCCCCATGAAAACCCACCCCCCCATCTCAGTCCTTTTTGTGCTGCATGTGAAGAAGAGAGACAGAAAAGGACAGGTGTTAACATTCAGGAGAGCAAAGCACCTCGACATGATGACCCCGCCCCCAACTCCCTCTGCTTATAAACACAGTTGGGTAATTCAGGTCCAGAGATTAAAAGTCCAGACAGGGATTTTGTTTCAGCCAACCAGATGAGTACTCTGTGACTGACTCTTTATGCTCAACTGGTTGGTTGAAACAAAACCTTGGTCTGGACTTTTACTCTCTGGACCTGAATTACCCAATTATGCTTCTAAAACATGAGGCTCAGAGCTTTGAAGCTTTGAACTTGCTAACTGGACACCATCAACTTTAAAGCGGTTTGGAAATCCTCAGCTTCATGTATGAACTGTTCTGAATCTTGCGTTTGTAAATTCCATTTTTCACTTAAGCTGAGCGCGACTGAGAAAAAAATAGGAATCAAGACCCCAGGACCGTCACCCCCCTTCAGAGAAGAGCCCACCCAGGAGCGGGAAGTGTCCCACCTCACCTGGAATAAATCGAAGCCCTGTGACTCCTGCAGGTCAAAGGGCCGGACGATGCCGTCCTCCCGGATCAGCCGGACGGGTCGCAGCCTCGTCACCTCCTCCGTTGACTCCGCCACCCTGCAAACCATCAGCGATCAGCAGCTGTTCTCCCACCAACTTCTCCTGCCGTCACATGACCTTGATGCCATCGGCACCATGCCACCTTCTTGCTATCTTACACTTGCTTATGTGTTTTTATTTTTTAGGTCCTTTTACATCACATTCGTATGAAATACGAGTAATTTTTGTTTCTAATCACATTTACTTGTGAAAACAGTCGTGATATTGAGGCTAAATTCCACCACCTCCCCTGAAGGAGGCCTATCAACCCGCTGGGAACCGAAAGACCCTGAACTACATCACACTTGCGTTTCATTTATCTAGCAAGTCACTTTTATCCAAAGTGACACACATTCTGAGAACGCAGGGTTAGACCCTGGAGTAACTGGGGGGGTTAGGGGCCTTGCTCAGGGGCCAACAGTGACATTACTGCCGACCCTTGGATTAACACTGTGACCTTCTGATCACAGGCACAGAGTCTTAACCCACCGAGCCACATAGTGCCCCCCCCCCCACCCCAACCTAAACTGCTGTGGGGTCCAGTGGGGGTTCAGGACTTGCACGTGCGTGCAAGAGGATTCAGGAGGTTTCTCAGTCTCACCTTTGGTTATCTCTATTGAGAGAGCATGAAATAATAAGGCGATTTGGTTATTAATAAACGCAGCTTTTTGGTTTATGGACGAATGGTGCCGGACGGCAGATGGAGGATAGGGTGGGTGATTACCAGGGTTTTGGTGGGGAGGGTGAGGATCACCAGCATCAGCGTGTATAATGGGGGGGGGGGGGGGGGGGCAGGGCGAGCTCAAGGCAGAAGCATGGGGGGGGGGGGCGGTTGGGTGCAGTGTCTGCACTAAGGGTCTCGCTCGTACGAGTTCAGCAGCCCAGCAGCTATCCTGCAGAGGGCATGAAGGCGGGGACAATGACCTGCCACCATGGCAGAGGAGGAGTCTGCTCACCGGACGCCATGCAGCCGGCCGCGGCGGGGGGGGGGCTCTGTCAGTGTGTGTGTGTGTGCCTTCACAGGGGGGGGTCACACAGCTCCTTTAATTTGCACAGCATATAAAGGATGATTTTTTTTTTGGAAGCCCCTGCATATTTAATCATGCCGATGCTCACAAAGCAATCTGCTCCGCCCTCAGGGCCATGCGGCTCCTCAGAATGCTCCAGCCGGGGAGAGGAGGCGTCAGCCGGGGAGAGGAGGTGTCAGCCGGCGCCGTAAAAGCCCAAGGGGGGCGGGGGGGGGTTGGGTGGTCCAGGGTGAATGGTGCTGACTTTTCAGCCCATGAGCACGTGTTAGAGATGGTGAGGATGTAAGGTGCTAGATCATCTCCAACCACCACGATGCATCTCCAACCCCCACGATGCACCTCTTACCTTGTCGCTAGAGATGGAGACGTCCCTCCCAACCGGCATACCAAACGGAGCCCTTTCCTTAATGACCCCAACCATAACTACACCGGTCAAGCGCGGGGCGATTACAAGCCATGTGGCACATGGACACGACCCATCCGAGGGGAAAAGAAACGCCAGAGCTTCACACTTCCAGAAAACGATTGAATTACTCAGGGTGGTTGAATTAGAGGGGAAAAGAACAGAAGAGGGGTGTTAAAAAAACACAAAAGCCGCACTTAAGATGGAGATTCATCTCGCTGCTTGGAAGTGGGGGGGGGGGGAAATCACGGTGGGGGGGCTCATACCTCTGGATGCCCTGGAGAGTGCTGCTGGCCATGTCCACGATGCCCCCTGTCGGTCGGGCCACCACCCCCACCAGACCCTTCCCGATGCCCTTGAAGAAGCCAGCCGCTCCTTCCTTCATGGCTCCTGGGGGGGACCGACATGACATCTCCTGTTTACATGTAGTGGTGGCATTTGTATGGTAGCCCCCTCCTGGCCACAAGAAGTCATTACGCTAAGAGAACAGGGGGCCCATAAAATTGCTTTTTAAGTGGGCCCCAGACATAACAACCTTGCCCCCCCCCCCCCCACCCCTGCCTTTGCCACATCTTCTGGAAGCTTCTAAATATAGTGAGGTCACACCAGGATATGTAGTTTAAACATCTACAGGGAATGAGTTACAGCAGACGGGGGGGGGGGGGGGGGGGGGGGGGAGGAGTGTGAGGGTGGGCGATCATACCCTCGACAGGTTTGGTCACGATGCCGGTCACTCCCCCGACGACGCCCTGTGGAGGGAGGGCAGTCAGGTCTCCATTAAAGCGGCAGACGGCTACACCGGCGCATAGCGTGCAGGGAATTCACCGTGCCGCCGTGGCCCGCGGTAACATGTTCTGCACATTCCGGCAGTCGCATGCGGGAAACACAAGAACCGCCATCTCTACACACGAAATGACAGGGAGCAGGGATATTCACCAGCGCTAAAGACAGGAAAATCGCTCACCCTCGAATCCATCATTTTACATATTTCTCCCAAAACCAGCTTTTAATTTGTCTCCTGATGGAAAAACATAAAAAGACGACTACACGCCTTCCTCTGGCTCACACCCACCGTGACCTCGGCGACGCACTCCCAGCGCACCCCCTCAAACATAATTAACACGGCTATGTGTTGCTTTTACCTTTCCGCGTCATGAATCACGTGTGATCATATTGCACTGAACTCTGCATGGCTGAAGATAAAATATCCACCAAATATGGAATGCATCAATTAACGGCCCAACTGGCCCTGCCATCAACACTATCTGCATAATATAAAGCATTAGGGCTGCCTATTTGATCTATAATGAATGTAACTCGTAACTGCATCGCTTTATAGTAATTACTACACCAGTGACATGGTAATTCTAGCCTTGCAGCTAAAAAATATTAATAAATGATCCAGGTGCTTTTAAACAGCAGCAATAAAATTCATTCATTCAGTAATGAGGCTGGAAAAGGCAGCTATAACCCTTAAGTCAGAATTAAAGGAAACTGCACTTGTTTTTAGATGTGACCACAGAACCACATGACTTTATAATTTACCTGCGAGGGATTCTGCCCGATTCATTAAAAATCACGCTATTTGCGAACCCTTATCTGTATGCTGCCTGCGCAGACCCAGTCTCCTGCGGTCTGTTTCATGCGCTTTGCATAGCGTCTGGCTTTTCCAGGCTGCCTTTTAAGGCACATTTTAAGGAACCGGCGCTAATGAACTGCAATGATTCGCGTGCGGCTCATGTCAACATGAGTGGCTCCCCTCCCCCCCCCCCGCGACGGCTCCCCCGCCCCGCTCGAAACCGCGCTCAGCGGCAAAGCGCGCGATTCATATTCATGTGATCCGTGCCGGAAGCCATCTCTCTCTCCTAAAAATAGCAGCGGGATCCAAAGGTCTCACCCTGTGCTCTCCTGCCCCTGTAAGAGGTGTTCCCTGTACGCTGCTGATAAACACACGCACCGGAGGTGTGCTACACCCCCTCTGAGGTACACGGTCACCGGCGCCCCCTAATGGTCGCTACCTTCAGGAGGCCCTTCCCACCCTTGGCCAGACTTCCTCCAAAGTCTTTGGGCGGTCTGTTCATCTCCTCCCTGCGCTTCTGCTGATACTCCTTATCCATGGTGATGGCCGCCAGACCTTTTCCCACAGAGCCCGTGATGCGGGACACCATGCCTGCAGCGCCCCCTACAGGGAGACGGGAGAAGAGCTGGAGTGCCAGGGCACCTTGGGATCACGGCGTGGGATCCGAGATCTCCGGGAAGTAGCTTGGCCTTACCCACAGTGTGACCGAGCAGGCTGCGGACGCCAATCACAAAGCCCTCCGCAAACTCCTCTGGGCCCTGGACAGCCCCCTGCAATGACAAACACACACACACACACACACACACACACACACACACACATTAGCCATCTTGATCTTCATGGGGACTCTCCATTCATTTCTATGGGCAAAACTCTAATCCCAACACTCCTATCCAGCCCTAACATTAATCAAAATTAACCAAACAAAACTCAAGCTTTTTAGCATTTTTAGTTCACCTGGAAGGGCTCATAGAAAAAGGCCTCGACTCCCTCTGAAAGACCCCGAATCAGTCCAAACGGATTGCCCAGCACGTCGAGGCCCAACACCAGGACGTACATCTGCTTCAGGAACTACGGGGGGAGAGACACGCTCAAGTCTCGACCAAGTCAGAATCCTGTTAGATCACACTGCTGCTGAAGCTCCGAAGGTCCTAGTGTGTGAGGTTTACCATGGAGTCACCCACCTGCTCGGTGTAGTGGCGAATCACAGCCCACATGAGCTTCTCCCGCCTGTAGAACTCATACCTCACCTCAAAGAAGGCTAATCTGTAGCAAACAGAAGGTGCAAACGTCAAGGCAAAGACCGAGTGGACAGGTGTAACACGGGTGCATCTACCCCACCAACAGTCCCAGAGCGTGTCAGGCGACTCACTTGAAGATGAGGTCATCGACGTCGGTGAGCGTTGCCCCGATGCTCTTCAGCAGCAGATTGAGCGACTGGATGGGCAGCGCGTCCTGCTGGCCGGAGTCGTCCCCGCTGGGGCCCAGAGACAGGCTGAGGTGCAGCTGGCGGGGCGCAGAGCACACTCAGCATCCGTCACCGTCACCGGTGGCCCGCGGGGGGGGCCGGGCCCCCGACCGGCCGCAACATTCCAGAACGGAAAGGCACCGGCAAGGCCGATCGCTCACCTTGATGGGCGAGATGTGGAAGTGCTCGAAGAAGCTGAGGCCCGACGTGTCCGTCATCGACGCCTCCATGAGCTCCGCCCGCAGGCTCTCCAGGTCCCGCTCGATGAGCTTGGTCTGCAAAGCGCGCACAGGCCACGACACCATCAATCACCGGGCCGGGAGCCAGCGGGCAGCCACGGCTAGGCGGCCGTGCCGCTAACGTTCATTAATGATCGCGGGGACCGCGGCTGTCCGGGCAGCTTGCGGAAAATCACCAAATACACACACGCGTGTTCAGAGACCAGCTGAAGATACGCAAAGTGAACACACAGAACGACTCTCGGACCGACACTAGAGAGTCGCACTGCTGTACATGAAGGTGAAGAGTCATTAACTATTTGGTGTTTCCGACTAAATCGTGAGCGTTTTATCCGAAACAGTTCTCGGCTACAATTTAGCAAAATCAGTGTCACCGCTACCAAAGGGGGCAGCGTTTCACACACAGCCGGCCGGATTTTTTACAGCGGTTACGCCAATCACCTTCTGCTTCTCTGCCCGTGGGTCCGTGGCCGTAGTAAACAGGGAAATGATGGCCCCAAGGAAGCCCTGGTCAATCTTCACCGCCATCTCTTGAACCAGGGCCATGAAGTATCTGGGGAGAAGCGGGATGCTAGCTAATGCTGACCCTTACCTTCACACGCTAGCATGCAGCTCAGAAAGACGCCGAGGTTGCCATCGACATCCATGCACCTACACAGCACAGATTCCCCAGCATACGGAAGGTACGGCCAGCATCCCAATCACAGGCAGACAGAGATACAACAAAAACACTTTACCGCTTCTCAAGGAAAGTAACTGGCAGACATACTTGAACTGCATTACTTGGCTGTGCTCATTAAACCTGGTGATGATGCTGATGTCTATGAAAGGCTTTGGCTCTGCAAGACAAGGAGGGACATTTCAGTCTCTGGCAGCGTGAAAACAGGGTGATAAATGGGGCCCTTGCTGGACTGGGACCGTCGGCTGCTTACCGGAGTCTAAGGCGATGGACTTGGGTGGGGGGACGGGGTGGAACATGATGGGGAACACTGCACCCGTGAGCTGGTTGTCCACCTGGTTCAGGGAGAAATGAATCGGATGGCGTGCACTGTGAGCGGCTCTGAAAACTTCACATGAAGCATATTCCATCGTGCTCTTCATTTTTTTCAGACACATGTTGAGGTGAGAGCGAAGCTTGGGGTCTGAGTGCAGGAGCCCTTTACCCAGAACCCTGGAGCATTTTTCAGGAGTTTAAGGGCCTTGGCTCAAGGGCCCAACGGAGATGTGGCTACACTGCCCCCTGCTGCACATCTTTAATTTTGGCAATGAGCACAATTCAAAGCTGCAGTGGAGGTCCGAGAAGCAGCCGGAGAACATGGGAGAAGGTATTACCTGGAGCCAGTGCAGCTGGGCCCGGAGACTCCGCTGGTGACGGGACTGCTTCAACTCCACCTGGATCCCAGACAGGAAGTTCCTCCTGATCATGCAAGCGAAGGGCTGCCGCATGGCCATGGGAACCTTGCTGAAGTTCACCTGCAAGAGAGTGATGCGTTTACTCACTGGAATAGGGTCTTCTGTGTTTTTGCAGAATGTTCCGGAAGGGGTATGTCGCCAGCTCAACTATCATGGAGAACCACCAGCTTTCATAATCTATTTATTTGCACTTTAGCTGTGTGAGGATAGGAGATCATTTTAAACACTTAGAGGAACCCCCAGGGATTGAGCCACCTCCAGATGGAAGCTCTCAGCAGAACGTGAGAAGGTCTCACCTCAATGTTGGTTTCCAGCTTAACCCAGCCGGGCTGACTTTTCCGAGACAGGTATGTCTCGTATGCCTTCTCAAGGAGGTTGATGTTCTTTTGGTTAAATGGCTTCCAGCGATTCTTTGGTTTCATCTCCCACACGACACCAGAGCTGAGCGGAATCAACACAAAGCATGTAGCATGTCAGCGTCAGTGCTAAGCACACTGCACACGCATGTATCGCAGCGTGTTTAGCGTGTTACCTGGTGATGCCCACGTAGGCTACTTCCTGCCGACTATCGTTGTTGACGAGCGACAACCCCAGGGTCTGTAAGGAAATGGTGACCTCCTGCTGGAACTGCTCCATGTCCTCGGCCTGCCGAGCCTTGGTGACCAGGGCCACGTCCTCCGTGAAGAGTAGCACCCGCTGCCGGCCGTCCAAGAAGGAGACCCAGTGTATCTGAGTAACATCGTCGTAGGTGAACTGGCCGGACTCATCCTGCAGAGGGTGGGGCAGCGTTAAACTGATCGTCATGCGAGCTTCAGCAGCGACAGCCGAGCCGCCCAGAGGCTGATCGGACTTAAGAGCGCCACCTGGTGGGCACCGGGCAGACTCCCACCTTGACCAGGTCAAGCTCCCCCTTCTGCTCCCGGTAGCTCCAGCTGAGCCTCCTGACCCCGGCGGGGTTGTCCCAGGCAAAACGCCGGGCCTCTCCTGGCTTCAGCTCCCGAACCCCTGAGGACCCGCTGTGAAACGACCACAAGAAGGAGAAAGAGAATGAAGAGGAGGAAAAACACGCTTTTATTGCCACAGGTGATTACGGAAATGGAAAAGCGACCAGGTTCAGGCACACAGGAATATTAAAAAAAGACTACACAGTGAAACTGAAGAAATGTAATCCTCCAAATTCAATGCTGTTCATCATAAACACACAGATATGAAACCCCTCACCTCTTCGAAATATGCCGCATCGATCAAACCTAACGAAGCCCTTCATCGCGACCCGCCCACTCCGCACCGCCAATCCGCCGCTGTGCTTTTACATGGCTGACTCCCCCTCACCTCTGCCAGAAGCTGACCGTGACCCAGGACGTGTGGTTTACAAGCAGGGCGGGGGCCGCACCCTCGTAGTAGTCAGTGAAGCTGACGACGGTGGAGTGGTCTGAGATGTTCACGTCTACGATGACGCCCCCATACTGAAAGGCAGTAGGACACAAAGTAGGAAATAAACACTGACACCTGTAAATCGTTAAGAGTACAACCCACTCTTCGTCCATTCATCACATCAAACTTGGGTTCTTGGCATACATTATATTAATAAGAAGTATTACTACATATACTTATCTATAGTCATACACTCTACTTAAAGTTGTCATCTACAATGCATTAGATACCTTCATAATACATTATAATGGTTCATATAAGACTTAATAAAACATTAAAGCATCTTCTTTTGACAGTCATAAGGCATCACAGTGTTCATTATAATACTTCATAAGCTCCAATGAAGCTCTCATCTATAATGCATTATAGATACCTTCATAATGCATTATAATGGTTACAGTAGGAATTAAGGATGCTTTGTACTGCATTATCAAGGCATCTATAGTGCATAGATGAGAGTTTCATAAAGCATTCATAATGCATAATAAACATGGCTATAATGTGTTATGCCTATTTGCAAAAATCTATAGGCATGAGTTTGACACTGAGCTTTTTCAATGTATTAAGCGTTATGAATGCATTCATAAATGCTTATAGACATGGTATCCATGTAAAGTGTTACCATAAATGTTTTATGGGATCAGCTTATTGCCCAAAATGTCTTACATGACAAACACAGGCTAACTCTCTCTGCTCCATCACTGTACTCTTATGTCATACACCTTCCATGTCCACCTATACTGCACCACGCACCCTCCTGTCATTTGTTTGTATGTTTATGGGAAGGGGGGCTGTTGGGCTGGGGAGTTATTTTTGTGACGCTGCTGGACGGCTACGTCTTCAGCCTCACGGGGATGGGGTGACAGTGACAGTGACCCACCGTGTCCATGCTGAGCAGGGTGCCGCTGTCCTGCTTGGTGAAGAAGAAGGACTTGGAGGAAGACTCAGAGCCCACGACCCGGACGCAGAGCTTCCCGGTGGAAGACTCGGGCCAGAGAGGAAGACACTGCAGCGGGGGCAGGGGAGGATGGATATTCAGAGACAAGGCCGCTTCTCGCGGAGGATGCTGGGGCTTTAATCTCCCGCCCACTCTACCTCTTCAGAGCCCACATAGTGCCAGCGCTCGTTCACGGTGGTCGGGTCACTCGGAACCTCGCCCACCTCCAGCTCGTAGGAGGACCTGTTTACCAACGTGTAGAAGGGGCTCATGGTGACGATGCGGCTCAGGTTGAAGCTACTCATCTGGATGCTGACGCCCACCTGAAAGAGGATGTTACATCATCAATGAAGACGAAAGCCATAACCAATCGAACGACGATTGCAAGACATGGCGAATCAATCACAGATCCAGAATGCCTTACCAAGTAATCCATATTGCTGGCGGGACACTTCACACATCCATAACTTCCCACTGTGTCCAAGGAAAAGCCCTCAGACCAGCTGCTGGTGGAGACGCACAGCTGCAGCTGAAAGTGCAAGTAAATCACAATGGCATCAGTGCCATGGACGGGCAGTGATGGAGTACCAATAGTAGGGCTGGGCGATATCATATTGATATTATATCGCACATGCGCAATAATCACCAGGGTTTCAGATGACAGTGTATCCTTATGTTTAATAAACATGTCGGACTTTAAGCTGCAAAAAGTACCACAAGTCTTTAACTTGTTTATCCACAAGATCTCCTCTTTTTAAAGATGTGGCTGCCGAGCTGTTCCTTTCTTCACCACCACTTCAGTGAACATCGCATTGAAGTATACAAAACCATAGTATACCAGAACAGTATTATGTGGTGTGTCCCACTACAGTACATATCACACTGGAGTATACCAAACCATAGTATACCAGAACAGTATAATGTGGTGTGCTCCACTAACGGAATTTAATAAACAAAGATACACAAGTTTATACAGTTTGCTAACTTTTGGGTGTCACAAGACACATCTTATTAATATTTTTGCCATACTACCATACTACTAATCTGGTTAACAAATTGTGGGGGTAAATAAATGTCTGCATAGTAACAAGCGGGCATCCGGCCAAATGCTTCACCTGTCATCTGAAACGCTAGTGATCATTGCGCATTTGTGATATGATATCGGAAGTGTATTTTTTTGGGTTGTTTGTGGGAGGTGATTGGTGTGAGCTGAGGAGTGTCCCTATAGTTCCCAGAAGGCCACTGGCCTCAATTAGGGGGGGGGGGGGGGGACAGCATGGAGTAAGGCTGGAGATGCTGGTGTAGAGGTGGGGGTCTAAGCACAGTAGCCCGCATCCCTGTTATTACGGTGTTTTTCCTCTAGTTGTATCTGATAGACTTTATGCTTGGGTTTTGTTTTATTTGTTTTGTGCAATTATTTCAATTGTTTTCTATGGGAAAGGAAGAAATAAATATTACAGTTTGCACTACCTATGATCTCCTCCTCTGCCTCTATCCACTACCCATCTTTCCAATTAGCATTAGCAGAACAGTGCACATAAAGAGCTTGGGAGGTGGGGGGCAGCTAATACCTTGTTCTTGCTGAAGAGGTTCTTCTTTTTGAAGGAGAAGAGGATGACATCGCGGAAATCGGCGGGGTGCTTGACATGCACGTCCTCGGCCCGGTACTGCAGCACGCGCGAGGTCTTGTTGATTATCCAGTATGGACTGAAGACGGAGAGCACGAGGCGGCCGCCCACACGTGACACATGCACGCTCACATCCACCGTGAGCTTCTCGGCGGAGTCGCACGAGAAGCACACGGGGAAGAACTCTGCCATGGCCGGGTGTATCTTCACGTGGCTGTTCCAGTTGCGGCCCTGGTACCGCATGAGCACCAGCTCCATGATCTCGCCACCAATGCGAGCATTGAGCACGTCGGCCGCGCTCCCCTCGTGCAGCTCGTAGGTCTCTGCTGACCCCTAGAGGCCCGGCACAAACACGCTGTAAGAGCGAGCAAGACGGCACGAGCTATTTTCAAGTAGAAGGTGTTTTATTAAGTTCATTTAAAGCAGCGGGTCTCAGACTTGAATAAACTGGAGGCCACTGGCTTGGGGAGCTTTACCCAAGGGGGGGGTCGTTCAAGCTTAGTTTTTTTTTTTTGAGCCGAAAGAGAAAAGGAAGGGTGGATTTTTTTGGGGAGGGCAGGGGACGCAATGGTGGAATGTTGTTACATCATTTTTTATTCTCTGTATTAAATGAAAGACAGATCGATCTGTGGACCAAATTTAATTAAGTAAATTAAAAATATGTGGCAGGCTGTATGAACCTGTCTGTAGCCTGAGGGCTGGCACTTTGAGACCTCTGCTTTAAAGGGTGAAAAAACAGCGACAGCGAGACGGGCAGAGGAGTGAGGGTATGGCCTTCACCTCCAGCAGGAAACGGATGGAATACGGCAGCAGGTTGCGCAGCGTGACGGAGGGGTGCAGGTGGATGATGTAGGCGGGGTCCCAGTCGTCCCCACCCTGACAGGAAATGAAGCTCAGGTCGTCGGGCACGGCCAGCGTGTTGACCACCAGTGGCAGGAGGGGGCTCTCACTGGCCGGGCACTGCAGCACCGACTGCACCTCCGAGCTGCAGTGCACCTGCTCCTTCCAGGAGATGCAGGTGGACGACTCACGGTACTGACCCTCCAGGGGCCCCGTGGGTATCAGGAAAAGCTGGCACCTGCGGCGACACCAAGCACGACCCCGTGAGAGACGAACAGCAAGCAGAGGTGGTGTCCACCATCACTCAAACCAAACATCTGCGTGAGGCCCCCTGCTGGCCGCAAACAATCACTGCACTAAATATTAAATACACACATTCCTCATGCAGGAGATGCTGAAGTAGCATGTTATGCTAACCAGCTAGCTATGATCTTCTGAGTCAACTCGTTAGCTATTCATTTAGCTTTGTAAGTTGGGCTTCAAACACAGTAAACGTCTACAGTGCAGGGATCTGGGACAAGTGACAATTCGAGGTACCGGTACGAGTCGAGGGCAACGTGGAGCTCCTTCTCGGGATCTGCGACACCGATGTGAGTCAGGCCTTGGAACGTCGGGCAGTATTTCAAGATGGCGAAAGGCACGGAGAAATGGTTCTTAATCTAGAATGGAAACAGAAAACATACATTATGGGTCTGCCTGCCCGATCAGGATCGACGCTCCGCTGTCTTCTGGCATTCATTCTCTCTCTTCCCCGTTTCATGCACCATTCTGTATAAATAAGGCAGCAATGGACTGCCACGCCGTCCTGTCAACCGTGGTGTGAAAGGCGCTATATAAAAATGAACTGATTTGACTTTAGCAAGATACTGTAAAGAGCCTACAGTCCTCACCTGCAGTGGTGAGCGCACTGTTATGACTTTGTTGCCCTCTGTGGCGTCTATCTGCACCAGCACAGACACTGCCTCCTGCTGGTTGGGGCTGCGGACATTGTACAGCCTCCGTCCGGGTCTATCCACGGGGATGTTCGCCACCTCACTGTAGCCAGTGGGAACTGAAGCGTTCGAAATATTCACACAGACACAGAAGACAGAAAAATACACACTTAGATGTACCAAACAGGACTGCCAACCAGAATCACCGACATGCTGAAATCTGACGTGGACATCATGAAGATTTTGCTGGTAAAAGCCAATGTTTACAGTGAATGTTTGCTGTGGCAGGAAGCCAGCGTTTGATTGTTTGGATTCCTTCCCCCCCCCAATGTGGAAACTTCCGGAAACTAACGGCACGTCTGAAGAAAGGTGTGAGAGGTGCTGACCAAGGCTGAGGTTGAAGAGACAGCTCTCCTGGCGCTGCAGGGCGGACAGCTTGCCACGGCCCAATGGCTCGAAGACGGAATGTTCCAGATCGACGCTCTTGCCCACCCCCACCTCGTGCAGCTTGCCTACGGATGGCGAGCCCACCACGCGCAGGTTGGCGCCGTGCTGCACGAGGAGTGGGATGCCCAGGGCGTTGCGGATGGTAAAGTGGGCCTTCTCTTTCAGAGAGTGGTCAAAGGTCGACGCTGTTCCCTCAGAGAACGCCTGTGCAACATTGCCAAGGAAGATATGTCGTTAAAAAGGCAAATCGTCGGTTGCGAGCAACTGGTGAACGAGGCATCAACCTAATCAGGCCTACACTATTCTTCATTACAGCACCACAAGAAGGTGACCATCAGTGCGGTGACCTTGGTCAACAGGGGGCGCCCAAGCCTCAGGGAGCCCCACAAAAATGTGTGGCTTGAGTGGTGGTAAATATCTCTGCTTTTCCACACAACAAAGTTCCTGCGACATCCACAGAAGCTCATGTCTGTAGAGGCCCCAGCTGTCTGTTAAGAATCACCAGACAGCGGGACCTGGCAAAATAGGCAGAGTCAGGAGACGGGCTCAGTTTGCCGGAAGTCTCTGCAGCATGGTGATAAGAACTTATCAATCCAAACATCAGCAGCGGCAGGAATGCTATCGGCTTCCATGCCAGTATGTGATGTGGATACAGGACTTTCACGCTGCCCTGTTTTAAAATGCTTCCCGTATGACAGGTCGGTCTCGGCGTACCTGTGCTAAGTTGGAGAAGACGTTGAGGCTGCACTTGGACATGGTGATGTTCATGGTGTCCTTCGAGCAAATGCTAATGGCGGTTTGGGGTTCGGAGATTACCATGAAGTCATCTCCAGGAATCGGACTTCTGTCTTGTAATGGATTGTTCTTCACCTGTGTAGAGAGCATGATTCACAACATGAAATTCACGCTGAAAGAAGCCGGCACGTGACGTCATTACTGACATGGAGCTGAGGAGGCCACACCTCTAATTTGAGGTTCCAGCGACGCGTTCCGTTCTCCACCCTCTCGATGAGAGGCTCCCAAACAGCATGACTCTCGTTGAAGTAATTGACCTGATGGAGGCACCAGAGAGCAAACACTCAAATTTCGAACTCACCAACATTGAACAAATGTCTACATCTATGGTTTTGAGAACCAAGGATGACCAAACTATATTCAGGCCAATCAATCCAATTAAAAATGACATTACATGCATCATGATTACGTAATCCATCCTTCACATCTCAAACACAGACCAGGGTCTATCGGCACTCCTCACCTCCAAAGTCATGTCTGCGCTGATGTTCAGGTAGGAGGACCAATTCTTGGCTGTTCCACACAGGGAGGACTCTGCTAAGAGTAAGGGCATGGTGCGATGGCCCATACCGGACTCCAAGGTCACCTGCACGACCTTGACGTCCACCCTAAAGCTCTCGCCGGCGTTCCTGCTGGGCTGCTCTCTGAAGTTCTCCGTCATTTCATGAGCAGAATCCACCCCTAGGAACCAGTAGTTGCACTGATGTATGTTCATGACGGACCAGAGGTTGCTGATGTTGACGGCCTTCTCCTCGCCTTGGTCTTCCTTGGGTTTGGGGCTCATGGCTGCCATGATGGTCATGACGGTGTTGAGGATGACCGGGGAGATCTGAGAAAAGAGGCCCGGCATTTTAGGTGGTTCCTTAAATTTTCATTAGGGCTGTCAAAGTTAACCTGTTACCGTGTCAGCTTTGGTCCTAAAGTCAGAATTCTTTATTATTTCTTTGATTGTTCATCAGTTTTTATAACTCAGTAAAAGAACAGTACAAGTAAAGATTTTTAAACAGAATTTAATTTCTATACTGAATATACAGACTGTAATATCTTTTTTTGATGGTATTGTAACTTGATTCTTATTGCGATTAAAATGTCAAGCTGTGTCAGATTGCAGTGTAAAAAATAATTGTTAGCTTTTGAGTAGGCTTGAGCATAATTGTTTTCTTTGTGTAATAATGGTTGTAATTTTCATTAATTTATTGTTCTTTATTTCATTAATTTTATCTAAGAATATTTATTGTCTTTCATTATGGTCTGTACAGAACTTCTGTTGTTTTAAATGTGTTATATAAACAAACTGACTTGACAGCCCTATGAATAAGCATTGCTTACACTCTTTTCCCACTAGGGTATGAAAATTAAAGCATTAGAATTTAAACACAAAGACATTATACTGTGGCTTTAAGATGAACACATTGACTTTGATCTAATTTTTATTATTCTGGTACTTAATTAGCCATCCAAATACGGACATTTTGAGAGAGAGACATGTTCAGGTTCTTCTACCTTAACAATGACCTCCTCCACAGTCAAAAAGCCGGTCAGTGGTTTGTCTGTAGACATTGACGTTTCCAGGACCACAGAACACGGACGAAGTACCTGCGAGACCAGAGACAATATCCACTCACTGAGAACGAGTTCAAACTCTGCTTTAATGTCATCGAGATGAAGATCAGACTCTCACCGTGGTGACGGCCTTGTCCTCCTTGCTCCTGATGAAGGGGCAGGCCAGGACTTTGAGCTCCTTCAGGTTGGCCTTCATGGTCTGAGAACCTTCCTGAGATACCAAGTTGAAGTTGCACTGAAAGGAGGCGATCAATGCTGGGGCGTCGGCCTTCATGAGGTTAGCCACAAACACCACTTCTGGGTCCAGCACCACAGCCTGGACCGTCATCTTTGGCCCCGAAGCTGGAAGGCAGGAAGGACGGAAGGAAGGAAAGAATCAGTTAAGGTAGCATGCTAAATACAGGGTTTTTAAGAATGGTTTCTACGAATTACAATTCAGAATCACCCACTGCGGCAGATTCAAACTCAACTGGCATACGAATGAAAATGCAGATGATTTGTGCCCCACTGATGACCCTCACCTAATTGTGTTTTACCAGACCAGTCACATGGATCCACCTCAATGCAAAACAGAAGCCCTGGAATCAGGAACATTTCTCATGTGTGGTTCCCCATTGGTGGAATGAACTGCTGAACCACATTAATTCAGACTCTCTCTCCAACTTCAAGAAATGCCTCAAGATCAGCTCAAGGAATTCTTCTACTAGCCGATTACCCTCCACGTTCCCTGAATGCTCTTAATGTTGCAATCTCTGCTGATTTGAATGGCAGTCTTGTTAGGTTCTTGCTTTGTCTGGTAGATGTTGTGTATCTCCTACTCTAACACTGCTCACACTTGTACCTGGGCGATCACTGGAAGCTCAGCCTAGCTGCACTTATGCCAAGCTGTATGTTTGTACTGTGACACACAGGAACCAGCGGTCTGGTTCTGAATGACCCACGCTCACATGCTTTGGGTTCCGCGCTGCTCTTTGGCTCGGAGATTTGCCTGAGCGGCAGCTGGCCACCCCGGTCGGGCACCGCCGCCGGGCTCTGGGGCATGGCCTGGATGAAGAAGTCGGCCACCGCCATGAGGAACTCCACGCTGGCGCACACGTAGAGCTTCTGGAGGACGGCCACCACGCTGCGCTCGCCATCCCGCTCGGAGTACGTGACGTCAATCATCTTGTCGCCGCTGCTCTCGGCCTGCTTACCCACCATCCTGTGGGGTCATGAAAGATAATGTGGTCAAAGGTCAGGAGTGGAATAAATTACGGGGACCCCATATTAGCAGGAATGCGGCCCGGAATTCCATCACTAACTAAAGCTAATTGCTGTGTAAACACAGTATAATCTAGTCACAGTATAACCTGAGATAATTCATTGAATTTGAATGGATTATTATGGTTCGCCTGCACATCCAACTATTTTTCTTATTTCTCTGCAGCAAGGAGATTCGATAGCCGCCACCAGTCTCAGAACGTCCTCAGAGAATCTCTCAATGTGACTCCTCAGCAGGAAGATTCTGGGTTACCTTGAAGTTACCCTCTGGATCCCAGTCCTCCTGTCATCTAGGGTACATGTGGTGAGGATGGTGGAGACCTCCAAGGCACCGCTGCTGAACATTTTCCCTGATGCCTTCATTAAATGCAAGGTTAACTCCCCCAGGCAGAGAGATTCCTGGTGCTGGCTGATTGGCGCCACCTAGTGGAGGGAGTGGAGGAAACATCATCACCGGGCCTAAGCATGATGTTAGACAGCGAAGTAAAGACCCCCGACAGCATGGCATGAAATGTCTATAATAAAAGGGAGGCACACATTTTGTATTTACATATTAGTTATTAAGCAGATACTTTTCTTAAAAGCAGGGTCAGACGGTCCTTGGAGCAAATGGGGGTTAAGGGTTTTGCACCCAAAAGTAAAATTAGTCTGCCAACCTCTGGGATTTGAACCAGCAACCTTCTGGTGACAGACACAGTGTCCTAACTCAATGAGCCACACATCGCTTCCATTAATGTCCAAGAAGCAAACCACTAGATTACCAGCAGATATTTGAAATATTTGAACCATATGATTATATTAATCAACAAGCCCTGGTTTCATCCTCTTTGTAGGATGCCTGGATGTACATGTTGGCAGCCCCAAAACCAACAATACGCTTATCAGAAATGCACCTATACTGACTGTGATTCGCGTGAGCAGCTCTTTGCAGCTGGAAACGGGCAGCGCTGCGGTTTTTACCTGCGTGGGATCATTCCTGAACAGGAGCAGAGTCAGAGCCTCCACATTGAAGTTGAATTTGACGGCGACCAGCGGGTCCTGCTGCTGGTCTGCAGGGTTAGTCTCCGTGCTGATGTCACCTGGGGAACACAGCATGTCACAGCTTACATCTGGGTCACAGCAGCTTCCAGGCGGATTTTTAATAAGACGTCAAAGTTCTACCACAAATGTAAAATAGTCTTCAAACTATTTCTGATGAAATAAATATTTAATGGGACTCAAATAGACCTAAAGGTCTTCGGAAATGGACATCAATATTGTCCTTTCCTGGCGTTCCCACCTTTGGGAGATTCCGGCCGGCGGAGCGACTCCTGCTTCAGCACGACGCCTTCGGACACGTGGCCGTCTGTCGGGACACTGCCGGCTTCCCCAAGATTATCCATTAAGATTTTCAGCAGGACGGACAGGTCCTCCTGGCTCAGAGCCACCTACAGGAAAAGAGGGCAAGAACACGCGTCCTTGACGAGCGAAACACCGTAGGAACAAAGACAAGCCAGAGCCCCAAGCTGGAGGCTTTTAACAGACACCCTGAGACTTTCCATTTCCTGCCTCCATTGGCAGGAGACCACAGAGAGGCGGAACTTCCACAGGGCTGCGACGGTCTCCACGCACCCGATTGGTGACTTACAATAATTTAGCTTAACGATACATAAAGGTCATTCATCAAAACCATTTGCAAATCCCCTGGACCTAAGCTGTATCTCATTACTTGATAATTACATTTTTAAATTTATTTATTTAGCTTTTATTTCAAGTGATGTAAAACCAAGAAAGCAGGGTCAGACAATCCCGGGAGTAACTGGGAGTTCAGGGGCCCAGCAGTGAAATCGCTCTGAAGATCATGGGATTTGAACCAGTGACCTTCTTATCAGAGGTATAGAGTCCTAACCTGCTGTGCCACACACCATTTATTTAACGAGATGCGTGAAGGAACACAGACAGAACTGCAAAGCGATCACCTTCATGGGTTTGAGGTCCCCGTCGACCTCTACGGCGGCCATCTTCTGAAACCAGGAGGCAGCCAGGTTCCGCCGGACGGACAGCAGGAAGTTGACGGGTTCGAGCAGCTCTGTGTTAGGCTTGGCGCCCTCTGTCTGCGGGTAGATCCTGACAAACAATGACAGGCCGGAATCAAACTCAGAGCCATACAAAGTAGGAGGAGCCTGTTTTGCTGCCAGTGGTGGCTTGGAGTGCGGTATGGGGTGGGGGGGGGGTGGGGGGGGGCATGCGGACGGTACCTGCACAGCTTGAGCTGGCTGAGCTGTACGCGCATCTCGTCGATGACAGCAGGAAGGGGGCAGCCCTCCACGGGCAGCAGGGAGAAGCTGTTCCCCACCGTGATCAGCCCCAGGTCCACCTCCACAGCGTCGTGGGACGTGGACGACTGCGGCACCACGATGACGGGGGCCTTCAGCCGGATGTCCATGGAGAGCCGGAAGCTCTTCTGGGCGAGGTCCCTCACGCTGGACGCTGCCTTCTCCGCAGCCTGAGCCGTGGCTGCAGTCAGGGCCTCCTTTGCCATCTGGAAGTTGTTTGTAAAATTCTAATATGGGGGGGGGGGAAAGCAAGAAAGAATATTTATTTTAAATATCAAGTGAAAAATGAGAACTTCTTTCAAGGGGGGGCTGTGTGGCTCAGTCAGATTGGTCCTGTGCCTGTGATCGGAAGGTTACTGGGTCAAATGCCAGGTCCAGCATACCAATGTCACTCAACCCCCAATAACTTCAGGAACCTGCTGCCTCTGCCCTGGGACCCCCAAGTTTGCTCTCACCTGTACATTCTTCTGTGTTTCTCATGGAAAGCAGGACGGGGTAGGTGAAGAGACGATTTCCCCATGGGGGTTAATGTAAAGTATCCCTATCATAAAGCGAAAGTCAACCTAAAGGACAAGTGAGGTAGCAGGACACGGTCCCCACAAACTTACCACAAGAGACATGATGAACTTGTGCAGGTAGACCACCTGGATGCAGCCCACGTTCAGCTTGACTTTGCCGTCCACTTTGGAGGTGTCCGTGTAGCCGCCGCCCTCGGTGGCCTTGGGTGTGAGGCTCAGGCTGAAGCTAAACACCTCGTCTCCCACGATGGAGATGGCCTGCAAGCAAGCGTCAGCCGTGAGTGGTCAATGCAACCGGCGGTGGAGGGGAAGCCATATGCCCCATGCCCCCGCCTGGCCCCACTTGCCTTCTTGTGAATGGTTTTGGGGTCGACGTTGATAACGATGAAATCTCTCAGGCGGGTGGAGATGCGAGTTTGGGTCCCTTGCATCAGTAGTGAGCCATGACAGCCTACGCGGAAGAAAGCCGACACACACGCACTGTCACGATCCTACTATGAGGTCATCATTACCCAGAATCCTCTCCGAGGTCCCAGGCGCAAGACCGCTAGCGGTCGGCCAACCTTGGATCTTAATGTCGGCGATGCTGCCCTTCTCGTCGCACACGAGCACGTTGAAAGCACCCAACTGCATGGCGATCTGCAGATCGACGACATCGCCATCGGAAAGGGTAGGCGCGGGAGCTGTGATGCACGAAACAAAGAAACATGACCTTTGACCTTTCCCTGAACTCCACAGCAGAGCAGGACCAGACAATCTATAAGTAAATTTCACTAGAAGCAGATTGTCTCATGAAAGAGAAGGAAAGAATACATATCTATATATAAATATATGGAGCTGTCACCTTTCATTAGGCTAAAATTCTAAAAATGAAATGCTCCAGTAAACAGCAAAAAGGTAGATCTTCTTATATGCCACAGTATACTTGTACATTCAGGAGCACACGTATAGGTCTCATGTAACTTTCAGATGGGATTTATTTCAGTTGCTTGAGTCACAGCAATCATCTCCAGACAAAATGAAAGCCCGGGTGGCCCTCGGGCTGTCGGCCATAGGGGTATTTACTCGGTTTGGCCACTAGGGCCTTGCTGTCCTCCATCTTCAGCTTCTGCTCTCGTTCTGGGGAGGGCATGGAGCTGAAGGACAGGGCGGCTGACAGGAAGTTAATGGTGGAGAGCAGCGCCTCTGTGTGCAGCATCAGGTCGAGAGATGTGAAAATGACCTGCAGGCAGTGGGGAGGGAGACAGGCATTACGAGGGACGCCTCAGTATGTCACACAGGACCCCGGACTGGGCGGATGGGCACGCCTGAGGCCTCAGCAGAGGGGGTAGGGGGAGGCACATGGGAACAGCATGCAACTGGGGAGTATGAAACATCCACAAACAATCCAAGGTGCATATTAGAGGTCCGGCGATAAATCGATTTTACAGATTAATTTGAATTTACAGTTCAGGACGATGTGTTTTTATGAAAATCGATTTTATTACTTATTTCACAAGCGAGCGCCAAAAGCGGAACTAATGCGACGCACCGTTCTTCACGGGTACATCAGCGCGGCCCATACATACTGTGGAAAAGCTGGGATTCATTAACACGCTTAAAGTTTCTAAAAGTGTTTACAATGCCGTGGTCTGCCATCTCACTTACAAGCATCTTTTTTGGCTTGTCAGATTGCACTTTTAATTTAATTTTAATTTTTACAACTTTATTAATCCCGTGGGAAATTGTTTTTACGGCTCTCTCAACTTGCTCTTTTTGTAAGCAAGCTGTCCGCGAAGGCCAGCCACCCGTAGCGGCGCCCAGGGAGCTGGGGGGGGTTAAGGGCCTTGCTCAAGGACCCGGAGATGTGCGGAGGCTGGGTTTGAACCGGTGAATTTGAAATAAAAGTTAAAACTTGTTTTGAACCATTTATTTGTCATCTGTAGTTTGATTTTGAGTAGGGGAGGGGAAAATCGATTAAAATCGAAAATCGGATTTATTGTGAAAAAAAATCTGAGATTTTATTTTTAGGCCATATCACCCAGCTCTAGTGCATATGCATATAGACTTTAATGCAGAAATGGAAATTTCAAGTCCAGAAATTAAAATCCAAACCAAGATTATGTTACAAACCAACCACTGGTGTACGAAGAGTCTCAGTCACAACCGGTTGGTTGAAGCAAAAGCTTGGTTTGGATTTGTACTTTCATGAACTGAAATGGCCACGTCTGCTTTAATGTATTAATATCCTGAAGACCTGGCCGTATATAACGTAAAATGATGGGGAGCCGGATCAGGCTCCTGGTCATATTTACCTCTCAGGCAAATGACATCGTGACAAATACACAAAGCAGACAAAGCAAGTCGGCACAAGCTGCACCTCCACTTACGTCAATCTTCTGCTCCGTGTTCATGTGAACAGTGGCAAAGTGCGGCCCATTTTTGTCAGCCTGTGGAGGGAGAGAAAGGAGCGAGGGGTGGGGGGAGAAATCAGGGGTGGGGCCTTCCTGACAGCACGCCCGGTACTGTTACCCCAGGAAAAATCCAATGCGAGGGAAACTCCAGCTTCCTACGTTATCACTGCGTCAAACATCTGAAGAAGGTCATGCAAACAAGGCGGCATCTCTGGTAGTTAAAGCAGACCAAACCTTTCCTGAACACAAAGCGGCTTTTCCTGAAGACCAAGCGTACCTTGAGATACTGAACTTTAAGGAGCTCCCCGCCGGACTCCACGGAGGAGCTGACCAGGCTGAGAGGATCCCCGCAGGAGTCTGCAGAACCAAGACATGACACTTCAACACAATGCTGATCTCACAACATACAGGGTGGGCCAAAGTAGCTATACAGCTTTTATTTTACAAAATATTCTATTCTACAAAGTGCAAAGGTATCGTCAAGGTGGCTGCAGTGTGTCACAGTGTCAGGGACAGGCGCCAGGAATGTACCAATGTTGACCAAGAGATTAAACATGACCCAATTAGTACTGTAAAATAAACAAACAGTGTGTACCTACTTTTGCTCCCCCCCCGCAATATTCCCTCATATACCAAGGCAGAGCATTCATATGGTTTTAACATCTATAGGTAAGCACAGTGCTGTGGAGAACCACTGGTAGGGAAACATGGGTCAGGAACCACAACTCTACTGAAATGCGTGTTTTAACATTGCCCCTGCATGGGTAGGGAACCACAAACAGTTGCAGGTTTTACCCGAAAACTCAAGGCACTTCAAGGTGATCTTCTTAATGTAGGTCACAGCTGACATGTCGTACTGCCGCATTCTTGCATCAGTTCCAAAGTGGTCCACGTAGAGCACCAGGAACGGCAGCTCCGTCTGGCCCTGCACCTTCTTCAGCTTCAGCACCACCTAGGAGACCACATGACCGACCCTGAGTGCACAGTGTCATAAGCTCCACTCACAGAACACGAGTCCCAGAAGCTGAGACAGGGAGTGTCTATAGGGAACCGACCAGACCTCTTTGATCTCAAAGTTGACTAGTACATTGATGGTATTTTCACAGCCTTCTCCGTGGGTCACTGGCGGCTTGCTTCCCATCTCCACTGCCGAAGCCGTTGCTGATCTTGGCTGCTCACCGTCCTCCGTTTTGCCTTTCACTGAAAAACATTGATTACGCCTTAATTTCTAGCTGTAGTAAAAAAAAAGCCAGAAGCTCCCCAAAGCTCCCTGAAGCTTCCCATGGCTCCCCGAGGATCCCTGAAGTTCCCCGACCACATGGCAGCATTCTGAGCTCACCTCCTCGGTCAGATGCTCTCGTCATGTCCACTGCTTGCTCTTTACTTCCTTCCCCAATGTTCTCCACAAGGATTTTCATCAGGACACCAAAGTCCTCCTGACCCAGCTCCATCTAGAGAACAAGGACCATCATGTTCACCATAATGTTCACCATACATAATCAAAGCACACCTAATCACATTCATCACTTTCTTTGATTAGCGGTACTCTTCAGCAGCATGTATCAATGACAGACGGGTTTACTGCCCAAGCAGATGCTGTGTCACCTACATTCATGGACTTCAGCACCCCTTGAACTTCTACTCCTGGGATCTTGGTGAACCAGGACGCTGCCAGATTTCGCTTGATGATCAGCTCCAGATTGACAGGCTGCAGAAGCTCGATGTCAGAGTGCGGCGAGTCGTTCTTCAAAGTCGTTCTGAGAAAAGACAGATCGGAGCTAAAGAATCTGGCCACACATGCTGATACTTCACCCACATACATGCGAGCAGCTATGTCCTTGTCAGCATTGTTATGGGGTGACAAGATGCGAGTTTCCAGCACTTGGGAATGTCAGCTGTGATGGTAGGATACTCAACCTGGAGAGCTTGAGCTGCGTGAGCTTCACGTCCATCTTCTCAACCACAGCTGGAAGAGAGAAGCCCTCAGCTTCCATCAAAGAGAAGCTGTTTGCTACAGTGATCAGACCCAGGTCTATCACAAATGCATTGTGGGATGTTGGAGACTGCGGCACCACGATGACGGGGGCCTTCAGCCAAATGTTCATGGAGAGCCGGAAGCTCTTCTGGGCGAGGTCCCTCACGCTGGACGCTGCCTTCTCCGCAGCCTGAGCCGTGGCTGCAGTCAGGGCCTCCTTTGCTGTCTGGAAGTTGTCTATAAATTTCTGCGAAGGAAGAAACCCTCAGGTTATACCCAGAATGTTCCAGCACCGCAGGCAGGGTAGCAAGGCCTGGAGGGAAGATCTTGGCTATATCATATCACGCTTTTGGCCGGTTAGTATCACAAAGCCATGCGGGGTGCGGGGGGCGGGGCTTTAGCGCATCTTCTGTCAAATCACATTTGCGGATGATTGATGCAAATTTGAAGATGGTCACTGGATGCTCAGACATCAAGAAAAGCATAAAAGAAGAATGTAAAAGAAGGTTCATAAGTAGATAAAGAAATGAGGTCCCATATATTCCTCCAGTGTGTTTTTTCTTCAGGATACGTGATACGTTTGAGTGCACACGCATGCAGGCAAACAAAACATAGCATTTTATACAAAACCGTATCAAAAAGGGAATGAACTACAAGATAGCTTCAGAGAACATTGGTATGGCTACGTCTGTTAGGGTCACAGCATTTTTTCCTGTCTATTTAATTAGCTGATGCAAAATATCCCTTTATAAATGGCTGAATCAGGCATGAAAGTGACATGGGATACTAACTGGGTACATTTAAGCCTCTCATTCATCATTTGCACAGATAACAAGCGGATTACTTTAAAACATGAAAGTTTAATATGCAATACATTAGTACGCCTGCAAATTTGCCCTTATATATCATGAGCTCAAAATATGCAGTCTGTTTATTTGTGGATGGAGTTTCTTTTAAAGCTGATTTTTGTTCCGGTACTTTCTCCAGTGCAGTGAGATCATGGGGGCTGCATGATGAAGAATAAATGCAGCTAAGGGTGGCATGCCACAGCCTGTACCTCATTGGGCGAAGGGTACCGATAGCTAAGAGACTCCTGAAAAGAACGAGAGAGATTTAGGGGAAGAGGAACTGAAAAGAGGAAAAAGAAAGAGTAAGCAGAGAAGAAAACAAAACAAAGCAAAAAACACTTCGGAGTCTTTTGTAGGAGGAACCAATGTTTTTGCATCTGCTGAGGTTAACTTGGTGCAATTACATCATCTACAAGTCAATTTTTTTGAACATAAACAAACAGTCTCTTAATACTTTCTGAAGATTTCTGAGATCATTATAGTGCAGGGTTTCCCAATCCAGTTTTCGGGGACCCACAGTCAGTCCATGTTTTTGGTCCCTCCCAGGTCCCTGCCAGACACGCCACATTTTTGCTCCCGGAGCTGGGAGGGAGCTAAAATGTGGACCGTCTGTGGGGCTCTGAGGACCGGACTGGGAAACACTGTTATAATGTAACACAAAGTCAGTTTATCTAAAGTATTCTAAAGTAGTTCATCTACTGAAATAAGACCAGGTCATTACGCACTACAAAGTACAATAAACCTAAGAAAGTAAAGTGCAGAGATAATGTTTGTTCCTGCACGCATTGCTGTTTTTGGTGCGCGAGCTGCAGAGACTGCTGAGCTCAGATCAGCAAGTCTCAGCCACAGACCAGAGACTCACCAGCAGCGAGACGAGGAACTTGTGCAGATAGACGATCTGGATGCAGCCCAGCTTCAGCGTGACCTTCCCGTCCACCTTGGAGGTGTCGGCGTAGCCGTCGCCTTCGGTGGCGTTGGGGTACAGCAACATTTTGAAGCTGAACACCTCACCTCCCACTATGGACACGGCCTAGAGCAGACACACAGACGTAAGGCAGGTCCCATAAGAGTACAGGGAGAACTGCAGATGACAGCAGAAGGGTTCATTGACCAACCCTTCGGAATGCTGAACTCTGCTCAATCAGCCCATTCACGGTCATCCATTCCCACATTACATCCATATACATATTCAGATGGCTATACTCTACAAAGTGTCATAGTGGTTTGACTTGACAAGATGGTCTACATTGCACAGCCAATGAACCGAGCATTTGCTTTTGTACGGCCATCTGTCGGCATCACATGTGGCCTTTTTAGCAACCTCACGCCTATTCTGGCGACCTCCCCACGGTTACCAACGACCTCCCCACGGTTACCAACGACCTTCCTGCAGTTTTCAGCAACCTTCCTGCCTTTTTCAGGGACTTCCCTGCTGTTACCAATGATCTCCCCACCTTTCACGGCGATGTAGTCTGCTTTTTCAGTGACCCTGGCCTTTCTCAGCAACCTCCTCGCCTATTTCAGCGACTTCCCTGCCTTTCCTGGTGACCTCCCTCTCCGCCTTTCTTAGAGACCTCCCTGACTATTTCAGAGACCTCCCTGACTATTTCTTGCCTCTCTTGGCGACCTCCCTGCCTTTCTTGCCGACCTCTGCACCCATTTCAGTGACCTCCCTGCTTTTCTTGACGACCTCCCCGCCTTTTCCGGTGACCTCCCCGCACAATTTTGGCGACCTTCCCACCTTTCCCGGCAATATAGTCGCCTTTTTCGATGGCCTCCCGACTTTTTTTCAGTGACCTCACCGCCTATTTCAGAGACCTCCTTGTCATTCTCGGCGACCACCTTTTTTGGTGATCTCACCTTCTTGTGAATAGTTTTTGGGTCGACGTCTGTCACGACGATGTTTCTCAGCCTCGCAAACACCTCAGTCTCCTTGGCCTGGACTAACACTGATGCATCAATGCCTGTCAAACACAAAACCGGCATCAGAACTAAATCTCAAGCCGACACAAAACCACGGCATCACCGCAATCCAGGCCGGTACCAGCAGCCCACGTGCATTCGCACCCTGCACGATGATGTCAGCGATGCTGTGCCAGTCATCACAGACCACAACTCGAAAGGCGCCCAGTACTGCAAACAGCTTGAAGTTAAATACGTGCTTCTCCTTGGAACCCCTGAACACTGCAAAACACCAAGGAGAAGAAGAAAAGTCAGACGAGGGAGATCAGAAGCAGATGGGTCATTAAGACTAACACCATGAATCAAACTCCACATAACGGTCACGTGACGTCAGACAGATTGTCATACCAGCATCATTTATTAGACATCAAAAGACAAGAAAGGACTTTACAAAAAACTCGGAGAAGCCGCGTTTGTCCTTACGGGGGGATGTGCCTTAGAAAAGGAGCAAAACAACTAATGAATAACGAATAAAATAAATGACAGGTATCTTGAAGCATAACTCTGACATGTCAGAAACACGCATGCAGGTTCTCCGTGCAGCAGGAATACATTCCGTTCTCAGAAACATAAATATGTATGAACACAGCGGGGGGGGGGGGGCTTTACCCAGCTTGCCAGGAGCGTCCTTATCAAGCAGTTTGGTGGCCTCTCTGGGGTCCGTCACCTGCTTGGGCAGAGCCGTGCTGAAGTAGCTCATGGTGGAGAGCAGAGCCCTGGTGTGCATCAGGAAATCCAGCGAGGAGAATTCCACCTGAACGCCGACGCACGATAAGGCATCATTATACAGGCAGTCATACAATTACAGCAAGCTGAACGCCAACACGGGGACCTGAGCACAGCGCACGATAAGGCATCATTATACAGGCAGTCATACAATTACAGCAAGCTGAACGCCAACACGAGGACCTGAGCACAGCGCACGATAAGGCATCATTATACAGGCAGTGATACAATTACAGCAAGCTGAACGCCAACACGGGGACCTGAGCACAGCGCACGATAAGGCATCATTATACAGGTAATCATACAATTACAGCAAGCTGAACGCCAACACGGGGACCTGAGCACAGCGCACGATAAGGCATCATTATACAGGCAGTCATACAATTACAGCAAGCTGAACGCCAACACGGGGACCTGAGCACAGCTCACAATAAGGCATCATTATACAGGCAGTCATACTATTACAGCAAGCTGAACGCCAACACGGGGACCTGAGCACATGCCCCCGATAAGGCATCATTATACAGGCAGTCATACAATTACAGCAAGCTGAACGCCAACACGGGGACCTGAGCACAGCGCACGATAAGGCATCATTATACAGGCAGTCATACAATTACAGCAAGCTGAACGCCAACACGGGGACCTGAGCACAGCGCACGATAAGGCATCATTATACAGGCAGTCATACAATTACAGCAAGCTGAACGCCAACACGGGGACCTGAGCACAGCTCACGATAAGGCATCATTATACAGGTAATCATACAATTACAGCAAGCTGAACGCCAACACGGGGACCTGAGCACAGCTCACGATAAGGCATCATTATACAGGCAGTCATACAATTACAGCAAGCTGAACGCCAACACGGGGACCTGAGCACAGCTCACGATAAGGCATCATTATACAGGTAATCATACAATTACAGCAAGCTGAACGCCAACACGGGGACCTGAGCACAGCGCACGATAAGGCATCATTATACAGGCAGTCATACAATTACAGCAAGCTGAACGCCAACACGGGGACCTGAGCACAGCGCACGATAAAGCATCATTATACAGGTAATCATACAATTATAGCCATCAAATGAAATTACATGCAGTTTACGACTTGTTATTCAGAGTAATTATACATAATTATTTCAAAACAGCTATAAAGATGTCAGGAAATTGGCAAAGAGCAGGTTGGTAATTTTCCCAATTAAAAACACCAACTTAGATACCAAATATCTGCAAAACAGATAAGAACCAAAAATAGACTAATTACACAAGGAACCGATTAACCTATTATTTTTACACTTTTATCAATTTCCATTCATACGTTTTCTGATGATAATGACTAAACTGTTTGTCAAACCTACATACCTATATTATCATTAAATATATGCTAAACATCAGTGGTGTAGTCATTGTTTGAACAGCTAATCTGTTTTTTTTTTTTTTTTCCATCGAAGGCGTCTGAAGGGCATGCAGAGGGCCAAGCTGGAATTAGGGCAGAGAGAGTCACCTTCTGAAATACTAATCCGACTCACTCACTTATAATGCACACCCGATATTCCCACAGACATTTTCAAAAAACATCAGCACCTATCAACCACAAACACACACACAGCGCCGATTACGTTGGAGAATTGAGAAATAAAGCAGTGAAGTGCTTCTTGTGGATCCCACAGTCACGTTTACATTGTCCGGTTACATACGGACCAGCATGACCCTCACAACATGACTAAATTACAGTACCGACTTGTCTGTCAATTCCTCCAGAACTGAATATGTCACCCTGGGATTGCGGTTATTACAGTTATCCCAGGGGACACCCTGGATGGGACGCCAGTCGGTCAAAGGGCACGCGCAGGTACATACACATGCACACGTTCGCGCACACACACACACACACACACACACACCTACCTTTAGTGTTTGTTCAGTGTTATCAAACATGCTCTGGAAATTAGGCCCATTCGTGTCAGCCTGAAAGAAAAAGACAAATGTGTTTACGGTCTCTTGCGTGTTTATCATGGGTTTATTAAATCACAATTACAATGAAATAGAAGGTGCTGGGCTCTGTGGTAAGAGACGATTCAAGTGATATTTTATAGCATTCTGATTGGGGGGGGGGGGGGGGGTCACACACTCACTTTGATGTACTCCACTTTCAGGAGGGGCGACCCGTGCGTATCTGACGAGCTGATTAAGTGCAGAGGCTGGTTTTGGGGGCCTGAAACAAACCAGTGGATGTTAACAGCTTCTCCTTTATGGAATGTTCTGGTAGCATCGTTGACCCTCCCTCATTGGAGCACTTTGACCCAGTTCAGAGGAAAGGCATTAATCTGGCCGTGTTTAATCACGATCCGGATCGTTCACCGCATCACTGAGACGGCCCCAAGGCCCCCCACCAACCTCGCTCCTCACAGTAGTCCAGGCTGATCTTGCACAGGTACGAGGTCACCGTGATGTCATAGGTCCTCATTTTGCCCTCTGTGCCCAGTTGGGACACGTTCAGGGCCAGAATGGTACTCTCCTGCTCCGCCTGCCTCGTGAGCTCCACCAGAACCTGCCGGAAAGAGCGGAATAAGCTGGCAGGAAGCGATACCTCAAAGCCATTGGTCTCGAAACTCCTTCTGACTCATGTGCTCCATCTAAGGTATGAATCAAGGCCCAGAACCTGCACAGGCATGTTTTCAGAAAGGCCAGACGCCATGGATCAATCGGTGTAGTGTGACGTAAGCGGATCGACGTACCGCCTTGACCTCGAACCTGAACTGCAGGTCCGTCAGCTCCTCTGCTGGGGGCACCTGGGACTCGTCACCCAATGCCGTCTCACTGGCGTCCTCCTCCGAATCTGCAGCAAGGCACCGCAGCCATCTCAGCTCACACCAATGCATGCTTCAAATCACACATACCTTAATTCCTTGTATAAATGTGCACAAAAAAAAAAAAAAAAACTCACACCAAAAAAGAAGTGGGACAGTAAAAAAACAGATGTTGCTTAGATAATTATGCAGTGTTAAAACTACTAATTTAACTGGGAA